>NC_056044.1:10088145-11288145 GCF_004379255.2 Salvia splendens
CCTTCTTCTACACACACATCTTCTGATATATTTGACATGATACACTGTGATGTATGGGGGCCCTTCTCCACCCCCACACATGATGGTTTCAAGTACTTTCTAACCATAGTGGATGATTTCTCAAGATTTGTCTGGACATTTCTCCTCATTCAGAAATCTGAAGTTCAGACAGTCATCACTCAATTCTTTTCCACTGTTGAAACCCAATTTTCCAAGAAAATCAAGGTGTTAAGAAGTGATAATGGCCCATAATTTAATCTTCATTCAATCTTTCATCTTATGGAACAGTTTGCTCAGCATTCTTGTGTGGAAACTCCACAACAAAATGCACGAGTTTGAAAGGAAACACCAACACTTACTCAATCTAGCTCGCAGCCTTTTGTTTCAATCTCATCTTCCTATCTCTTTTTGGGGAGAATGTATCCCCTCACAGCCTCATCATTCTCATAAATAGAACTCCATCCTCTGTCTTAACAGAAAATATCACTCCTTTTCAAGGCCTTTTCAAAAAGGTTCCATCATATTATCACCTCAAAGCCTTTGGCTGTTTGTGTTTTGCATCCACATTGGATAGAATCAGACACAAATTTTTCTCCACGAGCTACAAGATACATCTTCATTGGATATCCCTCTGGCTATATTGATAAGTAATTTCATGCATCGGTCTAGGGTTTCATTTCATGAAATTACTGGGTCTAACGCATTTAATTAAGTCAGGTATGTGAAGTTTTTCGCCAGATCCAGGAAAAGAAGAGGACGCTTGCATGGTCCTAGGAAACTGGCGAAAGGGTGAACAATTGGAAGAAAATTGCTAGACGGAAGGAAGCCTCGGAGTTGAAGGGTAGAATAGGGATTTCTACTACGAAAACTCTAGAAGGCTATGTCCGCATCTATAAAAGGGAGAAGCATGCGGCTGGAGGAAACCTTCTCGGTGGAGGCCTCACTAAAGCCCCCTTGCTCGATTCACCTTTCAACACACTTGACTCCAAATTCGCGAGAGATTCCAGTTAGCACTTGGCTGGGGTTCACATTTTAGCTTTCCAGAGTGGTTCGAGGGTTTGTAACACCGTCCTGGTTCAAGGACGAAGAAACAATTTACATTTCCGTTGCTATTTACACTGATTCCGCCGAGCTTCGCTGTTCGAAGCTCGGTTTTCTTTTGTTAACCAATATTCCTGTTTTTTTTATTCCGGATTTTTACTTTCGCTTATGTCTATTGTGTTCATTTTCTGGTTTGCTGGTTGAGTGGGATTGTCGGAGTTGTTTATTTTTTTGCAGTTGGTTTCTGATTATTTGCTGATATTTTTCGTTTGGATCTGAAGAATGGTTCTGTTTTTGGATGAATCGGAGGTTGGGTTTTGCTGGAGTTTGTGTTTTGTTTGCAGATTGTTCTTGATTGATTGAATTTGGCGGTGATCGGAGCGATCTGTTAGAATCGGAGTTATGGAGTTGATTTAGTTGATTGTTGAGTTTGGATTGCTTGGATCCAGAGTGGATTTAAGCGTCCGACGTGATTCTGAGCAGGAGTGTTTTAAATTTCATGCCTAGCTTACGTGTTTTCATTTCATTCCGCCTAGTTACGTAGATCTGGTTTATTTCCGATTCGTAGCAAGTTTCCGGCATCTCATTTCTAATTCTGATCGAATCTGTGAGTATGCTCTGTTTTTCTGCTGCATTTGCGTTTCTGAATCTGTTAGGACTTTGCATGCGAAGCTAGCTGGAGCTGATCTGTTATCTGCAGCTTTTTACCGTACTTGCTATATTTTGGAATCATGTTCCCCGCTGTTTTATTCTTTCTGCCTAGTCTCAATCAGTTAGTTATTTACTCAGTCAAGGAAGTGATTGTGTCTTTCGGATTTGAGGTCTGATTCCAGTATTTTCTGTGTCCTAGGTCTAGTTCGGTTTTACATTTCTTGCCTAGATCTAGTGGTAGTTAAAATCTCAACCCCTTTGCGTGGCAGCAGCCGTTTGTTTTCCATAGTCTCTTAGCACTACCCTGCGAATCCATCTCTGTGGATCGACCCCACTTCCCTATACTAATTCATAGTATTCGGGTTGAGGGATTTATTTTTAAGGGGAGTCGAGTGTGTCCAACGACAAAAACACTGTAGTTCTCTTGAGTTCCGGACCCAGTGATCCAGTGGATTTAAGGAGCGTGGTGTCTGGACCGAGCCTTGCATTAATTCTCAAATGTGCACACTTGCTTACTCCTGAGTCTAGTCATTCGACATTAGAGTCGAGAGGCAGGCCCAACAACAGTTTTGGAACTTCAAATGGCGCCGTTGCCGGGGATGGATGGCGTGCTTAGTGTTAGTGTTCAGAGTCTGTGGTGTAAATAGTTTTGATTTGTTTCTTTCTCTTTTTGTTTGCAGTTTATGAGCAGAGGCTCAAGGTCTACCTACTGGAGCAACTCATCTGGGTGGAAACACGGTCAGTTTGATTGGCAAGTTAAGGATACAGTCTCTACTGTGACCACCAGATCAGGGTTCACCACGGGAGGCCCGTTTCCGAGTGAATTTACTAGCGACGAATCTTGGACGTCATCAGGACGCGAAGATCCAGAATCACCACCCGAATCAGAAACAGAGTCAGAAACATGGGAAGAAGAGGAAGTAGTCATGGCGCAGGTGGTAGACACCGATCCAAAATCGGCTCTCTCACTGCCCATTTAGATGGAGACCAGCTCCAGCTATAGTGATGAATCCACGCCAGAGGACTATCGAGATCAAGACAAACGTACTCGGCATCTTGCCGACGTTCTCTGGGCGAAATGAGTGTCCGATGAGTTCTTAAATGAATTCAGTAAGTGTTATGTGGTATTCAGAAGAGGCCGAATGATGCAACAGAGGAGGATTATCGCCTACGAGCGATTCCGTTTACCTTGAAGGGGGAAGCTAATACGTGGCTATTGAGGTTGCCTCCGGATTCTATCCGCACGTGGAGGGACTTCAAGTTAGAATTCTTAGATTATTTCTTCCCATCCAACAAGACGAATGCACTTAAAAAAGAAATACTAGAGTGTAAGCAAGATTACGATGAATCGTTGAGTCAGTATTGGTCGAGATTTAAGGGGTGTTGTGGATGCATGCCCGAATCACCAAGAATGATAGAGGCAGAGACCTACTCTCTGTTTTACGAAGGAGCAACTCCCGAGTCAAAGGACTTAATGAACTCCTCGAGTGGGGGAAATTTCACAAGAAAAAGGGGAAGTGAGGCAAGAGAGATCCTAGGGAAGTTGATTGACGCTAAGAAGGCGTACGATAACCCTAGGAATGCAGTGAAAAGAGGATCGGTGCATGCTGTGAGAGAACAAGAAGATGACAAAGTCGAAACAAGGATTGATAGGCTCGAGAAGGCTCTTTTGAACGCGATTGAAAAGACGATTCCACTGGCTTCACACAAGGGAAAGGAAAATCTCCTGGTCCAGGAGATAATCAAATGCAACAATATTACGGGACCCAGGAAGGAGATTATCAGGCCCAGGTCAATGCAATGGGAAGTTGGAATCCCGATGGGAGCTGGAATCCAGGGAGACAGAGAGATGCGTCTTGGAGAAACCATCCAAATTTCAGATGGACTGACAATGAACAGAATCAGCTGGCACCACAACAAAGTCAGCAGTTTGCACCTCATCCCGAAAGACAAGGTAACTGGTCAGGAAGGAATCAAGAAGGTAGGGCAACTGGATCAATCGTAACCAAGGAGACCACCCAAACTGGGGAAACAGAAATCAGAGCAATCAGGGGAACTCTTATGTACCACCACACCAAAGGAATTTTCAGAACAATTACCAGGCCAAGGAAATCAATACAATAACTCTTCAGGCGGTCAAGGAAACGCTCGTCAGAATCAAGTGAGTGGACCAACTCTGAGTATAGGGCCAGGGCCCAGTCAGCCCCCGAAACCACCAAAAAGTATCGATGATATGGTGCACGACCTCGTCAGTTCTCAGCAACATATGCAAAACAACCTGCAATCGAACAATGACGTAGTGCACAAGCTTCAAGACGCTCAGCAAGAACAGAAAGCAGCCATGGATATGTTGGCTAAGCAACTGTCCCAAATAGCCACTTCTTTGAGTGACATGCGGGGAAACGAAGGAAAAATTCCGGCCTCAGTAAGGCCACCTGATAGAGCTAATATAAGTCAGATTACCTTGAGGTCCGGGAAAGGATATGAGGGACCGTGGTGAGAACAAAAGAGGGGACAGATCCTAAGGAAGGCAAGAAGAAAGAGGATACAACTCCTAGACCCAGACACTTGGAGGGAGGAAGTCCATTGGTCAGGATGATCTTGAGGAAAAAGATTTGGAGAAACAATTGCCTAGACCGACCGAACCATTCTTCCTCGACCCAGAGCCGGAGTTGGAAGATGAGGTAGTGGGAAAAGAAACTGGAGAGTTATCAGCTGAAAGTTCTACCGGAGCAGGGAAGCGACTGAAACCTTTTCCAAGTCGGGGGGAAGCCAAGAAATAGAAGGAAGAACCGGTAGACTTCATGGACATTTTTGGGAAGTTGGAAATCAATCTGCCATTTTTACAGGCCCTGAAGATGCCAGTCTTTAGCAAGTTCATCAAGGAATTTATAGCTGGGAAGGCTAGGCCCAGTGGGAAAATTCTGATAGGCGAGAATGTCTCCGCAGTAATTCAGAAGAGGAAGATGCCTTCAAAATGCAATGACCCAGGTATGTTCACCTTACCCATCTCTATTGGTGACGTGAAAATCGAGCATGCTATGTGTGATTTAGGTGCGTCGATAAACGTGTTACCACTTTTCATATACAAGAAGTTAGTTGGGGTAGGTATGGTAGATACGAAAGTTGTGATTCAATTGGCGGATAGGTCATGCATCTGTCTTGAAGGGGTGCTTGAGAATGTGATAGTCAGGGTACATGACTTCTTGTACCCTGCTGATTTCCATGTGATTAAGATGAGTGATAATGAGTCTGCTGAGTCGGGCGGAGTACTTTTAGGGAGACCTTTCCTACGTACCGCTAAAACTATCATTGATGTTTTGATGGAACCATTTGCCTTGATTATAATGGGGAGAAATATACATTCAGTATAGATGAGGCAATGAAGAAACCTCTTGACGTTGAAAACCTGTATGTTATAGATGTTATTAACCCCTTGGTCCAGGAATACCTTGAGACGGATTAATGCAGGAACAGATTGAGAACTCCGAGATGAGTCATGCCATTGATAGAGAGGTAGCCAGTTGGTGTCAAGCAATGAACACAAGTGAGTTATCTGATGAGGAGTTAGCTGAAGCAATTCTGGAATTCTGTGCAAATCCGGAACTAGTTAGGTCAAGAAAGACACCGTATGTGGCGAGTGTGGAAGGTTCTGCTGGGTCGAGGAAGGGAATGACTACGGAAGAAACAGAGAAAAATCCTTTGCCCCAGGAAAAAGATGTTCCCAAGAAAGAGCTGAAAACACTTCCACCAGGCCTAAAGTATGCTTATATAGAGGAGAACGAAACTTTCCCTGTTATTATCAACAGCAGCTTGACCGAAGGACAAGAAGAGGAACTGCTGAAGGTAATCCGAAGAAACAAGAAGGCTATTGGGTGGACACTCTCTGACCTGGTAGGAATTAGTCCAGATTTGTGCATGCATCACATCCGTTTGGAGGAAGGAGGCAAAAGCCTGCAGAGATCCTCAACGCAAATTGAATCCTAACATGAGGGAGGAAGTGCTGAAGGAAGTATTGAAACTACTCTCCCTAGGAATCATTTATTCCATACCAGACAGTGAATGGGTGAGTCCAGTCCATATGGTACCCAAGAAGTCAGGAATACAGGTGGTCAAGAACGACAAGAATGAATTGGTGGCCCACCAGACTAGTCACTGGGTGGAGGATGTGCATCGATTATAGGAAGTTAAATGAAGCGACCAAGAAAGACCATTTCCCTCTACCTTTCATTGACCAGATGCTGGAAAGGCTGGCGGGCAAGCAATATTTCTGTTTCCTAGACGGGTATAGTGGGTATTTTCAAATCTATGTGGATCCCGAGGACCAGGAGAAGACAACTTTCACGTGTCCTTTCGGCACGTATGCTTACAGGAGGATGCCGTTTGGCCTGTGCAATGCGCTAGGCACTTTTCAGCGGTGTATGATGAGTATCTTCTCGGATCTTTTGGAGGACTGCATCGAGATTTTTATGGACGACTTCACTGTGTACGGGAATTCATTTGACTCATGTTTGGCTAGTTTGGATAGAGTATTGAGAAGGTGCCAGGAAAAACATTTGGTTTTGAACTTCGAGAAATGCCACTTTATGGTCCCTGAGGGAATTGTCCTAGGGCACGTAGTCTCGGAAAAAGGTATACAGGTAGACCAGACAAAGATTGAGGTGATATCAAAACTGCCTTACCCGACGAACCAGAAGGAGGTAAGAGGATTCCTAGGGCAACGCAGGATTTTATAGAAGATTCATAAAGGATTTTGCGAAGATTGCTCAGCCACTCACTCATTTGCTGCACAATGATGTTGAGTTTGTTTTCAATGAGGAGTGCATAAAGGCTTTTCAACTACTGAAAGATAGACTAGTATCGGCTCCCATTATCCGAGCACCTGATTGGAGTTTGCCATTTGAAATAATGTGCGACGCGAGTGACTATGGCAGTAGGGGCGGTGCTAGGTCAAAGAGTTGACTGAAAAAGTTACGTAATTTTCTATGCATCAAAAACGCTCAACCAGGCCCAGAAAAACTATGACACCACGGAGAAGGAAATGTTGGCAGTCGTGTACTCTTTGAAAAATTCCGACCATATTTGCTTGGGTCGAGGGTGATAGTCTTCACTGATCACGCTGCAATAAAGTACTTGCTGGCGAAGAAAGAATCCAAGCCGAGATTAATCCGTTGGGTGTTGCTTTGGCAAGAATTCGATTGGGAAGTTAGAGATAAAAAGGGAACTGAAAATAAAGTGGCCGATCATCTGAGCAGGATATTTCAAGGGGAGACCGAGGAAGCAATACCGGACGCATTCCCTGAGGAACATTTGTACTACGTGAAAAAAATTCCTCGACCTATCAGCTGGGAGGAGGTTATGGAGTTAACAGGTCCAGGGGATGTCGAAAAAGGGAAATGCCATCAAAACGCTGAGCCATGGTTCGCAGACCTGGCGAATTACTTAGTCACTGGAGAAGTGCCCAGTTCGCAAGTAATCTCCCGGGCCCAGAAGATGAAATTGAAGAGCGAAGCCAAGTACTATTTCTGGGATGACCCGTACTTGTGGCGAATGGGAGCCGACCAAGTGATCCGGAGGTGTATCCCGGAGTGGGAACAGAGGGATGTGCTGAATCATTGCCATGCCCTAGCTTGTGGAGGTCACTTTGGACCTAGGAAGACCGCAAGGAAGGTGTTAGACAGTGGTTTTTACTGGCCTACATTGCATAGGGATGCGTTCGAGTTTTGTCAGAATTGTGAGAGGTGTCAACAGACCGGGGGAATATCCAGGAGGGATGAGATGCCGCAAGTTCCAGTGATTGTGTGTGAGATCTTCGATGTTTGGGGGATGGACTTCATGGGTCCATTTCCATCTTCATACGGAAACAGTTACATACTTGTGGCAGTGGATTATGTGTCAAAGTGGATAGAGGCAAAAGCAACCACCTCGTGTGAAGCTAAGGAGGTAGCAAAGTTTCTTAGAGCTAACATTTTCAACAGGTACGGAGTGCCCAGAGCTATAATATCTGACAATGGGACGCACTTCCGCAACCGGACTATTGAAGCTCTGATGAGAAAATATGGTGTCCACCACAGACTGTCTACACCTTATCATCCTCAATCCAACGGCCAGGCGGAAATATCCAACAGAGAAATAAAGGCGATACTGGAAAAGACGGTTAATCCGTCCAGGAAAGACTGGAGTAAGAGGCTTGGAGACGCACTATGGGCTTACCGGACGGCATACAAGACGCCTATTGGGATGTCACCATATAGGCTTGTGTTCGGCAAAATGTGTCACTTGCCCGTGGGAGTAGAACACCGAGCATATTGGGCGGTCAAGGAGATAAACATGAGACCCGAATCCTGCGAGGAAGAGATGAAATTGCAGCTGCAGGAGTTGGAGGAGCTAAGGCTGGAGTCATATGAATCGGCGATGTGGTACAAAGAGAAGACGAGACTCTGGCATGACAAGAACCTCCGGGTCAAGGAATTGCAAGTCGGGCAGAAGGTTCTTCTATTCCAATCCCGGCTCAAGCTAATGCCTGGTAAGTTAAAGTCCAAATGGATTGGGCCATACACTGTTGTGAGTCTGCGTGCAAATGGAGCTGTAGAAATCCAGGGAAGTTCTTCAAACTCTACTCCTTTTCTTGTTAACGGTCATAGGGTAAAGGTATTTAGGGATAGCTCGGAGATGTGTGTAGTGGATGAAATGCCACTACGCGCACTCCATGATATCGCCTAATAGATCTGGGAAGTGAGTGTTCTTAGAAATTTCCTAGGTCCAGCATCCAAGAAGTTTTAGCATGACCTGACCTAGGGAATCTTGAGAATACTTGAACATAAATTGTAAATATTCAATCGCCTTCTTTAAATCAAGAAAAACCCAAACAAATCAGAAAAAAAAAATAATCTTCCAAAAATATTTTCGAAATACCAGACTCCTTAAGGAATGTTTTTGATACTGTCATACCCTAGACCCGAGGAGTCTGGCGTTTCAATTTTTAGTTTAATGTTTTTCTCTAAGTGTGATTTTGCAGAAGGAATTCACAAGGGTAAGGAGTTGTGGAGTAAAAATTTTGGAGGGAGTTGGCACCTGTTCGGATTTCAAAAGGCACTTTATGGGGAGGCGTACGGTCGCAAGCGTCATCACCTGCAACCGCCTGCCAAAACGTCCTCTCTCATGCCTACACTATAATCGTTTTGCCTTTTTATTTTTCGTTACCTATTCTCTCTCCAATATTCACAAACACAAAAATCCCCAATTTCCTCTCCCCTTTTACTCTCTCTAACCCTAATTTGCTAATTCCGCCCCAAATTCTTTACAAAAATTCCCCAAAACAACATCCGTGGAAAACAAACAAGGAACCGGAAGCACCTCAGGGTCCGCCGACTCTGGGGCGGCGGCGTTTATGGCCGAGCTATTCCAGAAATTTGGGGGTGCGGAGAAGGCGATGGAGGCATTCGCCATGTTTGCAACCGTAATGGGAAAATCCGTACAAGCTGCTCCGTCTTCTAGTGTACCACAACCGGAGACCGTCTCAGAACCCGTCGCCGAACCCGAAATCGTTCAAGAAGCCATCGACATTCCGGAACCCACTGCCGTACCAGAGGAGACAGTTGCTCCGGAGACCACCACACAACCGGAGGACATTCAAGAATCCACGACCCCTAGCCCGGAACCAACCACCGCAGGGAATCGTGAAGACGACTCAGATTTGGTCACAGGGTTGGAATTGTTGGCTATGTGCGAACCAAGATTAGACTCTGCAACTGAGGGGGAAACCCCTGTTTTGGAAGAATCTGTGGGGGGGGAGCCCCTATAGTTGGTGAAGGTGGGGGCGGCGAGGCCCTAAATTCTGAACAAAATGTGGAGGGGGATACCCCTGAGAAACCGGTGGGTACTGAGGCCCACGTCGGAGAAGGATTTGAGGGGGTAGAGACCCCTGTTTACATCTCGGGGGCAACCCCATTGTTGTCCAAGGAGGGAGAAGCCCTCGATTCTGAAATTAGCCAGGAACCCGCTGACGCCGGGGTGAAGTTGATTGTGGATCTGACCGAGATCCCAGAGGAGACCGACTCGCCGGTCAACCCCAGAGATGCTAGGAGGCGGGCTCGCCGGAGCCTCATTGATGAGATTGATGAAACTGTGGAGCCGACGGAGGAAGAATTGTTGGGTCCAGAGACCGCAGCTTCTGAACAGGTGAACTCTCCCAGACCTGGCAGGGGGGAGAGTGATGAGGAGAAACGTCGCCAAGCGACTGAGAAGAAAAGGAAGGGGAAACAAATTGCTCTTTCCTCGACCAAGAAGGCGAGAGGGAACTCTACTGAATCCACACTTCCGCCGGCAGCTAAGGTGCCATATGCCGCAGAAACCGAGAGCCCTTCTGAGTCCAGCAACTCGGAAGAGGAACAAGAAGAGGAATTCAACTTTGAGCCAACCGAAGTGTGGATAACAAACAGCTTGCTAGATGAAATGAGGGCGTTTGACGACCCAAAGCGCACGGCCATTTATAAGGAGAAGAGTACTGAGGGGAAGGTCGCTAAGTCCGGAAAGATGTATAGCTCATCGGAGCTCAAAAAGATTGCTTGCAACGATTAATTCCGGACTTTTATCGACGCAATAGGCTTTGATTGGTTGCTCAAGCACAGTACTACCGAGGTTCCGATTGACCTGGCCCGAGAATTCTTTTCCACCTTCCGATTTAAGTCCACTACCGATTTGGATGCCGACTCCATTCATTTCAGACTTTTCAGTGAGGAACATACGATGAGCATCCGGGAATGGACCTTGCGGATGGGTTTGCAGACGCGAACGGAGGACGATGAAGGCCTGTGGAGCGAGAGGATGATTGGTCCCCCGAAAATGACGCCGGGATTCAAAGCGCAAAGCGCATGGGAGTTCTTGACTCACCCGAGGGTGGGTCAGTTTAAAACAAGCTTTTCGAAGGCACACCACATCGAAAATAGGGTCCTGAGGTTTGCCCAGACTTTTATTAGTTACAATTTAATGGGCACAGCCAACAACGCTCTGACTACCGCCGATCTGTACTTCACATGGTGCATGGCTACGGGGGTAAGAGTTCACTTGGGCTACTGGATAGCCCAAGCCTGCCATCAAGTGACTGCAAATCCTTCCCGGCACCTATACACGTGCCACTTGCTCGGAGCTTATCTGCAGAGGAATATGATCATGAAGATCCATAAGGCATGCCGAGAGGTAAAGACGTGTTCGCCCCCTGAGGTTTTTAACATGGATTATTTTTTCAATAAAGGGTTGCTGATCGCACGCGGAAGGGAAGTATGCTTTTACGAGGTTGGGCAGTCAGAGACTCAGGTGAAACAGGAATCTGATGTGGTGGAAGTGAAGAATACTACTGGTTTGGAAGCAGGAGCCAGGATAGAAGTAGAGGAAGTGCGAAAGGAGGTTGGTTGGATGAGGTCAGAAATGAAGATGGTTCGGACTGAAATTGTGTCCCTGCGGGGTAAAGGGAAGGATAGTAGTGAGGCTGAGAAAGTGAGGAAGGAAGTCGCCGGAGTACGAACGGAGATGGAAGAAATAAGAGTAGAAGTTCGGAAGGTTAGGGAGGAAATGGTGGCCCTCAAGGGGCGCATGTCTGATCTTGTGGCGACATCGACCAGGTGTACTGAAAAGATGACGGAAGGTGTTGAGTTGATGATGGCAATGACAAAGTGGCTTAGAGCAAGGTTCCCAGAGACACCGAAGGAACTTCCGAAGCCTAGCGGCGATTCTACAACGCCAGGTCAAGGAAGTCTGACTGCGCAGAAGCCACCGCATGCCCCGAGGCCCCAGACTACTCCATCTCCCTCTCGGCCCGTGATGTTGAAGACAGCCGTACCCCGCCCGACAGAAGAACGACAAGAGAAGCCGGAGTTGCCAGCCAGAAAGAAAGCTAAGGTGACCCACCAGACAGCGCCACCAAAGTCTGGCCCTCGCGGGGGCCAGACCCCGAATTAAACCCCCCCCCCCACGGAGCCAAGTAACCTTTTTTTTTTTCTTTTCCGTTTTGTTTGTGTTCTTATATTCCAGCATGCTCTGTAATTGTACATATGTGTTGCCTTTCTTACACTTAGCCCAACTTTTGGTCTAAGTGTGAGAAGGGGGTGTTTTGTTTTTTTTGCATGCCTTAGTTTGTTTGTTGCGCCTTCTCCCACTTAGCCCGATGCTCGGTCTAAGTGTGAGAAGTTTTGCTCTGTATTTGTGTTTGTTGTTGTTTGCTTTATCAGTCTGCTGTTAGTACTTCCCTTTTCCCCCCTTCACTACGATGGCTTGGGGACAAGCTTGAGTGAAGCGGGAGGGGAGGGGAGTAAGTATCGTTTTTGTGTCTTAGGATGTGTGATTCGCATGAGCTAGCTAGATAATAAAGCAAGATCCCCTTAGTAAGAGTGATTGAAGAGAGAAAGCAGATCAACTTTGACACTTTCTTCCTTAATAAGCCGAATGCGATCTGAATGAAGTTAGGACGATGGAAAACGCCTTAGATAACCTAGCTGTACAGCCCTACTATAAAGAGAGTTATAAGCCTAAACACTTTTAGAGCTAACATGAAACAATGGGCTATCACTTGATTCTTAGGGAGTAGAGTATGAAGGAGAAAAAAAAATGGGTCAAGGAGGAATAAGCTGGACGAAGTCCAGAAACCGGAGGTATAAGCTGGACGAAGTCCAGGGAAAAAAAAAGAAATAGGAGGAATAAGCTGGACGAAGTCCAGGGGAAAGGGGTCGTAATACAAAAAAAAAAAAAAATCGTAGCCTGGCCCAGGGAAATTCATAGGAAAGGAGGAAGAATAGGGAGAAAACTCTCATAACCCGACGCATCAGTGGTATAACTCTAACTTTGGAGCGTTTTTTATCCTAACATCCATGGTGAGGAATGAGTGATCGAGTGAACCTAACAGATGGGAAATCAATAGGCTATCTTGACTAACTGACAGACCGTTTAGGCAGACGAAGGAAGGGGGGAGATTTGAAGACTGTAATCGATCAGATTGAACTTAAACTTGTGGGGATAGTAGCTTAAAAATTCGAAACTAGTTCATGCTTGTTTGTTTTGTTGTGTTTCCGTTCTTTGTGTTATTTTCTTTTCTAAGTACGTAGTTGCTTAGGTCTAGGAGTTTGTTTTGTTTTCATTTTTTTTAAAAAGTTTTACTTGGTAACCATGCATTGAAATTCGCCTTATTCCTATTTTCTTGTCTTTCATACTTGAGGACAAGCATGGTTTAAGTGTGAGCAGTTTGATAAGGCTAATTTCATGCATCGGTCTAGGGGTTCATTTCATGAAATTACTGGGTCTAACGCATTGAATTAAGTCAGGTATGTGAAGTTTTTCGCCAGGTCCAGGAAAAGAAGAGGACGCTTGCTTGGTCCTAGGAAACTGGCGAAAGGGTGAACAATTGGAAGAAAATTGCTAGACGGAGGAAGCCTCGGAGTTGAAGGGTAGAATAGGGATTTCTACGAAAACTCTAGAAGGCTATGTCCGCATCTATAAAAGGGAGAAGCATGCAGGCTGGAGGGACCTTCTCGGTGGAGGCCTCACTAACAGCCCCTTGCTCGATTCACCTCTCCACACACTTGACTCCTAATTCGCGAGAGATTCCAGTTAGCACTTGGCTGGGGTTCACATTTTAGCTTTCCAAGAGTGGTTCGAGGGTTGTAACACCATCCTGGTTCAAGGACGAAGAAACAATTTACATTTCCGTTGCTATTTACACTGATTCCGCCGAGCTTCGCTGTTCGAAGCTCGGTTTTCTTTTGTTAACCAATATTTCCTATTTTATTCCGGATTTTTACTTTCGCTTATGTCTATTGTGTTCATTTCTGGTTTGCTGGTTGAGTTCGCTTGATGTCGAGTTGGATTGTCGGAGTTGTTTATTTTTTTTGCAGTTGGTTTCTGATTATTTGCTGATATTTTTCGTTTGGATCTGAAGAATGGTTCTGTTTTTGGATGAATCGGAGGTTGGGTTTTGCTGGAGTTTGTGATTTGTTTGCAGATTGTTCTTGATTGATTGAATTTGGCGGTGATCGGAGCAGATCTGTTAGAATCGGAGTTATGGAGTTGATTTAGTTGATTGTTGAGTTTGGATTGCTTGGATCCGGAGTGGATTAAGCGTCCGACGTGATTCTGAGCAGGAGTGTTTAAATTTCATGCCTAGCTTACGTGTTTTCATTTCATTCCGCCTAGTTTACGTAGATCTGGTTTATTTCCGATTCGTAGCAAGTTTCCGGCATCTCAATTTCTATATTCTGATCGAATCTGGGAAGTGATTGTGTCTTTCGGATTGTGTCAATCAGTTAGTTATTTACTCAGTCAAGGAAGTGATTGTGTCTTTCGGATTTGATGTCTGATTCCAGTAAGTTTTCTGTGTCCTAGGTCTAGCGTTTACATTTCTTGCCTAGATCTAGTGGTAGTTAAAATCTCAACCCCTTTGCGTGGCAGCAGCCGTTTGTTTCCATAGTCTCTTAGCACTACCCTGCGAATCCATCTCTGTGGGATCGACCCCACTTCCCTATACTAATTCATAGTATTCGGGTTGAGGGATTTATTTTTGAAGGGGAGTCGAGTGTGTCCAACGACAAAAACACTGTAGTTCTCTTGAGTTCCTGGACCCAGTGATCCAGTGGATTTAAGGAGCGTGGTGTCTGGACCGAGCCTTGCATTAATTCTCAAATGTGCACACTTGCTTACTCCTGAGTCTAGTCATTCGACATTAGAGTCGAGAGGCAGGCCCAACAACAGTTTTGGAACTTCACTATAAAGGATACAAAGTCATGGATTTGGATACCAATGATATCTTCATTAGCCGAAATGTATCATTCCATGAATCTGAGTTCCCCCTTTCTTCTCAGCCTCACTCAAACTTTCCTCACTCAAACTTTCCTGCCTTTCCTCATGATCATAGTCAATCTGACTCTTCTCATTCTGATCATATCACTCATTCCAGCAGCTCCTCTCACCAACCTACTTCTACTTCACTTCATTCAAAATCTGGAAGGACTCTCAAAACCCCCCCACATCTCTCTGATTACATATGCAATTCAGTAACCACCACATCCAAATATCCAATTTCATCCTTTTTTTCCCTCAGCAAACTTTCTCAGCCTTACCTGAAATTCATTGTCTTACTCTCCATACTCAATGAACCCTCATCCTATAAACAAGCTTCCCAACATCCAGAATGGGTTTTGGCAATGCAAGATGAACTACAAGCCTTGATTAGGACCAATACTTGGCTAATTACTCATCTGCCTCCTGGGAAAATACCCATTTCTTGTAAATGGGTGTATAAAATAAAGTTCAAAGCTGATGCTACTGTGGAGAGATATAAAGCACGCTTGGTTGCTAAGGGATTCACTCAACAAGCAGGTGTGGATTTCCATGATACATTCTCACCCGTTGCCAAACTCACCACAGTTAAACTAATGCTATCTCTAGCTGCTGTAAAAGGATGGACTTTAGCTCACCTTGACATTAATAATGCCTTTCTCTATGGTGATTTGGATGAAGAAATATACATGACACTTCCTCCCGGATTGATCATCACAGACCCTCCTGCTGGTTCAGGCCAGCTTGTCTGCAAACTCAGAAAATCACTATACGGCCTTAAGCAAGCATCGAGGCAGTGGTATCTAAAATTTTCCCAGGTTCTTTCTGGATTTGGCTTAACACAATCTGCCTCTGACCATTCCTTCTTTTACAAGCATTCTACCACTGGTCAGTTTTTTGGTATTGTTATCTATGTTGATGATATCTTGGTGGCTAGTAGTGAAGATAGCCAGGTCTCTGACTTTAAAGAATTTCTTGGCAATCACTTCAAATTCAAAGACCTAGGCAATCCTAAATACTTCCTTGGCATTGAGATTGCTAGGAACAACACTGGTCTTTTCATATCTCAGCATAAGTATGCTTTAGACCTTGTAACAGATGCTGGTTTACTTGGATGCAAGCCGGCCTCAACTCCCATGGATCCAACCAAGTAGCTCCAAGCAGATGCTGGTGAACCTCTCTCTGATCCTACAGTCTATAGGAGACTAATTGGTAGGCTGGTGTACCTTCGTATCACACGGCCTGATATCACATTTGCTGTCAACAAACTCAGTCAGTTCCTATCAAATCCTTGCTCAGGTCATCTGCTTGCTGGTGAAAGAGTGCTCAAGTATCTGAAAGGCACAATTGGTCATGGCCTTTTCTACTCAGCTCAATCAGATACTACATTGAGCATCTTTTCTTATGCTGATTGGGCCGGTTGTCCTAACACTAGGCGCTCAATATCTGGTTTCTGTCTATTTCTTGGCTCATCCCTAATCTCTTGGAGATCAAAGAAACAACATACAGTCTCCAGATCCTCTGCAGAGGCCGAATATAGAGCAATGGCTCTTGCATGTTGTGAAGTGGTGTGGATTGTTGCTTTACTCAAAGATTTTGGTCTAGATGTGAAGAAACCTGTCTCATTATATTGTGATTCTCAGGCTGCTGTGCACATCAGCACAAACCCCGTGTTTTATGAGCGCACAAAACACATCGAGATTGATTGCCATACTGTTCGGGACAAGATTATTCAAGGAGTCATTCGAACTATCCATGTTTCCAACACTTTACAACTAGCCGATATCTTCACCAAACCTCTATCCACTACACCTTTTCATGATTTGTTGTTCAAGATGGACTTCAAGAGCATATATAGTCCATCTTGAGGGGGCCTATCAATGTTATATCAATGACATCTCACCATGCAATCCCATGCAGCTCCATGCACCTCAACCACACGGTAGCTCAGCCATGGAAGACGGTTATTAGTTAGTTTAGAATTAGTTAATGATTGTTGGATCTTGTTAGTTAGTTTGCTCTTTGCTCTTTGCTTTATCATCAGCTATATAAGCTGAGTGTAATGGTCTTCGATAATCAATCAATAAGATACTTCTTTCATCTCCAAAATATCTTCTCCTTTCTCTATCTCTCATGTTCATGATGATCGTTCTCACAGATCTGCGAAAGCGACTCCTTTCACAAATCTAAATTATCTAAATCATTAATTAGAAACCATCTCCTGCAATCACATTGACTTTCACAAAACTAACTAAGATTAACTTGAACAACAAACTAGATTTACAATTGGTTTCCTTTTGTTTTCTTTTCTTTTCTTGAATGGCTTTTTGTTGGTTTTGGCTGGAGTCTTTCTCTAATCCGAGTGAGAGTGAGAGTGAGAGTGAGAGTGGGGTTTGAGGTTTTGAGAGAGAGAGAGAGGAGAAGAAAACAACCAAAGTTTTCAGAAAACCTCGGGCTATTGTTAAAAAAAAAGAAACCAAACTTATCAAAATACAGTATGTAATTGCAAGTTCCACAGCAGCTCAATTCTCTCTCCATTTATAAATAAATATTCAATGCCTATTATGTAGAGAGAAGGATGGGGATTGGACCGAATGAGAGAAAGGCTTTGTATCTCTTTGCTTTTCCACTACGTGTATGTCTATTATTCTTTGCTGATATAAAACTCAAATACAAATACAAATACAACTAAACTAAAGCCCTATTTTTGTTCTTAACAAATAATTTTTTTATTTCGATCCAAAATATTACATTTTGAATTATTTGATCCTTCACAAATAAAAATAGGTCACATTTAGTCCATTTTAGACGGTTCCATTAAAAATATGACGGAAATTCCAAATTTGGACGGAAATTCAAAAATTGACGAAAACATGCCGGCTTCCAACTCCTGGTGTTCTGCCGCTGCTACGCACCGTCAAGTCGTCGCCTCGCCTCCTCTCCCTCGCCCTCTCCCTCACCCTCGACCCCTCCATCGACCACCTCCCCCTCGCTCACGCCGTCGTCCAGGCACCCTCCGCTACGGCTGCCTCCCCCGCCGTAGTTCCACCTCCTCCTCTCAAATCGTGGCTGCGGAAACACCGGAAGGCGTCGTCGTCGCTAATTTTGCCGGAGATGAAATCGATCGGATACACTCCCGATTGTGGCACCTGCAATTACCTATTTCTGACTCTTTCGAAAATCGGTCAATTCTTCGTGTCGCCTCCTCTCCCTCTCCCTCACCCTCGACCCCTCCATCGGCCACCTCCCCCTCGCCCTCGCCGTCGTCCAGGCACCCTCCGCTACGGCTGCCTCCCCCGCCGCAGTTCCACCTCCTCCTATCAAATAGTGGCTGCGGCAACACCGGAAGGCGTCTACGGGGAATCGATTGCTGAGTTGAGCGAGGCAAGGAAGGTGGACGCCGTGGCGGAGGTGGTGAGGGAGATGATGTAAGGAGGGGGTGACGCTGAGGGATAAGACGGTGACGACGGTGGGTGAGGCTGAGGGATGATGGAAGGTGGATGTCGTGGCGGAGGTGGTGAGGGAGGTTTGGGTTTAGGGTTTCAGTCAATTTTTTGACGGAATCGTCCAAAATGGATTAAATGTGACCCGTTTTTATTTGTGAGAGACTGAATAATTCAAAAGATAATATTTTGGATCAAAATCAAAAAATCGCAATATGTTAATAACCAAAATGGGTCTTTAGTCATACCAATACAATACCAATTCCTCTCTCTCCTTCAATAAACTATATTTGTCGTTTTCTGGGGATGAATCTTGTTGCACCAAAGGAGACAGTTGTAATATAAAATTAACTTTTTTAAAATATCATGATTATAATTAAGCTTAATATGTTCATGGGTTTGTTGTTGGGCGCCATGCAGTCTTATTTTTATTTTTTTGTGGTGTCGCGTTCTCGTGAACAAAGAATTTTGTCAAATAGAAACCTGCCGCGTCATGTATTGTGATGCTCTGGCGATCTGTGGAAGCGGTATAAATGCGGCGGTGGGTCCCACCTTCCCAACTCTAAATTAAATCTACTTTAGACAGTACTAATATTTTATTTTATTATAGTACTCCCTCGTTCTTTAAATTTTATCGCACTTTGACCGAACACGGGAAGAAATATAATGGAAAGTGAGTTAAAAAATTAACGGAGAGAGAGTCTTACTTTTATATACTAATTTTATAATAAAATGTGAGTGGTAATGAGTTAATGGAATATGAGATCCACTACTACTGAAAATGATAAAAAGTGAAATGCGATAAATTTTATGGGACGTACGGAAAAGGAAATATATGACAAAATTTGAGGAACGAAAAGAGTATAACATTAGTAATACATGTGAAATTTATTTGAATTTATATAATAAAAACTATATTTATTTATTAACTATTCACTATATAACTAAGACGATCAAGATTCACAGCTCAAGATGAGCTTGGTTAACCGAAGACAGTAGAGAAAGAAAGAGATAGATTTTTGTGTGGAGAATTTTGAATGTAAACTATTATTCAAGAATGATCAGTTATTCACACTAAACAACTCGAGCTCTACAACTACTTATACAAACAAGAACAACTAGAAGAAACAAGAATTCCTTCTCTAAAATCTGTTACAAACCGCTGCCAACAGCAGCTCAAACTCAACGGCTAGTAGCCGTTAGTTCTAAACTAACTTTCAAATATTTCTTGATCTTGTATTGCTTGCTCTTTTTGATCTATCATGCATCCTTATTGGTTTGAAAGCCTCATCCTTCTAACAATCTCCACCTAGGCTTCAAAACAATGATCAACACTTCATCGGACACAGACCAATCAACTTGCAACAATACTCAAACTTGTCTCGGTTTAAGGGCTTGGTAAGCATATCTACCGGGTTATCTGCTGTACCAATCTTGAGAACTCTCACCCTTCCACTCTCTACCTCGTCTCTTATAAAATGTAGCCTCACATCAATGTGTTTGCTACGTTCATGGAACTGAGGATGTTTGGCCAAGCATAAAGCTCCATTGTTATCACAGTACACAGATACTCCTTGCCTTATGCCAAATTCTGATATGAGCCCCAACAACCACTTACTCTCCTTCACTACAGATGTAAGTGACATGTATTCGGCCTCCATGGTGCTCAAGGCCACCACACTTTGCAAACTAGACTTCCAGCATATAGCAGTCCCAAATAAAGTGAACACATACCCGGTTTGGGACTTCCTTGTATCCACATTGGCCGCATAATCAGAGTCACAATACCCAATCAATGGCTCTTTGTTGAAACCATTTTCTCCAGAATATAGCAAGGCCAACTTGTCTGCTCCACCAAGGTACCTGAGTGACCACTTTAAAGCTGCCCAATGCTGTCTGCCAAAGTCTTGCATGTATCTGCTTGTCAAGCTTATAGCATGAGCTATATCTGGTCTGGTACAAATCATTAGATACATCAAGCTCCCCACAATGCTGGAATAAGGAATTACCTGCATCTCCTTCCTTTCTTCCTCTGAGCTTGCTTTATGATCTGCACTGAGTTTAATATTGACAGGCATAGGTGTTGCAGTGGTTTTCATATTTTCTAGCCTGAACTTCTTCAAAACTTTATGGATATAATCTGTCTGAAATAGCCAAAGCCTCTTATCGGCTCTATCTCTGACAATATCCATCCCCAAGATCCTCCTTGCATTGCCCAGATCTTTCATCTCAAAATCCACACTGAGCTGAACTTTGATCTTTCTGATCTCAGTCAAGTTTTCTCCAGCCAACAACATATCATCAACGTACAGCAACAAATAGATAGGACTCTTGGTACCTTGTTTCTTCACAAACACACAGCTATCATATTGGGACCTTGAGAAACCAAGCTTAGACAAACTTTCTCCAAACTTCAAATACCATTGCCTACTTGACTGTTTGAGCCCATAAATGCTTCTCTTGAGCATACAAACTTTATGTTCTGCTCCAGGGACTTCAAACCCTTGTGGTTGGGACATGTATATGGTTTCCTCGAGCTCTCCATTCAAGAAAGCTATCTTGACCTTTGCATACTCTCATCACTTCATTCTCTGAGACAAAAGAATATCCTCTCATTTCAAGTGTCCCTAAAGAAATAAGATTCCTCTTCACTTCTGGAATATATCTAACTTCTGATAGGATCCTCACTGATCCATCATTAAGCTTGAGTCTAACACTTCCAACTCCTTTGATTGTGCATGCTCTGTCATTTCCCAAAAGTACTGATCCATTGGCTTCCTTTAAGTCTTGGAACCAATCTTTATGTGGACAAATGTGAAAAGAACAGCCGGAGTCCATTATCCAAGAACCCCTCTCGATCTTGTCCACAACATTCATAACCTCAGCCACATTCTCTGCATCATCACTGATCTGGTTCGAGTGTGCTTTCCTTTCTTCAGCCTGCTTCTTCTTCCATCCGAAGCAATCCCTTTTGAGGTGACCAGGTTTCTTGCACCAGAAACATGATCGTGACTCCTTGTTTCCAGAATTCTGAGCCTTAATCTCCTCAAACTTCTGTTTCTTGAACTTGTTCTTGGTGATTTTCTTGATGTTGAGGGACTCGGCAGCACTTTCAGAGGGTTTGATGTTTCCTTTTTGAAATTCCTTCGCCATTAGCGCTGCATGAACTTCACTATATGTGATCACCTTATCTCTTCCGTACAAAATGGCGTCCCTCAATTGATCATATGAATCTGGTAGGGCATTCAATACCAAGATCGCTTTATCTTCATCAGCAATCTTCACATCCACGGCTTCAAGATCATCTACCGACTTCGCGAAATCTTCCAACTACTCAACAATTGATTTTTCATCTGTGAAGCTGTATGAATATAACCTCCTCTTCATGTAAAGCCTATTAGCCAAGGACTTGGCTAGGTAGACATCATCTAATCGCTTCAAGATCCCAGCCGATGTCTTCTCACCTTGCACTTCACGCAGTACTTTGTCACCAAGACATAGGATAATGGCGCTATGTGCCTTTAGCTGCATCTCCTCGAGCTTTGCCTGAGCCTTATCATCTGGCGCAGGCGCTTTCCCCGTTCCATCCGACTCATCCTGAGCTAGAACCGAGGACAAGCCTTGTTGCACCAACACGGCTCTCATTTTCATCTTCCACAAGCCGTAGTCGTTTCGGCCTGTGAACTTTTCGACGTCGAGTCAGGCCGCCATTATCACAGCACTTGATCGATCTTATGTCTTCCCCACAGACGGCGCCAATTATAACTAAGATGATCAAGATTCACAACTCAAGATGAGCTTGGTTAACCGAAGATAGTAGAGAAAGAAGAGATAGATTTTTGTGTGGAGAATTTTGAATGTAAACTATTATTCAAGAATGATCAGTTATTCACACTAAACAACTCGAGCTCTACAACTACTTATAAAAACAAGAACAACTAGAAGAAACAAGAATTCCTTCTCTAAAATCTGTTACAAACCGCTGCCAACAGCAGCTCAAACTCAACGGCTAGTAGCCGTTAGTTCTAAACTAACTTTCAAATATTTCTTGATCTTGTATTACTTGCTCTTTTTGATCTATCATGCATCCTTATTGGTTTGAAAGCCTCATCCTTCTAACACACTATGTCCTTAATAATTTGCCACCATTTGACCACACAGGTTTTAAGAAATGTAATAGAAAGGGGTTGAAAAAGTTAGTGACATGTGGGTCCAAATTTTGTATATTAGTTTTATAATAAAATGAGTGAGAATGAGTATAGAGTTCACTACCAAATATGATAAAAGTGAAAGGTGACAAATTTTAATAACGGTCGAAAATGAATATAGATGACAAATTTTCAAGTATCGATGGAAAGGGAGTAATAATTTGTACTATATACAGTAGTAATTACTACACTATAATATATTCTAAAGTTTTATTAGACATAACTGGATTAACTTTTTTACTACTATTAATTACTATACTATAGTATATTCTAAAGTTTTATTAAAAATAACTGGATTAAGTTTTCTACTACTCCCTACATTCCATAATAGATATCACAATTTTCTTTTTAGTTTGTCCAACAAAAGAGACACATTTCTTTTTTTGGAAAAAGTTCTCTCACATTAATATAAATATACTTCCTCCGTTCCCAAAGAATATGCACTTTGGGTTCGGCACGAGTTTTAATATAAAATTGGTAAAGTAAGAGAGAGATGGAGAGAAAAAGTAATTAAAGTATTGTTAATGGAGAATGAGTCTCATTTCATTAGAGAGAAAAGAATTTCCAAAATTAGAAAGTGCATATTCTTGTGGAACGGACTAAAAAGGAAAGAGTGCTATTCTTGTGGAACGGAGGGAGTATTATTTTCTCTTTCCACCGAACACACAAAACAATATCTCCTAAAATCATGTGTCATTCCCCAAGTGTACCATCTATTATGGAACAAAGAAAATACTATTTACTAGCTCTTTGTTAAATATACTCCCTCTATCCAAAAAAGTAGTTATATTTATGAATAAAATTAGCTTTTAATAAAACAGAATAGGAGAAATGACTCAGCTACAAAGACAGAAGAAAGACGAAGGAGTAATATTTATTATTGTTATTAGTATTAGTATTATAATTAATTAATAACTTTCGTTGATATTTTCAAGCAAATGATAATAGTCTATCATGAATCATATTTCAAGAAATTAGAATCCTGAATAATATTATTTTCTTGACAAACAAACAGGTACTCATTTGTGTGATTTAAATCAAGATAATTTATATGCATCACGCCATTGACATTTACATCTGATTGATTATAAAATTATTCCCTCCGTCCCATAAAAATATGCACTCTTTTTTTCAGTCTGTTCCACAAGAATATGCACTTTTTAATATTAGAAACTCTTTTCTCTCTAATAAGGTGGGATCAATTCTTCACTAACAATACTTTAATTGCTTTTTCTTTATACATCTATCTTACTTTACCTATTTTGCATTAAAATTAGTATCAAACCTAAAGTGCATATTTTTTGGGGACGGAGGGAATATCAACAACAAACGTGCTTATACAAAACTAAGTGTTTATGTGGGAGTATCCATAAAATAAGGTTTGAAATTTTCGGGCCTAGTCAAATAAGCCCACATAATATTTTCTTGAAATGCTGTTTATGCTGTATAATAAAGATAAATAGGAAGACCACAATGAGTCAATGAGTAAGTAAATGCTCAATCTCAAAATTATTACATTTATTTACTTTTATTTAATTTATAAAACTCTGTTTATAATATATTTTATGAAATAAAAGATGGTGTCCCATATTTTTGTTATGAATGGGCTTATCGACATGCATATAATAACGACTTAAATGAAAATCAGCATTGATTGATACTCCTTAATGGGCCGACATAGTTTACAAGTTCAAAATCAATAGCGAGGCCCGTGAAAGTTCACTGCTAAATTCGCCAAAATAAAACTCAATTTAGAGACCTGCACTCGCATGAGCTAGACGTGTGAGTTTTATATTTTTATTGTACATTTTCATTATTCTATATAAAAAAATGATCATGTTTTAAGATGATGACTGCAGTTACCCACAAGCAACAAGTCTTAGGTTAGTAGCTTACGTATTTTGAAAGTAGAACTTTCATTTATTAATCAATAAGATTCATCATGATTTGCAATTTGCATCAACACCTTGCATTTCATTATCTCTTTTTAGCTAATAATATACCTATATATTGCTGTTAAACTTAAACTGATGACATTTTTGATAAAATTTATTACATCGTGATACAATTTTCATAGTCTTGATACTCCCTCCGTCCACAAATAAGAGTCTCGTTTTTCCATTTTAGTCCATCCGCAAATCTCGATTCACATTTACAATAAATAGTAATAGGGTCCTACATTTCACTCACATTTCATTTAAAACTAATATATATAAGTAGGACTCATATTCCACTAACTTTTTTCCACCCACTATTCTTAACATTTCTTAAAACACGTGTCACCAAGAAATGAGACTCCTAATAGCGGACGGAGGGAGTACTTCTTTCAATAAAAATAACAATAGCTTAGAATGGTGCTATTTGTATGTAAATACGCGAACTTTCAATATTTCCTGAATTTTTCCGAAACTTTTATTTTTGATGTAAATACATGAACTTTGAATTTTTCTGTTTTTCCCCGACAAAAACTTTCAACTAAATACAAGATGATGTGGAGTACGCTTAGCATATTACCATCTACATGACGAAATGTGGCAAACCAATATAACATATTATTAGCTTGTAGTAATACATGAACTTTTGACATTTTCTAATTTTTTTCCTGTACTTTCCTTTTTTCTAATTTAAATACACGAAAAATGAGATTTTCTAAAAAATTTTCCAATGAACAATTTCAATCAAAATAATACTAATAATTTTCCCCTTTTTCTAAATTGTAAACTTTGTTTGTTTTAGACAATAAATTTTTTTATTTATATTCAATTGCCTAATATCTTGGAAACTTAATAAATTTTAAGAGATGTTGTGAATTAAAATATTAGAATTTTTTGTGTTTCAAATTGTATTTGGTTAGAATTACGATTGTTTTCATTTTTATATACTATACTTTATTTTCATGATTTAAATGATTATGTAAAAATTTGTATATACTCATCTTTTGTTTTGATTATATAAATTTTTTAAAATGATGTGATTTTAGAAATCTTAATAAAATGGAGTATTATTTAAAAAAAATCACTATCCATAAAATTAATATTCATGCTTAAATATATCGTTAGGGAAAAAATCAGAAAATTCCAAAGTATGGAGAGAATTCTAGAAAATCACAAAGTTTGGGGGAATTATGGAAAATCTTTAAAGTTCGTGTATATTTTTCAGCTTCAATATTCGCTACCGTTTGCCATGTTGGTACTTCTGATGAACACGTCAGCTTCAATTTAAAGAAAAATTTATTTAGGAAAAATCAGAAAAACTGAAAGTTCATGTATTTAGAATTCAAAAATAAATATTCGGAAGCAAAATACAAAAATGTTGAAAGTGTATGTATTTACATAAAAGTAACCCCTTAGAATATAACTAAGTAACCAGACTTCAATTTGTAATTCATTGAAAAATCAGTTGCAAAGATAGCTATACCTTTTATTTAAAGACTGAACTGTAAAAATTGTTTCTAGAGAATATATGATACATATTTGCGGTATTTCGCTCGAGCTATCCGGACAAAACTTTTAACTTATTTAAAGTACTTTTTCACTTTTTTCATATTTTCTGTCCCATTTTAATTTTTTCAGCCTCAAGGGCACCATAGACATTTTTTAGCCGGCACTAATATTAGAGTTTGTATACTAGAAATCACCTTTCGAGTGATTGAATACTGTAAAACTCTTATTTTATTTTTCAAGGAATAAAACATATTATTTTTGTCATAATATTGTTATATTTTACATTTAATGGATGTTTATTGCATATTTAAATGTATAAGCAACTTAACAAAGTCTAAGTCTTTGTTTTAGTAGACCGGTTGTGGGCAACGTCACTTTAAGATAACAAGGTCAGTTCTAAATAAAGAAAAAGAAAAATTTCACAACCCAGATAGGCCTAGACTACCTATCGTGAAATGTTGCAATGTCAGTCCGCATATTTCTAAGCCTACTGAAATAAGATGAGATTGGTGTGGTAGAGCACTGAACGGATCTAATAGCGAATCGAGTCTTTATGCTATCTACTGAAAGACGAGGCCTTGATAAATGTTTATTTCTTAATCAATGTACGTTAGCGTTGCACATACGGTATTGATTATGCATTGCTTTGACTTATCAAATGGTGTGGGTTTTTCGCAAACCAAAAATTCTGATATATTGGGTAATGGTGATTAATATCTAGCGGTGCTATGATTGCTATTATATTGAATCATGTGCGAGGTGAGTCTCGTTTGATAATGTCCTCAAGAGGAGCGCGAAACAAGGTTTTATTATTTGGAACCTAGCTAGTAGGAGTTTGATTACTCTATGAATAATAAATAAGTGTTTCATGCTAAGTCCACTTTTGAAATTAATAAGATGTTATTACCTCCGTCCCGCATTAACCGTCATATTTACTTTTCTACACTCATTTTGTAAAAATAATAATAAATAGTTAAAGTCGAGAAATGGTAAAATAAGAGAGAGAATAAGGTAGATAATAGTCTTCTTTAAATTATTCTCTCTCTTACTTTACTATTTCTCCACTTTAACTATTTATTATTATTTTTACAAAATGAGTGCAAAAAAATAAATATGACAGTTAATGCGGGACGGAGGTAGTAATTGATTAAGTCTATAGCAGACATTAATTAATTAATGGACATTTATATCTTAAGTGCGGGAAATGAACAACAAACAACGGAAACCAGGATTACTTGTAATTTTGGATTTGGATGGACAATACAATATTATTTCTGTAGTGGCTGCTAATAATATTCTAATATAAGCTTGTATTAAATTGAGGGTTCAATTTAATTAGTAAAAAGCTAATTGGGGGAGGTCATATCCAAAACCTTCCATAGATCCCTCCTGGCTGGGTCCAATATGAACTTAATATAAATAGATGAATAAATGAGACAGAAAACACACTTAATTTTTATCAAAATTTTCGTCCCCCTCCTATTCTCTATAGGGGACGATTTTTCTGTATTCTACTCCGTGAGGGACTTCTGTCTTATTTATTCAAGTCCTAGTATCTCGGTGAGATCAGCCCACACTGATATCAAAATACAGTTCGAAAAGCAGTCAGAAGATTCGTGGTCTAGTACTTGACACCTTCACGTGAAGAAGTAGTGAGCTATCGTCGATTCTTTGGAGATTCAAGAAGGTTTAATTCCTACTACGTAGAAAAGCATGTTTTAGGTTTCAATTAATCTTAAAGCATGTTTTATTTCAAGTAATGTGCATGATACATGTGATAATTACACGAATAGATTTTGTCTAAATGATCCGCTAAATAGATCGAAATTATTATGTGATTAATTTGAATGCGCTTCCGCTACCAACCCCTTCAACTAACTCATTTAATGCAGCTATACATTTGTCGATTTTTTGCAGGTCTTATTTTATCTAATACTCCCTCCGTCCCACTTTAGGAGTCCCGGTTGGAATATTCCATAAATGGCATTAGGCTTCACATTCCACTAACCTTTTTTCACTTACATTTTATTATAAAACTAATATAAAAAATAGGATCTACGTTCCACTATCTTTTTTATCAACTTTCCTTTACATATCTTAAAACACGTGCCGAACTCAACCGGGACTCCTAAAGTGTAACGGAGGGAGTACGTTTTATTAATTATCTGCAGAGATAATGAAAGTATTTGATGCTCGTATGTTTTAATTTTTCAACTTCCCTTTATGGACACTTTCATCTCTCTTATTTTATTTTATAGTTTTGATCTTAGACATTTTCTAAATTTTTAATTTTTATTTTGCTCAGTTGATTCATTTTTTCTTAGATAGAATGTATATAAGACTGAGAAGGTGATGAATTCAAAAGGAAAACATAAACAGTTCTCTTGAAATTAATTAAATATTTCTCCAAATACTTTAAATAAAATTTATTTTAATAAAATACCACAAATATACATCCTACATTCCAAAAGACAATTTTTTATTTATTTAGCTTTGGGCTTGAAGTTAGCGAGAAATGATTCTATCTAATTATCCGAAACACCAAATATCGGCCTAGCATTATATGGATCAAGAGAGGTACCTTCCAAATATCGCAAAAAGCTTAGTGTAGATATTTAGTTCCAATTAAGGTATTTTTGTCGTAAGTTGGATTGGTCATTAGTTAGGTAAGTTGGATTCGACTGCTTTAACTAACTGTATGTCATTGTCCAGATACTACCACTAAATTATTTGTTGGGGGAATACTCTTTCGGGTGCCGACATAATTTATACTTGTAGTTCCATATTATCTTTATTTGTTTTCTCGTAGTGATACATTTTAAAATCTGAAATTGTATATTGCACTTGAACTAACAAAATTGAAACTGAGTTTGCCTCTGATATGTCCATATTTCTTATTTGAATAGCTAACTTATTTTTATGTAGTATGTTCTTGTAAAGATGTGTACATTCCAACTTATGTTTAATATCTCTGAATATTCATTTTAGTTAGAGCAAATTGCCTGTAAAGTCATGAACTTTCAATATAGTTTGGTTTTCTCCGTGAATTTTAAATGTTGCATGAAAAGTCATGAGCTTTACCGGACAGTGTAAATTTCTCATCCGACTCGACCCGATAGATTTCCGACACAAACTTATCCTATGTGATGCGCCGGAGGCGTGACTTGTCAAATGACAAATTTATGGTTCAATTCAAATTGTGGAATTAATGCTACTTTTATGCTGAATTCGATTTGTGAAATTCGACTTGTATGTTTATGTCGATTTGTATATTGAATTCATTCTACTTGTATGTTTGTGATAAGTTCAGAGTCAGAGATTGCAAAGATAGAAGAGAAACAATTAGAATTAGTGGAGTTTTGACAAGTCACGCCTCCAGCGCGCTACGTAGTATAAGTAATTGTGTCGGAAATCTGTCGGGTCGAGTCAGATGAGAAATTTACACAGTCCAGTAAAGTTCACGACTTTTCATTCAACATTTAAAATTTACGGGAAAAAACCAAACTATGGATAGTTTATGACTTTACTGGCAATTTGTCATTTTAGTTAAGTAAAAGTTAATTCTTACCATAAAATAAAAATACCTAATTTAAATCAATATTATGATAAAGAGATAACCTTTCCCTTTTTATTACTACATGCATGTTTAGCAAAACTACTGTGGTAACTCATTGTACAAATTTCCAAAAATTAAATTAATAGACTCAACAAAATTTTTTAACTTTTTTGCCTATTTTCTCTATATATTACTCATTCCGTCCCACTTTAGAAGTCTCAGTTTATCATTTTTGAGTGTCTTACTTTAGATAGTAATAGGCCCCACATTCCACTAACTTTTTTTCACTCATATTTTATTATAAAACTAATATATAAAAGTAGGACTCACATTCCACTATCTTTTTTCACCAACTTTTATTCACATTTCTTAACATCCATGCCGAACTCAAATGAGACTCCTAAAGTGGGACTGGGGAGTATTTGTGTCTGTTTAAATTATTAGTACATACTATATTACTTTTTATTTCTTTTCTCCTAGTGTTATCAATTAGGTCGGACCTGTAGGGATCAGGATCACCGTGGTTTCACTATTTACTGAGACCTTTTTTTATCTTGAGCATAAAGAGGTGTTCAATCTCTTAAGAAAACAGACCAAATACAAAGAGAAATATCACTATCAGTACAAGATAATACGGAACCCTAGCTACACTTGAAACTCATCCGGTTCAAGTCAAAGCTATCTGAAGTATCACGTGCACACTAAGTAAAAATGTCAGATCCATACAGATCTGTAACAAACAGATGACAACAAAAACTAAACCAAAAGATTGAAGGAATAATGGCTTAGGTTGCACAACAACTGCACCAACCAAGGATCTTCTCAATCTCAACCGAGTAAGCATAGAACCATAGGAATAGCCAAACCAGAAACCCTAGGGTTTCACCGACTACCAGTTTACCACTCACCACGACCAATTCAACACGAGATCACACCGCACTCTCAAGAACGCAAACAGAACACTCAAAGAACACAAGAATCTCTTGAATCTCACTTGAATGACATAAGGTATATCCTTTCGACTTAGCAGGACGGTTCAACCAAGCATCGGACTTCACAAGACAAAATAGGAGTTGCCTCTATTAGAGATTCCCCGTTCTGATCTCACGAATAGAATTGAAGGAACGATTAGAGAGGATGATCGAAACCGATCATCAACGAGAGTGAGAGATTTCTAGAGAGAAGTGAGATCACACAGAGAAAGAGTGAAGGAATGAATGAGAGAGAGTGAAACGTCGGTGTGAGATGTATCTCACAGAAGAAGCACAACTTCAATTGGACGACTCACATTCCGGATCCACGTGGAGTGCCACGCGGCGGCCATCAGTATACCCCCAAGTAAGTGATTGGGCCTCACACATTTTGGGCCTTGCACAACATATTGGGCTAACACAATAAAACCATAATCGAACCAATAAATGTAGGTCAACAATAAATCCCACAAGGCCAATCAAGCACGACTCAAGTCGGATATGGGTCGGTCCAGGCCCAGTTCATCAATAAAATAAAGAGGGTATAAACTAGGCTCATTTGTTGAAGTTCAATTTGACGGTTTTTTACTTAGGCACGGTCAGAAACTCAGTTTAGACCTAGCATAGGCTTAAATAAGACCCACTAATACTAATCTCTATTATACTTTTTTCTATCTCTCTTACTTTATCAATTTTACATTAAAACTAGGACCATATACTAGTTTTTTTTAGTAATGGAGGGAGTATGCTTTTATCAATCTTTTCTTTACAATTTCTCCCTCTTGGAGAAACCAACCTCTCTCAAAGCCGACATTCTCGTGCTCTCTTTATTTTTATAATTTCTCCGATAAGTATTAATCCCTAATTACTATTGTACGCATCACACTGAAAACACTCTGATAAATTTTAACAATAATTTGGGGCTCCGAAAGAGTTAAAATCGTGGTTTGACCACCATTGGCTACTCTTGTCGTTATCTTAAGTGCGTGGATTCGGATGGTGAAGAAGAGAACAAATGGTTGGAGTCACGGGTAGAAATATCGTCACAAGATAGCATAGTAAAAGCAAACAATATATTCTGCTGTCGTCCCTCAGAAAAAACTATATCAATTCATTGGCTTCCTAACCATACGGTTCAAATTCAAACCCACCACTTTTATATAAATCTCTTCATTTAAAATCCCAACACTTTTCTACATTATATTTATATTTATATTTCCACAAACATCCAAATATATTCATCAGAGACTCTCCACCAGAGAAATAATGTATGCCCACACAAAAATCTTATAATAATGCTTAAAAAATATCCTGTCTAATGTGCCGGTGTGATACGCCAATTAGATATCCCTCACTTTCAATTTTAAATACTTGTAGCAGGCATAACAATTTATTTTATAATATGGTATATTAATAATTTTCATTTATTTCAAAATATTTTAATTCAGATAATGATTTCTGACTGGTGAATAATTGACATGTGAGATCGTCTTTCCTCGTCATTGCTCTTACTATCATTAGGCCAGCTAAGGTTAAGGCTTAGGCTTGAGTACAATAAAGTGGAAAATGCATCTTCTGTTTATTTTAAGTAAGGAAAACAAATGATTCTTACATAGTTTTGTGCTATGCCAATACTTTTATTTTGTGGAAATTTGTACTTATATGCAATCTATCTAATCTCCTAATAGCTTGTAAATTATAAGTGATATCTGGGTGTTAAAACGACAAAAAATCTTTTTCGTTTTATGGGTTTATTTATAACATGAGTTGTGATAAAATGATAGTAATAACATTAAAATGACAACCGAGAACAATAACAGTTCATTGATTGATGAATATGAGTTGAAATCACAAAACATAATATATTTAACATTACAAAATTCTAATGATTTTTATGATTCAACAATCTGATATTGAGTAAATAAGTAAAATATTTTGTTATGCTAACCAATATTAATAAATCAAAGAATTGATATGATTCTTAGTTTTCTCATACTAATGGCAATCCTAGGAGAATAAAACCTTATTTTCCATAATTTATGGAAGTTTGAAAACAATTCAGGATCTAGAATGTCACCAAAACACTTTATATTTGTGATAAATAAGTTCGACTTAAATAAGCCTATCAAAACAACCCTTCGTAAGGACATAATATAAAACCAAACATTAGTTGGATAGATCTTGAAAAATAATCAAATTACTTTAGAGAAACGTACAAGTTCAGAATAGATGAGAATTTATTTTAAAGAATTCATGGCTTATATAGTAAAATATACCCTTGAAGAAAATGACATCCCATCCGTTGATTCTTGTAGAGCAATCCCAACTCTCTCAAATTATGCATAAGATTGCAAGTAGAGTTGCTGGATGCAATTAATCTCGTACCACTAGTTTCACTTTAATAAGTAGGTATAAATAAATATCTTTATATGTTGTAGGTGTGCATTAATCTTTCTTTCTTTCTGGTGTGGCAAACTCCACCATTGCTTTGCTTCTATGGCTATGGATTTCATTTCTTGTTGAATCTACTCATTTTATCCATACATCTTGGATCATCACTTCACATTACATGAAAATAGGAGATGAAGATTTATTTAATTCTTATTCAAGTGTTGTTGATCCTGCAATTATGTGGATACATTTTGTGCAAAGAGTGCACCAACATTCCAACTCAATCTCACACTCTGAGATACCAACTGCTGACATCGAAGAACGAGACGTGGAAGCACGAGATGCTCTCGCATCATGTCACGCCCACGGATGATTCCGTGTGGTCGAGCTTGTTTCCGAGGAAGATGCTGCAGGAGGAAGACGAGCACAGCTGGGGCGTCGTGTATCGAAAAATCAAGAACTCGGGTGGAGCCAAAGGCCTGCTGAGTGAGGTGTCGTTGCACGATGTCAGATTGGACCCGAAATCTATGCATGGGAGGGCTCAGCAGACTAATCTAGACTACTTGCTCATCTTGGATGTCGATAGGCTCGTATGGAGCTTTCGCAAGACTGCAGCCTTGGACGCTCCCGGCAGCCCCTATGGCGGGTGGGAGTCCCCGGACATGGAGCTTCGCGGCCACTTTGTCGGTAGGTCTCATTTGTAAACAGAGTACTCTGTTTTGTTTGATTAGATTGTAAATATTTTGTGTATAAGGCATTGATTGATTGATTGAAGGGCACTATTTGAGCGCGTGTGCGCAAATGTGGGCGAGTACTCACAACGAGAGCCTCAAACAGAAGATGAATGCTGTAGTTTCAGCTCTATCAGCATGTCAGCAGAAAATGGGAACTGGCTATCTTTCAGCTTTCCCCTTGGAATTTTTTGACCGTTTTGAGGCTATAAAGCCCGTTTGGGCGCCTTATTACACCATCCACAAGGTTTGGCGTTGTCTTTGCCTGTCTTGTGCAAGTTTTGTGTTTGGAGTTTTGCAAAGTATTGTTTAATTGAGATTGATAGATGGGAACTTTGGTAGATATTGGCAGGGCTTTTGGATCAGTACAGTTTGGGTGGCAATGGACAAGCATTGAAGATGAGTGTATGGATGGTGGATTACTTCTACAACCGTGTGCAGAACGTGATAGCCAAGTACACAATCGAGAGGCACTGGACGTCGTTGAATGAAGAAACTGGAGGCATGAATGATGCTCTTTACCGATTGTACAGCATCACGGTCAGCTTAATTCGCCTCTCTAAAGGATCATTTATGTAGACGGAAAACATTCATTTTCGGTGTTTGGTGTTTTGCAGGGTGATCAGAAGCACTTGACATTAGGCCATCTGTTTGATAAGCCATGCTTTCTAGGAATGCTAGCTATTAAGGTAACACTCCATTTTATGATTAATGTGTATGTTTAGTGATCATGTTCTTGATGCGTTTTCAGTCTTGTTATCTATTTTAGGCCGATAGCTTGTCCGGTTTTCATGCCAACACTCACATTCCGGTGGTTGTTGGATCTCAAATGCGGTTTGAACTCACAGGCGATCCGTTATACAAGGTATTGCACAAAATTAACACAATGCTATTGTATTGTACCTTAAAAAACAGTGAGGTTTTCAATAACTTGTGTCTGTCAGGAAATAGGAACATTCTTCATGGATACTGTCAACTCCTCTCATACATACGCCACGGGAGGAACGTCTGTGTCAGAGTTCTGGTACGGAAAATCAGAAATCCAAGCTATAATGTTCATGCAAGTCCTATCTACCGTAGATTGAATTATCAGCCTGCCTTTTGCTTACCTCTCCGATTCTATGTAGGTCTGATCCGAAGCGTCTAGCTGGTACGTTGCAGACGGAGAATGAGGAATCTTGCACGACTTATAACATGCTGAAGGTGTGTTCTCTATTTACTGGTGTGGTATGTATAGGAGACTAAATGGTGATTGTGAGAACGTTCAGGTTTCGCGGAACCTGTTCAGATGGACAAAGGAGATGGCGTATGCAGATTACTACGAGCGGGCTCTAACAAATGGTGTGTTGAGCATCCAAAGAGGGACTGAGCCTGGAGTCATGATCTACATGCTACCCTTAGGCCCTGGTACTTCCAAGGCTCACACCTACCACAAGTGGGGAACGAAATTCGACTCTTTCTGGTGCTGCTACGGCACAGGTACAACAACCTTTTCTTGTGATGTGAAGCTTGTTTTATTTCTTGGTGTATTTTACCATCTTTTTTATCATGTTCTTTCCTGGCAATAGGAATTGAATCCTTCTCAAAATTGGGAGATTCAATATACTTTGAGGAGGGTGGAAACACTCCAACTCTTTACATAATACAATACATAAGTAGCTCTCTAAACTGGAAATCTGGAAACATCATCCTGAACCAGCAAGTAGAGCAAATCGCTTCGTGGGATCCACGCCTTCAGATCTCATTTACGTTCATCTCGTCAAAAGAGGTACTACATCTCACCCCTCCGTCAACGTTTCTGATGACAAGCAACTTAAACCAGAAAAAGGTTGCATTAGAAGTCGAATTTCGACTGAAAAACTAGGCCTCGTTTCACTTGTTTTTGCAGCAAACAGCAAGTGGGACATCTACTTTGAATTTCCGAATACCTCTCTGGACATATTCTAAAGGAGCAAAGGCGACACTCAATGGCCAAAATCTGCCCCTACCATCTCCTGGTGAGATTCATTTAGGCTCCAACAGCTATATACTCCTAGTACTTAACAACTAAAGCAAAATTTTCTTTTCATTGCTCAATGCAGGCAGTTTTCTATCAGTCTCGAGAAGCTGGAGCCGTGGCGACAGTATTACTATCGAACTTCCTATAAGTCTTCGGACAGAGGCAATTAAAGGTACACACAAATATCCACCAAGCATAGTTTGGACATCCACCATTGTGTCATTGCTAACAAGGATTCTTGATGTTATTTAGATGACAGGCAAGAATACGCTTCGCTTCAGGCAATATTCTACGGCCCCTACCTCCTTGCCGGCCTCACTCAGAGAGACTGGGACATCAATGCAAAATCAGCCACTTCATTTTCAGACTGGCTAACTCCACTCCCATCATCCAAGTACAACTCTCAGCTGATCTCTCTGTCTCAAGGACCCGAGGCAGCGATACTCTTCGTCTCAAACACAAACAACACGTTAAAGATGGCAAGCTTGCCCGAGGCAGGGACAGACACTGCTGTGAGCTCAACTTTTCGCCTCATTTTGAAAGACACGGCTCATGAAGACCTCACAGGGCCGTGGGATGCTATTGACAAGTCGGTCGTGCTAGAGCCGTTTGATCTTCCTGGCATGGCCGTCGTGCATCATGGAGAGGGGAAGCCTCTAGGAGTAGTAGCTCACTCAGCTGAGGCTGATGTAGCTGTTTTTCGCCTCGTTAAGGGGCTCGATGGGAAAGATGCAAGCGTGTCGATGGAGTCTGAGGATAAGAAAGGCTGCTACGTATGCAGCGGCGGCAGTGACAAGAGCAGCATCAAGCTCAGCTGCATCAGCTCAGGATCATCATCAGATGATGATGGATTCAAACAGGCTGCAAGCTTCACTCTTAGAAATGGATTCAATGAGTATCATCCTATCAGTTTTGTGGCAAAAGGGATGAGCAGGAATTTCCTTCTTTCTCCTTTGCTTAGCCTTACGGATGAATCTTACACAGTCTACTTCAATATACATTCTTGATAAATTGATTTAGGGATGAGTTGAAATATATTCTATTTCTCTAAAGTTTCATGAGAATAGATTGAACATTATGAATAGTGAATACTGATATTCACATTTTTAACCTTTTTCTCTTTCTATGATGTAAATTCACCGATCCAAATTTCTTCAACTAAATCTTGTTAGGCTCAAACATGTTGCCAGTGGCAAAGCCACATTAGGGCCACGGTGGCCATGGTCCCCCCGCAATTTCTATAATTTCTACTCCCACAATCTGAGTTAGGCATGCACAAACCGACCCGGCCCGGCGGTTAACCGCCGGTTCGGGCCCGCCGGTTCATGAACCGGAACGGGCCCGGAACCGGCGGGTTGAACCGGCAGAAGGGTTGAAGGGTCGGAAGGGCCGGTTCAGGTTCGGCAATATATTGAACCTGAACCGGCGGTTCGGCGGTTCGAACCGCCGGTTCAAAGGGTTAAATAGTGTTTCGTAGGTTAGGGGTTCGTAGGGTTCGCGTAGGGGTTTAGTATAGCCGTTGGAACTGGCGGTTCGCGGGGGTAAACCGCCGGTTTGAGGGGTAAACCGCCGGTTCGGGAGCCGGTTTCTGACGGTTCCGGCAACTTTTCAGAGGCTAGGCCGTAGGGTCAGTGTGTAGGCCTGCAAAACCGGTCAGAAACCGCCGGTTTTCGGTCAGAAACCGGCGGTTTTCTGACGGAAACCGTGGACAACCCGCCGGTTTAGGGTTGAACCGCCATATGTTTTTGTATATGCAAAAACAATTACATAATTGTATTTGTATATACTCTAGTCGATGAAGTATATTTCTCTATACGGCTAAATGAGGGAAACTTTTGACAATTCTACTATATTTGTTGATTGTTAGACGAAACTCAACATTTAAAGTTGAATTGCTAAAGGTGTCCTTAATTTAGTTATGTAGAAAGATCTTCTTCGCCGGTTAAGAGTATATATATAATACACTTATACGTTTAAGAACTTCAACATCGTTTCTTGTCATTTGTAATTAGTTCTTCACTAGTAGTCTCATTTGTATTTAAATTTTGTTTAAGACTTCAAGACCGCCATATGTTTTCAATTTGTAATTGTTGTAACTTGTAACGTGTAATTTGTAAACATGCAATTTCAATAAAATTGCAACTTTATCCGTATTTTTTTCAATTTTATTTACTCACATTTCATAAAAAAACAAACTTGAAAAGTGTAATGTAAGTTGATTAAAATTGAAAAGTTGAAAAATGCAAAAAAAAAAAAAAAATTCGTCGAACCGTCGAACCGGCCCGGAACCGGCGGTTCAAGCCGAAAACCGGCGGTTTTGAACCTCCCCGTAACCCGCCGGTTTTTTGAACCGGAACCGGAACCGCCGGGAGCTAGGCGGGCCGGTTCAGGTTCATACATTCCCCGACCCTTGAACCGCCGGTTCATGACCCTGAACCGGCGGTTTTCGACCCTTGTGCATGCCTGATTCTGAGTGATCAATTTTTCATTTTGAACTGTCGTACAACAAGTGATCAATTTTCTTTTCTAAGGTAAAAACAAAACTTCCTACAACAATTGATCAATTTTCTTTTCTAAGCTAAAAACAAAACTTCAACCCTCTTTTACTTTAGTCTATCTTTATTTTTTATTGCCTCTTTATCTATCTTACTTTTTTCCTCTCTCGTACTTTAGTCTCTCCATTTTAACTCAACATATACTCCCTCCGTCCACAAATAAGAGTCCATGTTTTCATTTTAGACCGTCCGCTAATAGGAGTTCCGGTTCACTTTTACCATAAATGGTATAACATAGTCTCACATTCCACTAACTCATTTCACTCTTATTTCATTTAAAACTAATATATATGGATTCATATTCCACTAACTTTTTTCTACATACTTTTTTTAACATTTCTTAAAACACGTGCCACCAATAAATAGAAGTCCTAATGACGGTGGGAATATTATTTTCTTAAACCCCTTATCCAAAAGGAATCCATATAAAAGTTTTATAACTTCATCTATAACGATTAACGAGTGGCACTAAAAGTCAAAATCAACTGAAATAAACAAGGAAACTAAAATGCTAAGTAGTTTGTATATATTGGGAATACTCATCTGTTTTGTCACTATGCAGTCGCTGACTCTCACTGTAGCGACTTTTCAACACTCGCACTAAATTCTGTTTGGCTTCTCTGTCGCCGGTAATCGTTGGTCTTGCGATTTTCATATGTAAGCGTATGAATTTTTTCCTGATCTTTTGTAGTAGTATTATATTTCGATGTTTAATTTTGCATCCATTTTATTAAGCTTACATTTATAATATTTGATCACTGGATTATCGCATAGGATGGAATTAGTTGAGTGTTAGTGGTAGCTCTTGTTCAATTTCCAGCAGATTACGTTCTGCTGTATTTCCCCTCTAAATAATCATTTTCCGCTATGATATATTGTGGTGTGCAGGTGTAATTTATGGCTGAATTTGTGAAGATGTTGGGAGGCCTGATTGTATTTTTTCTGTGTTTCGGTTTGGCTTTGAGCCATAAGCTTTGCACCAACACCGGTGTGTTATCGCACACTGCTCGCTATCAACGATTTTTATCGAACAATTCATCACGGGAGGAACAGAATGTTGCTGATTTACATTTGATGCCCACGGATGATCAAACGTGGTCGAACTTGATTCCGAGGAGAATACTTTTAGAAGGCGATGAGATTAGCTGGAATGCAATGTATACGAAAATGAAGAATGCCGGTGGTCAGAGGGGGAGGGAGAATGGAGGCGGATTTTTGAGGGAAATTTCGTTACATGATGTCAGATTGGAGCCTAAATCGATTCATGGTATGGCGCAGCAGACTAATTTGGAGTATTTGTTGATGCTGGATGTTGACAGACTGGTTTGGAGTTTTCGGAGGACAGCGGGTTTAGAGGCTCCTGGTGAACCATACGGTGGTTGGGAGGCTCCAGATGTCGAGCTCAGGGGCCATTTTGTAGGTTGGTTTCATTTAGCTGCAAGTTTGACTTGATGTGTTGTTGGTTTCGATTTATGTGAGATATTTGGATGTTTCGATTTTGTAGGTTGGTTTCATTTAGCTGCAAGTTTGACTTGATGTGTTGTTGGTTTCGGTTTATGTGAGATATTTGGATGTTTTTTCTTATTGCAATGCACAAATTTGGGAGCATATTTAGAGTTGATACTGTGTTTCTTCTCTTCAGTATACATGAAATGAAATGAGGTGGTTTAGGTTTATTATGAATATATGTTTGAGATCAAGGAAATGAATCATATGGTTTTCATTTCATATTTCTTCCCATGATGCAGTTGAAGCATTGTACAATTAAATTTTCTTGGGATCTTTGTAACCATCATCATTGGTGTCTCTATTTCATTTTATTACTATCATTATGTGAATTGAGTAAGCATCTAAGTTATGCATGACATTTGTGTTATTAATCGTATGCTTTGCCCTTTGCAGTCTGATCTGACATTACTAGACACAGTATTTACTATGGACTAAATGGATTTCTAAAATTAATAGCTATTGTTGACATGAAATAGTGCATGGCCTCTAGTTTTTAGGCTTTCAAAAACTTTTCTGTGTAGGAGACTTACTCTTTTTACTTAATGAAGGACATTATTTGAGTGCATCTGCCCTAATGTGGGCTAGCACGCATAATGGCAAACTTCGGAAAAAAATGTCCTCAGTGGTTTCTGCTCTATCAGACTGCCAAATTAAGATTGGAACAGGTTATCTCTCGGCATTTCCATCTGAGTTGTTTGACCGATTCGAAACACTGCAAGAAGTTTGGGCTCCATATTATACAATCCACAAGGTACAAGCTTCTATTCAAATTTTCTGTAATGTGGCTCCAGATCTTATTCTCTCAAGGTTTTTGCAGATATTGGCCGGTCTATTGGATCAGTACACCATGGCTGATAGCGCTCGAGCATTACAATTGATGAAATGGATGGTTGATTACTTCTACAACCGTGTGCAACAAGTAATAAAAAAGTACACTATTGAAAGGCACTGGCTATCACTGAACGAAGAAACGGGTGGCATGAATGATATTCTTTACAGGCTATACTCAATAACAGTAAGGATGCATCACATGGAAATCTAGTACTGTTTCATTCGAAAAATTATCTGCTTCTCTTTTATTATTTAGAAATGAATATTTGTTGAATACCTAACTCATTTGGTAGTATTTGCAATAAAAAAAGTAGAACAACAAAGATATAATATTTGAAGGAGCAAATATAATCTTCCACTTAAACATGATTGTACTGGAAGTAACAGCAAGCTCAATGATGATTTGTTCATACGGGACAATAGCGTTATGGGAAAAAAACTGAAATCCTTTTCTGCTTTTGTTTATTGTGATTCAATTCACCGAAAGAATATTAACACATGAATATATATGGTTATTTTTATGTGTAAAAAATGGAGAAGTGAAAGGACCACTGAATTATGTTGCAATTAGAATTATTTTTGTAGTATGTTAAGGCAACATGCCCTGATAAAAAAAATATGAATTTGCAGGGTGACCAAAAACATTTAGCCTTAGCTCACCTGTTTGACAAGCCATGTTTTCTGGGATTGCTAGCAGTGAAGGTAATTACTTTTCTTTTAGAGAGAAATGTTTCAACTTGTTGGGAATATCAAATCAGTCTTGTTCCATATAGGCTAATTACTTGACTCGTCTGAGAAAGGTGACTGTGGACAGATGCATCAGTATGAATCTCATGTCTTAATACCTTATTTTTCATTGTTTTTTCCCTAGGTCATTGGTTCATGTTACTTTTTAAACTGATTAGTAACGTCCATTTGCAGGCTGATGATATATCTGGTTTCCATTCCAATACACACATTCCAATTGTTGTTGGGTCTCAAAGGCGATATGAAATTACTGGCGAACCACTTTATAAGGTAAGACTGTAGTGTCTTATTGAGTTGCAAGTGATTGGGAACTGAGTTCATGGCCAAAGGGCATGTGCACAACATATATCTCGTCCCACCTTGATGTAGTGATAAAGAAAGTGGAATGTCCTTCAGTAGAATCTGGCTGTAAGTTTTCATGGGAAAACTTACATCCATGCACTGAAAGGGTAGAACTTGAACAAAATACGATCACTCAAAAACAATGTTTCAAAATCATTTCTTCTAGTTGTGTTTGTTCTCTTTTCCTCAAACAATTTGGTCTGACCCCGGATCTACATGTGATATGAATGAGGGTTGGGGAGTGGGCTGTGCAGCAAGAGGAACCAAGCCATATGTGCCTACGCGAAGGCTCCCTAGAGAGTGAGCCATCCATGGAATTTAGTTCTCATGGGGGGTCAATTCAATTGTTTTGATTCCACATTGGATTTACAAGCAATGCTGATGGGTATTTAAGTTAGGAGTCAATTTGCCTCGTCTATTGTATTGCGCGTACTCTCCTGCATGTTAACTGAATTAGTCGGTGTAGGGAAATCGTCATCAAGATCAGCTAATAAACACTTGCAGAGCCCTTTACCTTATAGCGATGTCTCTGACCATACGTAGCATTCCATTGAAAAGTAAACACGATTCAGCAGCTCCTTTTGCTAGGTACTGTAGAACAATTAAATATAGACGTATGTGGAAAAGTACACAGACATAGGAGAGAAAAGTAGTAGGTCTATTTCATTACTTCGTAAAGTACATGTATATAGTACAAAAGACTAAGCCTGATTGGGACACATAACCGATGTGAGATACTTATATTCTATAACAGGTACTGTTAATAAGACATTTTCCGATTTAATCCAATTTTCATCTGATCCATGTTAGACCCTAACAAGTTGCTAGACCTGGTAGGAAACTGAGATTTTCCTCATGTTATTTCCTCTGGTTACTAAGCTAGTTTTATTGCTGATTTAATGGTTCCCGGAGCTCTTTGGGATATCTCATCATGCTGCCCACGTAAGAACAACCCTAAACAATAATTGCTTGTGGATTCAATGTGGGATCGTAACATACATATATATGTATCTGTTATACTTGTATCATCCTATTTTGGTGACCATTGATATGGTATAAATGGATTTTGAAAATTAGAATGCGTAAAAAGTTAAGTAAGCTTGGCTATTAGAGCATCAGCAGTGGCGCGGAATTCCCGGTGGAATTTTCAAACACACCTCCTGCCACGTCGTACGGACTTCTCACTGCACTGCCACGTCATACGGACTTCCCACTGCACAGTGACGGAATTCCCCTGCAGAATTCCCGACGAAATTCTCACATTAAAAAAAATTCACAAATTCACATATTAAACCATATACGGAAATAAAATTTCGACACAAATAGGGAAAAAAATTCCATTAAAAAAAGAAAAGTACATTTCACCAAATTAAAAAAAATACATTTTAACGACGACCCATCCGCTGCCATACTTCCTCGATAATATCGTTCTGGAGTCGAACATGGGCTTGTTTTTGGCGCATGTTGGCAAATGCACGGACTCGATCGACTTGGTCATGGTGTATCCCCATGCGTGCATTGCTGGTGGCCACGCCGTGGCTTGGACCCGCATCATCATCATCATCATCATCATCATCATCATCATCGACCCAATCAGTCAGTGTTGGACCTTCATCTTCGACAATCATGTTGTGCATTATAATACATGCGTACATGAGGTCGGCGATATTGTCAACGTACCACGGCTAGCCGTGTTGGACCATTCACTGCCGCCCATCGAGCCTGGAGCACACCAAATGCCCGCTCCACATCCTTGTGCGCTGCCTCCTGACGTTGCGCAAAGTATATATTCTTTTCATCTGCTGGGCACCTGACCGTCTTCACAAAGACGGGCCACATCGGGTATATCCCATCCGCTAAATAATAGCCCATGTTGTGCTGGTTGCCGTTGGCGACGAAGTTGACGGCCGGACTAACGCTCATGCACTGGTCGTTGAAAAGGGGCGACGATTGGAGGACGTTAATGTCGTTGTTCGACCCGGCTACTCCAAAATAGGCATGCCAAATCCACAAACGGTAGTCAGCTACTGCCTCAAGGATCATCGTGGGATTCTTGGCCTTGAAGCCAGTAGTGTACATCCCTTTCCAGGCAGCGGGGCAGTTCTTCCACTCCCAGTGCATACAATCTATGCTGCCTAACATCTTCGGGAACCCGTGCTGATTCCCGTGCATATCCAACAGAGCCTGACAATCTTCGGGGGTAGGCTTCCGAAGATACCTATCCTCCAATATCTCCCTAACGCCCTGACAAAAATACTTCAGGCACTCTCGGGCAGTCGTCTCGCCGATCTGGAGGTACCCGTCGAACATGTCGGCCGCACCTCCGTATGCCAGCTGTCTGATTGCGGCAGTGCACTTCAGAATCGGCGTGTGGCCGGGTTTACCAGCCGCATCCTCTCGGACCCTGAAATACCCGTATCGACGCTCCAAAGCGCCCACGATACGCAGAATGAGCGGACGATGCATTCTAAACCGTCGCCGGAATATGTTCTCCCCAAACCGTGGCTCCGGCGCAAAGTAATCCGCGTACAACCTACGGTGGGCAGCGAGGTGGTCTCGGGGTACTATAGTGCGACAGTGGATGGGTCGAGGCACCGTCGGCGCCAAGGCCGCTTGTTCCTCCCTCTCCGCGGCATCCCGCACACGTGCGTGAATCAACCGCATATGTGTTCATAATGCCCATCACCACCACTACCACTACAGGCCATTACGGATATATAAAAGAAATTTAGAGAGAGAAAAACTTGTTAATACAAGTGGTGCGAATGAAGTGGAGTTCAACAGGATGTATTTATAGGAATTGAAAAAAAATATTTAATGCAATAAACGGGAATTCCGCGCGGATGTGCGTGGGAGTCATCGCAATGGCAGACGTCCGCACGGAATTCCCCGCGGAATTTCGCGGAAAGCCGCGGAACTGCGAATTCCTCGCGGGAGTTCCGTATCCGTGCATGATACGCACAATGGCGGATGTCCGCCACGGAATTCCCGCACGCCGGTGGGAATTCCACAGTGACGTCCGCCACTGCTGATGCTCTTAGGATATAGAAATGATTTTCATAAATGCTCAACACAGAAAGCATAACCTTGTGTTGTGTCTAAAACATTGAAAGTATATAGTTCTACATGCCATGAGGGGTCATACGTTGAAGATTAGATTAATCCCGTGTTATGGTGCTCTGTGAACATTAAAAAGTCAATACTACCTCTAAATTACAACAACCTTTTTTGGTTAATCATATCTTTGTTTCCCATTGATTAAATTTCTTTCCTGCTGAGACCTAAAGTCATCGCTGTAAGTTTACTTTTGGTAACGTAAAGATAACTTGTTGTCTACGTGTCTTTCAGGAAATAGGAACATACTTCATGGATATTGTCAACTCATCTCACAGCTATGCTACAGGAGGAACATCAGTTGATGAATTTTGGTAAAACTTAAGCTTTCTGGGAATTTATTTTTATTTAATAATTCAAAAGGTAACCAGTGTTGAAATCATTCTTCTTGTTGTTTTGATCACACCAAGTAATATTGTTTATTCTCTTGTTATATGTGGTATGACTTATTTTAGTTTGTAGGTCTGATCCAAAACGATTGGCCAACACACTTAAAACTGAGAATCAAGAATCTTGTACAACTTATAACATGCTGAAGGTGTGTTTTGTATCTTTGTTTTTTTCCTAGGTTCACCACCGCTTACTATTATGTGCTATATATTTAGACACCTGAATAAAACCATTTACTTTGTGTCACCAAGTTAATGAGTATTGTTTGATATGATCAATGATCTTGGTTTTTTCTCTTTGCTTCCATAGGTTTCTCGTCACCTCTTTATGTGGACCAGAAAAGTTGTATATGCAGATTATTATGAAAAGGCCCTGACAAATGGTGTCTTAGGCATCCAAAGAGGCAACGATCCTGGAGTTATGATCTACATGTATCCCTTACACCCTGGTGGGTCCAAGGCTAAAAGCTACCATGGATGGGGAACAAAGTTCGATTCCTTCTGGTGCTGTTATGGGACTGGTAAAAACCATTAACTTTTCTGGCATCCATTATCCATGTTGAGTATTTATCTGGATGATCCCAAACTATAATAAAGAGATGTTTACTTGTCGACAAATTTGTTAAGCTGTTAGGGTATCCACAATAAGAATAGCCCAGCCACAGCCCAAGCCACGCCACGCCACGCCACGCCACGCCACGCCACAAACTCCTCCTGCCATATCATCAGCACTAAAAATCCTCCTGCCATATCATCAGGACAAGCAAATAGCCTAACAATAGCCTAGCAATAGCCTAGCCACATCACTCAAAATTATATAAAACAAATATGACAATCACACAAAATACGGAATTAAATTTACGTCACAGATACGGGAAAATTCAATAATATTATTTAAATTAAAAAAAAGTACATTAAAAAAAATTACATTAATTTTTAAAAAAATTACATTATTTTTAAAAAAATCCCGACCTCCGCCTCACTCCTCTCCCCGTCGCCCCCGTCGCCGCCGTCGCCGTCGCCTCCGTTGTCGCCGGTACCCCTCGTGCCGCGGTGGCCTTCAAATCGTCACGCATGCTCACGAGCAATGCGTGAAGAAAACTCTTCTCCTCGGGGTTCTCTGCCGCCTTCCAATCGGCTAAGATCTTGACCATCTGAGCACGCGTTTGTTGACGCGCGAAGAATTTGAGATCCTCTGTCGACTGGCCAAGGGGATGCCGACTGGACCTCCTAGGACCCCCCGGCCCCCCCCTTCACCTCCCGTTGCGCCCGCCTTTGACCAACCGGGCGAGTTCGGCGAGCGAACGATGGAGGGGACGGGAGCTCCTGAGCACCCTCGGGGATATCGTGGGAACCGCCGCTGCTGCCGCTGTAATCACCGGTATAGTTCCGTCGTTGCTTCTTCAGCCAGCCAGCGCGACACCTGCCGGGAACTTTTTGGAGTCGTTCAGCACCTCATAGGAGTTCCAGTAGGTGATCTCCTTATACAACCCGGGCTGGGGTAAGGCTTTCTCCGCTATCCTCCTGCAGTCATCCTCCGTTTGGCCACTGCTCTGCATGCGGAGGGCGTTTGTGTACAAGCTCGAAAATCGGGAGACCCCAGCCCTGATTCGGTCCCACGCCTTCCGATACTCCTCCCCGTTGCGCGGCCTCCCCTCCGGGCAAAATGCCTTGTAGGCTGCTGCTATTTTGGCCCACATGTTGACGATCCTCTAATTGTTCCAAGTGAGGGGATCATCGCAAACACTCACCCACGCCTTGAACAGTGCGACGTTCTCCTCATCCGTCCACTTCCTCCGTACCGAGCAGTCGTCCTCACCCGGCTGCGACGACTCGCCGACCCCCTTGCCCTTCCCCTTGCCCTTCTTCTTTGGGGGGCCCCGACCCTGCCCTACTCCCCCAGTTTGAACGGGAGTTTCCGGAACACCGAGAAGATCAAACCCCAACTCCTCTAAGGAGAAAGTCTCATATTGCGTGAACTGCGCCTCCGTTGGGGTCGATGTGTGCGAAGAAGCAGTCGAAAAATCAAAACTGGGCCGATAGAAGTTTTTCCCCACCCCCGGCGTCCCCTGCTTCGCCGGTACCCCCCGGCATCATCTGCATCCCGGGTGCCCACCCCGGCATCGCCGGTAACCCCCCGGCATACTCCCCCCGGCTGCCATCTCGGACATCATCTGCTGCCACGGGTACATGTTGTAGTACCCGGGCATCGGACCCCATCCACCTCCCACGGGTACCGGGCGAGTTTGAGACCCGCTCGTCATTAGAGTACCTTCGTTGTTTTCCATTTCACATTGTTGATCTTGTACAGAAATTAAGATAGAGAGAGTACTCGTTAAAACAAGTGGTGCGAATGAAAATGACGGGCAAATCGCGTATATATAGGGTTTCGAAAACAAAACAACAACAAAAAAAATCCGCTCGCCGGTCGCTCGCTGATCGGGAGGCTGCAATAGCGCCGAGCCGATCGGCGTGCGCTCGCCGAAATTCTCGCCGATTTGGCGCTCGCCGGTCCGCTCGCCGCTATTGTGGATGTTCTTAGGAATTTAATTCAGTTGCTAGGACTTGTTCAACTCATAATTAATTTTGTGCTTTCCAGCTGTTATTATATCAGATTAAGGATCATGTCGTTTATTTCTCCAATTTTCTCTATTCTCACTTACAGGAATCGAATCATTCTCGAAATTAGGAGACTCAATATACTTTGAAGAGGAGGGAGAAGAAAAGGGACTTTACATCATACAATATATACCTAGCACACTTCATTGGAGATCTGGCCATGTCAGACTGAGTCAAAGAGTAGAACCTGTACTTTCGTGGGATCAAAGGCTCCAAGTAACAGTTTCTATATCTTCAAAGACGGTAAAGAAATCAATCATTAGCTGCTACTTATTGTTTACGTCCTTTGTTTCGTTATTAAATCTTATTGAGGCCTAGCCTATAGTGGTTTCCGAAAGCAATAATTTGTTCCTCTTCAAAATGACAAACAAAGTAATTCTGTATGTGGAGGTAGAGCTGAGGCTTCTAGACAGGGATTGTAGATGGAACTTATACCAAAAACTCCTTTTTGTGCATATATTTATCCGCCATGGGGTTTAATTGTCTTTCTTGGTTGAGAAATATGAGCCACTTTTCTCCTCTCATATTCTGTCAGTAAATTTACATCTCTCTGCTCTTTCTGAGAACAATGCATAAACCATTGATATTCTGCAATATCCTCTAAAATTCTGCTTAATGCAGGAAGCAGAAGTAACACCATCAACACTCAACTTGAGGATTCCCTCGTGGACATCTTCAGCTGGCTCAGAGGCATCTTTAAATGGTCAAAATTTGTCTGTGCCAGCATCAGGTAAATTCTAACTGGCTTGTAATTAGCATTATTTTAATGTGTTCGAGCTGATCTGGCTGTCTGCTAAATTGTTTCTTATTTCTTCCATTGTGATAGAGAAAATGACAAGTAACTAATTGTTTTTCACTCCCTCAAAAGAAAGGGAGAGGAAAGAAAGTGAAAAACTGATTGTTTTTCATGCATTCGCGCAGGTAATTTCTTGTCCATCAATAAAGGTTGGATTCTGGGAGACAAAATTGAACTTCACCTGCCTTTGAGCCTAAGAACCGAGGCTATTCAAGGTATGATCTTTCAGTTTCTTAATTAAAATCTTCACTATGTTCCTCTTCCCAGGCAATCAACAAGTTCACTTATTGCAGATGATAGGCCAAATTATGCTTCTCTTCAGGCTTTCCTCTACGGCCCCTACCTTCTTGCCGGACTTTCAAATGGTGATTGGGACATTAAAATAAAGTCACATACTTCTCTTCCAGAATCAATCACTCCTGTTCCTGCTGATTACAACTCTCAACTCATTACTCTCGCGCAAGAATTCAGGAATTCTACCTTTGTCGTATCAGAATCTGATGAACTTATAAAAATGGAAAAGTCTCCTGAAGTTGGGACTGATGCTGCTCTCAGAGCTACATTTAGACTTGTTGTCAAGAACTCGAATTCTGAAAATTCTCCAGCATCAATAGACCTCATAGGCTAGTCAGTCATGCTAGAATTGTTTCCTTTTCCAGGTAAGTTTGTGCTGCACAATGGGGAAGGTAAGAGTCTTTCAGTGTCTAAATCCTCATCCATGGATAAACAATCATCTGTATTCCGTTTGGTTGCTGGATTAGACGGAAAGGATGGGACGATATCGTTGGAGTCCATATCCCCAAAAGGCTGTTTTGTTTTCAGAGAGCTTTTGAGTGATTCTGGAGCAAGTGTGAAACTAAAATATGGCTCCGGTGCATCAGATATCGAATTTCAACGAGCATCAAGCTTTGTATTGCAAGATGGAATAAGCAAGTATCATCCTATTAGCTTCATTGCAAAAGGGGTGAGAAGAAACTTTATATTATCTCCGTTGTTTAGCTTGATAGATGAGTCTTACACAGTATATTTTAATACATCTAAGTGAATTATGGTGGAAGTGTAAACTCTTGAATAGATTAAAGTTATATTGTGTCACGTTGCGATTTATGGTGCTTGTAAGTTGCAAAGATGTAGTACCACATATTTGGGAATAGACTACTCACATCGTTCACTTTTATTTGAATTCAACTCAAGTTACATAATATGTACTAATATTTTTGTAAGAGATTTCCATTCACACCTCCATACATCAGTAGTTCTAAACTAAATGTATCAGTAATGGGCTAGGAAGAAATTAAGTTTTTTTTGTTGCTGTTTAAGGAACAACGGGATCTGCTGTACAAATTTGCATAGGAGAGGAATAATACTCCCTCCGTCCCAAAATAATTGAATGTTATTCCTTTTTTGTTTGTCCTAAGGTATTTGAGTTATTTTTTTTTTATTAAAAATTTTATTCTCTCTTATTTTACTCTCTCTCCATCGCTCTTACTTTATCCCCTCTCTTACTTTCTTCTTTCCCCTTTAATCTTTAACAAATCAATTTCTTAAATCTCGTATCAAAAAAATATTCCAACTACCTTTGAATGGAGGAAGTATACATCAATAAACAAGATATATACGAGGAGATTACTAAAAGGAGGTGGAGATTTCACAATAAAGTCAACTCAATAAGCTATTATTTTCAATACTCTTATTTGTATGAAAACAATTGTATTGATAAAAAGAGCATATTCTTATTCATGTGTATCTCTTGCTATCTCGTAAAAAACCTCAACTACGAAAATCTCATAAGACAGAAAAGAGTACATCCATTTGTTGGAATGCAAATGCATCCCACATCAGAACTTCAATGAGTTTAAAATATTTTGGAATGGCCTAAAAACAAATTTATGTAACTTTGACCCAAAACAGACAATATTAAACTAATGTGCAGTCGATGATCCTAATAAGTGGTATCAAAATCCATGTGTCTTAACGGCGGTAGGGTGGCCCGAAGACACATGGCTTTTGGTTTGGACTCAAAGTCAAATCCTTGTGGAATTGACCCAAAACAGACTATATTAAATTAGTGTGTAGTCAAGATCCAAACAAGTGGTATCAGAGTCCATGTGCCTTAGGAACGGGCCCTGAAAAACTCAGGATAGAGTCGAGCCCTAAATGACCCAGAGGTTGGGCCGAAATGAATTATGTTCGAGTCGGGTCTGGAATGACTCGATGTGTAGGCTTGATCCAAAACGGACAATTCAAACTAATGTATAAGCGACAATCCAAACAAGTGGTATCATAGCCCACGTGGCTTAGGGTCGGGCCCTAAAAAACTCAAGTTAGGGTCAGTCCTCGGATGACCCAAAGGTCGGGCCCAGAATGAATTATGTATGAGTCAAGTCCAGGATGACTCAAAGCCATGTTTGGAACGACTCGGTGTGTGGGTTGCATTCCCGATATCAGTTGTAGGGAGGTTTGTGGGGTTGCAAACCCATCCCACATTGGAGAATGGGGGAAGTTGGAAGCAATATATAAGTGTTGTTGAACTCCAATTAGTTTCAAGCCTTTTGAGAGTGATTCAAAAATAAATTCGTGTGGACTTAACCTAAAGCGGACAATATCAAACTAATGTGTAGTAGACGATCCTAACAAGTGGTATCAGAGATCATGTAGCTTAGGATCAAGCCCTAATCCACATGGTTTTTAGGGAATGATCTAAACATAAATTCATGTGGGCTTGACCAAAAGCTACAATATAAAATAAATTTGTGGTCGACGATCCTAACAAGTAGTATTAGAGCCCACGTGGCTTAGAGAAGGACCCTAAGCCACATGGGAGTGACCCAAAATCAAATCTATGTAGGTTAGACCAAAAGAGTTCTGAGTTAAATGAAATTAACTTTGTTATTATGAGTTAAATTCTCGTATTTCACTTGTTTATAATTTATCAAGATATTTTAGGCAAAGTCTTATGGCGTTTAATCATATTGAAATTCTTGATTAATCGTATAGTTAACGGGTCGAGGTTTTTCCTACCTTAATCTAATCTAAGGAGTGCTACCAATCCATATAATTGAGTCTTGAGATTTTACATTAGATCATTCGTATCCAAATGCATATCATAATTTGGAAGCACTCATTTCCAACCCAAACTAGAAAGGGGTGGATCTGTGTGTACGATGGGGTTGGGTTTAATAAAATCTTTTTAAGTGTAGATATTTAATAATCATTGCATGCAATATAATTCATTGGCATTTTTCTAGGACCACACTGGCTTGGTTTTATTAACCCAAAATTTTCAAGTAGATAATTCACTGAGCCGCAATTCTGGGCTTCAATTTATGTTGTGTTTGATGATGTTGTGCATTCATTGAAACACAATAAATCCCAATATTTTTATTAGAGTTGGTTGTGTGTACAAAAATTAAATTTTGCACCTCCAAGATTGAAAACTTGGAATTCATCTGATTAGCAACGGTGGCCACAAACGAAACACGGAACGTGGTCTATTTGTTTACAGGAAGCGCAGGTATTGGAGGAGTAGAATTGCAAGAATGGCAAATGATCGATTCCCACTACTGCCGTGTAGTTGCAATATCTCTCAGTTGCAAGTGTGAGGCCTTGAGAGGTGAGCTTCTGGCAAGACAAAGTGTTACGATCCTCCACTTAACGGGCTATCGTGTACCTTGATTGAACATCTCTTACAATACTGTCGGAGTGGGACTCGGGGGTCCGTTTTGGCTGCAGGGAACGTGGTCCTCCCATGCCATTTTTATGGTGAACATCATTATTAAACAATACTGCAGAGATGAGACCCATACAATACATGTACGTAAAATTTATTACTAAGTTTTTTAATCAAAGACATACATTATTTTAGTTTTAGAATAGGTGTTACAATGAATAAATAGCGTGTATTGACGGCCAAATTATCAAAGTTAATAATTTAAAAAAAAAACCAAAATCCCTATAATGGCCATATAAGAAAGTATAAAATGACCGTTATTTGTTCAGTACTTGAAGATGGAGAGGAAATATACATTGATATTGATTCCCACTTTCCAGTATATGCATGGGAATGTGTGCATTGATAATGTAGTTAGATTTTGTAATGAATAAACCTAATTTAGCTATGAATTTGTGTGCAAGTACAAAATAATGGAGTACTAGTGAATCATTCATCTATTTTATTTGTTTATTATATAGGCGAGCCTAGCTTACAGTTTATAATATATGCAGCGGGATTGATTAATGTGTAAAATATGAAAAACAGTAGTAATTTACTTTATCTCCAACAATTTGATTAAAACTGTTGTACTTTTGTATTAGATCGGTATTATCTGTCAATATATATGCACCCTTTTGTACTTAATTTGATTGTTTTAAGAATATGAAATAAAATGAATGGCAAAAATTAGTAGATTATGAATGATGGACTGAAATGGCAATGGATATATATATATATATATATATAGGGTAGTGATCAAAGTATAACTAATATTAAGTGTATAACTAGAGAACAAATCTCAGCCACATATTTTGTTTGTCTAATTTAATCTTATAAGTTAAACAAATTTTCAGATTTTTGTTAAAAATAATAGCTCAAGGGCATTTTCGGAATTGAGGGGTATGTTGAAGAACATCCCCCAGAAAACGAGCTCAGCTTCATCCTCTCTCTTTTCCTCCATTTTGACGAAACCAGCCAACGCCATCTCCACCTTGGTCTCCACCATTCGAATGCCGGAATCAGTGCACACGATCTCCAAATCAGCGTCGCACCAGCGCAGCTTGCCGGCGAGCAAGGGCCGGGTAGTCCTGCAGGACTCTTCTGAGAGACTCTTTAATCTGCCCGGCAACCAGCCATCCGGAGTCCTCGTAGGAGCCCTTGTTGTAGCAGAGGAGCAGGTGGAAGCGCCGCTGCAACACCGCCGCCGATCCAGCATTCTGTGAAACCGTGATTCTGCGCGATTGTCGTGGATCTGTTGGCTTTGTTGGAACCACTGTTTGAATTGCTTCCACGCGCACTTTGCCCACCGGAGTTGCCATTGTTTATTTATTTATTTTTCCAAGATGTTGTGGATGAATTTCAGTGGCAATAGCTTCAGTGTTGAATAATTATAAATTTGACAATACACATTAGTGTAACCAAATAAGGAGTTACTGCTTAGATGGTGATTGGAGGACATTTTATTCTTGGTTAAAATAAACAAGAGTATTAAATAAGTGTTTGCTAGAGTGTGTTAGTAAGTCTCATTTCATTCTTTGTCAAAGCAACTCCCAATTCATTCGATGATTTTATTTATGTCTTAATTGAACAATGACCTATGTTTCTGCATTCATCTTTGTCGCTAATTTATCTTTGGTAGACTCGTAGTTTGTGTGGTTTTATACAATTCATTGGATGAGTTTATAAGATTTTGAACAAAAGAGGTCTAAATTAACAAAACACATCACTCTTATTATGATTTTACTTCACTGTTATTTACAAAACACATCACTCTTATTACGATTTTACTTCACTGTTGTTTACAAAACACATCACTTTTATTGTGATTTTACTTCACTCTTGTTTACAAAACACATCACTCTTATTCTCATTTTAATTCACTCTTGTTTACAAAACACATCACTCTTATTCTAATTTTACTTCACTCTTATTTACAAAACACATCACTCTTATTCTCATTTTACTTCACTCTTGTTTACAAAACGCATCACTCTTAGCATGATTTTACTTCACTCTTGTTTACAAAACACATCACTCTTATTATGATTTTACTTCACTCTTGTTTACAAAACACATCACTCTTATTATGATTTTACTTCACTCTTATTCTCATTTTACTTCACTCTTCTTTACAAAACACAATGCTAAAATCACAATAAGAGTGATGTGTTTTGCAAACAAGAGTGAAGTAAAATCAGAATAAGAGTGATGTGTTTTGTGAAAAAGAGTGAAGTAAAATCACAATAAGAGTGATGTGTTTTGTGAATAAGAGTGAAGTAAAATCATAATAAGAGTGATGCATTTTGTAAACAAGAGTGAAGTAAAATCAGAATAAGAGTGATGTGTTTTGTAAACAAGAGTGAAGTAAAATCATGCTAAAAGTGATGTGTTTTGTAAATAACATTGAAGTAAAATCATAATAATAGTGATGTGTCTTTGATTTTTTGTTATATTGATTTTTTTAAAAAATTCGCGTACAACTAGTTTGGATTTGATAAAATCAACCTGATTCATTTGACATTTATGACTTCTGTTATCATTCATTATTTTATCCATTCTGATATCATTCATTTGACATTTATGAGTTTACCCTAATAAATCAAAACAAATGAAAATTTGATATTTTTTATTAATATTTTTTCACTCCTGCGTCCCGCTCCCTTGGCGGCAAAAGGGAAAAATTCAGATTACTAACGCCTACACCCTCTCGATCTATCTTCCTCTCTACACACGCAAATTTTGAAGTAAATCCGCAGTCGTTTTGTGTGGGCAATTTCAATTTCCATTTCCTTCTTAGATCTGCTTTCCACTTTGATTTGCTGGTAGGTTGAATTTGCAAATTTAATCGATGGAGGTTGCAGAGATTGAGAGAAAGCCATGTTTCTGCTGATAATTGAATTTATAACGATGTAGCCTAATTTTAGTTGTCTATGACCATTATACCCCCACTTTGTTATTATGGAGTAAATTTGTGATTGAGGAAATTAATTTCTCCTTAAATTTGAAAATTAATACTAGCCCTTGATTTTTTGATCTTGTGGCTATGATTTGTTCTCTAGTTATTTGGTTAAGGGGTGTTTGCCATAGATCACTCCCCTATATATATATATATATATAATCAGTACAAAATCAATTTTAAATGTAAAATGTTGAACCAAATATATTCAAATCCGAATTTCTTGTGATAAACTAAAAACGACCAAAAAAAAATTATAATAATAATAGTATTAATTTTGGTTGTGTTGAGCAATTAACGGAGTGTTTTGTGTTAACACGACCTTATATTATCATGTAGTCACTCCAGTCTCCATATATATAAAAAAGAGGGAACATCATTTTAGGTACACGAACTTTGCCAAAGTATCATTTTAGGTCTGTGAACTTTAAAAATTTTATTTTAAGTCCGTGAACTTTGAGTTAGTATCATTTTAGGTATTTTGGACATTTTTCTGACAAAAATACCCTTAAAGTTTTCAAAGGGTAATTTCGACAAATTATCCGCCGCTGCATCTTGCGTCAGAGACGTCACTTCTCTGCACGTGTAGGGTGTAGGATTTGAGTAATCTTTTTGCATAAAGTGTGAAGATGAAAGGTTTATTTTTAGGATTAGGGTTCAACACCTGAAAACATTTCATTTGGCTTTTTTTTCTCACTTCCAACCCAGCAACAAGCTTCAAAACCATACAACCCAAAATTCACCTGGCCTAATCTAGTATAGTCTTTAACGATAATATCACCAAAATGCATCAGAAGAGTGCGCATCGTGGTAGCGGTAGTGAAAGTGGTGGTCAGAGTGGGAGTCGGTCTAAAGGAAAAGGAAAGGTTTCAGACTTCATCATTCTTGACGACGATGACGATTGGGTAGTTCGGCCCACCGATGTTGATTTTTTCGACCCGTATCGCCAATATGGTGAGCTCGAACCCGATGTTGCAACTTGAAGTTGTAGGTTTAATTTCAATTTTAATACCTTCTATTTGTCGAACGTGTTTCCTAAATTTGGTCCAATTTGAAAACCTGTGTAAACTGTGTCTGTGAGGAAGAAGAGAAAGAAACGAGGAGAGACGGAAGGAAACGTGTAGAATTTACAAAACTTGAGCTTATTCTTGGAAAAGGCACACCTATAGGCTATTACATCCTACACGGCTACACCTAGAAGCCAACATTTTTTTACTACTGTACTGTTTAATTCAATAACAATCCTAATTGAATATAAATGTAATTAAATTTTCTGTTAAAAATAAAGTATGCTAAATTTTTAATTATTAGATAATCAATTATTTAGGGATGGTGAATTAAGATTTGATAATTTAATTTATTTGTTCAGTTTAGAATTCATTTTAAGAACTTGCTATAGGTGACTTGGGAATTATATTTGGTTTATTTGTTTAGAAGTTAAATATAACTATTGACGTTTAAAAAATATGTGCTAATTTTTAAATTATTAGATGACCTCAACAAGCTCAACCTGCTTCCCAAGATGAGGTACCTTCTGCCAATATTTGGTGTTCGAATACCTCTCTGTGATATGTGGTTTATGTTTGTGAATGTAGATTGATAATTTCTTTGTGTTTGTGTATTTCGTTTGATATTTTCTTTATGTTTGTGTATGATTGTGTACCTCGTTTGATTTTCGTTATGTTGTGTACCGTGTTCGATATTTGATATCTTTTCAATTTTTGAGGCTCGGCCGACCCAGCAATCAGACCATGCTCCGCAGCCTAACCAACATCAGAACCAGCAGCAGGACCATGCACGACAGCTGAACCAGCAATTGGAGCAGCCACACGACCCTCAGCCTTCAAGACGAAGAAATACAAGCAAGACAAGTGCTTCGACTTCAAGATCTGTTCCACGGCCACCCCGACATTCTAGGAGAAGTACAGCACCAAGATGAGGAAGGAAGAAAGATTAAACTGAATAGAAAAGTGAATGTGTTTTGGCCATCTTTTGACTTGGAAGGCGTTATGACTATGAATGTGTTTTGTCCATATTTTGACTAGGAAGGTGTTTCATGCTTAGGCACTTGTTTTGTCATCGTTGCCTAGGAATGTGAACACCCCCCACATTGACTTGACTATAAATGTGTTTTGCCAAGCTTTTAATGTGAACAACAACAAACAAACAACTACCTACATTAAATATTTTGGTATACATATATAGAGTCTTGGCCCTCGATCTCCAAAAAAATGAATGTGTGTAGCAAGAAGCCAACAAAAAATCAACTTACAGAAAAGGTTCCACTAGCAAATTCTTTACATATGATTTTCTCATTTTTTACAAGGGTGCTGGAAATGGAGAAAAATCGACAACGAAGATGCAAAGTTGGAGTTAGTTGAAACGGAAATGGGAACGAAAGAGTTATGCAAGGTCGATGTAAGCAAAGACAGAGAAGATTCATTCACGAAATAAGTATGTTTTCATTGTGCGTTTCAATTTACTGTATTATATGTGTTTTTCATATGAATAATCCGAAGTTTTGAACCCCAAATCTATTACTCAAACCAAAAAAATATTACTGGAGCAAAACAACCACTGTAAGTTGCAAATCTAAAATTTCATTCAAAAGATACAACATTACAAGGAGCCACCACACCGCCTAGTAGGAACAAACCCACTGCCTACTTATTCAAACTAACCAAAATTGCCATAATTGAGAAAACAAAAGAACAACAACAAAAGACGAAAACAAATTTTTCTTTTATACCGCCGCTAACTTCGCGATGCTTTCCATTTCCACCGACTCCTGAAATTGCAGATTGTCTTCCTTCTTCATTCGACGGTTTTCTTGCATAATCGCTGGTAATAGGTAGCTGATGTGTAATTTTCGAGCTTTTATATCAATGAATTACTTACACACAAGCTTAATAAAATAGCTCTAAAATTACAACTTTCTGCAAGAGTACAGATGTAGTTGTAGTAAAAGAGTGTCGAATCACAGGGAGGCGTAGGTTATTTAATTAGAGAAAGATAAAAATAAAGAAAGGATAAAACAAACAAAGATAAATAAAATACAAAACTAGAAAATAGGATAAGAAGAAATCATTGCTCCTATATGTCTTGGGCATACGAATTGGGATACTTCGATGGATTACTACGATCAAGACTATGCTTAAGAGGATTAAGTTTGTTTTACGCTCCCTATCCGCTGAACACTTCAAGAGAATTGTATACCTAGGATAAGCTGAACACGTCTCCCAAGTTCTAGTCACTAACCTATCACTCCTGCTAGGTCGCGCAGTAAGCTTTAGTTTAGCTTCTATGATTGTCAAACACGATAATTAGCTCATTTTAACTTAATGCCCACGCGGAAGCGCAGCAGACACTAAACCAAATATATAGAAGAAAACTATCGATCCACTCGAGATTATCTCCCTGAACAAGCATCAAATCTCGAGTTCCTTGCATATGAGTACGACCAAAATCTATGCTAAAGAGGCAATAGAATAATGGCTACAAAGTTCTACCTATCTAGACGTCTCAAGATTAGTAGAATAATTAAACAATTCATAAACAAGAATCACACGTAAATCAAACCATAATAATCATCTAAGTATCCAACAATTCACCCTACAACATATTCGGAGCAACGAAGGAAATCTAGCCAAACATACTAAAATGAATTACACCAAAAGAACCGTGAACCGTGAACTCCGTGGTGTTCTCCAACTCTAGATGATGGATGATCTCCTCCGGGATGGAGTATGGATCCTCCCTTCCTCTTCTTCCTTCTCCTTATTTCTTCCTCAGCCGTCCCTCCAGTCGTTCCTCTTCTCCTTTTAATTCCCCCAACTCCACAGCAAAACTGACAAGAAAACTGCCCATTTGCGGTTGGGGGGCCAAACGCCCGACCGGGCGAATTAGAAACACAAAGTCGCCCGACCGGGCGAAGAAACTGGAATCACTACGCATTACGAAATCGCCCGACCGGGCGAAAATAGAGGAGCACATCGCCCGACCGGGCGAAAGACTCTGGATGGCTCGCGGGGAAACGCCCGACCGGGCGAATTATGTCGTAAAGAATCGCCCGACCGGGCGAACTTTCTGGACTCCTCAAGTGAGCACTTCCGACGAACTTCCAGCTTCTAACATCCTAAACTACAACAAAAGCACGATTTGATGAGTTATAGTTTACATAAAAATGTGTAGTCTAAGGGGAAAAATATAGGAAATATGCTTCGCATCAGTAGCACCAGCGGAAAAATGAGCACCCACCATTCTTCCCTTTCTTCTCGCAAACAAAATATAACATTCCATGCGAATGCCTCCTCGAATCTGCAACGATTTTAAGGGCTGCCCGTTCACGACACAAACAATTAACATATTCAAAGCGTAACCAGTGACATCCGTTTGTAGAAGTGGTCGACATGTTAGAGAGAAAGATGGGAGGAGAAGGAATGGGGGAAGATGTGAGAAAGAAGGAGAAACTGATGAATTACTTGAGTAAATGCTAGAAGTACGTGTTTCTCTCTCTTCTTATGGATACCATCACACCACCCATCAAACTAAATTGCCAGAATTAACCCTCAAGGCCCTTGAGGCCATTTTCGGCAAATAAATCTCCAAAATACTAAAAAGGTACCTAAAATGATACTAACTCAAAGTTCACGGACCTAAAATAAGATTTTCAAAGTTCACGAACCTAAAATGATACTTTGGCAAAGTTAATGTACCTAAAATGATGTTCCCTCTATAAAAAATGAAAAAGATAAATATACAGTGATATTGATAATAATATTGAAAGCCGACACAAAACATTATTCAAAATTTCAAACTAAGAGCATCCACTATAGCCTGCAGTGAGCAACGTCGGGGCGCCCTATAGTGTGCGGGACGTCCGCCCCGAGGAAGACGAAAAAATGGGGGCGGACGAGGGTTCGGCGTTTACGGGGCGAGGACGCGGCGGTGGGGGATAGCCGCGCCTATAGGCGCACCGGTCTATAGTGGGGCGGTGGTCGGCGCGCCTATCCGGGGCGGATGTCCGATTTAATTTTTTTTTTTAATTCAATTTAATTTACCTATAAATACACTTCATTCATTTCATTATTTTCACACCATTTCACCTCTTCATCACTCATATTTTCTCACACTAGAATTTGTGGACTGAAATGGACGATTTATGGAACGACGCGTGAAATTCTCTGATTCAAGAGGGGCAGTACGAGGCCGAGGAGGAGGAAGCGGCGCGCACGGCGGAAGTGGCGGAGGGCGCGATCCCTCGTACGATTAGTCATCGGCGGACCATCCAACGAGACCATATCGGAGCGGACCAGCGTCTAATGGCGGACTACTTCGTGGATAACCCCCGTTATCCACCCGAGATTTTCCACCGGCGATTCAGAATGTCGCAACGGCTCTTCAACCATATAGCGACGAATTTGGCGGAGCATTACCGGTGCTTCACCCTCCGGAGTGATTGCACTGGCCGGATCGGGCTGTCTACGCTTCAGAAGTGCACCGCTGCAATCCGTCAGCTTGCGTACGCCGGACCAGCTGATATGTTCGACGAATACCTACAGATGGGTGAGACGACTAGCCTCACGGTGCTTAGGCAGTTTTGTAAGGGGATTCGGGAAATATTTGGTGGGGAGTTCCTACGAAAGCCCACTCCTGATGAGTGTCAAAGACTCCTAGATATGCACGGTGCGATCCAGGTTTCCCAGGAATGTTAGGAAGCATCGATTGCATGCATTGGGAGTGGAAGAATTGCCCGGTGGTGTGGAAAGGCTAGTTCACAACTGGATTCAAAAGCAAACATCCATCGATGATTCTGGAAGCCGTTGCTGACTACCGTTTTCAGATCTGGCATGCGTATTTCGGTGTTGCAGGTTCGAACGACGACATTAATGTTCTTCAGTCATCGCCGCTCTTCAATGACGAGTGTCGGGGTGAGGGTCCAGAAATCAGCTTCGTAGCCAACGACATGCAGTACAGTAGGGGATACTATTTGGCAGATGGGATATATCCTCGGTGGCCCGTGTTCGTCAAGACAATTTGCCAACCGGTGGGACCGAAGAAATAATACTTTGCGCGGAAACAAGAGGGTGCTAGGAAGGATATTGAGCGAGCTTTTGGTGTCCTCCAACAACGGTGGGCCATTATACTGGGCCCGGCACGAGTTTGGCACGAAGATGATGTCGCGAATATTATGTTAGCATGTATCATATTGCATAATATGATAATAGAAGATGAAGGATTTGCGGCAGAGCGCTGGGCACCGGAAGAGGGCGCAAGTACAAGTAACGGTGTTGCCTCCGCGCCGATCCAGATGGACGTACCACGGAGCAATGAATATTTGATCCAACGTTTCAGTGATATGCGCAGGATCACAGCACATACCACACTCCAGGCCGATTTGGTTGAAGAAGTTGGGGCACGTATGGGAGGTGGCAGCGCAGTGTGAACACTATTATGTTGTCCAATAGATTAATATTTTGTTGTATAATTTTCCCCCACTTTAATACGACGAAAATGTAGTTTTTAATTTTAATTTCTTCACTTATAGCCTTTTTTATAATTACGTATAGTCCGATAAATTTAATTACTTATAATAAACGAAAAAAATAAACGATAAAAATAAATGAAAAAAATAAATTTAATTACTTATAATAAATTTAATTGAATTAAATTTATTGGGCTATTGGAAGTGTCCGCCTATAGTGGCGGAAATAAAAATTTGTGGCTGTAGACAAAAAAATTGGGGCTGTGGATAAAAAAAGGGGTGGGGCTACTGGGGACGTCCGTCTATAGTGGATGCTCTAACAAGGTTGAAGCGGTTTCCCACAGAGGCAATCATTGTATGCAAACGACGACGCTTCAAGATGACCAAATGGATCCCCCGTCGGTGTGGCCCCACAGAGGTGGTTATGGCTTACATCCAGGTGCCCTACAAACGTCGCCGCCGATATCGATTTCGGAATTCTCCCTGTCAGATTGTTGTACGACAAATCCTGCACAGTGAAGTACGATCTCGCCCCGAACAAATCCGGAATGTAACCTCCAATCTAGTTCCTGCTCTAATTCAATATACTAATCCCCGAATCGATCAGCATCGTCGGAATCGGACTGGAGATTCTGTTGCCGTCGAGGTTCAGCGTGGCGAGCACCGCCATATTGCCTAGGCCGGCGGGGATCGGGCCGGAGAGGCTGTTGAGAGACAGATCCAGATCGGAGAGGCGGTATATGTATGAGATTGAAGGCGGAATTGTTCCGGTAAGCTTGTTTCTGCTGAGCAATGTGCGGCTCAGCATTCTCAGAATCCCAAAATTGGTCGGGATCTGGCCGGAGATCTTGTTGCTGCGGAGGTCGAGATGCGTGAGGGAGGTGAGATTCCTGAAATTGGCCGGGATCTGGCCGGAGATCTGGTTGTCGGCGAGGTTGAGGACGGCGAGGCGGGAGAGGCGGCCGATGTCGGCGGGGATCTGGCCGGAGAATTGGTTTCCGGTGAGGTCGAGGACGCGGAAGAAGGGGAGGGAGGTGAGGTAGGGGGGATGGGGCCGGAGAGGGCTTTCCAATCGGCAAGGGTGAGGGCGGAGAGGCGGGGGAGGAGGCAAACGGAGGGGGAGATGGAGCCGGTCATGTAGCCGGAGGAGGTGTTGGACTTGTGGAAGAGGGGATCCTCGGACTCGCCGCGGAGATTGATATCGGTGACGCGGCGGGTCTCGGGGTGGCAACTGACGCCGTACTAGCGGTGGCAGCAGTTGCTGTCGGACCAGGTGTCGAAGAGGTGTAGGTTGGGCTCGTGGAGAGTGGACTTGAAGGCGAGGAGGGCGGCGCAGTCGGAGGGGAAACATACATTGCTTAGGGAGTGGAGTGATGATAATGATAATGATAATGATAATGATAATAATAATAATAATAATAATAATAATAATAATAATAATAATAATAATAATAATAATAATAATAATAATAATAATAATAATAATAATAATAATAATAATAATAATGAATAGAAGGCTGTGGTGGCCATCGGCGGCGTCGGCGATGGCACTCTTTCTCTCTAGAAGTTGGGTAGTGTGACACAGGTTTGCATATGAGAATGCTACTTCACTGCAGGCATGCACGTTTAAGAGCATCCGCAATTGCGACTTCCGCGCGGAATTCCCACGGACGTCCCGGAATTCCGTCGCGGACGTCCGCCATTAGGCGGCCCGCCACGGATACGGAATTGGGCTGAGGACGTCACAGGTCCGTGGCGTTAAGCGGAATTCCGTGGGGACGTCCGCCATTGCGTCGACTCCCGCAGAATTCCGTGCAGAATTCTGCTTTATTTCGTTTTTTAATGTCTATATATATCGCTCGTTGAACTTCGTTTCATTTCGCACCACTTGTTTCAACAAATTTCTCTCTCTCTAAATTTCTTTTATATAATAGTAATGGTTGGTAGTGGTAGTGGTAGTGGTAGTGGTAGTGGCCATCATGAAGACGTAATGGCTCCGATTTGGGCACGTGTGCGGGAGGCTGCTGCGAGGGAGTAATAAGAGGCCTCGGCGTCGGCGGTGCCTCGACCCATCCACCGTCGCACTATAGTACCCCGCGACCACCTCGCTGCCCACCGTCGGTTGTACGAGGACTACTTTGCACCGGAGCCACGGTTTGGGGAGACCCTATTCCGGCGACGGTTTAAGATGCATCGGCCGCTGTTTATGAGTATCGTTTGCACTTTGGAGCGTCGATACCGGTATTTCAGGGAGGATGCAGCGGGTAAACCCGACCACACACCGATTCAGAAGTGCACTGCCGCACTTAGGCAGTTGGCGTACGGAGGTGCGGCGGACATGTTCGACGAGTACCTCCACATCTGCGAGTCGACAGCCCGCGACTGCCTGAAGTATTTTTAGCAGGGCGTTAGGGAGATATTCGGGGATAAGTATCTTCGGAAGCCTACCAACGAAGATTGTCAGGCTCTGCTGGATATGCACGGGGCTTAGCACGACTTCCCGGGGATGCTGGGCAGCATAGATTGTATGCACTGGGAATGGAAGAACTGCCCCGCTGCATGGAAAAGGATGTACACTACCGTTTTCAAGGGCAAGAATCTCACGATGATCCTTGAAGCGGTAGCTTACTACCGGTTGTGGATATGGCATGCCTATTTTGGAGTAGCCGGGTCGAACAATGACATCAACGTCCTCCAGTCGTCGCCCCTTTTCAACAACCAGTGCATGGGCGTCGGTCCGGCCGTCAACTTCGTCGCCAACTGCAACCAGCACAACATGAGCTATTATTTGGTGGATGGGATTTACCCGATGTGGCCCGTCTTTGTGAAGACGATCAGATGCCCAACGGATGCGAAGAAGGTATACTTTGCGCAACGTCAGGAGGCAGCGCGCAAGGATGTGGAGCGGGCATTTTGGTGTGCTCCAGGCTCAATGGGCGGCAGTGAAGGGTCCATCACGGCTGTGGTACGTTGACAGCGTCGCCGACATCATGTACACATGTATTATCATGCACAACATGATTGTCAATACAGTCTCTCTGAAATCGGAAACAGTTTGTCAAAGTTCATCTGCGAGTTTTCCAGCACCTAGACTCAATCATAACGGAAACTTTGAGCCCATCGCCTTTAATCAAGTCGTAAAAGAAGAAGAGTCTAGCACCCGTGAACAGGTTGCTGAGAAGGAGAGGATGGTCGAAGCAGAAAATGAGACCGGTGTAATCCAACCTAGAGATCTTCCACCCAAGAAAGCTGACCCAGGGGTGTTTACGCTTCCAATCTCCATCAGAGACGTTCTAATGGAGCAAGCAATGTGCGACCTAGGGGCTTCCATCAATATTATGCCGTATTCTATATACGAGAAGCTGAAAGATGCTAAGCTTATCAAAACCGATATGGAGATACAGCTAGCAGACGGGTCTTGCATCTACCCCGAGGGAGTTCTGGAAGATGAAATTGTCAAAGTGAACAAATTCATGTACCCCGCCGACTTCTTCGTCATAAAGACGATAGAGCCGGGAGCGGAGGAGTCTGTTGGCATCCTTTTGGGAAGGCCATTCTTATCCACAGCCAGCACAGTCATCGACGTCCGCCATGGGACGATGAATCTAGAGTTTAATGGAGAACGACTTACAGTTGACATTAATGAAGCTGCAAAGAAGCCACGGGACAGCAGAAGCATACAATCGATAGATACCGTCAGGCCTTTGGAACAAAAGAATCTGGAAACTGAACTCTTCAATAAACCATCCTCTTATTCCACTGATAATGAAAGGCTTAAGGGGGAAGCAGCTGACTGGTTCGAAGCAACGATGACTGGGAAAATAGATGACAAAGCCATTGGAAAAGCAAATATGGATTTTTGCAAGCCAACCCGACCAGCCAAGATAGAAGAGATCACTCAACCAGGAAGAGTCGAAAAACCACCTGACCAAGCCATCCCACTGAGAAGAAAGCTGAAAGCGAGTCCCTCGCCTACGCAGCAACTATTGCCTTTACCTGGGTCGCCAGTTACCCTCAAGGATTTGTCCAATCAGACATATCACAAGCCAGGTCTGCAAGAATAGAGAGGACAATTTATGGAAAAACTGAGACCGAGTGATGAAGGAATCAAGTGGAAAACAACAGACCTGATGGAGATGAACCCAATTCGGTGCATGCATCTGGCCACGATGGAGAAGGGAGTGACCGACCTCTCCTCGAGGAAGGAAGAGCCCATCGGTGAACAGGAAGGGTTACCATCCCAGTGTCAAAACAAACTGATATTCAGGAAGCGGAAATCGGAATGGGCGAACCCTAACACCACCATGGCGACATACACACTGGAGGCAAACATGCACAAAGGAGACCCCCCCCCAATTCACTCTCCTTCGTAGGAAATGGTCATCAGGTTGAACCCTACAGAGACAAAGCCGAAGCAGGCATGGTGGAAGAAGTTCCACTAGCCCTACCCAATCTCAGCCAGTGACCAGGTAGAAGGAGTGATCGGGTACTCCTGCGTAGTCCGCTTGATCAAGCAACAAATTCTAAAACTATTAAACCGATCAAGAGACGTCCTAGGGGAACCCGGTCAAATCCTTGTAGTTAGTGTAAATAGTTTTTCGAAGAGTTAGTTCTTTTTTACGTCTTAGAAAATTAAAAGTCGGAAGTAAAGGCAAGAAACTGATCAAGTGGAACTATTGAGTTTGCATTTGGATTTAACTCACCACATGATCAGTGCAACGAAGGCTAACCAATGGCCACAGTGATTTAATTGATCAGGGACAGGTGATGATAGGACGTATACAGTCATTGGGAAGGTGTTAGGCTGCGCCAACTGTCGCAATGAAGGAACATCACAGGGAGAAGGAGAAAGCGTATCAGAGAAGCTAAGCCAGCTGGCACTCTGAAAAGGCGCGCCCGTACATGTAGAGTCACAGAGTACGTGACCAGTTGCATGAATCTCAAACGTCAGAGATCCTGACAGTTGCGAATTCAGTATAATAGGCAGATCTCAAAGCCGTATTTCACTTTCAACCAAAATCGACTACAGTGCATTCCTTTTGCTATCTCCATACCATTCCAAGTTCCTAACCCTTGCCTAGAACAATTCTCTCTACCAGAACTCATCACCATTACCCGCACGAATGTTAATCAAACAAATTCCAACTTCATCCTCGTCCTCAGAAGCAGGTGACGACGGAGGCGACCGGGAAACATCATCCCAAGCCCATAAAGAAAGCCCCAGCCATCCTACCCCAACCGCCACTCCACCACAAACTAGCACCGCCGCTCCACCTCTGGTGGTGGACTCAGAAACTCTGCGGCGCCTCGATAAAATCCTCTGAAGTACACCCTCCAAGCTGGACGATACAACCGCCTACACCGTACTCAAGGCTAGATTTGGGATTTCCGGGTCCAAGGATCCTGCTTCGTCCTCTAAAAAGATCCCACCTAGCTCTCCTATACCACCTTCATCCCCCATCCAGCCAATGCAAACCAGCGAGGACACCTCTGACGAAGAAGGTGGGGGGGAAGATTATGGGCAGCCTTTTGCTATTCCGTCGCCAGGAAGTGATGGCACCTCCACTTCGATCCATGAACAGCATTTGACTGAGGGCGGCGAAATCAACGAGGCAGAAGTGGAAGAATTCCACCCATTATTCGACTACGGGGAGGCTGAGAAAAAGGAGGAGCCGCCACGCCGCCAGACGCGCCGTATGACAACAGACCGGCTCCTAAAAACCCGAGGAGAGGAGGAAACGGTGGTACAGAGGCCCCGCACAGTACGGCGGCTGGTTGATGAAGAGGAGCCGGATGAGCTAGAGAGCCAAGAGGCCATTGAGGAGAAGGAGGCTGAGGAGGGCAGCCGTCAGAGGGAAGAGAGGAAAGGGAAGGGAAGTGTTTTTCCCCCTCCAAAGAAGGGCCGTCCAGCCAACGTGGGGGTCGTCATTACAGATGCCTCTAAACCTGCCTTCCCACTGCCAAGAGAGAAAGATGAGGGCAGCGCTTTGGAGGAACAGGAGTTATGCTAGACCCGAACATCTAGGAGGCAAGAAGGAAGGCCGACAACATCTCTTTCCGCCACCTACTCCCCTCAACATGTTGTTTTGACCCCAGCTCTTTTCCAACAAATGTTGGAATTCGACGATCCCAAACTACATGAGGAAGTTCACCAAAGGGTGACCTCCCAGAAACACTTGAAGGCGGGAAAGATGTTGCACCAGCCGTCCCTGGAGAAGGTTGAGATGAAAGAGAGGTTTGCAGCCTACATTGCCGGCGTCGGATTCGAGTGGCTGCTAGAAGTCGATGAGACCCCTGTGCCGGAGAACCTGGCCAAGGAGTTTTTTACATCCTTCCGATTCACCGGAAGCTCAGATCTGAATGACAGAAGTGTCTCCTTTAGAGTTTTTGGCCAGGACCAGCTGATGAGCCTGAATGAATTCTCTATCCGGATGGGCCTTTACACGGAACGACATGTGGCTGACGGGGCCTGGGTTGGGCGCGACATCGGTCTCCCTCAAAAGAAACCCGAATTCGAGCAGCAGGTAGGGGTGTGCATTCGGGTTTCGGTTCGGTTATTGCCAAAACCGAACAAAAACCGAATTTAGTTCAAAATCCTAACCGAACCGAACCCGAAAAACTGAAAAACCGAAACCGAAAAACCAAAAACTAAACTTAAAAAACCGAAAAACCCGAAAAAAAAATTGAAAAACCTGAAAAAAATAAATATAATATAAATATATATTTATATTTATATGTGTATTTTATTTTATTTTATATATACTAATAGAATATTTATATATAATATAAAATTAATATTACTATATAATATATATTATATAGTAAATATATTAAAAGAATATATATTATATATAATATAATATATTAAATTAATAGAATATATATAATTCGGTTTTTCGGTTTTTCGATTTTTTTCTTCGCCCGAACCGAACCGAACCGAAAAACCACTTTTTTTTTATTTTTAAAACCGAACCGAAAAACCGAAAAAATCGAACCGAATTTCAAAACCGAACCGAACAAAACCAAAAAACTCGAAAAAAACCGGAAACCGAATGCACACCCCCAAGGAAACCCTAGTAAAGCCCCCATCTCAGCTCACGTTAATTTCAAAACAATTTTAGTTTTAATTTGTTTTTGGTATGTATAACTGTCATCCTATTCCGCATCACACTTAGACCTGTTTTGGGTCTAAGTGTGAGAAGTATGCATGCTCGTTTTTGCTCTATATGTTGTTTGTCTGCCTTAGGTGCCTATGTGTTATGTTTTTCTATATTTGTTAGCATGCGTTGATCGCTGGCACTGTCTCACACTTAGCCCAGTGTCTGGTCTAAGTGTGAGAAGTTTCCCTTGTTTGTTGTTGTGCCGTTGCATGTGCCTCGAGGACGAGTTCATATGCAGTGGGGAGGGGGGAAGGGGGACGGGTTAGTTACAATAGAATCATACATGCTAAAAAATTTTACAAAAATAACAAATTCCAGTTAGTAATAAACTTGATTGCAAAAACTTGATCAATTTGAACGACGCAAGTATGATGGAAACGCTCAATTTTTAAACCAACTGTGAAGCCTCTCTATATGTGAGTTATAAGCCAAAAGTAGAACACTTTCTACTATTTTTACAAAAGAAAATTTTACGAGAGGCTGACTTTTAATATTGAGATTAAAATTGCACAAGTAGTAAGGACTAAAGGCACTAGGACTTAGCCTTTTGAGCCGTTTTTCTTCCTTCGTTCCGCAAACCCGCCTCATTAATCAAGGCACCCCTTAGTTAACCACTTTTGAGCCCATACACTCTTACCCATTCTTTGAAGCTTTAAAACCAAATTCAAAATTTCATATCACATGAGGAAAGAGAGTCAAAGAGATGAAGTTTGTCAAGGGAAACAAAAGGGGATAGCAATAGAATAGTCGAAATAAAGGGTAGCCGGGTTGATCAAGATAGACAATCGGGTTGATCATAAAAAAATAAAGTTAATATATATATATATATATATATATATATATATATATATATATATATATATATATATATATATATATATATATAATGAATGAATGAAGAAAAGGTTTGAGAAAAAGAAAGGGTAGGAAATAGTCGTAACCTGACCCAGGAAATCAAAAGTCAGAAACAAGCCGAAAAGTTATAAGGCTAAAGGTCGAAATTTGACGGAGAAGGAGCATCAAGCAGAGGAAGAAATAAATATCCCAAATCTGATCCAGTGAGTTTTAGTCAAATCTTTGGCTTTTTTACTCACGTGAATTTTTTTTTATAATTTAAAGTTTTTATTTTGAACTTAAAACCCCTAGGACCCTACCCTAATACGTTACTACCCTTGAGCCCCGTTACAACCAAAAACAAAGACCTTAAGGAACTATGTTGTGCAATCCGATTCATGATATTAAATTTGTGGCAATACCGAGTGAACAGTCCTAACATCTCTGGTGAGAAATGAGTGACTGAGTGAATCCAACAGTGGTTTTTAAATTGAGCAATCTTGACAAGCTGACACCTTGATCAAGCAAAAGCGAAAGAGAAGGAACACAAGCTACTGGAAAATGGATTGACCTCGACCTCGGGTATGATTGTTGGAAAATTATTCGGTCTAATGCATACATGTGAATATGTGTTTTTGTTTCGAATCCTGTTTTTCCTTTTCGCCTTCTTTTACTTATGAAATAAGTAAACCATGCCTGAAATTTGCTTATCTTTTTCTTTTCTGTTTTCTTATACTCGAGGACAAGTATGTTCTAAGTGTGAGCAGTTTGATAAGGCTCATTTCATGCATCGGTTTAAGGGTAAAATGTACGCTGCTTGATCGGTTTATTGCGCAAAACAAGTGTTAAATGTGCAGGAATGCCGCTTGACCAAGGCAGCAAGGCCGAACTGATCAAGCAAGTACAAAAGGCGGTAAAAGGCCAAGAATCGGGGGAGTGATCAAGCAGTTAGGTGGGGACCGCTGGCTTCTAGAAAAAGAACACGTGAGGAAATGAGCTGGATATGGCGCACCATTCTGTTATCAAGGACGACGTTCTAGAAGGGGACACGTGCTAGCTTATGAGACGCAAGGATGGAGCTGAGTCATGAATCTGTTACTCAAAAGCGTTGTCATTCTAGAAGAAAGGCACGTAGCAATCAATGAGTCGCTCATTCTCAGCATGAGTGAATATTCCCTGTCAAGATCGTTATCCAGCTGGAGGCTGAATCGAGCTTATAAATAGAGGGTGTGCCATCACAAGAAAAAATCCGATCTTTTACTTTCCGTCTAGTTTAACTTAGTTTAGTTCTCTATCTTAGTCCAGTTCTCTAGAATAGCTTAGCTTAGATAAAGTAATGCGTAGTTAGAAAGGGGAAATAAAGAAGCGATGTAGAATATTTGTTATCTGTTGGCGTATTCCTAAATTACCCGTCGAGATTCTTCTCGGTTTTACTTGCTTTCTTATTTTCCGAAGTATTAGCTTAGTTTTAATTTCACGCTGTACTGCTCTCAGTTTAGTTTAATCAAAGTTATTACGTTTTCATCTTCCCATTTAATGTTACGTTTTCACCTGCAATTCACTTGACCCAGTAGTTAAATTTATCTTGATCAAGTTAGCAAGTTTAATTCTGCCTAGAGTAAAAACAGTAGTTAAAAACTCTCAAGTTAAAGCGTGCAGCAGCCAACCCCCTGTTCACTACACACACTCTCGACACACCAACTTCTCTGTGGGATCGACTCCGAACTTGCCGCTTTACTGTTAAAGTAGTGCAAAATTGGGAGTTTACAAATTACATTGGTTGGAAACGAGCGAGAGCGAGTTTACATCGATCAAGTGGCAACGACATTTGCTAACTGATCCAATCGATTCAGTTATTTTCAATATAACTTGGTCTGAATTCGCGCCCCTCTCGAGGCCTTCCAGAAGTCCGTATGACGTGGCAGTGCAGTGGGAAGTCCTTATAACGTGACAGAAGGTGTTTTGAGAATTCTGCGGGGAATTCCGCCGGGACATCCGCACCACTGCGGATGCCCTAAGTCTTGAATAAATAGTACTTCACCCTCCACGAAGAATAGTTTTATTTTAATAAAATATTTTCATTACAAAAATTAGAAAGTTTATCTCAAATTATTACCCATATAACGGTATAGTATACGGTATAGCATTTTCGGTACGAATATACCGTACCGACCTAATTCTAGATATAGCACACCAAAGTCATTAGTTATCATAGGTTAGAACAGCTCTTAGAATGACACTACAACCGTTCACGATAGTTATTTAAGGTATATCTAGGTTGTGAAAATGTTTTTCTTCTGCAAGAGATTGGCCGAGTCACCTCTTGCGAAGACCTATTCCACTGGTCGGCTAACAGTATAGAAACCTAAGACTTTCTTATATTATATGTTTTACATATACTCCCTCCGTCCGCGAATGTGATCCTGTTTTTCCATTTTAGCCCGTCTGTAAATAGGAGTCCCGGTTCACTTTTACCTTAAATGGTAATATGGTCCCAAATTCCACCAACTCATTCCACTCATATTTAATTTAAAACTAATATATACAAGTGCGATTCGTATTCGACTAACTTTTTTCCACTCAATTTTCTTAACATCTCTTAAAAATCATGTCGCCAAGGAATGAGACTCCTAATGGCGGACGGAGGGAGTATTTATTATAAAATAAACCATTATTAATGTTAATCTTATTAGGGTAATAAGTAGATCTAAGATTTCTCGTATACATACATTGAGTAACTGTACAAGTACTTGTACACTCGAAACAACTTTTAATATATAAACCTTATTGGAAAATTTAATACTCTCTATTTCCGCTTTAAGTAGAAAGTTTTCTATTTGGCACCAGATTTTATGCAGTTTTGTTTTATGATTTTAATGGAAAGAGAATAAAGTAGAAGAGAGAATAACGTAGAGATAATGATATTTTTATTTTAGAAAATATGTCAACTAGAATGAGATATTCAAAAAAGGAAAATATGTCACTTAGAATGAGACGCGGGTAATATATAAGAGTAAGACCTACATAACACTAACGTTTTTCTCCCACTTTTTTTTATAAAGTCAAAGCATGAACTTTAGCCAAATTCTGGTATTTCTTCCGAACAGTAAAATTGGTAGTATAAAACAACATAAACATTACGTTCTGTATGTTATTTTTTACGACAGTTCAATCACTATATCCTACTAACGTACGTGTCTTTTTTTGTATCATATTTGACACTACTATATCAATGTGGCTCTTTCTACGTGGTTTTTTTATCCTACTTTTTATGAATTTAAAAAGTGGCAAAAGTATCATAAATGTATCATTATTAGTCCGATTGAAAAATAATAAATAAAATGTAAAGTTTGTGATGTTTAAGATTAATTTTAAAATTCAATACCAAAATGGATCCATAATTTTACTTATAAAATATTTTTTGAAAAATCTGCACTGGTCAATAAAAGATGAATGGGACCGGATGAAGTAATTGACAAGTTTTACAAGGAAAAACAGAAATATAAAAATATTACGATTAATGCACTGCGAATTTGAGGATAATGTCAGACACTGACTTATCAAAGATTTATCAATTTTACTACAGCTTCATATGACCCAGATTCTCGCCTCACTTTAATGAATCGGGCCACAATAATTGGGGAGCAATGTTGGGCCCATAATTTATCTTAACATGGTTAGCCATCAAACTAAACCGTAAATTTGGCCATAATTGTCCACCAAAAACTATAAAATATTTAAATTCCATGCAGGAAATCTGGAGGATCAGATGTTACATAACCTATTATTTTTAAGGATATCATTTACATATACAATTTATATATATTTATCTTTATTTTTATAAAAATAAGAATAAAGATAACATGCATAAATAGTAGTAAATGTTTTAGTGAGACAAACTTAGTGCGGACACAAAACATTTTTTGGGTAGAATCTAAATTTGTATTCGTAATCTTTACAGATAAACTTAGCTATGAATCTGCAAACCCGGTCAAGCAGGATTAGTCAGATTCTGCTAAAGACGGATTCGTTATACCTGTGATTAAACCAAATAAAAAACTTAGCTAGATTTATTTTGAAAGATTTTTCATAATAATTTATACTCCATAAAATATTAAATTTTAGTAATTTTAAGAGAATAAAAAAAATTATTTACCTTGATAGGGGCTTGGGCCCTTGAGGAACACGCTTATGTTTTAGAAACCTAAAACTATCTTAGGGCATTAGTAATGGGGCGTCCTATGCACTGCCACATCATCTTTTTTATCCTCCTACCCTTCCACCTACAGTGGGGCGCCCTATGGGACGCCCTAAGGGGCGCCCTATAGGTTTTACTATTGTTTAGTTAATTAATTTAAACGTTTTCAAATATATAATGCAAACTAATTAAAAAACACACCGATTAAATAAAAACCGGCGAAGACTGCATTGATTAACAAAAGTTACACGATTCAAGTTGGCTAATCTACGAAATTCCCAACTTCCGGCGCAGCTCATCGATCAACCCCCGGAGGTATTCGGCTTTGGCGGGGTTCGTGCACTTCTCGAGGGCCTTGTGCGTCTGCAACAACGTCTGCGCCATCGAGGTTGTTGCCAACTCCACATACGCGGCGGTCGTCGGGCTCGGGGTCGGGAACTGGAATGGGACGGGGATCGGCGATGGGGTGGTGGCGGTCGAGGATGTTGTCGCCGTCGCCTTCCCCTTGTTCTTCGCAGCCTTGACGCCTATGGGACGCCAGGAGGACATCGGTGTGCCGGAACTCTCATCCTCTGCGTACGTCCGGTTGAGGTCCACCGGATGAGTTCCGCTTTCGCTGCTCGTGTAACCACCAGCTTCGGTGGTCTTCGTCCTCTTTGTCGCATCGGTGTGCAGAATCCTGCCTTGGAATTTCTGTTTGTCCCTCAAGAGCGCCCAGATGTTGAAATGCTTGAAATCGCCGTACATGGACTGGTACGACAACAACGTTCTATCGCGCACATCGGTCAAGCTCTCGCTGCTTCCCTGCTCCCTCGAGCATTTCTCGTACTCCGTCGCGAACAGGTTGACTTGCTTCTTCACCTGATCCCAGTGCTTGCGGAGCTGCTCCCGTTGGCGCTTGTACGCGCTCGGCGGCTTCGCCTCATTGTAGCGCTTGGCGATGCGTTCCCAGTATGCGAGCTGCTTTTGGTTGTTCGCGAATATCGGGTCCTCCGATATATCCACCCAACACCTCGCCAAGACGAGGGTTTCATCCGGCTGGTAGTTCGTACGGCTGGGGGCGTACTCTTCATTCGTTGCCGGAGGTGGCAACTTGTACGCGCGGTGCCGGATCCACTTCTTTCTGGCGGGGGTTGCAGCGGCGGATGGGGTGGCGAGGCGGGGCCGGGACGGCGACGGCGGCGGCGCGGCGGGAGGGGGCGACGGGTCGGTTTGGAGACGGCTCCATGTCAGACAACCCGTACGAATCCGTACTGAATTCGGGATCGTACTGCGTGTTGGTGTCGAACGACCGATATTCGTCGGGTTCTGTACCCGGCCAACGTGCATCATCACCAAACATCGAACTATTGGGACTTGAATCCATTCCGTAGTAAATGTGAGTTTGGAGAGTGGAATCCTGAAATAAAATGTTACAAATGAAGGTGGGGTAAGGGGTATTTAAACAAATTTTTTGAATTTAGCATTAAAAAAAATAAAAACGCTTGCCATCGGGCGCGCCATCGTCCGCGTCGCCCCAATGGCACCCGATGGCGCGCCCAATGGCCTATCGGGCGCGCTTATACCGCGGACGAAGCATAGGGCGTGGGCTTAGGGCGTCGCATCGTCCGGGCACCCACAATGGTGCCCGATGGCGCGCCCGAGGACGATGGCACGCATCGGGCGCGCCTTCGGGCGCCCCATTGTGGATGCCGTTAAGCCTTGAGTCTGCCAGAGCTAAAGATTCGGTATTACTCAGAAATCACAGTCAAATTAATTTTTCTCTACAACATGAAGAAATGAGTGCATGTGATGTTCTATAATGATAGACAAACAAATCTTTAATTCAATGGCATACTATCTCTATATTTGCCTAATTAAGGGACATTTGACTGAGACTGTCTTGTAATTCAAAATTACTTTTGACTGACTGCACGTCTGCACTAGTTAATTTTATACTCCATCCACACGAGAATATGCACTCTCATTTTTAGTTCGTTCCACAAAAATATGTAATTTCCAATTTTTGGAACTCTTTCTCTTTAATGTGATAGGACCCATTTCCTACTAAAAATACTTTAATTATTTTTTCTCTCTACCTCTCTCTTACTTTACTAATTTTGCATTAAAATCTATGTCAAACTCAAAGTGTATATTCTTTAGGGACGGAGGGAGTACTAATTAACTGGCCTCGAAATTCCTAAACTTTTATGGAATTCTAGTTTTGCATACATCCTCTAAAACCTTTACTGCCAAAATCTTGAATGATTGTAAAATCTGATCAAATCAATAATTTTATAATTTTACATGTAATCCCTTCGTCCCATTCAAGATGATCACAATTTCTTTTTTGTTTGTCCCAATCAAGTTGATAATTTTCCAATTCTGGAAATAATCTCCTCTCTCCTCTCTACTCTCTCCTCATTAAAATATTCAACTACCTTTTTACTCTCTACTTTATTCCAACTAATAACACTTCCTAAAATCTCGTGCCACTAAAAAAATGTGGTCATCTTGAGTGGGACGGAGGAAGTATGTTTTATGCGAAATCAAAATTTTATGATTTTTTTGGAGTTTTATAGACAAATAACCCTTAAATTTATGATTAACCCCCCCCCCCCTAAATTTATGATGATTCGACTCATTAATACATCATTATGTTTTCTATGTCATATTATTCTCTTTACTACTATCTTTTAAAATTTAAAAAAAAAGAACTTTGGAATCAATTCAACTGATTTTTTTTTTGCTATTTTTCTCCCATGTTACGGGTTGATTTCTGTCTCACCCATTTCTATTATAATACATGATCTATATATTGAAAAATATTCAACAATTTAAAATTGGTTTTAATAGCGATTTAATAGTTTTATAAAATTAATGAACTTTTTACTTGAGGTTTATATATTTTATTTTTGAGAAGACAGTCTGTTACTTCTCGGAGAGATAAGGTGATCAAACCTTCGACGTGCTCGAAGGAAAGCTCACGAATTGCTGATTTTCGGACGTTCTCCGATGAACAACAATTTGGAAACGAAATATGATATTCTTGTTACTCAAGACAAGTTGTGGAAAATAATATATTCATTGAATGATTAAAACGATAACAACCTAGCCCTATTTATAATACTAGAATACTAGCTTAGGAAACAAGAAACAAATATAAGAAAAGATATGCAAATCCCTAATATATCTAAACTAATAAATAATGGTAGAATACTCGTATCAACTCCCCCACGGTTAAAATCCACCTTGTCCTCAAGGTGGGAACCACGAACCAAAGACGAGAGTTGAAAGCACAAGCTTGGCGAGGCGTCTCCTCCTGGATCAAACGCATACCGAATAGTTGGACGTGTCACTTCACCTTCTCCATAAAAAATCGTCAAGGTAGGATCAAAACAGTCGTCAAAATTCAGCGCTAAAACGTGAAGCTTGTTAACACGTCCACGAATTCCCAAACACGCCGTGTAATTTCGCGGCGGGACCATCCGTGCATCGATGGCAAGCAATGTCGGTCGCTGAAATATTCTTGCAACATCACTATCACGCAACTCTCCCTTTTCACCCAAACAATTCCCAACAACACCTTGGGATGTCACTCGAGCAACGACAGCCTTCTTCACTTCCTCAATGGAATCAACCTCCTCTACATCGTCTAATAATGCCTCTTCCTCCGTCTCTTTACTCATATCGGGGCTGCACGGTGGGTCAATTTCATCAAAAGATGGAACTTGTTGGTCTTCGAGTCTGCCATCTCTACCTTCCCTAGATCCCCAATTCTCACTAGGCAAGCCACGATCCATGAGTTTCTTTGCTACTGCCTCTAATATGGAGTTCTCTGAATCACAAAGCTCTGCATCTAATATGGAGTCCTCTGAATCACACAGCTCCCCGTCGCCGTCTAGTGTTGGCGAATGCGTGTGAGTAATGACCTCTCCATAGTCGAAGGGTTGATAGTGTTCGGGCAGTGGATAACGAGTTTGGTGGAGGTGGTACGGCCGGCGTCTATCCGGCTGATACGGAGGCGGCGGTGGGTACCTATCCGACTGGTGGTGTTGTGGCCGCCGGTACGTAGGCTGGGTGTAACGTCGATTCTGCTTGTCCCAATCAGCGCCACCACGATCAGGAAGACCGTAAGGTGGTTCCGGATCAGGCCGTTGTGGCGGTCGAAGCTTCCCTAGTCGCCGGTCGTTCGTGTTCATACGCGACTCCAATATGTCCACCCGTCGATCCATACTGTCGAGGCGTGCATTTAATTTGGCAAACCCTAATGTGATTGGGTCGACCGAAGCCTTCCCCGATTGGTCGGGACGACGCGGCTGGCCTATATGCAGCGCCGGCGTCGCTTCCCTCGTCGGCCGTTCCGACGTAGATGGGCCATGGTATGTTGACGGCATGAGTACGGGATGAAAGCACCAGTTGTTACGGACGTTCTCCGTAACGAGGCCGGATGGCTAACTTCTCGGAGAGATAAGGTGATCAAACCTTCGACGTGCTCGAAGGAAAGCTCACGAATTGCTGATTTTCGGACGTTCTCCGATGAACAACAATTTGGAAACGAAATATGATATTCTTGTTACTCAAGACAAGTTGTGGAAAATAATATATTCATTGAATGATTAAAACGATAACAACCTAGCCCTATTTATAATACTAGAATACTAGCTTAGGAAACAAGAAACAAATATAAGAAAAGATATGCAAATCCCTAATATATCTAAACTAATAAATAATGGTAGAATACTCGTATCACAGTCTAAGGTCTCATTGTACAGGTGTTATGTGGTGGAGTTAATTTCTCCAAACTTTATGGATTTTATTAATTAATTATTGTACCTAATAATTAACGAATCCACATGGTATATCCATGTGAAAGACGACAGAGGATATTGTTATAATTTATAAAGATATTTCCATGTGGCATGGTTCCACACTTCCACGAGCACAACTTTTATTTGACCACAAAATGGTGTATTTACCAATATTATTGTTAGAGAAGATGGCAAAGTGATCCAACCAATTTGTGCAATGTGAAGTTGTCAAGCCTTGATGATCAATATGTGAATGCTGCGTGTGGTGCACGAGAGAAAATAACCAACAACTCCACACGAGCTAAGCTTGTTACTGTGCCAAAGATGACCGATAAGGTGGATGACCACTCTTGTACTTGGAGAGACGAGTTGATCAAATAATTGAAGAAGAAAGATGTTTTGCTGAGTTAGTTTTGATTAAAGTTATGAACATAGTTTTAGATTAGTGCATGGTTCTAGATAGTTAGAATGAAGAGTATAAGTATGAGATCTGAGAACATTTGTTTTTATGAAATGAAACAACAACCTTACACTTAACTATTTTTAACATATTTCAATTTCGCTTTCTTCTTCATGGATCCTATACGATGTTTGCAATTATCTACTACACCAGTCAACAAATTAATTTGGACAATTTCAATTTTGATTATTGCACATAGACTGTCTATGTAATAGATAGTATTTTCTCCATCCCAATTAAGTTCGTATAAATTTTTGGGCACGGAAACTAAAAAGTTGTGTTGCATAGATTAAATAAAAGTAAAATAAATGAGAGAGGGAAAAAAGAAGAGATAAGAGAAAGTAAAGTAGGTGATGAAATAAAGTAAAAGTGCTTGGATGTTTTATTTTTAGTCAAAAAAAGAAATGACTCAATTTTGTTGGGACGTCCCAAAAGGAAAAACGACTCAATTTTGTTGGGACGAGTGGATGAAGTAGTAACCAAGTGTGAATTTTTACACGTGCAACTTGAGTGGATAGAGAGTCATTTAGGTTTTGAGAGGGAGAATGAGTCAATGAGAATAAGGGTGGGCCGGTCTTCACAAATAAGACTTGGGCCTTTTCCTTGATAATCCGAGTTGGGCCGAGTTATAACTTTTCATTGGGCTGCAAATAAATTAAGTTGTGGGCTGCCCATTTCTCTTGTCTTTAGATGAAATAAAATGAGAATTAGGCTGACTTGATTAAGGGTGGGGGACTTATTATTGAAAGTTTATAGATAGCTGAAGTTCATGGAATTAATTTGCTAAGTAGGTAGCTTTGCTAGTATTTATGGTGGACTTTTTAAAATTAATGTACTGGGCTTCTTTAAATTAAATTGTTTATGATCTATAATGAAGAGGGTTTGATTTCGGATTTATTCAAACCCAATTGATTAAACTCATGAGTTTCATTAAGCTGCAATAAATTAAATAACCTGATTTAATTAAGTCTCAAGTAACTGATTCATCTTGTATAGTTAGACCCAATATAATTGAATCTCCCGATTCAGTTAAAACTGAAGTAATCAATCTCTTGACTATTTAGGCCAAATAACTAAATAGAGAACTTCTGAAATCTCCGAGAAAAATGTTAATGTAAGTACTAAATAAAAAGAAATAATGAATTAAATATTTTAATTGGAAAGAAAAAGTGTGGTTGAACATATAAATGAATGAAAAAAGTAGTTTATTGTTTCCAAATAATAAAAACATGTCATTTTATTTGAAATAAACTAAAAAGTGTATCGTCTAATTTGAAACGGATGGAATAGTATTTTATGATACCAATTTTTTATTCTCTTTTTTAAATTGGGGATATAGTACTATTTTCTATCGTTGAATGATAGCCATAACTTATTATTTGTAGTCCATACAAAATGGACAGGTGTTAGTTCGATGAACGGCAAACGATGTGATATAATGATATGCCTTCTAATTAATTATTTCTTCGAACATCTAACAATTAATAAGGGGTGTGTAAAGTCGCGGATCAGTAATCCATCATCAAAATTTATTCATAAGATTTTAGACTTTTATAATATTATCTATCTTCCAAGAAAGATGATCTTTTCTCTCATCGTTAAGAATTTTATACAATTTTATTTTGCGTATTATGTAAATAGAATAAAGAAAGAGATATGGAATAAAATAAAATAAAGTGTTTCTTTTTCTAGTAATGAATCATCTTAGTTGAGACAAATCAAAAAAAAAATGGGTCATCTTCAATGGGATAAGTGAGTACTTATTTTTATCACATTCTTTATTCAAGAAATAATATACCCAATTCTTCATTGATTCACTTAATTATTTTGTTCTTAGGTTCCACTTTTTATTTCTTTTAATTAAAATGCAAAATTAACTAAAATTTTAAAAATAAAAAATTACATAACTAAAATCCTAAAATTACCCAACATAAAAGGCTTCTATCTCCGACCCAACTCTCTTCAAGTCCCCAAATAAGTCAACAATGCGACTCCAATGGTTTTAGAGTGTAATTTCTCACGTTGTCTGGTCCAAATATTTAGTATGAAATGATTATATGTTGCTTAAATAACATAAAAATGGATTTGTATTCATTGCATAATGATTTGTTAAAACTAAATATAAAAATATAAGGAAAACTTCCTCCACCCCAGTTAAAATATTAGTCCGCACATGATTCTAGGAATGTGTTCAATTATAAAGAGAAAATTTAGGTGTACATATTGAAGAGGCCGGCAGCGGAAGCGTGCGTAACAAAACGGATCACATGAATTTGATCTATTTAGCAGATTATTTAGACAAAATCTATTCGCGTAATTATCACATGTATCATGCTCATAACTTGAATTAAAACATGCTTTAGCACATTAAATTCCTAAAACATGCTTACTACGGAATTAGCCAATTTACCTCGTTGATTCAATCAAGAATCGATGATGGCTTGCTCCGTCTCCACGTGAAGATCTTCAATACAAGACCTCGGATCTTCTGACTGGTGTCCCGGACTATACGCTGATATTTGTGTGGGCAAATCTCACCAACGTACTAGGACTCGAATAATGGAAGACATAACTCAGCTCACGGAGGAGAGCACAATTTTCGAAACTTCTCTTAAAGGAGGGGGACAAAAATTTTATGAATAAATTGTTGTTTTTTCTGTCTCCTTTATTCTCCTATTTATATAAGTCACATATTGGGCCCAGTCAGGGATCTAAGGAAGAATCTGGAACAGGCCTCACCCAATTAGCTTTTTACTAATTAAATTGAACCCACAATTTAATATAAGCTTATATTGAAATATTACGAGCAGCCACTACAGAAGTAATATTGCACTGCCTTCCAAATCCGAAATTACAAGTATTCCGGGTTTCCTTTAATTGTATTTGATTTATTTCCCGCGCTTAAGATGGAAACATCCATTAATTAATTAATGTCTACTATAGACTTAATTAATTAACATATTTCGAATTCCAAGAGTGGACTTAGCAAGAAACTCTTATTTATTATTCATAGAGTAATCAAACTCCAACTAGCTAGGTTCCGAATAATAAAACCTCGTTTCGAGCTCCTCTTGTGGATGTTATCAAACGAGACTCTCCTCGCGCACGTTTCAACATAATAGCAATCCTAGCACCTCTAGATAATGATCACCACTACCCAATATACCTGGATCGTTGGGTTACGAAAAACCCGCACCTTTGGTAAGTCAAAGTAGTGGATACTCAATATCGTATGCTCAATGCTAACGTACATTGATTAAGAAATTAATTATCAAGACCTCGTCTTTCAGTAGATAGCATAAAGACTCGTCTTGCTGTTAGATCCATTCAGTGCTATACCACACCAACGTCATCTTATTTCAATAAGGTTTAGAAATAATCGGACTGACATTGCAACCTTTCGCGATAGGTAGTCTAGGCCTATCTAGGTTGTGAAATTCTTATTTTTCTTTGTTTAGAACTGACCGTGTTACCTTAAATTGGACGACGCCCACAACCGGTCTACTAAAACAAAGACTTAGACTTTGTTACGTTTGCTCATACATTTAAATATGCAATAAACAACCATTAAATGTAAAACATAACAACATTATGACAAAAATAATCTGTTGCATTTATTGGAAAATAACCATTAGAGTTTTACAGTATGCAATCACTCGAAAGGTGATTTCTAGTATACAAAACCCTAACAATCTCCCACTTATACTCAAAACAACTTTCGAGTATACAAAATGGTAGTGCACGCGTCTTAAATATCTCCCACTTATATTGAAAGCGAGTTGAGGTCTTGAATGAGTCGAACTCCCATCCCTTCTACGTGGCACTCGAACGGTTTTCCCGCCAAAGCCTTTGTAAAAGGATCTGCCAGGTTGTTCTCTGACGCAATCTTGACCACTTTTATGTCTCCTCTCTGCACTATATCTCTAATGATATGATACTTCCGCTCTATGTGTTTGCTCGCTTTGTGAGCTCTTGGTTCCTTCGAGTTTGCCACAGCACCAGAATTGTCACAATAAATGGTGATGCTCTTGGGCAGATTCGAAACCACACCTAAATCCATAAGGAAGTTCTTGAACCATACAGCCTCTTTTGCAGCCTCTGAAGCGGCCACATACTCGGCTTCCATGGTCGAGTCCGCGATGCATTTCTGCTTCACACTCTTCCAAATTACGGCTCCACCTCCTAAGATGAACACATATCCTGAAGTAGATTTTCTCGAGTCCTGATCAGCTTGAAAGTCTGAGTCAGTATATCCCAAAGGACAGAGCTCGACTGCATTGTAAACTAGAGCATAGTCCTTAGTCCGTTTAAGGTACTTGAGTATGTTCTTTACGGCAGTCCAATGTCCTTGGCCCGGATTCGACTGATATCTTGCCACCATGCCAACAGCAAAGCAAATATCTGGTCTAGTACAAAGCATAGCATACATGAGACTTCCAACCGCCGAAGCATATGGAATCCTTCTCATTGCTTGTATCTCAGACGGCGTTTTAGGGCACATCTCTTGAGATAAATGGATGACATGTCTAAAAGGTAAGAAACCTTTCTTGGCGTCCTGCATGCTAAAACGACTAAGTACTGTTTCGATGTAAGATTCTTGAGATAAGCACAACATCTTCTTATCTCGATTCCGAAGAACCTTGATCCCGAGGATGTGTCCCGCGTCTCCCATATCCTTCATCTCGAACTGGTTTGATAACCATGTTCGAACTGATGACAACATCTTTTTATTGTTTCCAATTAGAAGAATATCATCTACATATAAAACTAAGAACACCACATTCCCCTTATCAACTTTCTTATACACACAGCTTTCACTTGGGCACTTTTCGAATCCAAACTTGCAAACAGTTTGATCGAAACATAGGTTCCACGATCTAGATGCTTGCTTGAGGCCATAAATGGCCTTCTTAAGCTTCCAAACCATGTGTTCTTTGTCCTTTATGGCATATCCTTCGGGTTGTTCCATGTAGATGGTCTCCTCAAGACTGCCGTTTAGAAATGCAGTCTTAACGTCCATCTGCCATACATCCCAATCCATATAAGCTGCAATAGACAACAGTATCCGGATCGATTTGAGCATGGCCACTGGGGAGAAGGTCTCATCATAATCGATGCCTTCCTTTTGGGTATACCCCTTGGCCACTAGTCTTGCTTTGAAGACTTTAACTCGTCCATCGGGTCCACGTTTACGTTTATATATCCACTTGCTCCCAATGGTAGTACAACCTTCGGGTAGGACGGACAAATCGTAGACGTCTTTGTCTATCATAGATTGTAGTTCCGAATCCATTGCTTTTACCCATTCGCAATGATCGATATCTGCCTGCGCCTCCGCAAAGTTCCAGGGATCTAATACATTGCTGTCCGAGGAGTGATCCATAGATTCTCCCAAACCAATGTATCTGTCGGGCTCATGTGAGACCCTCCCACTGCGGCGCGGCACTACAATATTTTGAGTAGAAGTTGAAGTTTCGGGAATTGTTTGTACACTTGGTACTTGTTCTTGGTTAATGGAACTTGTGACTGAAGTTAGCTCATCAAGAGCCACTTCACTGCTGGGTTTATGATTCATTACATAGTCTTCCTCTAAGAATGTCGCGTGAGTGCTCACAATGACTTTCTTATCGCAGAGACTAAAGAATTCATAACCTTTCGTTCCTTTGGGGTATCCTATAAACAAACATACCTCCGTCCTAGATCCTAGCTTAGTTGGATCCTTTTCCAATACATGAGCCGGGCAACCCCAAACCTTGAGATGTGCTAGATTGGGCTTACGCCCAGTCCACAACTCATATGGAGTTTTAGGTACGGATTTTGATGGTAAATTGTCTAAAATGTGACTTGCGGAAAGCAAGGCATGTCCCCAAAACGAAAAAGGTAGACGTGCATAACTCATCATCGATCGAACCATGTTTAATAAGGTCATGTTCCTTCTTTCAGCCACGCCGTTCTGCTGGGGCGTGCCCGGCGCAGTCAGTTGGGATTGAATTCCCACTTCCGATAAGTAGTCCAAGAATTCGGCACTGAGGTATTCGCCTCCACGATCAGATCGTAGGCATTTGATATTCTTCCCATGATACTTCTCCACAAGAGTCTTAAAGTCTTTAAACTTGTCAAAAGACTCTGACTTGTGACGCATCAAGTAGACATATCCAATTTTCGAGAAGTCATCAATAAATGTGATGAAGTATCAAAAACCACCTCTTGCCTCAGTTGACATTGGTCCACATACATCGGAATGAACGAGCTCAAGTACTTCCTTGGACCTATTGCCCTTAGCCTTAAAAGGCCTCTTGGTCATCTTGCCTTCTAAACATGACTCACACTTATGAAAAGATTCATCCTCTAGACCTTTGATAAGATCTTGTTGAACAAGAGAATGGATCCTCCTTTCATTGGCATGACCAAGTCTAAGGTGCCACAAGTACGTTTCGTTCAATGAACTTGAAGGTTCTTTTCGTTTCTTTGAAATTTTCGATGTGGTATTGAGTTCTGATTTGCGATTATTAAACTGTGTAGAAGTGATTGTGTACAGATTGTTTTCCATGATACCACGACAGATATAAGAACCATCTTTCTTAATAACGCAGTTGTCATTAAAAGAAATCGAATATCCATCATAAACCAATTTAGTAACCAAAATTAAATTTCTTCTAAAAGAAGGTATCAACAAAACATTCTTCAAAATCAAAAATCTATCACTACTAAAACGCAAATAAATGTCTCCCACTGCAACGGCCGCCACTTTGGTAGCGTCGCCCAGCAGGACTTCGATCTCACGATCATTTAGCCGTCTTGTCACCTGTAATAAGTCAGGATCAAAACAAATATGATCAGTGGTTCCTGTGTCAATAACCCAAGTGTAAATTGATGTCGAAGTCAAACAAGACTCGACAACTAGAGCCTGGTGCATACCTGTAGCCTTGCCCCGTTTAGGACAGTCTGGCTTCCAATGCCCCTTCTCTCCACACTTGAAACACTTCCCCGTAGGCTTCTTGTTAGCCCTCTTCTTCTTCTTTCCCTTAGCTATCTTGGCCGGTTCTGAGTTCGGTGTCTGCCTTTTTCCTTTGCTAGGCTTTAAGCCAGAGGAACGAGGTGCCGAAATCATCATGGTCGCCTTAGCCTGGACCATAAGGTCCTCTGCCGACTGGAGTTCAGTCAACAGCTCTGCCAAGGTATAATTCCTTTTGTTCATCTCAAAGTTGAGCTTGAACTGTTGGAAGCTAGGGGGAAGACTTTGAATGATGATAGTCACCTGGGACTCGGGATCGATCGTCCCTCCCAAGACCTCAATTTGGTTGAGGTGGCCCATCATCTCGAGGACGTGGTCCCTCACAGACGAGCCTTCCTTCATTGTCTTCGACATGATACTCCGAAAGGCTTGAGACTTCGCCGTTCGATTCTGAGTACCAAAAAGATTTTTGAGATTCTGCATGATCTCGGCGGCTGTTTCCATGGCTGAATGCTGATGCTTGAGTACTGAAGACATAGATTCCAACATGTAGCACTTAGCCATCTCATTCGCCTTATGCCACCGTCTGTGTGCATCTCTGACTCCTGCCACAGCGGTAGCCGCCGGCACTGGAGGTCGCGGGGTGGTGAGCACAAAGATGTACTCATCGGCTGTGAGAACGATGTCCAAATTTTGTTTCCATTCTATGTAATTTTGGCCCTCGAGTTTATTTTCTTTGAGAATTGCGGAAAGAGGATTGAATGACATATTGACGATTTGATTTGCACTGCAAAACAGAGTATTTTACTATTGTCATAAACTTATGTAAGAAGTTTGATTAGATTAACCATAAAACTTTTCAAAATCTTACAACTGTAAAATTAAAATTTTGTACCCTCCAGAGGAAGTCAATACGCATTAAAATCTTACAATTTTACTGGTCACAACACCGACGAATAGTCCAGAGACCACAGAGTGGCATGGCCGCCTAATGTTGCCTAAGCAAGACCATCTCTTTAGCATTACAGAGTCCCATTTCTACAACACACTCCCATAACAATGCTTATGTGCTGCTAACAAGATCAAGCTATCTCATAAATTCTGTGTGAACTTCTGAATCTCGCAGTTTCTTAGGATTATTGTCCCCACAGAGCAGGTGGCGATAATATTCGAAACTACATTCTAGTTCATACTATTTATATTTGAGAAGTCCGCCCTCATGAACTTGCTATTTTCTTAGGATTATTGTCCTCACAGAGCAGGTGGCGATAATATTAGAAAAAGGCTTCATGAATTGCAGACCAATTGATGGAGACCATATACAAACGTTGAGTTCATAATTATAGCTTAGATATTTGGATTATGGTTTTTCTTTAATTATCCTTAGCCTTGAGGCAGTTGAAGGCTTAATTAAATTCTGTTGGTATTTAATCTACCGGATAATTAAATCTTTTATTAATTGGTATCTTCCATTAGGAATTATTGTTCTAGAATTTAATTCTTATTCATGTCTACTATAAGATATATCTAAAATAATTAAATTACTTAATTCTTAATAAGACATGAAAAATTAAATTCAAATTATTTCCATGTTCAAAATTAGGAAGAGATATTATATTATTTAACGTATTGATACATATCTATCCTTATTAGGATCTTAGATATATAAACATTAGGAAACTATTATATTATTCTTATCAATATCATCGAGGAATCAAAATAATATTATTTATTTCCATAGATATAGAAAATAATAAGATATTCCTTAAATCTAGATAAAATATTAGGAAACTATTAAATTATTCTCATCCATATCTTCTAGGAATAAAATAATATTATTTAATTCCATAGATATATATAATAATAAAAATATTCCTAAAATCTAGATAAATCTTCCAAAAAGATTTTATTTCCATTAAATAATAATATTTTAATGATATCTTTTAATAAAATAATTAAATAATCATTAAAATAATTCTTCATCGTTATCTCATCGTACGAGGTTCGCACGAACGATGAACGACGAAAATCCGACGAGTTCGTCGTTGGATCACGATGCACATGGCGTCTCGGCGACAGGCGCGCAGGTGGCGCGCCATCGTCTCGGCCAGCGGGTCGTCGCGGTTCGCCAGCGTCTCGGCCAGGACGTGCGCGGAGGCGCAGCTCCTCTCGGCCAGCGGCGAGCATCTGTCGCGGCTTCTCGGCCCTTCGGGTGCCGACATCTCTCGGCCAGCGGCGCGCATCCGTCGCGGCTTCTCGGCTCGTCGGGTACCGACATCTCTCGGCCAGCGGCGCGCATGGTGGCGCGCCCGCTCTCGGCCAGTGTCTCGGCGCCCGTCTCGGACAACCAAGCCATCCGGCGGCACGAGCTTCTCGGCCAGCGGCGCACACGAAGGTGCACCCGCTCTCGGCCTTCCGCCTAGGGTTGCGGCTCCCGGCGCCCAGTGTCTCGGTGGTTCAGTTACGAGCCACCACACCACGCCAGCCACCATGTCGCTCTCGACGCAGGTGCGTCTGGGGCCAGCGGTCTCGGCCGGCGGCGCGCGCGAGCCCTTGCTCGCCTGCGCGTCGCCCCGTGATCCCGGCTCCCCGGCTCCCACTGTCTCGACATCCCTATCTCGATCGCACGTCTCGTACAATCGAGTAATTCAAGTTCTTGATTCGATAGTTCTTGAGTTCACCATGCATAATAAATTAAACAAAACACCAAGAACATGCTTCGCAATCAAATAATACATGCATGCATGAATTTCGCGAAATTTAAATCCAAATAATCAGAGCCAAAGACTGGCTCTGATACCAACTGAAGGGGCTGGCAGCGGAAGCGTGCGTAACAAAACGGATCACATGAATTTGATCTATTTAGCAGATTATTTAGACAAAATCTATTCGCGTAATTATCACATGTATCATGCTCATAACTTGAATTAAAACATGCTTTAGCACATTAAATTCCTAAAACATGCTTACTACGGAATTAGCTAATTTACCTCGTTGATTCAATCAAGAATCGATGATGGCTTGCTCCGTCTCCACGTGAAGATCTTCAATACAAGACCTCGGATCTTCTGACTGGTGTCCCGGACTATACGCTGATATTTGTGTGGGCAAATCTCACCAACGTACTATGACTCGAATAATGGAAGACATAACTCAGCTCACGGAGGAGAGCACAATTTTCGAAACTTCTCTTAAAGGAGGGGGACAAAAATTTTATGAATAAATTGTTGTTTTTTCTGTCTCCTTTATTCTCCTATTTATATAAGTCACATATTGGGCCCAGTCAGGGATCTAAGGAAGAATCTGGAACAGGCCTCACCCAATTAGCTTTTTACTAATTAAATTGAACCCACAATTTAATATAAGCTTATATTGAAATATTACGAGCAGCCACTACAGAAGTAATATTGCACTGCCTTCCAAATCCGAAATTACAAGTATTCCGGGTTTCCTTTAATTGTATTTGATTTATTTCCCGCGCTTAAGATGGAAACATCCATTAATTAATTAATGTCTACTATAGACTTAATTAATTAACATATTTCGAATTCCAAGAGTGGACTTAGCAAGAAACTCTTATTTATTATTCATAGAGTAATCAAACTCCAACTAGCTAGGTTCCGAATAATAAAACCTCGTTTCGAGCTCCTCTTGTGGATGTTATCAAACGAGACTCTCTTCGCGCACGTTTCAACATAATAGCAATCCTAGCACCTCTAGATAATGATCACCACTACCCAATATACCTGGATCGTTGGGTTACGAAAAACCCGCACCTTTGGTAAGTCAAAGTAGTGGATACTCAATATCGTATGCTCAATGCTAACGTACATTGATTAAGAAATTAATTATCAAGACCTCGTCTTTCAGTAGATAGCATAAAGACTCGTCTTGCTGTTAGATCCATTCAGTGCTATACCACACCAACGTCATCTTATTTCAATAAGGTTTAGAAATAATCGGACTGACATTGCAACCTTTCGCGATAGGTAGTCTAGGCCTATCTAGGTTGTGAAATTCTTATTTTTCTTTGTTTAGAACTGACCGTGTTACCTTAAATTGGACGACGCCCACAACCGGTCTACTAAAACAAAGACTTAGACTTTGTTACGTTTGCTCATACATTTAAATATGCAATAAACAACCATTAAATGTAAAACATAACAACATTATGACAAAAATAATCTGTTGCATTTATTGGAAAATAACCATTAGAGGTTTACAGTATGCAATCACTCGAAAGGTGATTTCTAGTATACAAAACCCTAACACATATTCACATGCAGAGAGAAAAAAAATTAGATGTTTTAATTAGAGAAAAAAGTGGTTGAGTTTACTAATTAGAGAGAGAGTTATTTTATTATTTTTAAAAATAGAAATGTGTCATCTTATTTAAGATAAACTAAAGAAAGTATGTAACCTTAGTTGGGGGTGGGGAGTAATATTTATTAAAAATATCTATAATGGTTACGGACTCAATATTCTATATCGATTGTGAGAGCAATTGGTGTGGAGTTTATAGACTACATAGATTTTTATTGTAACTGGCTAGTATTTTGAGATGGGTTCCCATGTTTAGTTTATAAAATTGAGGCTTTCATTGAGAACTTAAATGACTCATAGTGGTGGCTTGCGAAAGAAAGCTGTGCGTTTAGTATACTGAAAATTTTTATCAATGTGTTTTGCTTATAACATTGATAAGATGTTTTGATTTACATTTAAATATACGAGAAGCAAAATGTGACTAAGTTTTTTGCATAGTAGACTAGTTGTGAGTGACGTTTTCACAGAGGGTTCCTACGTTAGTTCTTGCAAAAGAAAAATAAATTCACAACCTAGATAGGCTTTGACCATCTATCGTGAAAGGTTGTGACGTTTTTTCAAAATTTATGAACGACATCGGTGTGGTATAACACTGAACAGATCAAACAGTGGAATAAATTTTTTGAGCACAAGTAAAACTGCTCGGTGTTTGCCGAGCACAAGTAAGGTTCTCAGAAAGTGTTAGTCGGTAAACAATGTTTTTTTTATATAGTGCATAAATTCTTGTGGAAATTAAGAGACCATTTGTAATGATCTTTTACTTTTTTACTCATAATGACGAGAATAACTCGCGACTTTGTTTAAGAGTAGACCCTATTTTCGTGCAAATTGTATGCAAATTACAAGAAAAGTAAATTAGACTTGAATAATTCAATAAGAAAAACTTAACCTATAAAATGTTAATGAAATTCAACCTTAATCGAGAACTCAAAAGAACCTATCCCTCTCTTACGCCATCTCCTGTGATCATTTTTGCCACGATATATAAATGACTAAGAGCATCAGCAGTGGTGCGGAATTCCCGACGGAATTCCCAAAAACACCTCCTGCCACGTCATACGGACTTCCCACTGCATTGCCACGTCATACGGAATTCCCACTGCACAGTGGCATAATTCCCCGCGGAATTCCCGAAGGAATTCCCACAATAAAAAAATTTCACAAATTCACAAATTAAACAATTTGCGGAAGTAAGAAATTTACGGAATTAAATAGTTAACACAAATAGGGAAAAATATTTCATTAATAAAAAAAAGAAAAGTACATTTCACCAAATTAAAAAATACATTTCAATAATGCCCACCCCCACATCAACGACGACCCCTCCGCTGCCATACTTCTTCAATAATATCATTCTGGAGTCGAACATGGGCTTGTTTTTGGCGCATGTCGGTGAATGTACGGACTCGATCGACATCGTCGTGGGGTATCCCCATGCGGACATTGCCAGTGGCCACGGTGGCTGGGACCCGCAGCATCCGCGTCATCGTTGGTCCAATCAGTCTGTGCTGGACCTTCATTTTCGACAATCATGTTGTGCATGATAATACATGCGTACATGATGTCGGCGATGTTGTTAACATACCACAGCAGTGCGGGACCCTTCACTGCCGCCCATTGAGCCTGTAGCACCCCGAATGCCCGCTCCACATCCTTGCGTGTTGCCTCCTGGCGACCCGCAAAATATATATTCTTTTCATCTGCTGGGCACCTGATCGTCTTCACAAAGACGGGCCACATAGGGTATATCCCATCCGCCAAATAATAGCCCATGTTGTGTTGGTTGCTGTTGGCGACGAAGTTGATGGCCGGACCAACGCCCATGCACTGGTCGTTGAAAAAGGGGCGACGACTAGAAGACGTTGATGTCGTTGTTCGACCCGGATACTCCAAAATAGACATGCCAAATCCACAGGCGGTAGTCAGCTACCGCTTCAAGGATCATCGTGGGATTCTTGGCCTTGAAACCAGTAGTGTACATCCCTTTCCAGGCAGCGGGGCAATTCTTCCTTTCCCAGTGCATACAATCTATGCTGCCTAACATCCCCGGAAACCCATGTTGATTCCCGTGCATATCCAGCAGAGCCTGACAATCTTCGGGGGTAGGCTTCCGAAGATACCTATCATCGAATACCTCTCTAACGCCCTGACAAAAATACTTCAGGCGTACATGATGTCGGCGATGATGTATATATAGGAACCGAAAAAAAACATTTAATGCATTAAACGAGAATTCTGCGCAGAATTCCGCAGGCGTCAATGCAATGGCTGACGTCCGCACGGAATTCCCCACCGAATTCCGCGGAACTGCGAATTCCTTCGCGGAATTCCTTATCCGTAGAAGGGACGCACAATGGCGGACGTCCGCCACGGAATTCCCGCACGCCGGTGGGAATTCTGCGTGGACGTCCGCCATTGCTGATGCTCTAATATAGGTACAACGTGTTCGTTTGTTATAACTTCAATCTACATTCTACTACACTGGTCCAGTCGATTCCACACTATCAACTTTCAAGTTCCCACCTCAACTCATTATTCCATCGTCCCATCTTCTGCCACTACTGTCTTACTACCACCAAAGCAAATCAATACAGAATTAAGAATTAACCCATCAAAATCTCAATATACTCCCTCCGTCTCTCTGTAGTCGAGGCGTTTCTTTTCGGCACGAGATTTAAGAAATTGTGTTAAAAGTGAGTTAAGTGAAGGAAGAATAAAGTAGGAAAGGAAAAAGGTAGGGAGATGAAGAGAGAATAGAGTAAGCGAGAGTAAAGTAAGAGAGAAGAAAAGTTGGTGCTTTTACCAAAATAGGAAATGACTCAGCTACACTGGGACAACCAAAAAAAGAATACTCCCTCCATCCCCAAACAGTATGAACTATTTCTTTTTTCGTCCGTCCCTAAAGAGTATGAACTTTCTAATTTTGAAAAATTCAAACAACTACTACCCCTACATATAATTTTATTTACAACTTATACCATTACCATTAACACTTATATCATTATAATAATATGGACCCCACCCTCCACTAACATTATTTCCACTACCATTTCTCTCCATCTCTCTTACTTTTCCCCTTATATATTAAAACTCGTGTCGAACCCAAAGTTCATACTCTTTGGGGACGGAGAGAGTATGACTCAGCTAAAGAGGGACAGAGGGAGTACTAGTTATCATTTTAATAATGATTCATGTAAGATATGATTTTTAATTTTCATAAAGAATTAATTATGAAAAATGTCAAAATAATTACACGAACACAAGCTTGAATTGAAATTAATTAATTTAATTGTGATTTATCTTTACTTAGATTATAGTTGATCGAGATGAAATGTTTCTCTCCAACTATTATTGAGGAAAACTATGAAAAATTTGAAGATTTTATATGATTCTAACACTAAGAAGAAAAAAATAACTAAAATTTAAAATCATTTTGTTGAGGAAAATTTGATTACAAGATATTATTTTTGAAAGTTTTTAAGCCCGAATACCCGGTGGGTTAGGGTTAGGATCGAACATTTATGACTCGAAAAATTCATAACCCGAATAGCCGAACGGGTTAGCCCGATTGACATCCCTAGTTATAAATAAGAACTTGCTTCACATATAGCTCCCTTGAATGGCAATAATAGATTCAATTTCAATAAGATCTCATATTCTTTTTCAAAGATCCAATCAAATCATTCACTTTGTGAACTCGAATTTCGCACACAAAAATGGTGCGGAAGTCTACAAATATTAAATAAAGTAATGATCTATAAATGTAATTAATATTGATTGAATTGAAGTCACTTAAATTTTTAATTGGGATTTAAAAATGTAGTTAATATTAATTTGAATGTACTTAAAATTTTAGTTTGGATCTAGTGGCTTACAAATTAATTTATTCAGAATTAATAGTTACTATAGTTTCGTTAAATTTAATAATGCAGCAATAGTGAACACTTTTTTAATCACTTTTCATTTTATTTTATTTTTTTATATTTTAATTCAATTATAATTAAAATGATCGAAATGTAAATAATTAAAAAAAAGTATTGGGACCAAATATTCGTCTGCTCTAGTGCGAATCTATCTGCATCGGTGAAAGGAGATTGGCTGGATTGGAAAGGGTTCTCCGGTTGCGGTTGGTTAAGAGCGTCCATGCTAGGTCTGTAATCTCCAAATGCCGAGCGACCCATATTCCTTTGAATAGGGGGAATTTGACTCGATCCCCACGGCTGGGAAAGAGGATATTCGTCATATCCCGATTCGTCAGAGCCGGGTGATTCGTCGTTTCCACCGTGCATTTTTAGAGAGTGAAAATTTTGAGAGTGGATGAATGGATGGAGTGTGAAGTGTGTGTGAAGATGTGTGTGGAAGAGTGGTATTTATAATTAAATTTTCGAAAAAAAAGTGTTCGGCCTCTGTCGGCGCGCCATTGACCGGCGCATCCTCGGCACCTTCTCGCCCAAAAAATGCGTCCACCCCGAGGCGGACGCTTCCCACGCTATAATTAGGAGCGTCGACGGCGGTTCGGGGGCGGCCGGCGCGCCGCCCCTATAGTGGATGCTTTTAGAGCATCCACAGTGGGGCGGACGATAGTCCGCCCGATACATCGGGCGGGCTATCATCCGCCACTATAGCTATGCGAACGATGCCGGATGTATCGTCCGCGCCCTATACATCGTCCGCGGATGATGGCGTCGGAACACGCATCGTCCGCCCCACTGCGGGTCACGCGGACGATGCAACGTATTTTCCTTTTTTTAAATTTTTTTCGAAAATTTTATCTATTTAAACCCACATTTCTCTTCCGTTTCCCACACCAATAATTCTCTCTCATCTCTCACTTTCTCAATTTGGATCTGACATGCTTACTTCGGTGTAGCGGGGTCGAACAACGACATCAACGCCCTCAACTCATCCCACCTCTTCACCGAGCATTGCAATGGCAACGGTCCGACCATCGACTTCACTGCCACCGGACGCCAATATCATATGGGGTACTACTTGGCCGATGGCATATACCCGAGGTAGCCTATTTTTTTGAAGTCGATCAGCTGCCCAATGGGTGAGAAGAGAATTTTATTCGCGCAAAAGCAGGAGGCTGCACGGAAGGATGTGGAGAGGGCATTTGGTGTGCTACACGCGCGGTGGGCAATAGTGAAGGGTCCGGCACGGTTCTGGTACAAGGACGTCATCGCCAATGTCATGTATGCATGCATCATCTTGCATAACATGATAGTCGAACACGAAGGTGGAAGAGTCACCGTAGGCATGCACACGGGTCGGAACCGCCGATTCCGGTTCATGAACCGGCGGTTCACGGTTCATCATCCCCATGAACCGGTACGGCCCGCCAAGGGTCCCGGCGGTTTCGGTTCAAAAAACCGCCAGTTTACGGGGCGGTTCAAAACCGCTGGTTTTTGGCCTGAACCGCCGGTTCCGGGCCGATTCGGCGGTTTGTCAAAAAAAAAATTTGCATTTTTTTATTTGTTTATCTATGAAATGTGCGGAAATAAAATTCAAAAAAACACGATGAATGTTGCAATTTTATTGAGATTACAAGTTACAACAATTACAAATCACAAAAACCTTGAGGTCTTGAAGTCTTAAACAAAAATTTAAATACAACGAGACTACTAGTCAACAACGAAGCTAATTACAAATTACAAAAAAGACTTAGAAGTTCTGAACAATAATTTAATAAGTATATATACTCTTAGGCAGCGAAGGAGATCTTTCTACATAACTAAATTGAGGACACCTTTAGCAATTCAACTTTAAATGTTGAGTTTAGTCTAACAATCAACAATTATAGTAGAATTGTCAAAAGTTCCCGGATTTAGCCTTATAGAAAAATCTATTTCATCGACTAGAGTATATACAAATATAATTATTTAATTGTATTTGCATATTTTTAAAGTAGAAATAAATGGGAAAAAAAGAAATAAAGGAAAAAGGACGTGAGCTCAACTTAAATTTAAAATTTAAGTTGAGGTGCCTACGTATCCCCAATGCTCATTTGCATTAGGGAATCAAAGCCCACGTAGTTCTCTTACCTTACTTACCTATTTGGCTTGGCCGGCGGTTGACGGTTGGCCTACGATTCATCCCCGGTGAATTCTTCTCGTGATCCCTCCTGACGATCATCCCAATCATTTTCTTGTTCTCTGACGTCAGCTTTGGCCCAATCATCAAGTAACATCACAGCTTCCATATTTTTCGTGGAGAGCTTACTTCTTGATTCATCCAACACACGCGAGCCAACACTAAAAGCGGACTCGACGGCGACAGTAGAAGCCGGAACAGAAAAAATCTCCTTGGCCATTGTGGCAAGTATGGGAAAATCTTTCTCGTGTGTTCCCCACCAATCGAGGACGTCGATTTGGGTGGGAGGAGTAGGACCTTCATCACCATACCTGAGGACCTTCCGCCGGTGCTGTAGCTGTATAGGTCGGCTAATTGGGATTGCGCGTCGAGGTCATCATAATCGGCTTGAAATGCGAAGCCAAAGTTATGTTGTTGAGGAGGGGGAGGTCTCTTGACTTGGTGGGTACTGTTATACTTGGTTTCATATTCGGTGTAGAGAGCACGCAAGTTAAACTCGAAGGTTTGTTGGATAATTGACCAGTTAGGGAGGTTTATTTGAAATGTTTCTGAGAGGTCTACTCCGAATTCGTCACTGGTATCCGATTGCAATGCTTTAAGTGGACCAAGATCAATAGAACTCAAATTGTTATAATAAAAATCTAAAATCTTGGAGGTACCGGCTAATTTCTATTTTGGATCCAAGACCTTTGCAATCAAAAACACCGTTGGAATTTCACTGAAATACTTAAGCCATTTCTCAATCATATAATATAAAACACACATCAATTCATGTTAAGAGTAAACATTTTTCATTGCAGTTTTAAAACCAAGTGATTTATACATGCAATGCTCTAAAACACGAACAACAGTGCAATAATAAACACCCGATAATTCAACAATTGCATTTTTGAAATATTTCAATAATTTAAATAAAGCCACGCTATGTTCCCAACAACTATGCGAAAGATATAAATCATGAATGGGATAGGTTCTAAAAAAATCACATAAAGAATCTTTATGCGTCAAAGTAGAATTCAGACAATCATATGTCGAATTCCATCTATGAGACACATCCATAGTAAAATTCGTATATCTTACATTCTTTTGATGGCAATATTTCTTCCAAGCTTTGCCAATAGCTGGTTTTTGATGGATTAATCTAACTGCAGTTCTAATAGGACTAACATGTTTTTCCCATAATTCAAGCGCATTTTGTACACATAAATTTAAAATATGACATATGCATCTTTGATGAAAATACTTACCTCCAATAACCGGAGCACAAGCCGCAATCAAATCACTAATACTTGCAGTGTTAGCAGTTGCATTATCAAAACCAACAGAAAATATCTTATTGCATAATTGAAACTCATTCAAAACTTGAATAATTAAAGAAGCAATTTCGGGTGCAGTGTGTGGTGTCTCAAATTCTCTAAAACCAATTAAACGCTTGTTCAAAGTCTAACTATTGTCCACGAAATGAACCGTAATACCTATGTATGAATGCCGGTTAAAACAATCAGTCTATACATCTGAGCAAATGTTCTCTTTGTGGCCCAAGTTAAGTAAATAACGTGATAATTCAACTTTTTTCTCTAAACATTGTCTAACGGTAGATCGTTGAACGGTCATTCGACCTACTCTTTTGATAGCTACATTTAAACCCCTTTGCATAGTAACCTCAAATTTTTTATCATCATAAACATTAAAAGGAAAATGCTTCATTGCAGCCCATCTAGTCATAACGTCAGCAAATGTTTTTTGATCATATTTAAAAGAGGCGTACCTGACGAACCTGAGCCACCGGGTTGGAAGTTTAGTTGGGTTTGGGTAGAGGTAGTGCCACATTCTACCGGATGCTTTGTCACCAAATATCGACAGAGGGTGCCATATCCCCCACCATTCGCAAATTTGTAGACTTTATCACAATAGTTACAATATGCATGAAACGCCGATGTCTCTTCTTGAGAGTGCGGATCATGAGGACTTGGAATCACCACCGGGACCTTCTTGTAGTGTTTAACAAAAATATCAGATTTCAAAGCTTTTGTAGTGTTAGTGGGTGGAGGGGGAGGAGGCATCTCCTCATTTCCGCCGGTGCTAGACAGAATACGAGAATGAGATCTATCATCATTGTTGTCCGAGTCCGAAGATATAGACACGTCGTACTTGTCATCTTGTTGTTGGGAACTACCACCGCCCCTCCCCCCACCTTGATGCATTTCAGCGAGTAGCATGACCATCCTATGATCTTCTACTATCTATAAATATTATATAAGTTGAAGTTATAAGTAGGAACACAAAAAAAAATTAAAAACTCATCTTATGAAATTATGAATTGTAAAAATAATTTCTTAGAACTTACTTGCATGCGTTCAGCCGCCACTCGGGAAACCTCTTCCATAACCTCTCGACGACTAGGTCTCCTTGATTTTGAGGGACGACTACTTTGATCTTGGACAATTCCTTTGCCCCGATCACCATGTCCCGGTCCACCACGAGAAGAAGACATAGTGATAAATGAAAGTAGTATGAATGGAATATGGAGTATTGAATAAATGGTAAATTACGAACACAACAACAAATATAGTAGTAAGTAGTAACTAGTAAACAATTTGAGCAATTAGAGAGAATGATGAGAGAATAGAGAAATGAAGATTGAGAAGGAAATCCTTGTTAACACAAGAATGAGGTGAGTAAAAATGATGGGGGGAGTGGAGTATTTATAGGAGTAAAATTGGAAGAAATTAAAAAAATTCAAATTTCAAATTCGGCCGGTTTACCGCCTGAACCGGCGGTTCAGTTCACAGTTTCTGACCAGTTTTCAGGCCTATACACTGCCACCTACGCTCTGCCACCTGAAAAAGCACCGGAACCGTCGGTTTGTGCATGCTTAAGTCACCGATTGGGGCGATGATGAAGGTCGATCTAGCTCCAGCACGACGACCCTGCCCTACGTTCGAGGATTACCGATGGGCTTCAATGAGGTTCTATATAGACAGGCCTCAATGCGCAACCAACAAGACCATGCTCAGCTCATGAACGACATGATTGAAGAAGTCTGGAACCGTAACCGCCGTTGAGAATTTGTTGTTTTTTTATTTCGTACTGTAATGTTTGAATTTTTAATAAAATGAAGTTTTTTTTCCAAATTTTGTAGTGTTTTAAATATTCAAATAAATAAAATGCTTAGGGCGGCCAATAGGGCATCCCACTGCAGGTGGGGTATGAGGATGAAATGTTGATGTGGTGGAGCATAGGGCGCCCTGTAGGGCGGACTATATGGCGCCTCGCTGTGGATGCCCTTATAGTTATTATTATTAAGGGCACCCAAAATGGGGCGCCCGATGGCACGCTCGATGGCGGCCATCATCCTCGGGCGTGGACGATGCCTCCATTGTTGGTGCCCGCCATCGTCCGCGCCCTACGCCCACGCCCGATGCATCGTCCGCTGAAGAAGCGCGGACGATGGCCTATCGTCCGCGCCATCGGGCATCCCATTGTGGGCTCTGACAGACGATGGGCGTGGACGATGGCACGCGGTTTTGATTTTTTGAATAAATACCCCTACCCCACCTTCATTTGTAACATTTCATTTCACGATTCCACTCTCGAAACTCACATTTACTACGAAATAGATTCAAGTCCCAATAGTCCGATGTTTGGTGAGGCGCATTGGCCGGGTACAGAACCCGACGAATATCGACCGCTCGACGCCAACACGCAGTACGATCCCAAATTCTGTATGGAATCGTACGGTTTGGATGACATGGAGCCGTCTCCAAACGGACCCGTCGCCCCCTCCCGCCGCGCCGCCGACGCCACCCCATCCGCCGCCGCTTCCGCCCCGCCAAAAAGAAGTGGATCCGGCACCGCGCTGAAAAGTTGCCACCTCCGAGCAATTGTGAAGAGTACGCCCCCGGCCATACGAACTACCAGCCGGATGAAACCCTCGTATTAGCGAGGTGTTGGGTGGATATATCGGAGGACCCGATATTCGCGATCAACCAGAGGCAGATGGCGTACTAGGAGCGCATGGCCGAGCGCTACAACGCGGCGAAGCCGCCGAGCGCGTACAAGCGCCAACGGGAGCAGCTCCGCAAGCACTGGGATCAGGTGAAGAAGCAAGTCAACCTGTTTGTGGCGGAGTACGAGAAGTGCTCGAGGGAGTAGGGGAGCGGCGAGAGCTTGAGCGACGTGCGCGCTAAAGCGCTGTTGTTGTACCAGTCCCTGTACGACGACTTCAAGCATGAGGCCATCTGGGCGCTCTTGAGGGACAAGTAGAAGTTGCAAGGCGGGATTCTGCACACCGGTGCGACACGAAGACCACCGAAGCTGGTGGTTACACGAGCAGCGAAAGTGGAACTCGTCTGGTGGACCTCTACCAGACGTACGAGGACATTGAGAGTTCCGGCACACCGATGTCCTCCCTGCGTCCCATAGGCGTCAAGGCTGCGAAGGCCAAGGGGAAGGCGGCGGCGACATCATCCTCGACCGCCGCCGCCCCATCACTGATCCCGGTCCCGATCCCGACCCTGAGCCGGACGGCCGCCGCGTATGAGTCGTTGGCAATAGCCTCGATGGCGAAGACGTTGTTGCAGACGCACAAGGCCCTCAAGAAGTGTACGGACCCCGCCGAAGCCGAATATCTCCGGGGGTTGATCGATGAGCTGCGCCGGAAGTTGGGAATTGCGTAGATTAGCCAGTTTGAATCGTGTAACTTTTGTGTAATTAATGCAATCTTCGCCGGTTTTTAGTTACTCGTTCTGTTTTTTAATTAGTTTGCATTATATATTTGAAAACATTTAAATTAATTAACAAAACAATAGTAAAACATGTAGGGCGCGCCTTAGGGCACCTCATTGCAAGTGGGGGTAGGAGGATAAAACTGATGACGTGGCGTGCCTTAGGGCGCCCCATTGTGGATGGCCTAACGGACCAATGTTGTTGTCTTAGTTTGGATTCAAATTTAAATTTTGGATTTTCCTACATCAGATACTACATAGTACTATACGAGTCATGAAAACTACACCACATTCCTAGAATCTTGTTTGAAAAATCCTACATTTATCTTTATTCTATTTTTATTCGTTAACATGCATACAGCATACAGGCTGGAGCGTGTCTACAACTAATATCTTCAAATTTTCATTACTACAATACTTAGCAAATCCTTTTGCAAAAATTAAAACAGAATAAACCAAAAACCACAAACGGCTACTTAATTGTACTGTTCTTAATTTCAAATACTCATACTTTCCCTCCCACATATATATTCGAATTTTATTCCCAAATCCACACTCTTAAATTGCAATTTTTCCAAACCAAAAACAAAATTTTGTAAATCGAAAAAGCTAATGGATTGGAACGACGGCGAATCAGGCTTCGCCGCCGGCTTTCCTCCCGCATTGGTCTCATTAACTCCATTCCCCTCCACAGCCTCGCCCACGCCGCGCCGCCTCTCGAGCTGCTTCACGCTGCCGGCGGCGCCGGTCAGATCGAAACGGCGCCTGGCATGGGTGTCCCTCCAGGGGCGCCTAGTCGGAGCCGAGGAAGCCAGCTCGGCTAAGACTGTCGACCCAAACGGCGCCTTCACCGCCAAAGAGGCCGCGGCGTGGGAGCTTTTCACTCCAGCTCAACGTTTTTTGACCGTCGCCGTTGTCGGAGCTGCAGCCAGTGATTCGAAGAAGAATGAGCAGATTTTCAATTTGAAAAAATCAGTTCAACTCAGGGTTAGTTGGATTTGATTTTAATTTTTTTTCAGTTTTATTAATGAAAGTGGATACATTTTTGAATTATTGATGGCTGAAAAAGTAAATAATTGAGTTTGCAACTGTTTTATGTGTGGATGTACATTAAATCATGCGCTATAGTAAAAGCCAGTAATTATTGAATATAATCAATCTAGGTTTCTTGGAACTTCAATTCATCGCTGCTTTTCTTCTTTTTATAAGCATTTTCCTCTTTTGATTCATTTACCAGTGTATGTGTGAAATGTCATAAAAGTGGAATTATAATTACTCCCTTCGTCCACCAATAAACATCTCATTTTGTCATTTTCGTTCGTCCACCAATAAATGTCTCATTTGCTTTTTTTACTACTTTTGGTAATGTACCTCACATTCCACTCACTTTATTTCACTCACATTTTACTATAAAACTAATGCTCCATATAAAAGTAGGACCCACCTTTCATTGTACATTTTCCATTACTTACTACTACATTTCTTAAAGCCCATTTCCAGCCAAAATTGGTCTTGTATTGGTGGAGGGAAGGAGTATATGCTTTGGAGTATAAATTTGTTTGTTTGATAGGGAAGATAGGCATGACAATACATGATCAAAATACACATTTTAGTTCATTCTAGGTTAAATAATTCCAAGATAGATGAGTTATCATTGACTGATTAATGAAATTCTGTTTGCTATAAACAATTTATTCCAGGATCAGGTGCTCTATAGCATGCAGAAAAAGCTGGACAATCTATGTGAGCAGCTGAGTTATTTCAAGGATCAGCCTGAAGTTGAGGCTACAACAACAATGGAATGTGGTTGTAAGCTTAAACATCATAGCCTCACACCTCATGATTCTTTGGTAAAATCTTATACACTGATGGTTTGTTTTTTGCATCTTATAATGTGATAGTCCTTTTTTGACAAGAGGTTGATTGCTTTTCATTTCTGTTGAATTGGGGGTTCTGTTTTCAAGTTCAACACATCAGCCAAAGGATCAAATGGGGATGAGGAGTTCAAGTACAAATTGCCAATATCAAACCAGGCTGAGCTGGATGAGCGCCGGATGTCTGATTTGTCTGATTGGGCTCCCAGTGTCACCTCTTCTGTTGATATTGAGGTATATACACGAGCCTTTAAATCCATTTTAAGAGTAAGAAGTGATCAGTTAATATTCTTACGCGCTTCTCTCGCAGTTGGATAGTTTATCACTAGAAGATGGTATCGACGACTTGAAGAAAGAATGTGAGGAAAAGGATGCTACCATCAAGGAACTGTCTACTTATCTTCGGTCATCTGAAGTCCTGAGTTCAAAGGTTACTTACATTTTCCACTGGTTTCGCTTGTGTTTATTCCATCGTTTACTTTTCTTTATAACAAATTTCTCCAACTTTTGCAGAGGATTATGGAGTTGGAAGACATCATTCGTTGTAAAAATATGATCATCAACAAGCTCCGGAAAGACATAGTAACTTTGGAGCAGAAGGTAAAGATCCACGATTTTTCTTTATAAGGCAAACATATATGCTTCATGTTTGTTTGGCGAATCGTGCGTAGGTGGTGGGTCTAACAAGGCGCCGAAGACAGTCTTTCCCAGCAGATCATGTGCAGCATCTTCCTACATTGACAGATAATGTGGTTTATGATATGGACAGCACGACAGATCCTTCGTCCTCAGATTCGGACAGCATTCCCAGGAATCGAGCGCTTGTGGAAAGGCAACAAATCAGTGAGCAGAAAGGCTCCAAGGGAGACGTGAAATGTGATCTTGCTAAGAGTTCACCTTTGGTTCAACAAGGTGTGAGAAAGAACACATTTAGTCCAAATACGACGACGACTGAGATCAGAAGCAGGAGACGGCCTCCTATAAAATCCAAGGAAGTAGGGGCTCAAAAGAGATGGATGTAATGACTTAATCTTTTGTTAGGCCATTGTTAGTAACATGTTGGATTTTCTTCATGGCATCATCTCGATTATGAGGAAATGACAACGTATTCAGCTGCACTTTTGTAGAATACTATTAATGTTTTGGCACAACGGCAATCTAATTTGTTTCCATCACTTGTGTCTTGTTCTAATCAATTTGTCTCTTAAACATTGATAACCATATCACTAACTCATACTTTACTTGCATTATTAATTTATTAATCACTAAACATATACATTCAAAAATAAAAATTCATTTAATTTTAAAAAAATACAGTACATATACACCCTAGAACTTTCAAGATCGTGAACCATGATAAAGAAGACCGTATGCTTGAAAATTTATTCAAAATGCCCCTTCTTAAATATATACAATTTTTCTATATATAATTTTGCCCCTCCTACAACGAAATCCTGGCTCCGCCCCTGATCCCTATTGTAGATCCTCGAAGAGGTAATATTCCCCCACGAGTCCTGCGGGGACAACTTCTCGTTCCTGGTGAAGGGAACTAAACATTTTCCATATATATTCTCAACTCGGAAGCCCGAAGATCCCATGGACTTCATGTCTATTTTTGGCAAACTTGAGATAAATATGCGCCCTTCATCTGTTAAACAGATTATCATGGAGACAAGTTTATATTCAGGATGAAATTAGAGTGTGGAATTGGATTGAAGCCTTCAATTCCAAAATGAGTGCAGTGCAGAAAATTAAACACATCAACAAACTCGATCAGCCTATCAAATTATTAGAAAATAACTTAAACACACCACTTAATCATCTATCGTCGTGTCCCACCAACGTGTTCTCAATGCGCAGAAAACAAATATGCATTAGCATGACTCGTCTTAATAATTAACCAATACTACTAGACTTGTCCTTCGGTTAGAAAACTAGTACTAGTGATGTCGCTTTAACTGCAATATTACTTATATATATATATTACATGGTTTGAAACTTTAATTTTTTTATTTTAAGAAAACTACTATGAAATTTCCAAAAACCCCTTAACCACACAACGACTTCCATATCTACCATCTTATTAAATCATTCTGCGTCTCACCAAGAAACAGAGATAATAAAACCTTCAATCCCCTATAAAAAAATCCAAACACATGTACAACAACACACAAGAAAAGTCTCATGCACATATGCCAATGGACCGATCACCGCCGTTTTCGTCGTCGTCCTCCGACAGCTCTCAGTTCTCCTCCACCAGCTCGTCGCCGGCCAAGAGCACGAGGGTCGTCCTCTCCATCGAGTGCTTGAAGGGCTCGTCGAAAGCCGACGAATGGACCGGGGATATGCTGCAGACCGGCGACATAGTGGAGGAGCTCAGAATCGGAAACATGATCGTCAAATCGCCCTTCAAGAACGGAAAATCGGGAATTCAGAAAATCCTGCACGGATCATTCAAGCAGAAGGAGACGTCAATTCGGGTCCGGGTCAGGCGGGGCTCCGATGAGCTGGCGGAGCTCCAGGCCTGCATAGTGCCCGGGGACCAGTTCGTCGGGAGGAAGCACTACGTTCTCCGAGCGATCGACGACCCGAATTACGCGGTGGGGTTCATCGATCGGACGGAGAGCGAGTGCTTGGATTTACAAGGTCAGAAACTAAATATCTCTTTGGTTGACTTTTCAATGCTTGATATTTAGGAGACTTTTTGAACAACATGTTTTCACCTAATTTGGTTTTTCTATGTTTAACAAATGGTTAACAGAAAAACAAAATAATTTATTTTGTTTGTACATGCTATATTTATCAATTTCTTTTAGCTAGCTATACATATATATTAATTCTAAAAGATAGTTCACTAAAATTAATTAATTAGTCCACTTTCATTTCTTTGGCTTCTTGCTAATGAAATAGACTACATTTTCTGCTAACAAGCAATCTAATAACTTTTTTTTCTATACTTTTGTTTTACTAATTTTACATTATAACAAAAAGGCACAAATATCTAATAGAATTGCACCAGAACTCTCCCTATATATATTATAGGCACAAATATCTAATAAAATTGCACCAGAACTCTCCCTATATATTTTTAATTCAATAATATGATTATGACGGTGATGATAATAATGATGCGTGCACCAATTGTACACTACGTTCTACCTGTACATTTTTGTTCCTGAAATTGAATGTTGCTTTGTACAAGTGTAGGAAATCATATGGCCACATTCATATAGTAGTTATTATAAGTTGTATTCATCAGGTCATCCGCAACGTTGTCTCTTATCCGTCTATTAAGCGTCTCATCCCTTAATTATTCATCGGCCCCACTATACTTTTCACTCCATCTCTTAACTAAGAGACAGAACCTGCAACCCTCCATCTCTTATCCATCTCTTAACAATCTCTTAACTTACTATTCATTCAATTTCATTTTTTATTTTTTTCAGCAAATTCAATTAATAAAAAACACACTTCATTAAATAAAATAAAAATACAACTTAAAATCCTAAAAAAAATACATAATTAAATTCGTGGTAAATTAAATAAAAAACATAATTTAAAATACAATTTTATAGAAATTAAAAAAACTACTCCGCCAGCGAATCGTCTCCCGAAGGCGGTGGCGGTGCACTCAAGCTACCTAGAGGCGGAATACCAATTTGTCTTGCCATATACTCAATTCCAGCAAGATGGGCTTGGTATTGTGGAGGCGTCATGCGGGAAGTGTCCGCCATCATGGCGGTCAAGTACATGGACAATAGTGTGTTCGAGCCCGAGCCCTAGCCCGCCTGGCTTGATTCACCTCGACCTTCTTCCCTCTAGCCACCTTAGCCGCCTTGGTCCCTTGCGGCCACGGCGCACACGGGAGGACCCCCGACATCGTCTGTCGTGCCCTCAACCTCCTGCGAGGCAGCCTCTTGTGCGGCGCTGCCCGAACCGCCCCCACTACATGAGTATTGACCATCCGTCGTGTGCTTCGTGCGCTTTGAGGTCGAGCCCGAGCTGGACCGCACACCGCCGGCCCACCTTTCCTCGTCTTTGACGGCCTCCCAGACATCGACATGTCTGAATTCTTTGCCGGTGTCGTCAAAGTAGACTCACAAGCCCACTCGTGGGTCGGTGAGTGGGCGTCACGCATGGCGCCGGAGCGCGCCACGTCGCGCAAGCGCGTGGCGAGACAGCCCACGAGGTGTCTCGGTGGGACGGGCGTCTCAGCGAGACCGGGACGAGACGAGGCGTTGCAACGCGTCTTGCCTCCATCTCATCTCCGCGGGACGAGATACGAGCCACCCGCGAGACGCGTTGCGGGTGGCCTCACTGTCTTCTAGAAACCCTATAAAGATACAACTAAGTTAAAGTCAAGTGGTGCATAGGGAAATAGATTATTTATAAAAAAGATACCATGTAGAAATGGTGGTAGTTTTTTTATCTGGTTTTTGTTAGATCCAGTTTCTACTATTCTCTTTCACACTACGCGAACAGCCACAAAGAGTTGTCAAATGGGAATAAGTTAGTATATAGCTAATTAAGGTTTAGTAGTTCCTAATTAGGGTTTATTATTTTTAATTAAAGCTACTGATTTTAATTATAATTACTAAAAAATCATATGTATAATTAATTAATCACAATTGTAAATTAATTAGCTAGGGGAACAATGTAGCGTGGCTTGTAGAAATTTATGGTTCGAAAAATAAAGAAGCAAAAATGATGATGTCGTTATAGACTTTGGTAATTGATCATATATGATTCTCCCATGTTCAAGGAATATGAATCACGACCACTGCGGCAAAACTAGAATTTAGTTCGTGTTGCCGATTAGTAGGAAAAGTAGATAGAGAAAATTTTAGACGATTGAATTGAAAATAGCAAAGTTGGGAAACCAGTAGATAGAAAATTCTAATAGAATATGTGTAAACCAATCAACGAGGACTAAAGTTTGACAACTTGTGCTTCATTATTTGACTTGATGTTTATCATTCTATATTTCAACTTGCTTCATCCACCTTTTCTTATAATGTGAAAGTCTCTTTCACTTGCCCTTTGTTCTATTTTCTTCTACTTTTTTCTGACTTTCTAAGATTCAACTTAGTTCGGCTACACGGTTGACTTAAGGACGAAATCAAAGTAAACTGAAAAATCATACTCTAATAATTTCACATTTTCACTCGGAGTTTTATGAAATGTAATGAAAAGCATATTGAAAAAGTTAGTGGAAATTGGATCCTACTTTTACATACTGTGGTGTTGGTTCACTGCAAAAAATGGTCAAAGTAAAATGTGACAAACTTTGTAGGACGAATAGAAATAACAAAATGTGAAACTTTCTAGAACTGAGGGAGTAGAATTTTTGATAAATAGATGAATTAATAAATAAAATTTACAATCGAGTACTTCAAGGTTAGATAATCTAAATTCACCAGTGCTTGGAAATGTAGTAAAAGTGTTAGGTTTCTATGTTAATGAAAGATTTGCATTAATTTTGTGCAGCCTCAAGGACCTCAAGAATGGTGAGTGCACTAGAGAGGACTCCGCTTCAGGACGGATACGTGTCGTATCCGTGGGAGCGGAGGCTTGTGGAGATGCTCTCCATCCCGAATTCGAGCAGCTTCTATTCCGTCCTCTTCTTGCCAAAATCCTCGGACAAGGCAAGCGCACGCTATAACGACCTAGAGGACACCCTTGCACGAGCCCACGCATGGATCAACGCGTCTCAGGCGTCTGGAGTTCCTATAGTCTTCATGAATATCCAAACGGAATCACTTCTCACGAAGGTAGGCACACATCTATATATATACATGAATGATCTATTGATGATGCATTGGTGAAAGGTATATTGATTTGGTTTGGTTCAGATATCCGGAGACACGGCTTCTTCAACCGTGAATGCAGGATCGTTGTCTGACCTGTCAAATATCGCAAACACTAGTTTGTATGGGTTCGAGGACTACCACGGGGTGGACCTTGGTGTGGTGAGAGCCGTTCGTTTGTGGTTCTCCCCTCTAGCCGGGGAGATCCCCATCGAGATCAGGATCAAAGACACCGATACCAAGCTTGGATTCGCTATTAGCAGGACGCAAGAGGTACTTATCTATCTTGGAGTTATCTGAACTAAAATAAAAAAATAAAAAAATATTTATATTCTTATCGTGTTCCGTCTTATCTGCGTTCCCTAACAAAACAAAACAAAAAAATTGAATGAGCAGGGATTCATCTACATATCATCAGTGATCGAGGGAGCAGACGACGCACCATCAGCTCGATCGGGTCTGAGCAGTCTATACAAGCAGGCATCCCGAACCTCGCGCCTGCTGGTTGTGTCGCGAATCTCGAACCAGAAGGTGCTGCCGTGGATGGTATCTGCCACGGGCGCGATCCGCTGCTTCGACACGGTGTCCCTCAGCCAGAAACTGTCACTGCACCGCCACACCAGAGTCCCGATCCTGGTGCACGTTTTCCTTTGGGACAGAAGCGCCAATAACGCGAACGTGGGAAGCATCAGGGCCCGAGCCATGTCGACGTCGCCTCTGTACCCGCCATCCACGGAGGCGCACCTAAAGATGGCGGCTCGGGGGGTGGAAGAGGAAGACGACGGCGACGAAGACTCGGATGAGGAGGAAACTGTAGCCAGCGAAGGACAGGAGGATATTACGATTGAACGAGATACAGCAGGGGAATTTTCGTTCCGGTTGCATGATTTTGCTCTTAAAAATAATTGGGTGTGAAGATCTTTAGGAAAAAATCTTTTCTTTTGTTGTTGTTGGAAGATTTTTGCTACGTTTATGGTCTTGGATTTTTGGTGTATATAAGCGCCTCAGTTGATTAGTTATCAGTGTGAGTTGAGTTCCTAATGATTCTGACTACTTATCCAACTCTCTGTCCGATATATCACAAGAAATATAGAGAAACAATAAAGAACCAAGAACCCAATTTTATTGCTCTGGAAGAACCAAGAATCTCCCACATACCACTAAAATAGGAAACAGAAATCCTGAATAAAATGGAATAAACCATAAGAGTGATCACGATAGGGGTGCCTATTGCAGGTGAAGTGCCGTCAGACGGCCCTCGGCGATGGCCGCAGGGAAGGGCATGGTTGGAGCCTATTGCGCGTCGAGCAGGTGCCCTCCCGATTTTTTTTATTTCAACTCTATATATATAACTTATTACACTTCATTTTATTCACACCTCTCATTCTCCCGAATATAAATTTTCTCTCTAGATATAATTAAATTGGAGGGTTGTCGGAAGGGCTATGAGAGGATGGGAGGCCTATTGGAGGGCAATGAGGTAGACTGATGATGTAGTAAGAGGAATGTTTGAGAGCGCCGTTGGGAGGGCTCTCCCTATTGTGAATGCTCTAACCAATTTACTACAATCAGTTTCACTATTTTTCAACACTCCCTCTTAATGAAAACCTACTGTCAACAACGCCAAAAGCAGTTCGAAATCTTCAAATTTAGCTCTGCCAAGTGCCTTCGTAAATATGTCCACAACTTGATCTTCACTTCTTATCGATCTCTTGATTCAAACCTTTTCTAGAACAAAATGGTGATGTACTTCAATGTGTTTTGTTCGAGCATGAAACACTGGTTTTCAGCAAGCTTAATACTCCCTTTGTGTGCCATTAAAAACGTTACACCTTGACCCGATACAAGTTTTAAGAAATGTAATAGAAAGTGGGTTTGAAAAGTTATTGGAATGTGAGTCCTACTTTTATAATATATTAGTTTTATACTCCTTATGTCCCTCCATAAGCGAGTCACTTTTTTGGGTATGAGATTTAAGGAAATTGATAATTAAAGAGTTAAAGTGGAAAAAGTAAAGTATGAGAAAGGGAAAATGAGAAAAAGTGAAAAAAATAAAGTACGTGGAAAAATAAAGTAAAAGAGAATTTTTTTTATTACAATGGAAATGACTTACTTATGGTGGGACATCCCAAAAAGAAAAGTGACTCGCTTTTTGTGTGACGGATGGAGTAATAAAATGTGAGAAGAATGAGTTAATGGATTGTGGTGTCCATTACCAAAAGTAGTAAAAAATAAGTGTGACAAGTATTGACAGATAAACCGAAAAGGAAACTAATGACAAGTAATGGGGGACGGAGGGAGTAGCACTTTTCATTGTCATAACAAATCAAAACCGAATACTTCAAGTCACTAAAAATTTCTCAGACAAACCTCTTAAGCAAAAAATACTCTTGAACGACCATAGGAATTTCCACATAATCAACCTTAGCAATTGTGCTTTGCTTTTTGCTACACCACAAGATTGTTGTTGATCCCGTTACTCTCTTGGGTCTTTGCATGTATCCATGATAAGTAAATGGATGTATGATTTGCTAATTTATGCTCAACAACTCCATTTTGTTGTGGAGTTTCAGGACACATCATATGACATTGAATATCATTTTCTTTGTAATAATTCAGAAATTGATCAGACGTGAAATCACCTCTATTATTAGTGCATTGGCATTTTAATTTTAGTGTAAATTCTTTCTCCACTTGTTCCATGAACCGAATAAACATGGAGAATGCTTCACTAAGATAAAGATATATGAGAATCAAGAAAAATCATTCACGATAATCATTACATAACAAAAGCCATAATAAATTGGGTGTGTATGTGGGCTCATCAGATCCGAGTGAAGTAGCTACAGCACTGCAGAAGCTTTATTCATTGAATTTTTGAAGCGAGAAGATGTGATTTTCGGTATTGGCAACCGGAACAAACTACGTCTAGATAAATATTCTTGAACTGAGGGACACCTTCAATAGGATTCTTCTAATAATTTTATTTTTTGCAACAGCAGAAAAACCAACATCGCCTAATCGAGCATGCCAAAATGTGGCACTGGTATATTGACTTGTTTTCTCAATATATGCTTCATTTGCAGACAATATATAGAATGAATCTTTTTTTTCTTTCCAAGGTGTTTTATAATGGAAATAATTTTCACATCATGTGAAACCAAAATGATGCAGAAACGTATAGAGAATGACTGAATTGATAAATAAAAAAGAACTCAACTAATTGCAAACTAAGAATATAAAAACTCAATATAAAATTAATATTCAAAGACTGTCTTTTAAAATCAATCATAAGGCCTTTATATAGGCAAAGGGAATTCCTAAACTTATAGAAAATAAAATTCAAAGGAAATAACTAAAAGGAAAGTTAGAAAAAAGGAAAACCTAATTTGGTAGAAGGAAAAAACAATTACTCCTAATATTTTTCCATCTACTGATTCTATTAACTAGAAAATAAATAAAAACCAAAATATGACTTGCTTAGCCTCCAAGTCTTGTCTTCTAGCACTGCATCATACTCCCCTTCTTGAAAAAGACTCGTCCTCGAGTCTGCTTTATCAAAATAGCATCTTAACCCATTAAAAATTACTCCAACTATATCAATCATCATGTCATCCTTCTTGCAAGGATGAAAACCACTGGCTTAAGCTCTCTCTACCTCTTCCGTTTACCAAAAGTGATAGTATCTCAGCACTTGGAGTCTTGACAATTAAGTATGGAGGCAACAACGTGCCACCATAATCCAAAAGTATAGCCTTGTGTTTGGCTTTATAATAAGCAGCCACCATATCATCAATAGAATTTTTTTAAAAAATTAGGATCCAATGCCACCATTCGAAACCCAAATCCAAGACCGATACCCCAGCATCTTTTCCAGAAACGGTCGTCACAAGTTCTTTCCATATCTTGTAAGAAGCTTCTAGACCAGGAAGCTACATTATGAGTGCTAACATATCGGTAGTGCTTCTCATGTCGTAACTCCTTCTCCGATTCCGACATTGATATAGACTCGTTTATTGCCTGAGTCAAGACAGTTGCACGAGTAGTACCATCGCCATCAACACTATTGGTTGCTTTTACAACCTGCTTCACAAGATTTGCTCCGAGATTTTTGGCATTATCAGAAAATTCAATGCTTTTGGCTACCGTGACACCATCCTTTGTGACCTTGGGGTTTCCTTTTGTCTCAATAATTACATTGCGACCCTTTTGCCCCATTGTCACTTTTACAGCATCGCCGAGTTCATTACCCCGGCAAGCATTGATGCATTATTTTTTAGCACTACAACTACTTGCAGGTATACAAGGCAGAAATAGTATAGCTAAGGGTTAGTACCGTGATATCAAACACTGGGAATAGGATTACAACTGTCTATCATATACTATACTAGGCGTTATACACTATCTAGAAAAACAGAGTTTTGGGTTTGAAATTTATAAAACTAGACATAAATAAATAAGGTAAAACAATAAAAGCAAATAGAGGAATTTCAAGGATAAAGATTTCACTAACTCTTTAGTTATTCTAATTAGTTCTACGTTCATCCGACTTAAGTTTTACAACGATTTCTCACTATCATTCATCATGTCACAATTATTGTATGAACACATAACATAAATCAATCAAAGCTATAACCGATCAGAGATTGACAATAATCAAGGTAACAGCCAATTAGTCGAACAAAAGCTCAGGAAAAACTAAGTGCAAAGAGTTCTGAACATTAAACATAAAACGAACTACATAAAAATCAATTACTATCAATCCTCAAAATTCTATTGTTTAGTAATCCATAGACAGATGAACTAAAACAATAATTAAAGTACGAGGCATGAAATAAACAAAATTCAAGGTTGAATCATGAAGTCTTCATGCACCTCTTGCCTTGCTTCCATCTCAATAATGGCGAAAGAATTAAAATATGGAGTAGAGAGGGAGGAACCTTGGAGGCTCCCCAAAGGGAGGCTATAAATTGGTGAATATTATGAATTAGGTTATGGGGTATATATAGTATTGAAAAACATTTAAACTTCGTAAAAAGTGTCCTATAAGTTAGAAATTTCGTGCTCCATAGGTTAAGGAAAAGATTTGGCTTCACAAGGTAATAGTTTCTTTCCTTCCATGAATTTCCGCCTAAATTCAGCACTTTGATAGCAATGCGCGACTTTCAATGGCCATAACTTTCTCCACATAACTCCTATTGAGATGATCAAGGTACCAACGTGAAACTATTTCAAAGATGAAGAGAATGATACGTAGCACGCCCTGGTCGAACTTAAAAATCACCAAAAACATAAGTTTGAACTGGGACTGCTGCGCCCGAACAGGCCCAGCGGCCGTTGGGAAAGTTTCCGAGCTCTTTGGACAGCTTTCAGCGACCGCTGGGTTGCACTTCAGCTCCAGCTTTCAGATTTTGACTTATTATGTCCTTTTAGCTCTATTTTGCACATTTCTCACAAAACACGTCAAAAATACCAAAATGGATAAAATATACAAATAGTGGAGATGTAATGCAACTTTGACACTCAAAACGGACCAAATAATGACCTTAAAACGGTGTAAAATCCAAGCATATTAGCATTGCTGCCCGAGCTCTATCACAGTAACAAACATTCCCAAACATGAATCCAGGAGGTAGTTTCCCCCTTTAGCCTCGTCGTACTCCTCATCGTCATCGATGGCAACGCCCTCATCTTCGGCAACGTCATCAAATTTCACGGAAGAAGGCGAGGATTCGTTCATCAACAATATATCATCGTCGTATACGGGTTTATCATACACCGGCATCAACAATATATCCTCGTCATATACGGACTTATCATACACTAACATCGACGATATATCTTCGTCGTATACGGGCTTATCATACACCGGGATCAACAATATATCCTCGTCGTATACGTGTTTATCATACACCGGCATTGACAATATATCCTCGTCGTAACGGGCTTATCATATACCGACATTGACAATATATTGTTGTTACGATTCTTCGGTGGTTAGGGGAGCTCATAGAATATATCATCGTCCTATACAGGCGTATCATAGACCAGCATCGAAAATATATTGCTATGACTATTCTTCGACGGTTCATCCGCATCAGATGATGTGAAGACGTCGCTAAATAATGGATCGTCCATCGGGGCATTAGACCTCACCGAGTTGGATTTCCCTTGATGCTCATCCAGTCGTGCCAATCGTCGCTTTAGGTCTCGAACCTGTTGTCGCAGATCACCGTTCTCGATGTCGCGCTGGAGGTCTCGAACCTATTGTGTCAGATCATCCTTCTCGATGTCGTGCTGGAGGTCTCGAACCTATTGTGTCAGATCATCCTTCTCGATGTCGCGCAGATCATGCTGCCGTGCAGCCTCTTTGTTTGGGAGATCTCCACGATCGCCGCCTCGAGCATCGCCACGTCTGCTGCCATGTCTACATTCAGCCATTGGTAATCAACTTGGATTGTGATACCAAATGATGCAGAAACGTAAATAGAATGACTGAACTGGTAAAAAAACAACTCAACTAGTTGAGAACTAAGAATATAAAAACTCAATGTAAAATTTATATTCAAAGTCTGTCTTTTAAGATTAGCAATGAGGCCTTTATATAGGAAAAGAGAAATCCTAAACTTATTGAAAATAAAACTTAAAGGAAATAACTAAAAGGAAAATAAACAAAAAAAGGAGAACCTAATTTTGTAGAATGAAAAAACAATTACTCCTAATACATTTCCATCTACTAATTCTATTAACTAGGAAATAAATAAAACCCAAAATATAACTTGCTTAGCCTCCAAGTCTTGTCTTCCAGAACCGTATAAAAAAAGAAGATACCTCCTAGAATCTGCAATTTGAGAAACCGACACAAAATTCTTCTTCAAGGGACATGCTAAATATTCTCAAGAGAAACATCCTTCTTGATGCAGAATCGACCTTCATTTACTACAGGGTGTAGCGAATCATCTGCGGTCACAATAACCTTCTTTTGATTGTGCGGACGAACACACGAGAGTAGAGATTCTTTTCTAGTTACTTGGTCATAGCATTTCAAATCAACAATCCATTCATAGTTGCAGTCTATAGAGACATTAACACCTGCATCGGCTTGTGCAACTGGATTTGGTGCCTTAGCCCCGACAGATATCTTCAATAATAGGTACTTATCTCACTTTGGTCGTCCATGCTCATCATTTTCATAAGCAACATTTGCTCCTTCTTTGGTAAAATCTTTGCAACAAATGCGTTGAATATGTTTAGCTTTTCCACATCGTTCACACTTCACCTTGACACGAAAATTGCACTCAATGTGTCTGAGCTTTCCACATCTATAATATTATAGAGAAGATTTCTTTGGATGTCCTTCCCATTTGGAAATTACCACTGGTTGATGGAATTTAGATGTAAAATTGCTCTTTCCTTTGTCTTTTTGCATAAAGAACCTTTTCGATACGAGACGAACACTAGTTGTTAACACTAATTATTTGTTTTACCAATGCTTCTTAGTCTAATAGCAAATTTTCCAATACCTTGATCAAAGGTTGATTTACCTAGCCTTGTATTGAAGAGATAAATGGCAACTCTTCATCTAATCCTTGTATAAAATATTGGCGCAACCTAGCTTATTTTACAGCTCCCTCTGCATCTAATTTCAAAATTTCAGAACATAAACTTTTAACTTTCAGAAAATAAACTGAAATCATTAGCTTGGTTTGAATCGTCCTAGTAAGTTCATGCTACAAAATTTAGAGCCTCATTGATAGGTCTCGTTTCAAGCATAGTTTAATGGTAGTTAACATACTAATTGGGGATTTGATGTAAGAAATAGTGGAGATTTAAGTGTGCAGGAACTGAAAAGCAACGAAATGGTAGTGTGCAGTGATCGAGTGGTGCAGAAGGCAAAAATGATCATGAATTGGGACAAACTGATCAATAGAGCGAGATGATCTTGTCGAGTAGCTGTACAAACTGATCAAGAGAGCGAGATGACCATGCCGAGTAGCTACTGATCAAAACAGTCCAAACACAATGGAATTGCAAAAGGATGAGTCAGATGAGAGAGAAAGAAGGAGTGCCCTTTTCAGCAAGGGTATTAATGCCAAATCATGATGATCTTGCCCTAGGGATTGGTGCCCAAGCCGTCCTATAAATAGAGGAAGAAAATGGGAAGAAATCATCATCTCTCGCCTCGGTTCACCTGCGATCAGGAGGGAGTTCACATTCTCTCACACACACACACACACACAACGGAGTTAGTAGCGAGCATGGAGAAAGGAGGTTAGATAGCATCTGGAATCAAGTTCTATCGTAGCAACACTCTCTTCTTTCACATCTTGGAGGGGGAGAGCTTAGTTTAGAAAGAATGCTTTTGTTCGTTCATGTGTCCTTAAGCTCCGAGGAGCAGCTACAATCGTCTCATTTTGTTTTCATTTTGTTTTCATGATGCACGTTTGAATCTACTGTTATTTCTCAAGTTTTCTTAGTTACATCTTTGTTGCAAGTTTATTTTGTCGTTGAATTTTGAATCCGAGTTTCGATCTGTTGTTTGATTCTGGAATTCTGAGAAATGTTCAGTGGAATGAAGTTTGGATATGGAGTTTCAGCAATTGGTCTTGTTCTGTTCATGTTTGGTTATATTTGATTGTCGTTTGATTGTTTAGATCTAGGTTGGTAATGTTCTTATCGTTGTTTGATGTTTTAGATTTAGCTGTTCTTAGTTAGATTTACGTCGGATCTAAGTTTTCATATGTCAGCTTGCATGAAACTAGAGTAGTTACTGTCGATCTACCTTTAATTCGTTTAAATTGCATGGATCTAGTTCTGATTTAGTTGATTTCCTATTTTATGCTACGTGCTCTGTTCAGATCTGTTGCAGTTGATTAGCTAGTCTATTTTGGTTTGTTTGGAGGAGAAGAAGATCGTAGTTAGTTAGTGTAGAGTACCTTTAAATTTTCGAGTTCGGTTGATCAGTTGTAAATAGCAATAGGTTAGTCAGTTTAAGAGTGGTCAGTTTAATAGTACTGTGGGCTAAGGTCTTGAAAGCAGTTCTCGATCTGGTTTGTGCACCCGATAACAAGTGGATTGTCTAGGAGCTGTCTTGATCAGTTGGTCAATGTCTTCTTGATCAATCTGCGTTTATTTGCTATTTCACACTTGAGCGAGAGTGAGCACCTTTCACTCATCATGTTCTTTTGAGTGGACAATCTTTCAAGTGCCTCCCACACTGTTTTGGGCGATTGCACATTACGAACATGGTCAATATACTCTTTACTGATTGACGTTCACAAAGCAAATAAAGCTTTGCTGCACTTGATTTTCCATTTTCTCCTTGCTTCTCCATTTTGTGGTGAATCTTAGAGAAGTACATCTTCACCAGATATAAGATCCCACAAATCCTGTACTCGCAGGTAAGCTTCCATACATAACTTCCAATAATTGTAATTGTCATCTACAAGCTTGTGTACAGAGGTAGTGCTTCCACCATTCATCTTATTATAGTAATAAAATCAAACACCCGACAGACAACCTTGCTCTGATACCACTACTTACTATCGTCGAGTGAACATTAGTTTGATATTGTCTGCTTTGACTCAAGTCCGTCTGCACGGATTTATTTTTGAGTTACTCTCAAAAGCCCCAAACTAATTGGAGTTTGACAACATTTATATATAGCTTCCAACTTCTCTCACTCATCTAATACAGAATGAGTTTGTATCCCAACAAACCCCGCTTCAAACCGAGACCACATCGAGAATGCAGTCGACACATCGAGACATTACGGGCCCGACACGAACTTAAGTAATCGTGGGCTCAATTCAAACATGGGCCATTTGTAAAAAATCATGGATTAAATATGCCCGGTCAATGGATTTTGACCAAATAATAAATGTGACGAGACATTTAATTTTGTGAAATTAAATGACATAGCGTCGATCTACATTTTACGTAGGTAAATGTAGTATATTCACTTTCTCAAATCCGATTTCCGGTGAGTGAGAAATAGTGGATTAAAGTTGGGCATAATTAGCTTTTAATTAAAGCTTGGAGATGGAGCTTAGGGAATAATTAACTAGTGTTAATTATCCCACATTGGAGGATTAACACATCTTTAATGTGTATAAATTAAGTGACTTTATGTTACTTAATAATTATAGTGGACCAAGATGGGTGAAAGAGCCCACACGCGCGCACACGCGCGCGCCGCCGCCGCCCGCCCGCCCGAGCCCGAGCCCGTGCCCGTGCCCGTGCACGTGCTCGTGCTCGTGCTCGTGCTCGTGGTCGCGGGCGCGGGCCGCGGGCCTCGGGCCTCGGGCCCGGGCCCGAGCCCGATCCCGAGCCCGATCCCGAGCCCGATCCCGATCTCGATCCCGATCTCGATCTTGATCTTGGACTTGGACTTGGACTTGGACTTGGATCTTGGCAATTGGTCTTTGGGTGGTCTTTGGGCTTGGTGCTTGGCCCAAACTATTCTTTTTGGACCACCGCCGAGTCAGCAATCCAAGTGGCTTGACACGTCGTCAAGCGAGGCACAGTCACGGTTGCCACGTGAGAAATCCACACGCTCCACACACGGATGGCACACTCCTGCCACACGTCTGTAACCGACGTCGGTTACGAATTGCCATGATGACAGCCATCATGGCTGTTGACCCCCTGCAGTGGACTGAGCCTATAAATAGGCCAGCCATTCCATGCATCACTACACAATTCAAAAAGCATTCTGCATCATAAGCTCTCTCCCTCTCCCTGCATAGTTTTTTCTGTCGAAGCTCTGCCCTCTCCTCCATCCAGTTCGCCGGAGCTCTGTTGATTGCGGTGCTGCATCAATAGAGACGTAGCCGTTTTACCTTTGGGGACGACACGCCAAACCGAAGAGCACTACCGGGGCGTATCTCGTCTTGCGGGAAGAGGCCTCCTCGACTCGGCTAATCACACTGGTTTAGTAGTTTCGATTATACGTTGTATTTTTTAAGTTCAGTTCTTCCTTTCCTTTCTTTTGGGTTGTATTACGCCCGGTAGTTATCTTTGTAATCCGAGAAACCAACAATCGCAAGACGAGATAACTTGCCTTTGAAGGAATTTGGACTTCTAAACTGAACTAAAACTTTCGAAATATTAAACACCTTTGCTGGAGATGTCTACCGACTCCAACACCGCCGCTGCCACCACCGCCGCCGCCATTCCCTCCACCATGGCGACCACTGGACCGGTCAACACTTCATCGATTCCCTCGATGATGCCAACTTCTGGCTTCCCAGCCGCTTCATCCACCGTCCCTTGGGTTTGGGACAACCCCTTCGGGGCGTCCACTGGTTCCACCTTTGGTGGTTCGGTTGGTTCCACTTTTAGTGGTTCCTTCGGATCCTTTAATGGATCGAGTGTTGGTGCCTTCGGGCTCAATACTAGTGTTGGATCTTTCGGGATCAACACGAATGCTGGGGCCTTCGGGTCTCATGCGGGTGCTAGTCCCTTCGGGGCTGGTACGACCATGGCGGGCTCTATGCCCAACATGAATGGTGGGGGCTCTATGCCCAACCAAGTTGTTGGCTCCTTCGGGGGCAACGGAATTGGTTCCTTCCAAGGACCAACTGCGGCACCTTTGGCACCAAGAATGATGCCACCTGCCGAGAAGCCACCAAAGTTTGGAGGATCTGACTTCAAGCGGTGGTACCAGAAGATGTTGTTCTACTTGACAACATTGGGCGTCGCCAACTTCCTCACGGAGAACGAGCCGCCCGCGCCAAGCGACCAAGAGACTAGGCTCGAAGTCATGGCGGACTATGAAGCTTGGAGAAAAGGGGATTATCTATGTAAAAACTTTATTTTAAGTGCATTAGATGATAGCCTCTATAATGTATACTCCAATGTAACCACATCTAAACAAATGTGGGAAAGCCTAGAGAAGAAATATAGCATAGACAATGCTGCAGGGACTGAACAGGTTGTAGCATCCAAGTTTATGGACTACAAGATGGTCGACTCTCGACCCATCATGGAGCAAGTCCAAGAGCTCCAAATGATCATCCACTCCTTAGTGGCTGAAGGGATGACCTTGCCCGATAAGTTCCTAAGGTGCACGATCATTGACAAGCTCCCTCCAAGTTGGAAGGACTTCAAGAGTTATCTCAAGCACAAGCGAAAGCAGATGACCCTTGAAGACTTGATCGTGAAGTTGCGCATTGAGGCCGACGTGCGCAAAAGTGATCAAAAGGCTAAGGGCTTCACCCCAAATGAAGCCAAAGCCAACCTGTTGGAGCGGGGCGGTCCCTCCAACAAACGCCCTCGCCCAAACCGTCCAAACGACAAAGGGAAGGGAAAGCAGCCTTCAAAGAAGTTTGAAGGCGACTGCTACAAATGTGGCAAACCGGGCCACTTTGCCAAAGACTGCCGCAGCAAGAAGAAGAAGCCGGCAGCCCACGTCGTTGAGAAGGAGTTCAAGGACTGGGATGAGAACGACCTCATTGCAGTGGTCACTGAAGAGGTTAACCTTGTTGATAACAAGGGAGGCTGGTACATCGACACCGGCGCTACTGCTCATGTTTGCTCCGACAGGAGCAAGTTTGCCTCCTACACTGCTGTTGAAGGGAGGAAGATCAACATGGGGAATCAAGCATCGTCAGAAGTCCTCGGCGTTGGCAACGTGATTCTCATGATGACGTCTGGCCTAACTATCACTTTGAAGGATGTGCTGCATGTCCCGGACATCCGCAAGAACCTAGTGTCAGGATCAATACTAGTTAATAAAGGGTTTAAACTTGTATTTGAGTCCGATAGGTTTGTCTTGTATAAGTTTGGAAAATCCATCGGAAAAGGTTATGTAACCGATGGGCTTTTCAAGCTTAGTGTAGCAACTCGAAGTGTTGCGAAGCCATTGGCCAATAAGAATAAAGCATCTACTTCCTCTTATTTGATTGAGTCTTCAAATTTGTGGCATTGTAGATTGGGACATGTAAATTCAAAAGCCATTAAAAGATTAGTAAATTTAGATTTACTAAAGGCTAATGAATTGGATATCCAAGATAAATGTGAAATTTGTCTTGAAGCAAAAATGACTAAGTTGCCGTTTCACTCGGTTGAACGAAGCACAAAACCCCTTGAATTAATTCACACGGATGTATGTGATTTAAAGATGTTGCAAACTAGAGGTGGTAAAAAGTACTTTATCACTTTCATAGATGATTGCACAAGATATTGCTACATTTATCTTTTAAGAAGCAAAGATGAAGCAATAGAGGCGTTCAAAAATTATAAGAACGAAGTTGAGAATCAACTTGGTTGTAAAATCAAAATGATTCGAAGCGATAGAGGAGGCGAATATGTAGCCCCGTTTGAGGAGTTATGCAACGCAAGTGGTATAATTCATCAAACAACTGCTCCATATTCACCACAATCCAATGGTGTTGCAGAACGCAAGAATCGAACTCTAAAAGAGATGATGAATGCACTGCTACTCAGTTCAGGATTACCACATAACATGTGGGGGGAAGCTGTTTTGACAGCAAACTATATCTTGAATAAAATCCCTCTCAAAGGAAAAGATGTTACTCCTTATGAGTTGTGGAAGGGAAGGAAGCCATCCTACAAATACCTCAAAGTGTGGGGGTGTTTGGCAAAGGTGATGGTTCCTCCGCCCAAAGAAGTTACAATCGGACCTAAGACGGTTGATTGCATCTTCATTGGATATGCACTTAACAGTAGTGCATATCGATTTGTTGTTCACAAGTCTGAAATATCGACTATCACAGTAGGAACAACAATTGAGTCGAGGAATGCTGTATTTCTCGAAAATACCTTTCCTTGCAAAGATAAGGAAAAAGTATCAACCAATTCTGAGACAAGAATTGAAGAAGCCACTAGTTCTAAACAAGTGGAAGAAGAAGCCACTAGTTCTAAATCAACAGATGCGGAACCTGAATCGCGCAAGCGTGCAAGGCCCGATCCAAAAGATACAGTACTAAGACGTGGTAATAGAGTCAGAACACCAAAAACTTTTGGTCCTGACTACATTGCTTTCATGTTGGATGAAGAACCAACATCGATAAAAGTAGCCTTTGCTGGCCCAGACGGGCTGCATTGGAGAGAAGCTGTTCAAAGCGAAATTGATTCAATTTTGCTAAACCACACATGGGTGTTGGTTGATTTGCCCGAAGGTGCTAAACCTTTAGGATGCAAATGGGTTCTTAAAAGAAAGTTTAAGGCCGATGGAACAGTTGATAAGTATAAAGCCCGATTAGTAGTAAAGGGTTTTAAACAAAAAGAAGGACATGACTTCTTCGATACCTATTCACCTGTAACAAGGATTACATCTATCCGGGTGCTTCTCGCTATTGCTGCATTGCACAATCTCGAGATTCATCAAATGGATGTAAAGACCGCGTTTCTGAATGGTGAACTAGAAGACGAAATCTACATGGAACAACCCGAAGGGTTTGTAGTACCTGGACAAGAGAAAAAGGTATGCAAGCTCGTGAAATCCCTATATGGATTGAAACAAGCGCCATTGCAATGGCACTTGAAGTTTGATAATGTGATGTTATCAAATGGGTTTAAAATCAACGAGTGCGACAAATGTGTCTACATCAAGAGCACTAATAACGGTCATGTTATAGTGTGTCTCTACGTTGATGATATGTTAATCTTGGGTAGCAACACTCAAGTAATTAACGATACAAAGGCCATGTTAAAGAGAAACTTTGACATGAAAGACATGGGTCTAGCCGATGTAATTCTTGGAATGAAGATTTTAAGAACGAATGATGGAATCATCTTAACACAATCACATTATGTTGAGAAGATATTGAATAAATTCAAAGCCTATGATGGCGCGCCGGTTAAGACTCCAATTGAACTCGACGTTCACTTGAGCAAAAACAAAGGCGAGCCCGTTGCACAAGAAGAGTATGCACGGGTCATCGGGTGCATTATGTACTTGACTAATTGCACTCGACCTGACATTGCTTGTGCCGCGAACAAGTTAAGTCGTTACACGAGCAATCCAAGCAAAGAGCATTGGAGAGCTCTTGTGAGGGTTTTGAGATATTTAAAACACACTCAAAATCTTGGGCTACACTTCTCGAGATACCCCCCGGTGCTTGAAGGGTACTGTGATGCCAATTGGATATCCGATAATAGAGACTCACTTTCAACAAGTGGATATGTCTTTACTATTGGGGGTGGTGCTGTATCGTGGAAATCCACAAAACAGACCTGTATAGCCCGATCAACAATGGAATCGGAGTTCATTGCCTTGGATAAGGCTGGTGAGGAAGCCGAGTGGCTTAAGAACTTCCTTGAAGACATTCCATGTTGGTCTAAGCCAGTGCCACCAGTGCTGATTCACTGCGATAGCCAAGCGGCTATTGGAAGGGCAAACAATGGTTTCTATAACGGTAAGTCTCGACATATACGTCGACGACATAACACCGTGAGACATTTGATCACAACAGGGGTGATTACAATTGACTATGTGAAGTCAATAGATAATCTAGCGGATCCGCTAACCAAAGGGTTAAACCGTGATCAAATGAATAAGTTGCTAGAGGGAATGGGTTTGAAATCCACAAACTAAAGAATTGTCATAGTGGTAACCCAACCATGATGACTGGAGATCCCAAGAACTTGGTTCAAAGGGACAACTAAGCTATGAGAGTTTATGGAAAAACACTCAAACTATATCTATTCCCTAGAGAGCAATAGAGTGTTGGAGAACTTGCCTCGTGGTAAAGGCTAAGTCTATGACTTTTAATGGTTCTTAAGGATCTCAAAGAGATGGAATTCTCAAAGAGACCAAGTATGGCAAGGTACTTGACTAAGAATCACCTACGTAAGTGCGAAGTGTGGTCGCTTCATAAAAAACGCACTTATGAATCCAAAGTGGTGTCCAAGACCGCAATGGACACAAAACGTGAGAACGGATGAGGTTGAGGTGTTTAAGTGTTAACACCATTGTCTCGGTGCACGCCGTGGGGGATTAGTTCAAAGCATCGCGCTACTAAGCCGCCTGTGTATCCGATGGTGTCGACTATGGAGGGTTCAAAGTCAACAACTACCTATCCTTATGCTTATATACCTCGCGAGGGTTGAGCTTGTGTCTGCATGCATATGCATTCGGCTATTTCCACTCATGTGGGGGATTGTAAAAAATCATGGATTAAATATGCCCGGTCAATGGATTTTGACCAAATAATAAATGTGACGAGACATTTAATTTTGTGAAATTAAATGACATAGCGTCGATCTACATTTTACGTAGGTAAATGTAGTATATTCACTTTCTCAAATCCGATTTCCGGTGAGTGAGAAATAGTGGATTAAAGTTGGGCATAATTAGCTTTTAATTAAAGCTTGGAGATGGAGCTTAGGGAATAATTAACTAGTGTTAATTATCCCACATTGGAGGATTAACACATCTTTAATGTGTATAAATTAAGTGACTTTATGTTACTTAATAATTATAGTGGACCAAGATGGGTGAAAGAGCCCACACGCGCGCACACGCGCGCGCCGCCGCCGCCCGCCCGCCCGAGCCCGAGCCCGTGCCCGTGCCCGTGCACGTGCTCGTGCTCGTGCTCGTGCTCGTGGTCGCGGGCGCGGGCCGCGGGCCTCGGGCCTCGGGCCCGGGCCCGAGCCCGATCCCGAGCCCGATCCCGAGCCCGATCCCGATCTCGATCCCGATCTCGATCTTGATCTTGGACTTGGACTTGGACTTGGACTTGGACTTGGACTTGGACTTGGACTTGGATCTTGGCAATTGGTCTTTGGGTGGTCTTTGGGCTTGGTGCTTGGCCCAAACTATTCTTTTTGGACCACCGCCGAGTCAGCAATCCAAGTGGCTTGACACGTCGTCAAGCGAGGCACAGTCACGGTTGCCACGTGAGAAATCCACACGCTCCACACACGGATGGCACACTCCTGCCACACGTCTGTAACCGACGTCGGTTACGAATTGCCATGATGACAGCCATCATGGCTGTTGACCCCCTGCAGTGGACTGAGCCTATAAATAGGCCAGCCATTCCATGCATCACTACACAATTCAAAAAGCATTCTGCATCATAAGCTCTCTCCCTCTCCCTGCATAGTTTTTTCTGTCGAAGCTCTGCCCTCTCCTCCATCCAGTTCGCCGGAGCTCTGTTGATTGCGGTGCTGCATCAATAGAGACGTAGCCGTTTTACCTTTGGGGACGACACGCCAAACCGAAGAGCACTACCGGGGCGTATCTCGTCTTGCGGGAAGAGGCCTCCTCGACTCGGCTAATCACACTGGTTTAGTAGTTTCGATTATACGTTGTATTTTTTAAGTTCAGTTCTTCCTTTCCTTTCTTTTGGGTTGTATTACGCCCGGTAGTTATCTTTGTAATCCGAGAAACCAACACCATTCAGGCCCAACCCCTTGGTTATCCACAATCCTTTTTTTGTTTTTAATTTTATTTATTGCAATTGTTTTCAAATGCATCACGACTCTGGCTTCTTCGGAAAAAAATAGGGGCTATAAATATGTTATTTTAAAACTGTATTTCAAAAATATACTTTTGACTAATTTTAATTTATGACTTATTAGATTGTTATTTTTATTATTTTTCTACTTCTAAATTTAATATAAACTAAAATTATAAGAATTTAAATTGGTAAATTGAGTTGTAGATGAAATGAGGCTGATATTATATTTGACCTTATTAAATTTGTTTGACTAAAATGGGAATTACTGACAGATAAATAGAAGAAAATGGAGAAAATTGTAAAAATAAAGTTTAAATAATTTGGCAATCCCCAAACTATGCACCATGCTTAAAAATAAAGATTAAATAATTTGGCAATCCCCAAACTTTGCATCATGCTAAAATCCCAACTTCAGGAAATCGACTGTTTAATAAATGGCCAAATTTGTATGCTGACGTTTATAATTAATTAATTATTCGTTTTAATTTAGTATTCTTGATTTACATACACATATTCAAACTAAGTCAACTTCTAATAAATGAACTAATATTATTATTAAAAATAATTAATATAATTATTTAAATTAAAAATGAAAGAATATCGAAAAGAGAATATGGAGGCCAACTAGTCCATTTTATAATAGTAGTGTATTAGGAAATATTGTGACAAATACTTTGGCTAATCTTTTTCGAGAAATAAAAGTAGATCAATTATTTTTGACTAAAAGATAAGGAGCATATCAAGGGCATTTGGGGCCTCCTTCCTGGGTCTTCCAGTCATTGTAGCAAGGGCAACAATCCTTGTTTCCGTAGGTTCCCGGCGGCACACACAGACATTTTTCACAACATTTGTTGCAGAACAACAAACAATTGTTCAAGTGCTCTGTATTCGAGCATCTACGATCACACTCACTTCCACAATCTGTCATATACAACACATCATCATCAAATTACATTAATTCCTAATTAATTTATAATTTGTACTACTAATTAATGAGCGATGCAATTCACAATTGTTAATTAATTTTTTTATAAATCTATACAAAATAGATAACCGTATAAATGCATAAAACAAGACTTACTGTTTAGAGGCACTGGACATGTAACTTGATCAAGACCCGTTGGGAAACCTGAGGGTTTAGCGTCGCCACCCTAATTAAACAAAGAATTAGTAATTCATCACATGCTTCTAAAATATCATTGTTTGGAAAATGTTGTTTTTTTAGATTCTTTCTTCATTCCTTTTTTTTACAGGTAATGTATTTATTAGAGATATTACTTACAAAAAATTAAACATATTACTTTCTACAGTAATTATAGTATACACTCATCTCCTTTTATAAACATCTTTCAAAAGCACCATTCATATTCAATCTATATTAACATTATTTTATTCATTTTATATACTTTTGATTCTAATACCTCACAAAATAATAACATACAACAGTTTATAAATTATACCAAATAACAATATAATATTAAAATATATTAAATGTGAGCGATGCTCTCAAAAGATAATTACAAAAGATTATAACATATCATTTCTCTTTTCGTTCTTTTTTCACTCGGACATCAAAACAAAGCAAAAAATGTGAGCCAGAACAAAAGAAGTAAAATCATAATAGAAATTAAATAAAATATTAAATATAAAATGTCAATCTATTGGAGAAGGAAAAATGTACTCCTATATATTAACACTTACTAGGGACGCCATGATAACTGATAAATACGAAGTAACACATAAGAGGAGAAAAATGCATTGGAACTTTCAAGAGGACATCATTTTTTATGTCTTCTAAGTTTGGTGAAGTTTAAGTTGTGATGGTTTTTCGTCTCAAGCTCTTTCACCTTATATAGAGTAACTGGCCCAATAATTATACAAGTTTATTAAATACAACTTTCTGTAGGAATTTGATGGTTATATATATTAACATTTTCTTAGCAATCATGACTAATGTAGTAAAATCTTTTTCTCATATTTACAAAATGGAAAGAAATCATTATTATATTAGAAAAACAATCATGACTAATGTAGTAAAATCTTTTTCTCATATTTACAAAATGGAAAGAAATCATTATTATATTAGAAAAACAGACATGCTAGCATCTATCTCGGTATAATTGCATGTTAATAGGGTATTTTTTTATTTTGAAAATTTTCAAACATAATTCAATCAATTCTATATTTGGCAAAAAAATAATCCTTCATTTTACTTTATTCTCTCTTCATCTCTCTTACTTTATTCACCATCCACTTAACACATTATTCTTAATCTTCGGGCCGAAAAAATATCTCTGTTAACAAGGAACGGAGCGAATAGCAGATCAAGGAGGGTGTCGAAAACAATGCCTCTATTAACAAGGAACGGAGCGAGTAGCAGATCAAGGAGGGGTCATCTTCCTTAAGACGGAGGGAGCATATAACTGATTGCTATGAAAATCATAAGAGTGAACTACTAAAATGGTCCCTGGACTATGGGTTTATCTCGCTCATAGTCCCTGAACTTTAAAAATATCGTCAGTAGTCCTTAGGCTAAGGGTTTATTTCGAAATTGATCTTTTTGGCTATTTTTTATCCGAAAATGCTCTTTTGAGCATTTTGGCAATTTCGTTTTTCACATTTTAACGGATTCAATCTGATATTATTTCAATGATGTACTAAATCTGATATTATTTCAAAATTATCTTCTTCTTTCCTTTGCCATCCTTCACTTTGTTTTTTTTCAATATTAGATTTAATTTTATAAAATTAAATATAAAATTTAAATTTTTAAATATCAATAAATTATTTTAAGTAAAATTATTAATTTATTAAATAAGTGCCCAAGTGGTTATTTTCGATAAAATAGAATTTCTCCGAAATTAGTAAAGTGAATAATCAAATCCTGCGAAGTTGTGAAGCCCGAGGTAGGATTAGGAAAATCCTATAAGCCGAGACTAAGATATAGGTGCTATCCAATAGGATGCATGCATTCTTTTCTCAAGAGAAATAGTTCAAGTACTAATTAACGTGTTACGCTGTTTTTGTTAAAAAAAGGCTATTTTTGGCTTGGAGGCAAAGCAAGGCCGACGCGAGAATTTTAATTGAGGAGTAAACGTATCAGGTGGGCTTTCTTTTAATACCCAACACATTAGTGTGGATATAAATCAAATACTTGTGAAATTATGAAATATCATCTTTTCTCAAAATGGAGTTGAGATTATTTTTCAAGTTGTTGTCATGCCATAAAATGTTTGTTTTCGAGGCCTATCTGTTGGACTGTATGTTTGTTGGTTTTGGCTACGCGATTTGGAATAGAGCGCGTGAGGGCTGTGAGCCATCCAAGAGGGTTGGCCGGCTATGGTGTCCGCGGAAGGTGGCCACCTTCCCGGCACGATGGAACGATGAATGATGAACGATGGAATGATGAATGATGAATGATTAAAGAACTTAGTATGCGAAGATGAACTTTTAGCTCACAAAAGAATTTAGTAAGCTCGTGACTTTTAAGAAAAACTCCCGTGTGTTACTGTGATGGATGACAACTATATATATGATGTATGTTTTGATTTTCGGCAAGTGTCCACTGAGTACTCCTGTACTCAGCCCTGCATGTATTTATAAATGTGCAGATTAAGCAATGGGGTGGAGGCGTGCTGATCAGAGTCGATGCTACTTAAGTAAATAAGTGTGGATCTTTCGACGCTTTGTGTCTTCATACGCGGAGTCGTTTTCTGAACTTTTTCAGCTGCAGTTTGTTAAGAGAGAATAGTGAACTCTCATCATCGTAACTCTGATTCATTTTGATGAAATGCTATTGTCATTTAAATCCTTGTAATCGAATACTTGGATGATATCTTATCATATTGTTTGACTTTTCAATGTGCAAGTTCTATTATCATTTCTTCCATATTTCTTTAAATCCCTTTATTAGTCGTGGTTTACCCGCTTTCGCTATCCTAAGCAAAATGTGGTCGTGACTCTTTTTTTCTTTTTAGTTTCTTCTTCTTCTTTCTTTTTTCTTCATTTTCTTCTTTCTTTTTAGTATTATATCTTCCTTTCTTCTATCTTTTTTCTCCTCAGTTTATGTTTCCTCTTTTTTCTTTTTTCTTTTTTCTTCTTTTTCTTATTTCTTTTTAGTGTTTTATACATACATCTAATTGCATTCATAATATAAATTAAGAAAAAAAACACCTAATTAAATTAATAAATAAAAGTAGTTAAATTAATTGAATATTTTTTATTAAATTATTTTATAGTACTCATTTTAGGGTTGAAATACCTAACTAAAAATATTTAACTCTTTATATCATCATGAATACAATTCACAATTTTAAATTTTTTTAAGACTATATTGATTAGTTATTAATTTCATATAAAATAATAATAATTATTATTATAATTATAATAATAATAATTATTATTATTCTATATGATTCATAATTTAAATAATTCTACTATAATTATTTATTAATCACTAGTTTTTAGTAATATAACAATAATATTATTATAATAATTACACATAATTATAGCTATAATTATAATTAAGTATATTTGAATGATATTAAAAAATAAATTAATTATTAATTTATAACATCAAAATAATAATATTAATATTAATTAATAATAATAGTATAAAGAGTGAGGAAAATTAGAGAAGATATTATAATATCATTTTTGGTACTAGTTTTGTGTATGCCCAAAAAATTCTCTATGACACAAATGGGAAAATGTATTTGTTTAGAGGGCATTTTGGGGTGAAAATTGCATCAGGTACCAAAAATGTGATTTATAGGTACCGAAAACGATATAAAATAAAGATCAGGTACCATTTATGTGCTAAAGTAAAAGATCAGGTACCATGTCAACAAATGCTCGAAGACGCTCGGCGTAGCCGTGAGGGACATCCTGACGGTGGGACTCGCTAGTGACACCGTGGCTTGGTCCAGCAGTGGGTTCGACGAGGACGTTGCCGACTTGGACTTATTTTATCTAGAAGTGGATAAGAAAAGGAAGAATGATGCTAGTACAAAATTAACGAATGAATTTAAACATTATTTAAGTTCAGATTTGATGAAAAATTCAGATGATTTTGATATAGTTTATATTGGCAGAAAATGGAACAAAACAGTTATCCAATTTTATCCATAATTGCACGTGATCCACTAACATGTCAAATGTCCAGTGTAGCATCCGAAAGTGCTTTTAGTGCTAGTGCAAGGACGGTAACTGATATAAGAACTCAATTGACTCCAAAGACCATCAAATTTTACATGCTCTTGAAGAATTGGTTGGATGAAGAATTTCAAATGAACAGGTTTTAGAGGTTGGAACGATATAAAATCGTGGAAATGACAGAAGAAAAGACGAAGATGGTGAATCAGATGTAGTGTTTAATGGACAAGAAGATCAAGAGCCGGATATAAAGAGATTTTATTTTTTGGTTACAGATTATCACTATTCAAGTTCTCAAGAGCCCGATTTCACTTGCAATTGGCAAAATTATTCGGATTATGAATTTGTAGTTTTTGGATATGATATTACGTAGACATCATTTGTTTTTTATTTACATACAATGAATACTATCTTTTGTTATAAAATATGTAAACTTAGCCCGGCCCGGCCCAGCTCAGTACAGCCCAATCCAGCCCATGGTTCACTGAGCTCGGGCTGGGCCCATTTATGTAAACCAAAATCCAGGCCGGTCCAGCCCACTTGACACATCTACCTCCACATGATAAATATCGTTCACCAAGTTTTTAAAAAAAATATTTTACATGTCTGAAATGGAGATGAAATCTCGTCTCCCATTTTTAAAAAATTTTAAACTACCAGCGCCATGAAAATGATGTTTTAAGACGTTGGTTTTCCGAAGCAACAAAGTATGCATTTTAATTGCATTAATTTAGCTACTACATCGAATTCAAATAATGTGCTCTGCTAGAAAATTTCAATTTTTATAATATTTCAAACATTATGATATCTTCAATTCTGATTTTTTGGAACGCCTCGTATTCGATATATACAAATTTTAGAACTATGATAGTATTATTTAACTTTGGAACATTGATATACGAAACTATTTATACTACTAAACTATGCTATAATTTAACTTTGCAACATTGATCTATGAAATTATTCAAATCACTCAGAGTTTGCTTCGGACGTTAATTCTTAGAGTAACATGATTTTCTTAGAGATTCATGAAATTGCAGGTTAGCAGGTTCTTATTGCATCAATTTCAAAGCATGACAAATGGAAGATCAAGATTATGAAAAGCATTTTGTTCGAAAGCTTTTTGGCCCGATTAGCTCGACGGATTTGCCTGAAACTCAAAGGATGAGGGTTACGGTTGATAAATTATAACCCGAAAAAGTAACAACACGTATAGTCCGCACCAAAATAGCTTGACAATCTGAACTATTGGCCCAATTGACATCCCTGAATAGTGTTGATCATTTAAGAGAAACTTTACATTTTTGGATGAAACTATATTTTATGGAAACTTCAAAATGAAAAAATGAGAGGCTATTTTCGTGGATGGAGGAACTGAGGGAGTAGAAGATAAATAGTCAAATTTTAAAACTCCAAATTACTATAATCATTTTTGACATAGATTGTTATTGATAGAACATATTAAAGTAGAAGATAAATTGATCACTCAAATTTTGAAACTATAAGTTACTTTATGGCATATGAATACGCTAATGGGCATATGCAATTTTATACCCTTGATCCAAAAAAAAAAGTTTCGATGATACGAATTTTAATGCAAAATTAATATAATATGATAGAAAAAGAAAAAAAAAATGAAAGATAAAAAAAGAGAAGTAGAACATCGAAAGAAAAAAAGTGAATTTTCATAATAAAAAGTACTCCCTCCATCCTCAAAGAATATGCACTTTGAGTTCAGCACGAATTTTAATGTAGAATTGGTAAAGTAAGAGAGATGTAGAAAGAAAAAGTAATTAAAATATCGTTAGTGGAGAATGAGTATCATCTCATTAGAGAGAAAAGACTTTCCAAAATTAAATAGTGCATATTCTCACAGACTAAAAAGAAAAGAGTGCATATTCTTATAGAACGGATTTGTTTATAGTATAAGAACATGTTTTTTCATGTACTGTGTATTAAGAATTGAATTACACATCATGTCACTGTCACACTAGCGAGACGCAGCATGGATACTCGAACCGAGTTTAATGACAATAGATATATATACCTGTAGAATAGTGAAAAAATTTAAATCGAATGTTTCTACAAACTTCAAACTATAATTTGGACTATTAAATTTCAAGATTTCATGTCAACAAATGATAAATAATGTCAACACAACATCAATCGATTGATAATGTTGACGTTTTGTTGACATTTTCTACGGGCGACGTTATTTGTCATTTATTGGTATTAAATCTTGAAAGCTAATGGTCCATAGTTTGAAGCAGTGTTTTAAAAACTGGACCGGACCGGATTGGCGGTTCGAAAGCGAATCGGCAAGCAGTTCGGTCCGGTTCACCTCTTTAAACCAGTAGCATGTTAAACCGCTGCGAACCCTTTGAACCGGCCAGTTAAACCAATCCAACCGTGAACGGGAAACCGATTTTTACCATTAAATGTCAAGAATTATAAAATTTGTTACTTGGAGGGTTTGAACTCAAAACTACTCGAGAAGACCAATACTGCTACCACTCAACCAAATGAACTTTTGATTCTATTGTAAACATTATATATTCTTATACATGTTTTTTTATCTACGCAAATTTATAATTTATGTGTAATTTTATATTTTCTTTTAAGTATACAATAGTATAGTATTTAATTACAGACTAATTCTTGACATTAATAAAGTATTTTTTTACCAGAACTAACTAACAATTCATGTTTTAATTATATATATGAGATAACTGATATGATCTTTATCTATTTTTATAAAAAAATAGTAACTTTTATCTACACCAATTACATACTCCACTGTCTCATTTAAAATAAAACGTTTTCTTTTTTTTATTGTCCCATAAAAAATGAAATATTTCCTAAAATAGAAACAACTCTATCTCTACTTTTTCATCTCTCTTACTTTACTCTCTCTTCATTAACTCACAAACAATACTATATAAAATCGCGTGCCTATTCCCAAATATTTTATTTTAAGCGGGACGGAGGGAGTATATACTAAAAAAAATTAATTATATTTTATCATTCACCATATTTCATATTTTTATATTTTATAATTTCACATATGTAACTATTTATAGTTAAGATTTAATGTTTTTTTATGTATTTGAAATTATATATTATCATGGCAAAATTTAACATATTTTATATATTATATATTTAATTTTATATATTTATATTTGTAAAACGGTTTGACCAGTAGTTAAACCGGCCCGACTGGTTAAACCATGAATCAGTAGCTTGTCTGTTTACTCACCGGTCCAGTTTTAAAAATATTGATTTGAAGTTTATACGATATATAGAATTTAAATTTAATTACATTGATATAACTAAAATATGTAGCACAATGTAAAGGATTTGCATTTTATTATACGTTTGTATATACCTAATTGTGAATCATGTTGTTTGTGCCAATCACTGATTTCATTATTAAATTAAATATAAAAATAATCTCATAGCACTGGAGATACCAGAAGGTCTGCTGAAATATTTTTATTATTATAACTTCTACTTATATGTACTTTACTAGTATTATATACGAGTAATATTTACTTATTTAATCGGCCATTACCTTTATTAAATAAAATATATACTCCCTAGATTGTAACCTAAATTTAAAATTTTTATATTTTGACATAATTAACCTAGTGTGTCCTAAATTTAATATTTTTATATTAGAGCAATCAAACATAATTACAGAAATACAGTGTAAGTTTAAATTAATGTGGAGAAACGTTTTCTCAGTTAAAAGTATTGTGTTCTACTTTCATTTCATGTTCCATTGTTAATAATTATAAAAATGATTAATTTAGAAACGCAATGACGTAAAATATGTTAAAATTATAGATTGCAATTATAAATCGTAAATTGCGACCTTTAATTATTATAAGAAGCTCCATTATTCGAAGAATGCTACACAAGTAGAAGACGGCATGCAGGCGATCCCATCATTTAGTTTGCCTACACTTTGTCTTTGTGTGCTTTGGTTTAGACATATTTGATGTTAGTAACCCACTTTTCCCTCATTCCGCTACATAAACATAATTAAAAGGACAAGTATTGATTTTACTCGCATATTTAATGAGAACATGAAACTTTCAAGTTCAACCTCGACTCATTCTTCCATCATTCCAACATCTATCACCGTCGGTTTTTCACTGCCAAAACCAATCAAGACAAAATTTAGGATTAGCCCATCAAAATTCCCAATATATTTAGTGTTTTAATAGTGATTTATGTAAGATATGATTTATAATTTTATAAAGAATTGATTATAATTAATGATAAAATAATGACACGAATACAAGCTTTAATTCAAATTGGTTGCTTTAATATTGATTAAGATGAAAGGCTCATCTCCAACTAATATTAAAAACCATGAAAATTTAAAGATTGCATGTGATTCTACAATTAAGAAGAAAAAATATCTAAAAGTTACTTATTTTACATAGGAAAATTTTGACTACGAGATAGGAGTATTGTTTTTTAAAACTTTCTAGCCCAAATAGCTTAATGGGTTACTCCAAAAGGTGAATTTGGGTTAGGGTTGAACGAATAATTCATACATAATAGCTCGCACCTAAATAGCCTGACAATTTGAACGAGTTCACCTGAATCCGAATGGATTAGCCCAATTAACGTCCCTGTCTCTAATGATTTCAAAATAAAATGAAAATACGATTAAAAGTTAAGAGTAAGCTGCACACTACCAGAGAAGAGAAGAGAAGAGCAGTAGCACTTGCACAACCCTTATATTAAATGTAAGCAATTAAACAGGTTGTTAAAGTAATCAATGAAAGCGTGAAGTTTCCCATTGCAACATAAATAAGGAAGGCAAATTAATCAAATTCTGTCCAAAAAATTTGGCATGCTACGTGTTTAAATTTGACAATTTCGAACGTTTTTATCTAGATGGTACTTTTCGTTTGCTACATCATCTATAATTTTCCTTAATTATTAAATTATGGATCAATTGATAAAATATCAAAATTATGATATAATCATTTTTTTTTAAAATAATGGTATTGCCAAGACTTTAACCAAATTTTATGATTTTTTTACAATTTAAGTTGATCCAAGTTAGAAAAAAAATTCCATGATTAGTTGGAATCGCTGGTTTTTAATTTATGATATATACCTAATTATGGTGGAACCCACCCACCCACCCACCCACCCATCTTAATGAATTCAAGTATAAATACATAACACAACACTCTTCAGTGGTGCCGGTATCCACTAAGACCAAAAAGATCCGCCTGCCCTGCATCTAATTATAGTGTTGTGTCACTTTCCTACTTCTTATAAGTATTAGTACTAACTAACAACTACTTCTATCTTATCTCATCACTTCTCAACCAACCACACTTTAGTACACTTGTGATTCTGATGAAGGACAGCAATAGCAGAAAGCAAGGGGCTGCGTCGCCTTGCGCGGCGTGCAAGCTCCTCCGCCGGAGATGCGCAGAAGATTGCGTTTTTGCACCTTATTTTCCGGCAGAGGAGCCACACAAGTTCGCCAGCGTGCATAAGGTCTTTGGCGCTAGCAATGTCAACAAGATGCTCCAGGTTCACTTATATCTTCTTACCTTAGTAGACTTGATAATGATTATGTCTTATTTATATATTCTACGATAACTCTGTCCTAACACAGGACCACATAAGTTATAACATGCATGTAACAAATGCATCAACCACCACCATTCTCCCCTAACATATTTTAACATATACTAAGTATATTTAGTTAAACTAGTGAAATTAAAATAACACTTATTTCAAATTGCAACCCAACTCTTAAAACAGAAAAGATTTCTTAGGTTCAAAAAGTTCATGAGGGAATTCCTATAATTAAAACTATATATATTCTTGAAATTGAGATGGAAGATGTAATGCTGATTTGTTCAATTTATGAAATCAACTGAAGAGGTTATCTACAGATAATTACTTGAAGGATATTTGTCTAGTAACTCTAGTTGTCTAGTGCCTGTGGTATCGTTATTCAAAAGTAATTTAACAGAAGTTAATTAACACTTTAATGATTCTTTCCTTTTTTTTTGTTTTATTTCCTTTTTCAATGAGGGGTTTGAATCGCTTGTACGAATTGGCCCAAGTGACCATGTATAGTTTAAAAGTTGTCAGTACAAATCCTAAAGCAAATCTAGCTACCTTTACTTTATGGAACAAGTTCTATTTTAATACTCCCTCCGTCCCGGGCTACTTGCTCCTTTCCTTTTCGGCACGGAGATTAAGGAATGAGTGTATAGGAAAGTAAAAAATGACGACTGTAGGTGAAAATTTTTACTAAAAATGGAAAGAGTGCAAGTAACTTGGGACGCCCAAAAAGGAAATAAGTGCGAGTAGCTTGGGACGGAGGGAGTATTACCACTACGATGGCAGTTAAAACAGTTTTGTGTAGCCAATATTTCAAATGTTTTAGTCAAAAGGTCATTCTTGAATCTAGTAAGAAAATACTCCGATATGTCTACCTAGAAGTTAATTACTACTACTATTCATATTTCACTACAACAAATATGTCTAGTGACGTAGTTTTAGTGGCACCAAATTTTTTATTTTTCCATCTGTCCGCAAATACGGGTCTCATATCTTCTTTTCGGTCCGTCATCCTTGTTTCATTTACTTTTTACTATATTTAGTAAGAGAGACTCACATTACATTAACTCTACTCACATTTAATTATAAAAACTAACAATAGTACAAAAAAATATTTCATTCTTTTTACACCTACATTCCTCTACACCTTTCAAAACCCGAGTTTAGTCAAAGTGGTACACGTATTTGTGAACATGGCAGTATATTCCAAGAATTTAGTTGGCTTAATTAATCGTTAATTTAGGTATTTTGATGTCTTTTTCTTAACGAAATCACCTTTTTTAGATGCCTCAACTAACGCTCGTGACTTGTGAGTTGTGAGTATGAAGAAAGAAAATGAATACTAGTATAAAAGAAGGCATGCATGGGTGAAACAAATGATTAGTTTGCATACGCATGACTTCTCAATCTTTATTTCTTACATATTTGGAGTATTAGTTATTACCAAGGATTGAATATCAAAAGTATAGTAAAAAGATAAAGAGAAAAGACGCGGCGTCGTCCTTCGTTCTCCTAATTTAAAGTAAACGTGGTTCGCAAAGGATTATTAAAGAATTACATCATGCATAAAGAAAAGGAGAGAAAAAAAATCAAAATTGGTTCGTAAAATAAAAAAAAAGTAAGCAAATGGGGTCCAATAACTAAACCTTTTTTAGTTGTTGAAATTGCCAATTATGTGAAATATTCCAATTTTAGTTCTCCGAAGGGAAAATAGACTTTGTAACCTCTATGCAAAAGATAGACTAGTTAACTTTCATAAATCATAGATCGAACCGTTAATCTAAAAAATCGAATGTTATCGTATAGTTTTGTATCGGCTAAATAATTGGCATGAAAAAATAAACTAACTTTAAAATTGCATACAGGATTTGCCGGAACATCAGAGAGAAGATGCAGTAAGCTCATTGGTGTATGAAGCGAACGCGCGAGTGAGAGATCCAGTCTATGGATGCGTAGGCGCAATATCATCACTGCAACAACAAATTGACGCACTACAAACGCAGCTTGCGCTTGCGCAGGCGGAAGCAGTCCACATGCGCATGCGCCACTACTCTTCTTCAGCCGAATGCGCGTCTCCCTCCACGCGCGGAAGAAGGTCTCACAATCACCACCCCAAGTCGTCTGAATCATTCTGGCATTAGCTTCTCATCTTTCTATGTTGGCATTTTCTTTGATGTTTGCTTCAATTTTGTGTTTTTTTCTTTTATAATTTCTTTTTTTTTATTCGGGCTTCATACATACATACATACATGTCTTGCCTGACAGGGCGAGATGATGATGGCCGCCTCGCCGGTCAGAGTCGGGGTGGTTAACAATATTGTAAATGCGAAAAAAAGGAAAAACATACAATCATAAGGTATAGAGTATACTATAGTTATGCTTGTGGAGTTTGACAATTTTAAAAAAGTTTGTTGTGTCTTTTTATTTAGATTAAGATTGTCTCAATCGTAGCGTTTTGCTTGTTATGTCATTTTATTTTTCGGATTTAATTATAATGATTTTTCACCAATAAGTTAGCAAAGAAAGGTTGTTGGGAACTAACACACGGTAAAAAAACAATAAAGCACACAATAATTAGTTCTGTCAACCAATGCATGTATAATTTCTCATCAGAATATGATGCAGTCTACAATTATATAAGAGAACCTTGTATTAATAGAGTAGATAAATTAAAAAGTAGTGTATGTATATGATAAAAATACATGGCGTTCCATTCAATCTAAAGTCAATTGGTGATAAAAAGAGGGCATACTAGAGTTCTCTCTTTATATAGATGTGAGATATTTTTATAGTTAATTTTATTTCATTTGCCAATAATATAGATTTTTAAACTAAATATTAATTATACTCTATTATATTAAAATAATTAAAATTTATTTTTATTGTAATTATTTAAAAAGAATTAATTTGATAGCGAGACATATGGTAAATGAAATGAGAGTACCAAAAATGAGACATAATCTCATCTGTAAACTTTTTGGTCACTATGTAATATTGTAATTACAAAATGACTAACAAATCTTGACTAATTAATCCATATTAGAATTGATATGAAATTGTACAATATCAAAAGATTAGGTATAATTTTTACAAGATTAGGTACGATATACATGGATGACACTGACATATCGACATATACAAAAGATGAACTTTTTGTAATAAAAGGGATATGTCATCTTTCAAAATAAAAAATAAAAAAGATTATAATTGTTTTGGGATTTAGTCTTTTCCAACCAACCACTGCCAAATCGAAACCTGACAAAAACAAAGAAAAGAATAAAAACGGTGATTAATTATAACCCTCCTCCGGCCTAAAACATAAAAACGTAAATGGCCACATTTGATTAATTTATATGATACAATTAACAAAGCCCAAACATATAGTGGAATGTAATTTAGTTTATGATATGATTTTTAGAAAAGTACTGGGAAAATAATTTATTAAAAAAATCTTAATATAATTTTAAGATTATTTTTTATATGATTATTATTATATTAATAAATACTTTAATTATGATTACGTCAACTAGTTAATTGAGTTATTCTTTTAATTGCTTGATTGATATAATGTCAATGTCCTAACAGATGAAATTAGTTCATTTTTATTTATTGTAATTGCATGTTTAAAGATTATTTGTTGTTTATTTTATACCTATTTTAATTAAATGCAATCGATAATTCTTAAATAACATTGTGTTGTATTCTGCACAATTTCTTAATTTATTAGATTATTTTAAATAAATAAAATCATAAAATATTAGCATTATTGTCATGAGAAAGGTGATAATATGTGGATATCTTTTAGCACTTGTGTATAACAAATTAGCTATTATTCTCTCCCTCCCATAAAAATAGTCTCTTCTATTTTTGGTAGTATTACCTTTGTCCCACTTTGTTTTTTTGGTTTGTCCTAATTAAGATGACTCATTACTAAAAATAAAAACATCTTTATCTCTACTTTATTTTCTCTCTCTACTAATACACAAAATAAAGGTGCATAAAATCTCGTGTCACCCAAGGAACGGGTCATCTTCCTTGGATGGAGGGAGTAACTTTTCTCTCTCTAATAAGGTGGGCTATATTATTCACTAACAATACTTCAATTACTTTTTATTTATATCTTACTCTTACTTTACCAATCGTGTATTAAAAACTGCGTCGTCCTAAATGTCGAATTTTATGGTACATGAGGAGTATATTTTTAGTTTAGTATTTAATTCAAATAAAATATAAAATCATGATTTTCTTAACACGGATAAGTAGCAATATTGTTTGGAATCATATTTTCATTATTTATTTTCTCTGAAATTAGTTTTCCTGTTAATTTTACTTTCTTGCTAAACAAATGTGTCGCGTTATATTGCTAACTCACTCATAAATTTTTAATTATAATTAAATAATAGACATTGGATCATTAAATAAAGGTACAAGATCATTCTTCCACCCGTATCAATACAATAAAAAAATTCAATTGACCAAAGGTTGGTTATAACCAACTTTCAAAAATATCTTAAAACATTAAATGATTATCATTATCTCAATTTAAATTATTTTTGTAGATAACATATATCAAATTAAAGGTGATTTAGAAGGGATTCTAACGACATCTCACTTGCATATGTTTCGATGTCAAGATTTGAAAAAAAATCTTGAATTTTAGTAATTATCAAGAAGCAGTTGAATGTCAACACAACTTGTATAATAATATGTTAGTATAATGCACATATAATGTCAATATTAAATTTTGTTGACATATTTAAGGAATCATATTGATATGTTTAGTACCCTACATTGACAATTTGATTCCAAACTCTAATTTTGGTAGTTTTCTTTTTTTTTTATAATTTAACAATAATAAAATGAAATTGCGCATGATAATTTATAAATCATTGGATCTTTAAAAATCTTATGGTCTTAGCAATTAAGGAGTCGTTTGATAAGAAAGGTGGGATATGAGAAATATATAAAACAAGATAAGAAATACGGGCTTCATGTCAAGATATGCAGAGATAAGATTTTTTCGTTGTTGTTTGATAAAGAAAGGAAATTATCTAAATTTGTATAGTAGTACTCCCTCCGTTCCAAGGAAGATGACACATTCCTTGTGCAACAAGGAAATCTATGCAACTTTATTTTATGTATGAAGTAGAGAAAGTAAAGTAAGAGAGAGAAATAGTAAAGTAAGAGACAGAGAGAATAAAGTAGAGAAAAATGTGTTTCCATTTTTAGTAATGGATATGTAACAACCCGAAATTTCGTACCTTATTATTATTATTAGCCTAAAGATAAATAATAAGTGATCGTTGTAGTATTCGAAATCTGCCATTTTCATGTATAATAATTGATCTTGGAATTATAAATAATCGTTGCTTCGTTCTCGAACAAATATTTCAAGTAAAAAAAAGTAACACCAAATAAAAATTTATAATGTCCGGCATATCTCCGAAGTCCGCTAAATTACTATTAGGGTATCCACTATAAGGCGGACACGCCCAATAGCCCCGCCTCAGTTTTTGTCCATAGCCCCAGTTTTGTTGTCCACAGCCCCAAAATTCTATTTCTGCCACTATAGTGGACACCTCCAATAGCCCACAAATTTTGTAATTAAAATAATCGCAGTGTAAATAAATAGAAAATGAGGTAATTAGGGCCGAATATTCGTTGTATTGCAAACCGGTAAAATTATACAACGAATAATTAAAATAAAATACAACTCCGCCACCGTCTACTCAGTGTCGGAGTCGGCTTCCTCGTCGTCTTCTTCTTCTTCTTCTTCTTCTTCTTCTTCTTCTTCTTCTTCTTTTCCTCCTCTCTCACTGCTGCCATAGCCCGATTCCTGAGAGTCGGGTGATTCGTCGTTGACAAACATGGATTTTCCATGTTTTTAAGGACTAGATTTGACTTGTTTTAAATGTCAATCATGCAAATTATGTTCTTAAATTGCATATGTTATACATTTGGTCTTTTTGACGTGTTTGTTGATAAATGATAGAAAAAGATAGAAAAAGGTGAAAAAAGGCCAAAGTGCAACAGCCTCTGTTCGAGCCCATTCTGCCAGCGATTTTGAAGTCCAATCAGTGCTTACTATATGCCATTCTTTTCGTCTTCGAAAGAGCTTCACGTGGATATCTTGCATGTCTCAATCGGAGTTCTGTGGAGAAAGTTATGACAATTCTACGAACATTGCGCATTGCAGTCAAAGCTGATGGAAATTAGGCGAAAATTCAAGGAATGAAGAAATTATTGCCCAAATCCCTCCTTTTAATTGCAGATTCGAAAATATTATATTTTCAATTAATTGGAGGATACTTTTTACCATTCTAAATCTTTTCTAGCTTATAAATACCCATAACCTAAATTATAATCTTCATCTCAGAGCCTCTAATCCTTCTCACTCTCTACACTTCTTCCATTCCATATTCCACCCTTAAATTCATCCATCTTCCATTGGAGCGGAGCTCTGCAGATCCAGGCAAGAAAAGACTGAAGATTGAAGATTCAACCTTGGGTTTTATCAATTTCTTTCATGTCTTATACTTTTATTTTTGTTTTTACTACTTGTCTATGAGTAGTTAAACATCATTTGTAGTTTTTTTGGTGAAAACTATCATGATTATGTTTTGATTTATTAAATTAAACCTTTTTCTAGCTCTTGTGATTATTTTGCTTGTTCTTGTGCTTTTATTGTTCTTTTGTCTGGCCAACTTTAGAACTATGTCCGTCTAACTAGATTAATCGAGAGATAGCTAGTTTTACGTGGTAAAAGGAACGAGTACAACACATAGGTTTATCTGCACTCGAGAGAGGGGACCCTTTGTGAGGGCTTGAGTCTTAGGAACTTAAGGAGTTAGAATCTAATCTATTGGAAGGAGACTTTGATAGTTAGAGTCTAATCTACTAGATAAGTGCACTCGAGAGAAGGCTTATCTGAAAATCGCGACTTTCCATAAAGGTAAAGGTTCTCTGAGATTAATCATCACTAGGTCGTAGTAGTTGGATTCTAAAACTCTACTTTCTTTAGCCTGCTTTGTATTATTTTGTTTCTATACGTTTTTTATATATTTTTTCTCTAGTTTAATCTTACTAAAACCCAAAACTACATGTCTCTAGATAGTATATGACGCTTAGTATGTGATAGCCAGTTGCAATCTTATTCCCTGTGTTCGATATTCCGGTACTGACCTTTAGCTATACTAGTTCTACCCTGTATGCTTGCAGGTATTTTTAGTGCTAATAAATAGTGCATCAGTCGTCGCCTCGGTGCATTTTTAGAGAGTGGTTGTGTAGATAGTGAGTGGATGGACTTTGTGAAAATGGTGAAAAATAGGTGGTGGGGAGTCGTATTTATAGAGGTAAATAAAAAAAATTGAAATTGAATCCGCCGGTTGTCCGCCCCCTATGGGCGCCGCGCCTATAGGCGCGGCTAATTCTCCCCAGCCGCGGGCTCGCCCCAACCCCGCCTATCCCGCGTCCAACACCCCTACCGCCCCCAAATGTTGTCCGCCCGCCCTCCGGACAACTTCCCCACTATAGCCGCCCGCCCTCCGCCCCAACTCGCGGCTATAGCTGCGGGCTCCCCATAGTGGACACTCTTATACAATTTTATCAAATCCTTATCTATTACAATTAGAGAAAAGTTCACGCAGCTCGTTCAACGGTCGTGCTCGCACTCCAAGAAAGTCCGGTACATCATCAGGGAAGACTATGGATGTAATTTGTTTTCCTACACCAAAGCCACGAGCTTAAACTGGGTTTTTCCTATACCAAATTAAATAAATAAGTAAATAAATATACAAATAATAAAATTTAATAAACAAATAAAATATAAAAAAAATAATAAATAAATAAATAAATGAGAGAGGGGGCAGATACATAGAATCGTTTTTTTCAGCATAGCATTAAATGCTGCATTTAATTAAGAGCAGGCAAATGATATTTGAGATAGGAATACTGTCAGACAACTTGCATCTTTCGTGAGTATGCATATAGATATACAATCATTTTCACACACCATACCACAATCAAACCTTTCCAAAAAAAAGGAAATTTTCACATAGAAATCGGATGTGAAAGCTGCAGATAATTGTAGGTATAAGTACTACAATCCAACAACACTTTATTCCACATCAAAAAGGTGAATCCCAAAACCATTCTTTTCCTTTACATTTATGAAAAGAAGCATGCTTATATTTGGAAATAGAATCTGCCACACCAAGTTTGAAACAACGTATTTCACCAAATACAGTAGATAGAACCAGAGTAAAATCATTTTGTCTTAATAACTAGAAAGAAAGAGCTTATCTCGTGAATATGAATCTGCCAGATTTTCCGCAACGGCTCTTCGGCAGCCCGGAGACAACCAAGGACAGCCCCCACCTCGATACGTCACTAATTTCACAACCTTCACAAATTAATTTCCAAAACTCTTGGATCTAAAATTATAAACTTTTAGAAATTGATATAAAAGGAAAGAACAATAAATCAACCCTTACCTTTCGGGAGTCCAGCGAGGAGGCGGCAGATTCGGGAAAAGAGGGGGAAGGGGCTGAGGCGGTGGAGCAGGGGTGAGGTGATGGCGGTGGATATCGGGGGGGAGAGAGTGGAGGGCCGCGACGGCGAGCCGACGCGCGTACAGCAGCGGCGGCGGCGGCGGCGGCGTGAGCATAGCCGAGAGAGAGAGGGGGGGGAGAAGAGAGAAAGAGAGAAGAGAGAAGAGAGAGAGAAGGAGAGAGAGAGAAGAGGGAGGAGACGTCGGCGGACGGTGGTGCTGAGGATGGTGACAGCGGGCGGCGGCGGTGAGGCTGGAGAAGGGAGGCTGCTATTGTGTAAATGTGAAATGAAGGAGGAAGGCGATAGTAGGGTATTTTTGAATGAGGGTTTCCTAATTGTGGACTCATATTTTAATTAATTGGGCCATGCAACTATAAAAATCAAGCCCAACTGCTTCTAATTAAATTGGAGCTACAATGCATAGGGAATATGAGACCCATTTCGAAATTTAATAACTGGACTTAAATTAAATGGCTTTTAAATGGAGGGAAGCCCAATTTCGAAATTGACTTATATTTTGGGAAAAAAGAAATAGAAGAGGTCTTCATCTAGTAGAAAATAATATCTTTTGAAAGCAAAATTAATATTAAATTTTAGCCTAAGTTTTAAAATAAAATTTCATAAATGTTTACTTTAATTTTTTTTATGATTCTTCCATTAATGTAACTAGCGAAAATAATTGATCTTTCAATTTATTTTAGAGTTTTGGTTAAGAGTAAAATTTTCAAAGTAAGAAGATACGTAGATCCAATTTAGTCGAAGCCCGAAAATAGTGGATGAAGACGCATCAAATAATATATGAGTTAAGAAATTTCTTAAAGACAAGTGAAGTAAGAAAGTGAGATTTATTATGAGGCATGCATTCTAATTTAAGTAGTTTTGTCCTTGAGTCTAATTAGTATATTATTATATTGTGATTTTTTTTAAAAGGATGCTTTCGCAAGTAAAGTCGGAATGAAAGATTCAAGTTAAGGAATCTAAACGATCAAGGTGAGCTTTCTAATACTAAAATACAAATCGTATTCTATGAAAACTCGAACACATGTTCGTGATTTATAAAGATGTTGTCTTGCTATAAATGTTTTGTGTATGATGCCTATCTGTTTGGCTAAGGCCAAGTGAATTATGAATGATGATATATGTGAATCGATTCGATTTTGAGTCCTGGTATGGTGGTGTCCCTACTTGGAACCTCTGACCGTGAACGGCAGAGAAGGTGACCGTGGAAGGTGGCCACCTTTCCGGCACATGGAAACCTCTGACATGTTGGGCAGAGAAGGTGACCGTGCGAGAACACCATCTCGACGGCACAATGTGATCAGATATGGCTAAGTACCGGAAAAAGGGACTGCAGTCCAATGTGAATATTTTAGTAAGCTCGGGCCTTTTCAATAAAATCCCGAGTGTTACTGTGATGATGGCTTGACAATATTTTCAAATGTATATTTGTATTTTTCGGCAATGTGTTCACTAAGTACTTTTGTACTCAGCCCTGCATATATTTCTAAATGTGCAGGTTGAGCAGCGAAGTGGTGGAGGAAGTGCTATTGAGACAAGGCATTTAATTCAGTCAGATTTTGACTCTCGGAGGTTCATGTCTTCATACATGTAACCGCGTTCATTTGCTTTCGTTGTGCATCTGAAAATACTCAAGTCTATTTTGTTCAAAACTCTGATATTTTAAAATTTTTACAAACAATTACTCGAGTTTTCATGATCGAGTATCTTTCTTCTATGTATCAGTACTTAATTACTCATGTCTCGCAATCAATGTTTGATTTTATTTTCCCTTATTTCTTTCCCCTCTTCTTATACCCCCACCCCTAGTCACGGTTCCCCGACTATGCTATCCTTAGCTAGTGCGGTTGTGACAGAGTGGTATCAGAGCATTCTTTCTCGCTCTGAACCCGAGAGTCTTTTTTGAAAATCTTTGGTCTAGCCTTGTTCCACTAGACTGTCTAATCAATGAAAATGCTCTTAGCACTCCCTCCAATCGCACTCAACGAGGAAAAAGGTAACTTGTTCTCTTTCAAAAGAAAGTCAAGATGTTTAAAAGTTTGAAATGGAGAAATAACTCATGTAATTAATTTGAGTGAACAGATGAAAATACCAAGTTTAAAGAAAGAGTTGATGTTTCTTGATTTGGTAGCGTGCTTAAAGAAAGAGTTAGTATGTCTTTTCTTGGCTAAAGACTGTGAATGTATGAATAAAAGAAGTAACTTTCTTAAATGGAAAAAGGTACTGAAATATGAAAGTATAAAGTATACGAGTCTGGTACCAATTGGTGAAATGACACATCTTTTTGAGTTAGTCATTGAATCATGTTGCTAGTATGGGGAAATTGAAATTTCCAAGAACTTAGAATACTTAGTTATGCGTTCCTTCTAGAACACAATATGAACTCAAACTTAGAAGTATGGTATGAACATTTCTCGCTTTCCCGAGCGACGAAAAGAAAATGGCCCGATAAGAAAGAAACTTCGTCACGAGAAAAGTAATCCAACATAGAACAAAACGATGTTTCTACGTTCCAATGACATGAATAATCTGGGTTAACCGTTGTCTTTCTTGACAATCCAATCACTCCAAAGGAACATACCTTTGATCCAACTAAGCGATGTACACATACATAGAAAGAAAATATGATTACAATGTAAAGAAAGAACGTGTTACGAGGATGAGCGTTATGACGAACCGAGAGTACCAAAGAGTCGTAATCCCCACATATGGTCATCTGACGTGATCGTAAGGTGAAAGTAGCTTGTGACCAAAGTTTCTCATAACTTAGTTACCATTCTCTATAAAGAATTAAACTAGGGAGTATCACCATTGTAGTTAACCAAGAAGATTCATCAGCAACGCTTACTTGGATTCCCATGAATTCCATTTTCCCGCATCCCCCTGACCAAAATACTTTTGTTGAATTAAGATATTAAATGACTTCCTTTGCAAAGTAATGTGCCATCATTTTCCCTCTTCTATGTTAAGATTGTGAATCACTTTCAGTTTTGAGCTTGCTCCTTCATGTTTTCTGATAACCTCCAGTGACTACGGTCCTTCTTTACTCATTCTGTATAAAAGCAATACTTTGACTCTCTGAATTCTTGCCACCAAACTCCTATACTAGGAGCTGCTTTATTTATAGCCTTTAGAATGAACATGTTTCCCTAAACTATTGTCTCTTACATAATGATATATTCTTCAAAGATCCTTATTAGACTTTTAGTGTTTTCAAATGTGCTTGTTGACAAGCTCTTTAATTTATAAAGAACAGTCCCCTCTTCTTATTTCCACTATAATTATTCCATCATGCTTTGAGCTTTTTATTAACTCCAAGTCTAAAGTAATTTGCTCTCTTCCCGAACTAGTTTGCTCTGGTTGTCTTCTCTACTTATTAATTTCTGTGATTTGGTTATAAACTTTGTGAATTCATTAATGTGATATAGTATCACGATGTTGTTGACCCTAAAGAGTAGTTCCTTGTTATTCTTCCACATGAGCCCAATCATTTTCAATCTTACTATATTGGAGCAACCATCTGATGGGACCTTAAACCTTTTTAATTGACCCTTTGTGCTTTCAGACATACTTATTGACAAGCTCTTTATTTTACATGAGTACTCTCATCTTCTGAATTCAAATATGACTGTTGTCTCTTGATCAGAGCTTTTCTACAAGCTCCATGTTAAAGCTGGCACATTGCTTCTCCCTTGGCTAGTTTCCTCTTGTTGCCATCTTTATTAGTTAGTTTACCTGAATTGCTTATAAACTCTAAAAATTTCGTTGATATGATCTTCTATCACAGTGTTGTCGAGTAAATTGCAATTGTTTGTTTTTCCTATTCTTTTCAAATCCATTTGTAACCATCCATCTCAGGTCTTCCTGTTATCATCTGGGAATACTTGAAACTTTTCTACTTGACCGTTCATTTTGAATATAATATTGGCAACATATTATTGACATCTACATTTTATTCATCATACCCACACTTTCTCAATTTATTCCATCTGGCAAGCTCTTCCCACAATAAAATTTCCAAGCTCTATGGGTATAGCTCAAGCCCTTTAAAGTTGTATCTTTTCTTTTCTGGGAGTGAGCATAATGAGTCCAATTGAGCCTAGTCTTTGCACTTTATGAAAACCTTTGTTGCAAGCTACTGGTGAAAGTTTGTGGTGAACCAAACACTCACGTAATTGAAATAATTATAATCGTTTTATTTTCATGGTTACCTTGGAGCCTACCCAAAGCAAGAACGATTCGAATATTTCTCTTAGAGTCCCAAATTCAGTTCCTATCAAAGTTAAAACCGTTATACCACCTCTAAATTTCCTCGCGTGAGACCCTCAAGGAAGCGCAAGACCGGCAAAAATCCTACGCCGATGAGCGTCGAACAGAATTGAAATTTAACATCGGGGAGAAGATCTTCTTGAAAGTATCCCCTTCCAAAGGAATAACAGAATTTGGACTCAAGGGAAAGCTGAAACCACGATTTATTGGACCCTATGAAATTCTGGAAGAAGTGTGCCCAGTAGCATATCGCTTGGCATTACCACCCAACTTTGGGAACGTACACAACGTATTCCACGTCTCCCAACTTCGAAGGCATGTGTTCGACCCAAAACATGTGATTTGCCACGAAGAAATCATTCTAGAACCTGACCTGAGTTACGAAGAAAAGTCGGTAGAAATACTAGATCGAAAGGTGCAGCAGCTTCGGAACAAGTCGATTACTACAATGAAAGTTTTGTGGAAAAACCACGGACAGGAAGAAGCAATATGGGAGCTAGAAAAGAAAATGAAGGAGAAATATCCCGAGCTTTTTTTCTAAATACTTCCTAAATTTCGGGACGAAATTTCTTTTAAGGAGGGTAGAATGTAACAACCCGAACTTTCGTACCTTATTATTATTATTAGCCTAAAGATAAATAATAAGTGATCGTTGTAGTATTCGAAATCTGCCATTTTCATGTATAATAATTGATCTAGAATAATCGTTGCTTCGTTCTCGAATGAATATTTCAAGTAAAAAAAAGTAACACCAAATAAAAATTTATACTGTCCGGCATATCTCCGAAGTCCGCTAAATTACTATTATACAATTTTATCAAATCCTTATCTATTACAATTAGAGAAAAGTTTACGCAGCCCGTTCAATGATCGTGCTCGCACTCCAAGAAAGTCCGGTACATCATCAGGGAAGACTATGGATGTAATTTGTTTTCCTACACCAAAGCCACGAGCTTAAACTGGGTTTTTCCTATACCAAATTAAATAAATAAGTAAATAAATATACAAATAATAAAATTTAATAAAATATATATAAAAAAATAATAAATAAATAAATAAGAGAGGGGGCAGATACATAGAATCGTTTTTTTTTCAGCACAGCATTAAATGCTGCATTTAATTAAGAGCAGGCAAATCATATTTGAGATAGGAATAATGTCAGACAACTTGCATCTTTCGTGAGTATGCATATAGATATACAATCATTTTCACACACCATACCACAATCAAACCTTTCCAAAAAAAAAAAAGAAATTTTCACATAGAAATCGGATGTGAAAGCTGCAGATAATTGTAGGATCAAGTACTACAATCCAACAACACTTTATTCCACATCAAAAAGGTGAATCCCAAAACCATTCTTTTCCTTTACATTTATGAAAAGAAGCATGCTTATATTTGGAAATAGAATCTGCCACACCAAGTTTGAAACAACGTATTTCACCAAATACAGTAGATAGAACCAGAATAAAATCATTTTGCCTTAATAACTAGAAAGAATGAGCTTATCTCGTGAATATGAATCTGCCGGATTTTTGGCAACGGCTCTTCGGCAGCCCGGAGACAACCAAGGACAGCCCCCACCTCGATACGTCACTAATTTCACAACCTTCACAAATTAATTTCCAAAACACTTGGATCTAAAATTATAAACTTTTAGAAATTGAAATAAAAGGAAAGAACAATAAATCAACCCTTACCTTTCGGGAGTCCGGCGAGGAGGCGGCAGATTCGGGAAAAGAGGGGGAAGGGGCTGAGGCGGTGGAGCAGGGGTGAGGTGATGGCGGTGGATATCAAGGGGGAGAGAGTGGTGGGCCGCGACGGCGAGCCGCCGCGCGTACAGGAGCGGCGGCAGCGGCGGCGGCGTGAGCATAGCCGAGAGAGAGAGAGAGGGGGGAGAAGAGAGAAAGAGAGAAGAGGAAGAGAAAAGAGAGAGAGAGAAGGAGAGAGAGAGAAGAGGGAGGAGACGTCGGCGGACGGTGGTGCTGAGGATGGCGACGGCGGGCGGCGGCGGTGAGGCTGGAGAAGGGAGGCTGCTGTTGTGTAAATGTGAAATGAGGGAGGAAGGCGATAGTAGGGTATTTTTGAATGTGGGTTTCCTAATTGTGGACTCATATTTTAATTAATTGGGCCATGCAACTATAAAAATAAAGCCCAACTGCTTCTAATTAAATTAGAGCTACAATGCATAGGGAATATGAGACCCATTTCGAAATTTAATAACTGGGCTTAAATTAAATGGCTTTTAAATGGAGGGAAGCCCAATTTCGAAATTGACTTATATTTTGGGCAAAAAGAAATAGAAGAGGTCTTCATCTAGTAGAAAATAATATCTTTTTAAAGCAAAATTAATATTAAATTTTAACCTAAGTTTTAAAATCAGATTTCATAAATGTTTACTTTAATTTTTTTTATGATTCTTCCATTAATGTAACTAGCGAAAATAATTGATCTTTCAATTTATTTTAGAGTTTTGGATTAGAGTAAAATTTTCAAAGTAAGAAGATACGTAGATCCAATTTAGTCGAAGCCCGAAAATAGTGGATGAAGACGCATCAAATAATATATGAGTTAAGAAATTTCTTAAAGACAAGTGAAGTAAGAAAATGAGATTTATTATGAGGCATGCATTCTAATTTAAGTAGTTTTGTCCTTGAGTCTAATTAGTATATTATTATATTGTGATTTTTTTTAAAATGGTGCATTCGCGACTAAAGTCGGAATGAAAGATTCAAGTTAAGGAATCTAAACGATCAAGGTGAGCTTTCTTATACTAAAATACAAATCGTATTCTATGAAAACTCGAACACATGTTCGTGATTTATAAAGATGTTTTCTTGCCATAAATGTTTTGTGTATGATGCCTATCTGTTAGGCTAAGGCCAAGTGAATTATGAATGATGATATATGTGAATCGATTCGATTTTGAGTCCTGGTATGGTGGTGTCCCTACTTGGAACCTCTGACCGTGAACGGCAGAGAAGGTGACCGTGGAAGGTGGCCACCTTCCCGGCACATGGAAACCTCTGACATGTTGGGCAGAGAAGGTGACCTTGCGAGAACACCATCTCGACGGCACAATGTGATCAGATATGGTTAAGTACAGGAAAAAGGGACTGCAGTCCAATGTGAATATTTTAGTAAGCTCGGGCCTTTTCAATAAAACCCCGAGTGTTACTGTGATGATGGCTTGACAATATTTTCAAATGTATATTTGTATTTTTCGGCAATGTGTTCACTGAGTACTTTTGTACTCAGCCCTGCATATATTTCTAAATGTGCAGGTTGAGCAGCGAAGTGGTGGAGGAAGTGCTATTGAGACAAGACATTTAATTCAGTCAGATTTTGACTCTCGGAGGTTCATGTCTTCATACATGTAACCGTGTTCATTTGCTTTCGTTGTGCATCTGAAAAGACTCAAGTCTATTTTGTTCAAAACTCTGATATTTTAAAATTTTTACAAACAATTACTCGAGTTTTCATGATCGAGTATCTTTCTTCTATGTATCAGCACTTAATTAGTCATGTCTCGCAATCAATGTTTGATTTTATTTTCCCTTATTTCTTTCCCTACTTCTTATATCCCCCACCCCTAGTCACGGTTCCCCGACTATGCTATCCGTAGCTAGTGTGGTCGTGACAGGATCATCTTAGTTGGGACAAACTAAAAAGGAAGGTGGATCATCTTCAATGGATCGGAATGAGTATTAAATAACAGTGGCTTAACTTGACAAATTGGTGGGTTACTAACACATGGTTCAAGTTATAATTTTGACAAGATTAAGAGGGCCCTGTCTTATGTAGGGCTTTGAGTTAAACTTAAATATGATATCAAACAAATAGAAATACCCACATATAATTCTCTATTTTAGTATTACTATTTTATCAAACACGTCCTAAAGATATAGTTAGCAATTGATCATGCCTCCTTCTATATAAATATAATTGATCATGCCTCATTCTATATAAATATATTATTATTTGAATTGTAATTGTATTTATTTGAGTTGTTTGATTACATAGATTATAGTCCCTTTTATAGGATATGAAAGAACTCTATGAAGGATGATATATTGTACACGCTACTTTAAAAACCATCCTTTTGTAGTGATTCTCTTATGAATATTCTTCATGATTTATTTCTTTTGTTGACATTCCCTAAAGTTAAGTAATGGAGTTTTTGATAATTAACTTTCCAAAAACTTACGAAAAATGTCCGAGTCTACGGCTGTAGTAAAAATATCAACAATTTGATCTTCAGATTGAACAACCGAAAACTCAACAACTTTAGCTTCAATTTTTTATTGATGAAGCGTGTTTCATTTTATCGTGTTAGGCTAGATTTTATAATATATTGATTATAGCTTTATTTTCACAAAATATTTGGCAGGCTTTTGTCTAAAGAAAACCCAATCTTCCCATCAATATTTTTAATTTTAATCATAGCACTTCGGTCAATCTACTATGATTCCTCTGAGTTAATGTACTTGACAGTGTCACAAACGTTTGTTTCTTAATTTTCCATTTCACCAAATTTCAACCAATCTAGGTGAAGTATCCAAATGTTGATCTTCCATCAATAGGATTTTTAGCCCGGCCTGCATCTGTGTAGCAGTGGATCTTTAAATTGCCATTCTTTTTAACGTTATCCCATGGTGATACGATCATATCCATATCCCAATTATTTAGTTGCATATTTGATTTACCATATCTTTTCCATATTTGTTTAGATATTTGTTTCTTGTTCATTAAGTTAGTAGCATTATAAATAGGAGTTATTGTTATCACTTTATTCATTCAATGAATTAATGAAAGCAGTATTTCGCCCAACTTGGCTTGAGTATCAAGTATAATTTTCGTTCCTTTTTTTGCTGCTCATCGGAGAACGTCCGAGAAACGGCAAATCGTGAGCCTTCCTTCGAGCTTGTCGAAGGATTGATCACCCTATCCGTCCGAGAAGATTGCCATCCGGTCACGTTACGGAGGACGTCCGTAACAACTGGTGCTTTCATCCCGTACTCATCCTCCATATAAAAAAAAAAAAAAAAAAAACAGTCGCAGCACCACCATCACAGCCACGCCTAATCCTCCACCTTCTTCATCAATAACCTATTCACCACCAATATCCTTAATAGAAGTAGCTCAATGGCAATCTCCTCGAGGGCCTCCTAACATGAGGACGTCCAGCGCTGGATCGGATGAACGTATACCGCCGACGGGGTTCCTCACCGGAGGCAATGCGCAAGTCACAATCAGAGACTCTTCGCGCCGCGCGTCCACAAGCGCTTCACGCGGCGACGATCAGTCGCGATATCCGCGGCGCGATTTCCAGGCGGCCTCCGAGGCGCCGCACGATGTGGCAGGAACAACCGCGATTTTCTCCACCGGGTTGGAGAAGATCTTGGCGCGATTTGACAGAATGGAACTCAGGCTGGAGAAGTTGGAAGCGCCCGAACCTGATCCCCCCTATTTCTCGGACGAACTTGATGACGAAGGGTATCACTCCCCGCGCGACGCTTGGGCGGCAGAAGACGATGTCCACCGGCCTTTCATCCACGGACAACGAGACCGTGGTGGGGATATCCATCGTCGACGAGGCGCTGCCCGCGCATTACATTGGCGCGACGGCCGTTTTCCGCAGCAGAACGTTCATCGGGCGTCGTACCGCGATCGCCCCGAGCCTCGGCACCGCACGTGCTGGGACAGGCCGCAGGACCGGTACCTGGGGATGGACGAGTCCGAACAAAAACACTATGTGGACTTCTATTCCGGATCGAGGCGTCGCCGGACTTGCTGGGATCCGCCCTCCCGCACATCCGGTGGACGTGTGGAAGAGATTCGCGCTCCTCCGCTGTCAGAACCACCGCCACAGCCTGTACCAGAACCAGAACTGTTCTATGGCCCGACGCATCGTGGAGCATCTGACACTCCCGCGTCAAAATACACGACGCGCCCCTCTTTCGGCCCCCGGGGCTTTCTTCACGCTGATTCAGACGTGCCGTCGCGATTCCCACCTAGCTCGTATACTGGACAGCAGCGAGAGCAGCCCCAAACCTGGAACTGGCACCTACACCCCACATTCCCAAGCCCTCGTACCCCCGCACATCCACAGCTCGTTCTCGACCAGAAGCCACCGCTGCAGCACGTGCTCGACCAACAACCACGGCCAAGTCGCCACCGCGCTGCACCGCCCCCGCCGCTGCACATGGATCAGCAACGATCGTCATCCTGCGGCCATCCTACGACTCACCTCCGTCAAGCTGCGGCCTACCTCGAATTGCCCACTACTGTGAAGCAGCCCCTGCTCCAACGCCCGCCCTCCTGCCTGCGTTCCCCGAGCCTCCACTCCGCTACGAAGCTTGTTTCTTGTGAAGAGAAATACTTGGAGAGTGATGCAAAAGTGTTGAATCAAGTTGACTTGCGGCTCAATGAAAAGAAATTAGTAGATGATGAAGTACGAGCTATAGAGGTGGATAAAATTGATGACGATGATGGTCTTCATGATTCAAGTAAAAAGAATGAGGAAGAGGCATATGTAGAGGAGGACGATTCCATAGAGGAAGTGCTGAAGGTCATCTCCTCATTCCCTGTTGTTCAAGTGCAATCCAAATCTATTGTTGAGAATTGTTGGGGCAAGAAAGGAGATAATGCTTACGCCGGTTTGTGCATAATTGTTGGTGTCTATGTGGATTTGAGTATTAGTGATGTTACAAGTATGAATCATCGATCAACATCGCCCGATACCGATGCAAGGTTGATCCCTCCGCGCAATGACATGTTGGATTCGAACATTCTTGGAGGCGTGAACAACCTTTTCGATTTGGCAAGGAATTTTTCCAAAAAAATCGGGTCTCCTTTGTTGATTTTTGACAAAGGTGATAAATGGAGATATTCAGTTGTTCGATATGTGTTTGATCCAGGAGGAGACGCCTCGCCAAAGCTTTGGCTTTCAACTCTCATAAGTGGTTCGTGGTTCCCACCTTGAGGACAAGGTGTATTTCAACCGTGGGGGAGTTGATACGATCATATCCATATCCCAATTATTTAGTTGCATATTTGATTTACCATATCTTTTCCATATTTGTTTAGATATTTGTTTCTTGTCATTAAGTTAGTAGCATTATAAATAGGAGTTATTGTTATCACTTTATTCATTCAATGAATTAATGAAAGCAGTATTTCGCCCAACTTGGCTTGAGTATCAAGTATAATTTTCGTTCCTTTTTTTGCTGCTCATCGGAGAACGTCCGAGAAACGGCAAATCGTGAGCCTTCCTTCGAGCTTGTCGAAGGATTGATCACCCTATCCGTCCGAGAAGATTGCCATCCGGTCACGTTACGGAGGACGTCCGTAACACATGGTGGAAAGTTTTCCTTCATATATCTTATACTAATCCTTAATGATACATCAAGATGAGGTCGATGCATAAATGACTTATTACATTGATTACATATGTTATATCGGTCTATCGGGTCTGGTATGAGATAAGTAAATTAATTTTCTTACCAAACGTTATATTTTCCTCGATCAGTTAGTTGGGCTCCATCTATAATCTAAAGGCCATAATTGAGAATAATTGGAGTTTCAACCGGTTTATAGTCCATCATATTGGTTTATGCATATCTTTTGGTTGATAAAAATGTTAGAGTTTTATATATTCTAAAGCATCTTTCGAGTGTTTGTATATTGTAAAAGCTCTTCCATTCATTTTAAAATTAATAAAATAGATTAGTTTGTCACAATGTGCTCCATTTGTACATTTATAAGATGTTTTCACAAACATTTAAATATATTAAAATTTAATAAGTCAAAATCTTTTGCTTATGTAGACTAGATGTGAGCGTTCTTCATAGTTGGTTCTTTGCAAAATAGAAATGAAATTTCATAACCTAGAAAAGCCTTGACTAGCTAATTGTGAAAGGTTGGAATGTGAATTCGTCTATCTCCTAATTTTAACAAAATAAATGACACAGGTTTGATATAACATTGAATGAATCTAACAGTGAAAATAATGTTTATTTTTATTTATTAAAAGAAGAGGTCTTAGTATTATTACTCCCTTCGTCTCACTTTAGCAGTCACGGTTTACCATTTTTAGATGTCTCACTTTAGGAGTCCCGGTTGGAATATTCCATAAATGATAATAGGCCCTTCATTCCACTAATCTTTTCCACTCAAGTGATCAACTTTCCATTTTGGGTTGTCCCACCACAAGTGATCAATTTTCTTTTTTAGCTAAAAACAAAATTTCAACCATCATTTACTTTATTCTCTCCCTCTTACTTTATTCTTTCTTTCTTTCTTTATTCTATCTTTATCTCTCTTACTTTTTCCTCTCTCATACTTTACTCTCTCCACTTTAATTCAATATATATCATTTTCACCAACTTTCCTTTACATATCTTAAAGCCTATGGCAAACTCAAATGAGACTCCTGAAGTGGAAAAGATGGAGTATTTATTAATCAATATACTCCATCCGTCTGCAAAATATTGTCCAAGTTTGACTTGACACGAGTTTTAAGAAATGGAAAGAAAACTGAGTGCAAAAAGTTAGTGGAAAATAGGTTCCACATTTATATATTAGTTTTATAATAAAATGTGAGTGTAATGTAGGTCCCACATTGTGAGTGTAATGAGTTAGTAGAAAGTGGGGCCTATTTACCAAAAATGGGAAAAAACGAAGTAGACAATATTTCGCGGACGGACAAAAATGACAAAACTGAATAACATTTCACGAACGAAGGGAGTATTTAACTTAGAGTATATAATATTGTTATGCATTACTTTTATTTGATGTTCCTAAATATATTTTAGTGTTAGAGCATCCACATCCATGCACTTCCGCAAGAGCATGGATGTGGGCCCGGACCCAAATTTATTCATTTTTTACTCTATGTTCTTCCGCAAGAGCACAACACTCACATCCATGCTCTTTCGCAAGAGCATGCTCAAGGGTCCTACCATTCTATTATTCAATTTAAATACTTCAATTACTAAAAACATTTCCACAATATTAAAATGCATTAAAAATACCCGAAATACTATTTACAAATTACTAAAAAAATAAAAAATTACATAATTAAAATCCTAAAATTACAAATTACATAATTAAATTCATAATAAAAAAAATTGAAGTATAAATGAGAGATAATTTGATGTAAAGAATGGATGATGAATGTGGGTATTTATAGATGATTTTGAGATAAAAAAATAAAAAAGGGTAAAAAACAACTATATTTTTGGGAATATATATATATATATATATATATATATATATATATTCTGGATTATTTTTGATTTTTTATGAATTTTAAAAAAATAAAAATAAATTTAACGGAATAAAAACGAGCCAATCAGGAGGCGCCACATAGGCGTGGTCTTCAGCACGGCGGTGCTCTTGCTATCGAGCAGGGTTGTCGGCAAGAACAAAACAGACCACAGTGGTGAGCACGGTCGTGCTCTTGCTGTCGGCAAGAGCACAGCTCTTCCGCAAGAGCACCAATGTAGATACTCTTAAAACAATTAAAAATATTTTTGGGCATCCATTGAAAAATAAATTGTTTTCATATTATGGAAAATAGATTTGAAGGAGAAAATACATTTTCAGAATAAAAAAGTTATTGAAAATTTTTAAAAAAATAAAGAATTCGTAAATTGTTTCTATAAATTAGATATAAGCAAAATCAAGAAGTGGAAAATAAAATTTTGAATGTAAAGTCAAGCTACGCGCTAATCATTGGCTATATTTTCGATTCCGGATCGCAATCCTCGTCCCAGCGCAATTTGATCTCCACCATCGGCTTCATCATAAATCCAACGGTCAAAATGATGATAAAAAGCAAGATGAAATTCAAACATCCGGCTCTTCAAAATTTCCACTTAAATCCCAATTCAAGTATTCAACCTCCTATAAATACAATACCCGATTTCATCTCAGATTTCATATCTAAATTCAGAAACACATTTTTTTAGACACTTGCATCACTAGTGTGATTTCAATTTATCTATCAATGGCGAGAACGAAGCAAACCGCCAGAAAATCAACCGGAGGCAAAGCACCACGGAAGCAATTGGCGACTAAGAGCATCCACAATGTGGCGGACGATAGCTCGCCCGATGCCTCGGGCGCACCATCGTCCGCCACTGTGGGTGCTCGTACGATGGATGATGCGTCGTCCGCGCCCTAAGCTTAGTTCGCGGACGAAGTGCGGACGATAGGGCATCGTCTGCGCTATCGTCCGCCCACTGGGCGACGCGGACGATGCAACGCGTTTTAGTTTTTTTTTTAATTCGAAAATTTTGTTATTATACATACCCCCAGCCTCACATTTCATTTGTAACCTATCGATTCACTTTTCAACTCTCAAATTACGCTATAAAATGGATTCCGGTGGATACTCAAGTTCTACTAGCCCGATGTTTGGAGATGGTGCACGGTGGCCGGGTACACAACCTGATGAATATCGGTCGTTCGACCCCAACCCATAGTACGATCCCGACTTCAGTACGGATTCGTACTGTCTCTCTGACATAGAGCCGTCTCCAACTCGCCCTGTCGCCGCCGCTGCCGCCCCGCCAGAAAGAAGCGGACCAAGCACCGGGCGTACAAGTTGCCACCTCCGGCAACGAATGAAGAGTACACCCCCGACCGTACGAACTACTAGCCGGATGAAACCCTCGCCTTAGCGAGGTGTTGGGTGGATATATCGAAGGACCCGATATTTGCGAACAACCAAAAGTAGCTCGCGTACTGAGAGCGCATCGCCGAGCGCTACAATGAGGCGAAGCCGCCGAGCTTGTACAAGCGCCAAAGGGAGCAGCTCCGCAAGCACTGGGATCAGGTGAAGAAGCAAGTCAACCTGTTCGCGGCGGAGTACGAAAAGTGCTCGAGGGATCAGGGAAGCGGCGAGAGCTTGAGCGACGTGCGTGATAGAGCGTTGTTGTCGTACCAGTCCATATACGGCGACTTCAAGTATTTCAGCATCTGGGCTTTTAAGGGACAAGCAGAAGTTCCAAGTCGTGATTCTGCACACCGGTGCGACAAAGAGGACGAAGGCCACCGACACTGGTGGTTACACGACCAGCGAAAGCGGAACTCGTCCGGTGGACCTCAACTGGACGTACACGGAGGAAGAGAGTTCCGGCACACCGATGTCCTCCCGGCGACGTCCCCTAGGCGTCAAGACTGCGAAGAACAAGGGGAAGGCGAATGCGACATCCTCCTCGGCCGCCCCCCCCCCCCCCATCGTCGATCCCGACCCCTACCCCGGCGACACTTGCCTACTCGGATTTGGCAACGGCCTCGATGGCGCGGACGTTGTTGGATACGCACAACGCCTTTATGAAGTGTACGGATCGGCCAGAGCCGAATACCTCCAGGGGTTGATCAATGAGTTGCGCCGGAAGTTGGGGCTTTTGTAGAATAGTCAATTTTTTTTTATTTCTAACCCGTGTAATTTTTTTTCAATCAACGTATTAATTGCCGTTTTTAGTTAATCGTTGTGTTTTTTTAATTAGTTTGCATTTAGGGTTTTTGAAAATATTTAAATTAATTAACAAAATAATAGAAAACCTATAGGGCGCCCCACTGCAGGTGGAAGGGCAGAAGGATAAAATGCTTCTTAACGATGGTAATCGAGAGAGTAAGATAGGCTACGCATATTGGAAGTTTAGGGAGTAAAGGATCGTTTTTTTTTCTTATTGTAAAGATACACTAATTCATCTCCTTTATATAGGGAGGAATACATGGTATTTTAGGAAGTATATAATTCTATTCTAGGACAATGTATTCCCTATGAATTATGTATATTTTCCTTGTAATGACTCCACTGATTTTGGTAATGAGATCTCATTTGATTCCAATAATTGCTCCTTTGATTTTGATATAGTTTGACACTCCCCCTCAATTTGAGCAATGGTATCTCCAATGCTTAACTTGCCCAATATCTCTTTGAAGATTTTTGGTTGAATCGCCTTGGTCAATATGTCTGCAAGTTGTTCTTCTGATCGGACAAAGGGAAATTCAATAATACCTCCTTCCAACTTTTCTTTGATGAAGTGCCGATCTACTTCTACATATTTAGTTCGGTCATGTTGCACTGGATTCTCTGAGATGCTGATGGCGGCTTTGTTGTCGCAGAATAACTGACTCTTTCGAGTAGGAGGGAAGCCGATCTCTGTGAGCAATCTCCTTAGCCACAGGATTTCCATGAGTCCACTTTTCATTCCTCGGAACTCGGCCTCGGCGCTAGACAGAGCTACAACCTTTTGCTTCTTACTCCTCCAGGTAACCAAGTTTCCTCCGATAAACGTAAAGTAGCCTCCTGTAGATTTCCTGTCCACTGGATTGCTTGCCCAGTCAGCATCCGTGTAACCATCCACCTCTAAGTCTTCCCTTTTAGCTAAGAATATTCCATAGCCTACTGTGCCTTTCAAGTAGCGTACAATTCTCAATGCGGCCTCCATGTGGTTAGCTTGAGGTTGGTGCATGAACTGACTCACAATACTCACAGCGTATGCAATATCGGGTCTCGTGTGGGAGAGATAGATAAGCTTTCCGACAAGTCGTTGATATCTTTCTCTGTCTGTTAGTTCTGCTCCTTCCTCTATTTTTAGCCCATGGTTTGGAATCATCGGAGTGTCTAATCTTTACACGCCGCTACTGATAGTAGTGTCTGCACGGTTTCCATTTTAGCAACTGGTGAGAATGTCTCTTCATAATCTACTCCATATACTTGTGTGTATCCTTTTGCCACGAGCCTCGCTTTGTATCTCTCGATTGAACCATCTGCTCTTCTTTTTATGGTGAAGATCCACCGACATCCAACCGGCTTCTTCCCTTTTGGTAGTGTACATTTTTCCCAAGTGCCATTGTTTACTAGGGCGTCTATCTCCTTCTTCATGGCTTCTCTCCAGTGTTTATGTTTACTGGCTTCCTCAAAGGACTGTGGAATGTTCTCTTCCTCGTATAGGGCAGCTTCAAAGGCCCTGGCCATCTCTGATAGGTGACTCTGAGCAATGTTGGATACTGCATATTTTGATTTCTTTCCTCTCCAATCTGGTGAGAACCGTCGCGGAGGGACTCCTCGTGTTTTTCTCGGGGGTAACTCGTATGAGTCTCCTGTATCTCCACTCACTCCACATTCCCCATTAGAGACCCTATCATTGTTAGTACATTCGAAGGGTGTATTATCAATTTCTGACCTGCTTACCTCAGGAATCGAGGACGGGGCTGACGGCTGGTCAGTGTCACTTTGTTCTTCGTTCTGTACTACAGAATGAGACGGCTCAGCGGTGTTGCTAACTTCCTCAGGTGGACCAACGTCTGTGACAAGGCTTGGCTGTGACTCTCCCCCTGTCTGGTGTTCCCCTGGATGTGGTTCTCCCCCTAACTGATGGTTTCTGATATCTGGAAGCCAATCTAGGAGGTCATTCTTTGGACTATTGTCGGACGTCTCCCCCTGACTACTGGATTGGCTGTAGAAATATTCCCCTTCCACAAAGTCACAATTCATGGTGGTGTGGATCCTACGGGTTTTTGGGTCATAGCAGCGGTATCCTTTTTGATTTTTTCCATAGCCAAGAAAGACACATTTCATGGCGCAAGGATCAAACTTGGTACGTTCGTGTTTGGGAATGTGGACAAAGACCGAACATCCGAACACTCTGGGCTCAAGGGATAGGGATGAGGGTATGTCGAAGTGTTGGGAAAAAATGTCTAAGGGAGTTTTGAAGTTAAGTATGCCTGTGGGGAGACGATTTATGAGGTAGACGGCGGTAGCTACAGCTTCTGGCCAAAAAGATTTGGGTACTTTGGATTCAATTAGGAGAGCTCTAGTAATCTCTAGGATGTAACGGTTTTTCCGCTCGGCGACCCCATTTTGTTCTGGATTGTATGCACATGAGGTTTGGTGGACGAGCCCCTTTATCCTAAAAAATTCTTGCATTTTATTGTTGACAAATTCCCCCCCATTGTCTGATCGAAGGGTCTGGATAGTCTGTTTATACTGGGTTTGAATAAGGTTATAGAAATCTACGAACTTATCAAACACGTCATGTTTATTTTTTAGAAAATATATCCAGGTCATACGGGAGTAATCATCAATAAAAAGCACAAAATAGCGAAAACCTTGTCCCCCATTGATTGGAGCAGGACCCCAAACATCAGAATGTACTAAAGCAAACGGAGATTTTACTCTCGTATTGTTTAACTTGAAAGAATGCCTATGGTTTTTGCCCAACACACAAGTATCACAATGAAAAGAGTTTAAAGATTGAGCTAACTTAGGAAAAAGAAGTCGAAAATATCCTAAAGATGGGTGCCATAACCGACGATGCCAAAGCCAAGCCTGTCTGTCTGTCAGTCCGGGAGTCAGCATCATTGCAGCACTCTGTTGGGCTATCTCGTCCACGTAGTACAGCCCGCTTCGCTCAGTGCCACGCCCAACTATCGTCCCCGTCTTGATATCCTGTAACATGCAAAATTGGGGTTGCATTAGTAATTTGCAGTTCAGTTCCTTAGTCACATGACTAATTGATAACAACTTATGAGATAAAGACGGAACAAAAAGGCAATTAGAGAGGCAAAGAGTGGGCGAAATGTTAATTGTGCCCGCCCCCATGACTCGTGTTAGGTCCCCACTGGCAGTTTGGACATATGATTTTTTTGACGGGACAATGGAGACAAAGTCTGAGGCTTCAAACGAAATGGTATCTGTTGCTCCACAGTCGAAAATCCAATGTGGGTCTTTTGGGCCGGAAGTGGATGTAGATGAACAAGCTAAGGCATCGAAGGAGTTTCGACACGGGATGTTTGGCTGATTTAGGACGAGTATGGAAGGTTGGGGTATAATTTGCAATGTTTTGGCAATTGAGGGGTCTAATTGCAATTTGGCAGTAGGATGGGGCATTTTTTGGGATAAATGAATTTGGTGAGGTGGAATTTGAGATTTACAGAGGTTCTGGGGTGAATTTGAGAAGATAATTCTGGGATGGGGTTTAATTTGCGATTTTGGAGAGTTTGGGGGTGGTCTTTGGGAGGTATTTTGGGGTTGGGGGTTGTTATGGGGCAAAGATGTGGGAGTTTAATTGGGATTTGGGGGAGAGCCTAGCCGACTCCACCTTTCTGGAAACCCTAGTCGTTCCCCCCTGTTCGCCCGTGGGGACCTTAGCGTCTCCGACCGTCCCGTCTTTGCCGTCCCTACTCGCGAATCCTCCGATTCGTGACCCGTTACCTTCCGACCACGTTCTAGTCATGGCGACGGATGCAATTTGAGGCTTTGTGTCGGTTCTGATTCCTTCGCCACCGTTTGCGTTGACCCCGCTGCCTCCGCTGTTGCCCGCCGGATTCTCGGTGTAGGCGGCGCGATTGAGAGCAACGGCTGCCGAGGCTCTTCCGCCTCCTCTGCCTCCGCCGTTTCGGCTTGCATTCCGGGCTTGTTTCGCCCGTTTCATTTCTTCCCACCACTCTGGGAATCCATGAATATGGAAACATGTATCCTTGGTATGTCTCTTTCCTCCGCAATGGCTACATACGAGCTTGCTCTTGTCTTCATCCTTCTGATAGCTGGGATTTCTCTGTGATTGATTATTTTGTGATGTGGTTCGACTCTTGTCGAATACTGCAAGGCCGACTCCTATTCCTGGTTCTGGGTTGAGCAATTTTTCGTTGACGGATTCCCGTCTGACTAGTCCGTAGGCTTTCCTTGCCGACGGGATTGGGTCCATGTTTAGGATCTCCCTCTTGATTTTGCGGTATCGATGATCGTCCAATGCCCAGACAAATTGGTACAACCTGTGCCTCTGGGTGTTTTGGTTGTATTTCTCGATGCTCGACGGAGTATCCATCGGGTTTGGATCCCTGGTATCGATCGATATCCAGAGGTCTTGGAGTTTCTGCCATAGACTCTCCAATGTTAGTTCTCCTTGTTTGATGGTGTATGCCTGTCTGTGCAGGTCTGAGATCTGGAATTGGTCGGCGCCGCTTCCATACGTCGTGGCCAGGCTATCCCACAAGTCAAAGGCCGTTTCGTATTGGGAAACCTTGTTTATGAGGCTAGCATCAATGTTGCTTATAATCCAGTTGAAACAACAGTCATCCCGTTGTTGCCACTGGTTGTAATTCGGATCTGTTGGCAGTGGGGGGTCTGTAACTCCATCGATGTGAGAGGACAGACCCTTCCCACGAATTCCCCTCCGCATCAATTTTACCCACAAGGGGTAGTTATCGCCATTGAGTTTCTCGGCTAGGCGTATTTCGCCTAATGATTCCAAGGATGAAGGCTGTTGATTTTGGTTTTTCTGAGACATGTTTAGTCTCATGAACTCAGCAAACTGTTCGGCTGAGAGGGTTACTGTTTGATTGGTTTTGGTTGGGTTTTCGGATTCTGACATGGTTTCTGTTTGGGTTGTTTTGCAGGTTCAAAAGGTCGGGGAAGGTATTTGAGACGGTGATGAAATTTTTCTGAGTCTCAAGCCCGAGGATACCTGCTCTGATACCATCTTAACGATGGTAATCGAGAGAGTAAGATAGGCTACGCATATTGGAAGTTTAGGGAGTAAAGGATCGTTTTTTTTTCTTATTGTAAAGATACACTAATTCATCTCCTTTATATAGGGAGGAATACATGGTATTTTAGGAAGTATATAATTCTATTCTAGGACAATGTATTCCCTATGAATTATGTATATTTTCCTTGTAATGACTCCACTGATTTTGGTAATGAGATCTCCTTTGATTCCAATAATTGCTCCTTTGATTTTGGTATAGTTTGACAATGCTGACGTGGCAGTGCATAGGGGGCTTTAGGGCGCCCCACTGTGGATGCTCTAAGGCGACGAGAAAATCCGCTCCGGCCACCGGAGGTGTGAAAAAGCCCCACCGTTTCCGCCCCGGAACCGTGGCTCTGAGAGAGATTAGGAAGTATCAGAAAAGCACGGAGCTGCTTATCAGGAAGCTGCCGTTCCAGAGGCTCGTGAGAGAGATCGCCCAGGATTTCAAGACGGATCTCCGTTTCCAGAGCTCCGCCGTAGCGGCGCTGTAGGAGGCGGCGGTCTGTTTGAGGACACCAATTTGTGCGCCATTCATGCTAAGAGAGTCACAATTATGCCCAAGGACATCCAATTGGCTAGGAGAATTAGAGGGGGGAGAGCTTAGGTTGGATCTACGCCTCAATTCTACTGAATGAGAGATTATAATTTTACAAATTATTTTGTTTTCTCTCCGTCCCTAAATTTGTATTCTAAAAATAATCTCATTTTGGATTTTGACAAATTAAGTGAATTAGTGGGTGAATTTATTGATAAACATAATCTTATAGGCATGTAGTTGCACACTTAAACATTGAGCTGTAAAACACAAATTTAAATTAAAAACAAAAAATAGTTAAATTTGAAACTAAAACAAATTTGGATACGATTCAAAATTGAACAAACTTAGTTACAACTTGCATACGACTTGAAATTAGCCGCAAACTCAATTTGTAGTTGGTATTGGCTATAATCAAATAATTTCTCAAATTTTGGCTTAAAATTAATTTATTTCATAAAATTCAAGATATAAAAAATTAGTTAAATTGTGACGGGCTAATGTTTCATTTACGATGATTCCAACCCATACTTCAATAGATATCAACAAAGAAGGGTGACAAAACCTTAGTTGTTATAAAGCTCATCATCCAATTCTGAAAATCCTTTTGATGTCGGGCCACAAAATCGTATGTATGCTAGCGACACATTTTGGAGGCGAAGCTAACTTTTGATTTTGTGCATGCGATGTTGCTTCTCCACAATTCTTGGCAAAATATAAACAATATTTGTAATGAATGTCTAGGATCCAAAGCTAGCAAACATATTGTTATGGCCTAAAATCACAAAATATTCATGTGTTTAGGCCAAAAAATATACCATGCTTATATGTTTAGGAAAAAAAATAGATTGTAGTCTACAGTTTAATTGTTTAACTAATTAACAGTAAATTAATCATTGGATAAAAAACAATGTGTCCATTAAATTTAATTGAAGCGTCACTTTTAAAATTACAAAAGGCATCACTTCATAATGGTAAGAACCTAAAGTTATCAAATATGAAGTACATATTTTAGATTAAATTCATAAAATAATCATATATTTAGAAAAAATAATTAAAATTAAGTCAAAAATTTAATCAATGTTATGGTTAGAACTTCCCTTTTTTTTCTTAAATTTCAAACTAAAAAAAAATTAAATTAAACAAATTGTGGTTTAGACTGAAACTTTTTCAAATAATAAAAACCATCCCCACTTGCTTGGATACATTTTCAATATGGCTCCGTATGCTGAATTAAGAGTGTGAAATTGAAACTGAAGCCTTCAATTCCAAATTCAATATTTAGTATTACAAAAATAATTTGATTTGAAATTGAATTACAATTCCAAATCTCACAATTTCACAATTTGAATTGGGTTTCATATCTAATTTGAAATTTCAAATAGTTATAAATTAGATAGTTTTATTGTATATATCCACTGCATGCACACACTACACACATACAAATACAAACACACATTGCAGTTTGATGTGTGTGTTATTTTATGTGTGTATAAATTTTTCAAATTTAATTTCATACTATGAATTAGCTATTTTATTTTGCAAAATTATAAGATTTGCAATTGAATTTTATAGAATTCTAATTCAGAGTAATGAAACTCATACACCTAAATGATTGAAGTGAAGAAAAAGTTGGGAAAATTTGGTGGTGCACCACTTGGTGATGCCATCACCATCATCAAAGAGTGAAAGCTACACAACATGACAATAAAACTCTCTTCCCATTGCCCTTCCACTCTCTCTCTCTCTCTCTCTCTTGAGGTTCACATGCACTCCTTTGATACCACTCTACCACCACAAGCACAAGCAGAGACAACACACTCACTTCCCTCTTCCTATTTTCTATCCATTAAAAAAAAAGGGTCTGTCTCTGTCTCCCTTTTGTTCATATGCACTCCTCTCTCTGTGAGCAATGACAAATCCTCATTTCATTTATGTTCTCTCTGTCCCGAATGATCTCCAATCCAAACCAAATCCAGCCGTTGGATTCCCATCATCCCTTTAATTTGTTGTTTTCCTCTCACTGAATATATCAATGTGACTTACGCATATTCTCTTGTTTTTAATGGCGGCAATCAACCAAGAATCCAACGGTGAAAATGGGATGGTTTGCAGGAGAGATATTGAAGCCGCCATGGCGAAAGCTGTGGAGCTCAGAGCTCTTCATGCTTCGCTGTTGCAGCAGGGGAAGTCTTCCCCTCTCTCTCGCCATGCTACCTACTTTTCTGCTCAAGATTACCCTGTTTTTACCCCGGTTTGTAACCACTTTTACCCTTTTTTTCCTCTTCTGTTTTTTCATTTACACATCGTCTCATTCAATTTGTATTACTTCTATTCTTATTTGTTAAGACATATGGATTCTTGCTGATATTTGTTTGCTTGTTTCTTCAAAGTTGGGTTATTGATGACTATACTAACATTATTCTTGTCCTTCACTGCTAAGCAAGGCGGCTAGCTAGATTGTACTTGAAGATAAAAGGTTTCCATGACAAACTATGCTTCAACTCAATTATTGAATTTTTTTGTCTAGCTTGTACTTCATTTCTACCATTACTCTTAAGACTTATACGGTTTCAGTTTCCTTAGTAATGATAAGATATTATTATACTCCATCTGTCCCATAGAAATAGTCCATATACATTTATACAATTGTTTTCCTTCTTTTTTACTTTATCATTATGTGCTCTACCGTCCGATACACAATTTGAACTATTTTTTCCTCTTCTCTCTTACTTTACCGTTTATATGCATTAAAACTCGTGGCAAGCCTAAATGATCTATTTCTATGGGATGGAGGGAATAGTTATTTTTGTTTCGTTATCTCTTCTTAAAATCCTTCATGAGGAATCTTGAAGGGGTTGCACAAGCCCTCCTCTATTAAATTGACTCAAATTTAAAACACATTTTATTTTTATAGTTTTAGTCCAGATATACTGATACACGATACACTGTAGGACTAGGTCAGTAGCTGGCGACCCGCTATTACACTATGATATAAATTGATAGGGTGTTACAGTTATTTTTGTTTCATTGGCCAACATTACAAACAAACTAATTTTAGAAAATAAGTTAGTAGTACAATTAGTTATTCTCGGTGACTACTGAGTATATATGATAAATAGTAGTTGCATATATTTGTGGCATGTTCAGGTTCAGCTTATTTCATGCAATGTTGGTAGATGTATAAAAGTCGTGTGAGTCCTATTGGCAACTCACTAGTTACTTATCTCATCATGTTTAATCTGACCTTTGCTTGATGGCGAATCCGTTAACAGAGCTACGAAGACGAACCACTGGAAGGGTACGGGCAAAGTCTTCCTGAAAACTGGAAGGAATACAACTTGGACGCCAGAAACCACACTCAAACCATCCCATCAGATTACAGAACTGCGAATGCTTCTTCAAGGAAAGGCTATCTACGCGGAGCCAATCACGATAACTCCATCGTATGTTCTCGTTCCAACATTGCCGCCCTACCAGAATACTCCAAGTCCAGGAGGACCAGTTTAGGAGACATCGAATCCGTATCATCTTGCAACAAATTCAGGCCGCCAGTCTCAGACGACGTGGACAGCCCGATGAAGAGCAGCAGGAAGTCCAACATCGTCCTGCCACTGACAGACTCACATTCCTCTCTCCACCCGAACACCAAACACAAAGGCCTTAGCTTGTCCTGGTTGTTTCCGAAGCTCAAGAAGAAGAACTCGCCGGTATTGTCACAGCCCGGGGAGGTTTCCGTATCCCAAATGCTCAGCGACTTGGGAGTCCTGTCGATGGAGGCATTGGGTAGAGAGCTAAACGAGGCGCACGAGAGGAGAGACGCAGCGTTGGTTGAGGCTGCGGAGATGAAGAAATCACTTGGGGAACTCGGGCAGAAGCTTGAGTACTTGGAGACTTATTGCGAGGAGATGAAGAAGGCCTTGAGACAAGCTAAGCCTGCTGAGAAAGAGAAACTCGTGACGCTTCCAAACACAGAGAGTACAATGCCGGTGAGCGGAGAAGTGATGGTGGAGGGGTTCTTGCAGATGGTGTCCGAGGCGAGGCTCTCGGTCAAGCAGTTCTGCAAGACCCTCCTCGCGCAGATTGAGGAAACAGATCACACTCTGCTTGAAAGTCTAAACTCGAAGCTCTCGCTAAATGCGAAATACTCCAAAGCAGTTGTGTACCATTTGGAGGCGATCATAAACCTGTCGATGTACCAGGACTTCGAGAACTGTGTGTTCCAGAAAAACGGAGCCCCAAAGCTCTTAGACCGACAGCAGGAATGCCAGGCACGTTTCCAGCTCTTTGTGGCGCTGCGAAACTTGAGCTGGAACGAAGTTTTGAGGAAAGGGACCAGGTATTATAGTGACGAGTTTAGTCGATTCTGTGATCAGAAGATGAGCGGAATCATTGTGGCGTTGGGGTGGATGAGGCCGTGGCCGGAGCAGCTCCTTCAGGCGTTCTTCGTGGCTGCCAAGTGCATCTGGCTGCTCCATCTGCTTGCGTTCTCGTTCAATCCGGCTGTGGGGATTCTGAGAGTGGAGGAAAACAAGGCGTTCGAGGCGCGGTTCATGGAAGATGTTTTCGGGAGTAAGCAGCGAGCGAGCAGGGTGAAGATGATGGTGATGCCGGGCTTCTATATGAACCATCATCAAGTGCTTAGATGTAAGGTTCTTTGTACATATAAACCAGTTGTTTGATTATAAGTTGCTCATGTCCTATTTTTCTTTTTGATTTCTTCTCTTTGCCATTGTATTGTTTTGGAATAAGTTTCCCAGTGGTTGGTTAAAACTTGGTTCAGACCAAAATCTGCAATATTAAGCTCTGCCGATTAGTGAGTTGTGAATGTTTATGTTAGTAATACATGTAACAAAATGATGCAAATACGGATGTATGATGTCATCAAAGGTCCATGGATTGATTGAGGACAATGGAACGAAAACAAAAAAAAGAACATAAGTTGATGTCGAGGATGAACGATCGTATTGAAAATGGTTGTTGGACAGAGAGAATGACCCGCAGGGTGGGAGGGAGCCAAGCAGCGACTCAGTGGGTCCTACCCTGCCTGCCAGGTAGGACTAAGGCATAGCTGGTCAACAAAAAGTTCGACCCAGGCGGGTTACTCGCTGCCACGAGACACCTGAGCGAGTGAGATGCGCATACGCATTGAGTTGTCCAAAAATGTTTCTCTACTTTTCTCTCACATGTATATATTAGCTTATTAGGGTTTCATTTCCCTATGAACTTTGTAATATCATTAGATAGTTTCCTTCCATTTAAGTTTGTGATTTATTTTTCAATTTAATCTTTGATAGTTTATGTATTTCATATAATACTTAGTGAAGGTATCCAAATTAGTTTTATGCATTGCTACACTGTGAAGTAATTTTCGTCCCTCATAATTTGTCACCATTTGATCCGGAACGAGTTTTAAGAAATGTAATAGAAAGTGAGTTAAAAAAGTTAGTGGCATGTGGGTCCTATTTTTATATATTAGTTTTATAATAAAATGTGAGTGAGAATGAGTTAGTGGAATATAGAGCCCACCACAAAAAATGGTAAAAGTGAAATGTGATAAATTTTTAGGGACGAACGCAAATAGAAATAAGTGACAAATTTTTAGGGACGGAGGGAGTAATTATAATAAGTTGATTCAGGGACGGAGGGAGTAATTATAATCACTTGATTTGTGTGGTATCTTTTGGTTTTTGGTTGATTGTGTACTACAACAATTTTCTAGTTTCTACTACTCTATAAACAACAAGGTTATTAATATATACTCCTTCTGTTCCGTGGTAGTGGATGTGTTTCTTTTCAGCACGCAATTTAAGAAAAATTTTATCAAGTGAGTTAGGGGCGAGCATTCGGGTTTCGGTTCGGTTTTTTGCCCAAACCGAACCAAAACCGAAAAACCGAATTTAATTCAAAACCCAAACCGAACAGAACTCGAAAAACAAAATCAGACTACAAAAACCGAACTAAACTGAAAAAACAAAATTTATATCAAAGAATCGAAAAACCGAAAAAAACATATATATATATATATATATATATATATATATATATATATAGGGTAGTGTTAATCTCCTTTTCCTCCCTTAGATTTAAGTTCCTTCTTAATATCAACCATTAGATTGATGGAATGGATGGACTAGATGAAGCATCACAAAATCACGCCGTGTTGCATTATTAGACTTATTCTGTGCATTATATGGGTATAATTGTAAAACAACAATGAATTAAAACGGAAGGAGCGAGATTTCAGCGTGATTTTCATAGACTTTCCATCTACCCACTCTATCTCTCACTCCTCAAACCCACGATTCAACATCGTCTCCCCAAATTCCCCCCATTTCCAAACCCTAGCAGCCACTCCAATCCACCAGAAATCAACCTTAGTGTCGTTCTTCGCTATTAATTCAACCTTCCACCGCCGTTTCACTGTCGAAAACTCACTCCCTTCGCGCGCGACTTCCAGTTCGAGTCGACAACAAGGTAGGGTTTTAACGCTTCAAATTTTCGTAATACCCACTGTTTATCGCCGATTATCACCGCTGACACACAAGCTAATCGTCGATTCAATGTTTTTCGCACTTGTTTTGGTCGAGATTTTCGTAAATCGTAAAATCGTGTGTTCATTTGTGTTAGGGTTCTGTCTATTATTGAAGTTTGTAGTTAATGACTGGTTGACAATTGTGTATTGAGCAATTTTGGAGAGAAGATTGTATCCGATTTGATTTTTGGTTTGTGTCACAGATCCAGGATGACGAAACGAGGCAGGCCTTTCAAAAGCCAACCAACCCAGGCTGCAGGTGAGCAATGTCAACAGCTTAATATGCATGTAATTGAGTAAATGTTGTATTTATTCGTGCATTGTTTGATGCAATGTGTACATTATTGTAGGAATTGTTGCGCATTATGTTTTTGTTTGAAGCTACAGAAATCAGTTTAATAAGAAGCCTGTAAATGAGTGAATGTTGTTATCATTTGTGCATTATTTGCTGGTATTTGTTCAGTATTGTAGGGAGTTATTTACCAAATTTGTTATTGTTTTAATATTCGTTTGTGCATTATTTGTTCTGTACATTGTATGGATTGGTATACATTATGGTTTTGGGTTGAGTGTATGTTATATTATGTCGTGCATTATTCGATGGAATGTATACATTATTGTAGGAAGTGTTGTGCATTATGTTTTAGGCATTATAGGCCTGTTGTTGTACATGGGTAAATGAGTGAATGCGGTAGTTGTATGTTCATTAGTTGATTGAATCTGTACATTATGTAGCTATTTCTATGCATTATTTATCATGGTTTAGCCATTATGTGACTTGTGTTGTACATGCATCATAGAGTGAATGCAATATTTGTATGTTCATTACTTGATCGAATCTGTACATTACGTAGCTATTTCTATGCATTATTTTTCCTGTTTTACGCATCATTTGACCGCTGTTATACATGAGTCTAAGAGTGAATGCAATATTTATATGTTCATTACTTGGGTGATTCTGTTCATTATTTGGTTATTTGAATGCATTTTTATTCTGTTTTATGCATCATGTGACTGCTGTTGTATATGAGTCAAAGAGTGAATGAAATATTTGTATGTTCACTACTTGACCGGATCTGTACATTATTTAGTTATTTTAGTGCATTATTTATCATGGTTTATGCTTTATGTGACTGTTGTTGGAAATGGGATAATGGGTGATTGCAATATTCGTGGTGCATTTGTTGATTTATTATGAACATTATTTGATTATTATAATGCATTATGTATCCGTTTTTAGGCATTATTTTGAGGTTTCTGTACAAGGGTGTATAAGTGAATGCAGTATAACTGTCCACATTATTTATTCAGTCTGTACATTTTGTAACTAATTGTATGTTATTATTGTGTATGTTGTACACCATCAAAGCAGCTAAGATTGGACATCGACGAGGCAGTCGATGATATACTGCCAGTAGGAATTGCCCACAAATTCCGGGAGCAATTATCAGAGGCCGGGACTAGTACAACTCCGGAAGAGACGGAGGATAGGAAACCAAGGGGTAGGCACGTCGACCATCTGTATTGTCGACGAACCCCTATAGAGTTTCTGAATTGTATAAAGAGTTTAACTCCACGGCAGAAGGAAGCCGTCACAGAACTCGTACATGAGTCTAAGAGTTAATGCAATATTTGTACATTATTTAGCTATTTCTATGCATTATTTATCCTGTTTTATGCATCATTAGACTAATGTTGTACATGAGTCTAAGAATGAATGCAATATTTGTATGTTAATTACTTGAGTGATTCTGTACATTATTTGGCTAATTGAATGCATTATTTATCCTATTTTATGCATCACGTGGTTGCTGTTGTACATACTACACCCTAGCCCCTAGGCTTGTTAAACCCTTAGGGAAAATAAGAAACGTGCGCCAAACATCGAAACACGGTACAACTTAAATGAAACGGGGCAAGATAAATGTTCATTACATATCACAAATAATGCATTACAGAAGCAAAAACTACGCATTACACTACATAATATGTACATTATGTATATCTGTTTTAAAAATGCCTACGCGCTATGCATGTGCAACCCCAGACGAATTACTGCAGCTCGTGTATTTGGACAACGTTTTTTAGACTTAGAACATACTACGTCCTAGCCCCTAGGCTTGTTAAACCCTTTGGGAAAACAAGAAACGTGCGCCAAACATCGAAACACGGTACAAGTTAAATGAAACGGGGCAAGATAAATGTTCATTACATATCACAAATAATGCATTACAAAAGCTAAAACTACGCATTACACTACATAATATGTACATTATGTATATCTGTTTTAAAAAATGCCTACGCGCTATGCATGTGCAACCCAGACGAATTACTGCAGCTCGTGTATTTGGACAACGTTTTTTACACTTAGAACATACTACACCCTAGCCCCTAGGCTTGTTAACCCTTAGGGAAAACAAGAAACGTGCGCCAAACATCGAAACACGGCACAACTTAAAGGAAACGGGGCATGATAAATGTTCATTACATATCACAAATAATGCATTACAGAAACTAAAACTACGCATTACACTACATAATATGTACATTATGTATATCTGTTTTAAAAAATGCTTACGCGCTATGCATGTGCAACCCCAGACGAATTATTGCAGCTCGTGTATTTGGACAACGTTTTTTAGACTTAGAACATACTACACCCTAGCCCCTAGGCCCCTTAGGGAAAACAAGAAACATGCGTAAAACATCGAAACACGGCACAACCTAAATTAAACGGGTAAGGATAAATGTTCATTATATATCACAAATAATGCATTATAGAATCTAAACTACGCATTATACTATACAAAATATACATTATGTGCAACGCAAGACGAATTACTGCAGCTCGTGTATTTGGACAACGTTTTTTAGACTTAGAACATAATACAACCTAGCCCCTATGCTTGTTAAACCCTTAGGGAAAACAAGAAACGTGCATAAAACATCGAAACACGGCACAACCTAAATTAAACGGGTAAGGATAAATGTTCATTACATACCACAAATAATGCATTACATAAACTAAACTACACATTATACTACACAATATGTACATTATGTATATTTGTTTTGAAATATACCTAAGCGTTATGCATGTGCAACCCCATACGAATTACTCCAGCTCGTGTATTTGGACAACGTTTTTTAGACTTAGAACATACTACACCCTAGCCCCTAGACTTGTCAAACCCTTAGGGAAAACAAGAAACGTGTGCCAAACAACGACACAAGGCATAACTTAAATTAAATGGGTCAGAATAAATGTTCATTACATATCACAAATAATGCATTATAGAATCTAAACTACGCATTATACTATACAAAATATACATTATGTGCAACCCCAGACGAATTACTGCAGCTCGTGTATTTGGACAACATTTTTTATCCTTAGAACATACTACACCCTAGCCCCTAGGCTTGTTAAACCCTTAGGAAAACAAGAAACGTGCGCCAAACATCGAAACACGACACAACTTAAATTAAACGCGTCAGTATAAATGTTCATTACATATCACAAATAATGCATTACATAAACTAAACTACGCATTATACTATACAATATGTACATTATGTGTACATTATGTGGATCGACGACCGAGTTAACGTTCACCAGCACTTCAAAGACCCCGACCTCTTCTACAACCTTCTCAAGACACGGAATTTGGCAACCCTAGGGGAATGACTGCACCCCTATGTCACATAAAATAACATTCCTAGGGGTATGAATGCACCTTAGCCACCACATAATCAAAAAATATCAAACATGTTTCGATAAAACAGTAAAGAGGCACACCAACATGAAACACGAATTTCCTGATCTACACAGTTTGGGCGTAAAATTGAAAATTGAAACACGAATTTACTGATCTACACATTGTGGGTTATGCGACTGATTTACAAAAAAAAATTGAAAACATCCAAATCAATAAACATGGGCGTAAACCGCTGGATTACCTTCTTACATAGATAATCGAAATATGGTGGAAAATCAAAATCTGTATGCGTTTGATTCAGATACGATGAAGCTGTGACTCATGAATTTATCATCGTGTGATCGAAGCAAAATAAATCACGGACTGATGGAGAAAGAATGAAACGAAATCTGAAGAAAATTTGTTGAAACACTGCAGAGATCCTCAACGGAGGAAATCATGGACCATTCCATAACTAACTCCAATAGTGATTCTCTATTTTGCCCTTTTCACGTTAAAAATTCAGTAAATTTGATAATTTCAGCCAAAGATTTAAACCATTGGATCACCATAAATCAACACCTGTGATTACGAAGGAGAAATGATTAATAAGGGGAAAAGGATTTGAATACAACTATATATATATATATATATATATATATATATATATATATATATATATATATATATATATAGGGATGTATTCATTTCCTTTTCCTATATTTCCTCCTTTTTCCTTCTTAATTTCAGCCATTAGATTAGAGAAATGGACGGTCAAGATCAACATTAGGTAATTAATCCCGTGTTGCATTATTTGTCCTATTTTGTGCATTATGAGGGTACAATAGTAATCTAATCTAGGATGGAAACCGCTACGAATAATGCACCGCATGGTCACGAGTAATGCATATAATTGCCTATATAATGCACAATATGTGAACTGCAATGCATACGAACAAGATCTGCTGTGTTATGATGTTTGACACACGTTTCTTGTTTCCCCTAAGGGTTTAATAAGCTTAGGGGCTAGGGTATAGTACGTAGACATGTATGTAATCTTCACATGGTAACGAGTAATGCATATAATTGACTATATAATGCACAATTTGTGAACTGCAATGCATACGAACAAGATGTGCTGTGTTATTATGTTTGACACACGTTTCTTGTTTCCCCTAAGGGTTTAATAAGCTTAGGGGCTAGGGTATAGTACGTACGCATTAATAACAAATTATAAAACGATACGAATAATTCACAAAATTGTCACGAGTAATGGATGTTATTAACTATATAATGCACAATATGTGAACTGCAATGCATACGAATAAGATGTACCATGTTATGATGTTTGACACACGTTTCTTGTTTCCCCTAAGGGTTTAATAAGCTTAGGGGCTAGGGTATAGTACGTACACATTACTAAATACACGTATGTAATCTTCAATCCGTTGATTAACCCATATACACAATACCTCTAATAATGCATAATATACTGAGATAATGACAATTAACAGCTACATAATGCACTACCTAAACCAAATAATGCACATACGTATATTCCAATAACAACAATTTGTTAGTAATGTCTACGTACTATACCCTAGCCCCAAAGCTTATTAAACCCTTATGGAAACAAGAAACGTGTGTCAAACATCATAACATGGTACTTCTTATTCGTATGCATTGCAGTTCACATATTGTGCATTATATAGTTAATAACATCCATTACTCGTGACAATTTGATGAATTATTCGTATTGTTTTATAATTTGTTATTAATGCGTACGTACTATACCCTAGCCCCTAAGCTTATTAAACCCTTAGGGGAAACAAGAAACGTGTGTCAAACATCATAACACAGCACATCTTGTTCGTATGCATTGCAGTTCACAAATTGTGCATTATATAGTCAATTATATCCATTACTCGTTACCATGTGAAGATTACATACGTGTCTACGTACTATACCCTAGCCCCTAAGCTTATTAAACCCTTAGGGGAAACAAGAAACGTGTGTCCAAACATCATAACATGGTACATCTTATTCGTATGCATTGCAGTTCACATATTGTGCATTATATAGTCAATTATATGCATTACTCGTGACCATGTGGTGCATTATTCGCAGATACCAAAATGTGGCAGTTACTTTTCCATCAAATGTCAATAATAACTCTGTAATGCATACAACCACCTTCTATAATGCAACACGGAACCAGTTTTATAGAATCAATCTGATCCGTTGATGCCTTAGATCTAACGTGAGAGAGAGATGATCAAAATAAATATGCATTTAAATCTAGAAATGCAGTATATTTTATCTTATATAATAAAATATAGGGGAGTGATCAATTGCTAACTCACTCCCTAATTGCTAACTACAACTAATTTGTAATACTCTATGTTGCTGTAAACACCCACAAAAATTATCATATGATAACATAATGAAGATATTCCCCTTTTGTTGATATTTTATCTACTATTTATTGAAATTTGTGAGTTTTAATCTCATTCACTCATTTCAAAATTTAAGGGTGTAGATTTAGTATTAATTTTGGATTATGGTGTTATAAGCATTAGAAGAGGACCCTATATTAATATATATATATATATATATATAAAATATTTTACATAATAGAATATAAGGGAGTGATCAATTGCTAACTCACTCCCTAATTACTAACTACAACTAAATTTAAACCATAAGATTTGTAGAGATCAAGTGGTCAACAAATTGCCATGTGTAATTTTATTTTATTATTATTTAAATTTAAAAAGATAAGAAAACTACTAAAATTAGGGTTGTAGATCAAAATGTCAATATATTAAACATATCAATACGATTAATTGAATATGTCAACACAATTTAGCTTTGACATTGTATATGTATTGTATTGACATATTATCATAGGTACGTTGACATAAACCTGCTACAACAAAAATATAAAAATTCAAATTTTTTTTCAAATTTTGACATCGATACATATGCAAGTGAGATCTCGTTAGAATCCATATAAAATTATCTTTAATTTGATATATTTTGTGTAAAAAAATAATATAAATTTAGATAGTTATAATCATTTAAAGTTTTGAGATAATTTTTAAAAGTTGGTTATAACTAACTTTTTTGTTAATTGAAATTAATACCTATAGTTGACATTTTTTGTGCATCGTATTGATATTTGTGGATGAATGATCTTATACCTTGATTTAATGATCCAATGTCTATCATTTAGTTGTAGTTAGCAATTTAAGAGGGAGTCGGCAATATAACACCCGATAGAATATATATCTACAAAATATAAACTATAAAATTAATTGAATATATATAATACTCCGTTCGTCCCATTGAAGATGATTCACTTTCCTTTTTGATTTGTCCCAACCAAGACGACCCATTTACTAAAAATGGAAACACCTTTCTCTCTACTTTATTCCATCTTTCTTACTTTACTCTCTCCACTTCGCACACAAAATAAAGTTGCATAAATTCTCGTGCCGCCCAAGGAAGAAGTCATCTTCCTTGGGACGAAGGAGTACATATTATATAGAATATATATATAGAGGTATGATCTAATACAAACCCCTATCTATAATAGAAACTACAAACTTTAATCCTACACACTCCTTGTAAGTAATCAATGGTTAGCAATGAGATTCATATGTCAATGTCAACGCCTAATACAAATTCTATCACTGGGGTGAATGTCAACGCCTAATACAAATTCTTTCATTGGGGGGGGAATGTCAATGTCAACGCCTAATACAAATTCTGTCACTGGGGGGAATGTCAACAATGTCAACGCCTAAAGTTTGTATAGTTTGTATTATAGAGGGTTTGTAGATTATCATGACCATATATATATATATATATATATATACACACACATATATATATATAGGGGTGCGTTGAAATGATAACCATATTTATGGTGATAACCTAATAACCTATCATTTTATGGGTCAAAATATCATTTTTACTAAAAATGATATTTATACACTATAAAATGATATTTTTTCAGCATGCATACAATGATATTTTTAATCCATAAAATGATATTCTATTTAATAAAATGATATATTTCGTCCATAGAATGATAGGTTATTAGGTTATCACCATAAATATGAGTTATCATATGATCACATCCCTATATATATATATATATATAGGGATGTATTAATATGACAACACTTTTTATTGTAACACCATACCACCAATTTAGATCGTTAGATCTGAAGATTGTGTGATTCTCACCACGTGGCAACCTATTTTAATTAAATTGGAAGATAAAAAAGTGCTGAAGGGAAAAATTGGTATTCTCTATTTTCAGTTTGTTACCAGATTGCAGTCTTACTCTATGAACATTGCAGTGTCACTCTATGAATATTGCAGTATTACGTGTCTGCATAATTCGTAATAGTTTTTTACCTTACCAGATTGCAGTCTTACTCTATGAACATTGCAGTCTTACACTATGAACATTGCAGCATTACTCTATGAATATTGCAGTGTTACGTGTCTGCATAATTCGTAGCAGTTTTTTACCCTACCAAATTGCAGTGTTACTCTATTAATATTGCAGTGTTGCGCTATGAATATTGCAATATTGCTAAGTAGTATTTGCAGTTTACATATTACCTAAATCTGTTTACCAAATTACCCCTAAACAATAATATCCCCTACATTATCTAGCAATCCGGACTCTATTTCAATAAATTGATCTCAAGCGTCCATGTACCAGATCTGACGGATCAAATTAGTAGTAGGGTGTCACTCTAACTATGGTGGCACCCCACTGCTCCCATATATATATATATATATATATATATATATATATATATGGGAGTATTATTCTCCTATTCATCCCTTAGATCCTTTATTCTTCTTAATATGGGCCGTTAGATCTCATTCATCAACGGTCCAGATGATCTGCATTATTACACTATAATGGTGCATTATTAGTCGGTGTGCATTATTCAACTGAAAAAATCTGCATTATTAAATAACACGTGGCACTAATCTAACCGTCGGATGACAAAATCGTGGGGCTGAGATTAAAAAGAACAAAGAACAAAAGATACAAAAAGGAAATGAATACATCCCTATATATATATATATATATATATATATGGATGTATTCATATCATTTTTCTATTTTTTGTTCTATTATCCAACTGAATCTCGGCCCTTCATTTTCAAGATCTGATGGCCGAAAATAATGCCTCTTGAATTTAATTTAAATGATTAAAAAATTTGAAAAGGTCAAAATTGGGATACACAAATTAGTTTGTTATGGTAACTTCCTTGATTATCTCTATCAAAGATCTCAGCGGTTATTCTCCACGATTTCACGCTGCAATCTGTCTTCTCTCCCTAAACTTTCAACGTCTCTTCTCCATTGAAGAAGACAGGTTTGTCTGTTTTTCTAAATCAAAGAAGACCATGTATATTTTGTTCACTAAATATACCGATTAGTGGGAGATCCCGGTCATTGCTTTCGTATTTACTGAACAATGGAAGAAGGTAATCAATTTTTTGCATTAACTGATTATTAATCCGAGTTGTTAACTGAAGTTTCGATTTGTTGGAGTAATCGATCGTTGTAGAATCTGACACCATGTATTGTTTTGTTGTGTTACACAAATTCATGAGTAATATGAGATTCGCAGTTGTTGATTATTTTGCGCACGTTTCGTGTATTGCCTAAGGGTTTAGCAATTCTTGGGGCTAGGTTGTAGTATGTTGTAAGTAACAAAACCGTCGTCAATATTCACGAGTTTCAGTCATTCATCTAGGGTTTAGATATCATCTCGGCTAGGGAGTAGTTTTAATTCATAAACATAATGGACATATATTACGTTGCAATGCTTTTTTTTTTTACTCAGTAATGGATGATTTATGATCTGTAATGTATATGTTTGCTGAGCCTTTTTTTGTGATTGACCGTGTTTGATTGTTCGGCGCACATTTCGTGTATTCCCCAAGGGTTTAGCAATCCTTGGGGCTAGGTTGTAGTATGTTGTAAGTAACAAAACCGTCGTCAATGTTCACGAGTTTCAGTCATTCATCTGGTTTAGATATCATCTCGGCTAGGGAGTAGTTTTAACTCATAAACATAATGGACATATATTACGCTGTAATGCTTTTTTGACTCAGTAATGGACAATTTATGATCTGTAATGTATATGTTTGCTGAGCCTTTTTTTTGCGATTTCAAACAGTGGTGGTTGTACCTGAATGTTCTCCAGAATTGAAGCCCGTCGTCAGTCAGAAATTCCAATCACTAGCTTTTGCGTTTTACGATGTATATGCCCGCGCTGTTGGTTTTGATACGCGCAAACAAGGAATGAGCTACGGAAGGGCAAGAGTACAAGTTGATGTATTTTGCACCTTACAACATTATTGGATTTTTTTCGGATTAGTCTTATGAATCAATTCGTTGTCTTAGTCTTATTAGTATTACCATTGTCAACATTTTATACATAATATTTATGCATTATTAATATGTTAACGTACATTATTATTACTAAAGTTGTACATTATTGGTTACTAGCACTTAACTTACTGTACACAATTTTTCGAGTACAGTTCATTATTAGACACATTCTGTACATTATACATTGCATTATGAAACTGTTAATGTACATTATTATTCATGAAGTTGTACATTATTATTCACAAGCACTTAATGTATTGTACATTAATATTCTAGTACAGTTAATTAATAAACACATTACGTTCGTTATACGGTTTATAGCATCCATTATATTCAGTTTGTTGTACATTATTATTAAAATATAGTAAACTTGTTCTACATTATTGTCTTCCTATTTGCCATTATTATGGAGTGACGTTTCATTATTCGGTAATATACATCAATTACATGTTTTGAGTTAATGTCATCATACACTAATACCCAAAAATGATTTTGTTTGCAATAATCACTCTACATATTGTTTGTTGAGCCTTTTTTTTCCTCTGCTCAGCCTCTTCATGAGCGGTACTTGTCTCGTCCCTTTGCTCGGCCAATCTCTCCCAGAATTTGTGTGCAATCGCAATGGGAATAACATCATCGACCGCTTCGTCGATGTCCAATCTAGGCTGCTTCGCTGCTGTCCAACATACAACATCAGAACATGATTATAATGGAATGTATCAATATTGTGTCGCATTTATATTAAATAATGTATAATACTTGATACATAATGTACACAAGCAATCAAATAATACACAAATGAATATTACATTCACACGTTGGGTTCATGTACACAAGCAGTCAAATAATGCATAATACTTGATAAATAATGTATAATACTTGATACATAATGTACACAGTCAATCAAATAATGCACAAAGGAATATTACACGAAACTCATTCACCCATGTACACAAGCAGTCAAATAATGCATAATACTTGATAAATAATGTACACAATCAATCAAATAATGCACAAAGGAATATTACACGAAACCCATTCACCCATATACACAAGCAGTCAAATATTGCACAAAGGAATAATACTTGATTAAACCGACTGATCTAGCTTAACCAACAATCATAATGCACGTCACTGCTTACAATAATGTACAACTACTCCAGGAATTCTAAATGCAAATGCAGTAGATTGCTCACCTGCACCCTGGATTGGTTGAGTTCTTGAAGGTCTGCCTCTTTTCGTCATACTAGATCTGTGAGACGAACGAAAAATCAACAAAAATGTAAAATTTCCTCTACATAATAGCCCAATACACAATTGTATACCAGTAAATAATTACACATTCAATAATAGACAGAACCCTAACAAAAATGAAAATGCTTTTATGATTACAGAAAATCGCGACCAAAGCGAGTTTGAAAACAATAACTTTTTTGGGGAAAAATTAATGAATCGACAAGTAGGTGGTGTGGTAGGCAGTGAATATCGGCGATTAACGGTGGGTATTCAGACGAAAATTAACCTTTTTCAACCCTACTTTTTCGTCGCCTTCAACTAGATGGTCGCGCACTACGGGAGTGAGGTTTGGACAGTGAAACGAACAAAAATCGACGCTCCCTGTAGATTTCTGGTTGCTTCCAGTGGCGGCTAGGGTTTGGAAAGTGGGGGGAATTTGGAGAGACAATTTGTAGTGATGGATTGAGGGTGAGACGTTCGAAGTGAGAGAGAGAGAGAGAGGGAGGGTGAGTAGATGGAAGGTCGTAGCAAAATCCTGTTTAATTTCCTCTCCTTCCGTTTTGAGCGGTTTTTGATTCACTGCTATTTTACTATTTTACCCATATAATGCACAGATTATGCCTAATAATGCAACACGAGATCATTTATCAAGTTTTCATCCAGTCCGTCCATCCATCTAATCTAATGGTTCACATTAAGTAGGAACTTAACTCTAAGGGAGCAAAAGGACCTTAACACTCCCATATATATATATATATATATATATATATATATATATATATATATATATATATATATAGGATTGTGATCAAGATAGAACCATTCTTAAACGTAGAACCATTCTTAAACGTAGAACAAATGCCAAACGAAGGTCGTTAGATCTTTTAATCCAATGGTGTTGATTTGCACAGCAACTTCCCATTACAACCAAAACTATTATTAATGGGTGAATGCAGAGAAGTGAAAAAATAAAGCATGCATGGACTCTTCTTCGTTTCATTCATTCTTCCATCAACATGTGAGTTTTTTCACATGTTGAGTCCGGAATGTCGTGAAAATATAGTCTAATATGTATGATTTTTAATCTTGACCGTCATTTTTTCCTCATCCAATGAATAAAATATGTAGATTTCGAGGTTCTACACTTAAGAATGGTTCTATCTTTAACACAACCTATATATATATATATATATATATGTGCACTATTGTCAATAAGTGAAATCCTATCAAAAATCAAAGTAAATATCAGCCCTTGGATCATTAGATTGGATGGTTGTGATAATAATATCCGAGCTACATTATTAAACTAAAAGCGTCACATTATTAGCCGAGCTACATTATTAGACTGCACAATCTGCATTATTAGACTAAAGCACGTTACATTATTAGCCGAGCTACATTATTAGACTACACATTCTACATTATTAGATGACACGTGGCATTCATCTAACGGTTACATCGCAAGATCCAATAACTGAGATTTGCTTTGATTTTTAACAGAATTTCACTTGATTTGATCACATCCCTATATATATATAATATAATATAATATAATATAATATAATATAATATAATATAATATAAGAGGAGTGACCAATTGCTAACTCACTATCTAGTTGCTAACTACAACTAATTTAATACCATAGAATTTTAGAAATCTAGTGGTTTAAAATTTGCCACGTGTAATTTTCGTTTTTATTAATTAAATCGAAAAGGATAAAAAAACTACCAAATCAGGGTTTTGGATGAAAATGTCAATACAGTGTTTTGAAAATATCAACACAATGCTTTGAGAATGTCAACGCATTGCTTAGGTCAATATATTGCTTTAAGAATGACATTCTACATGTATTATATTTACATATTTTATATACTATGTTGGCATTTGTTGTTGTACGAAAAAATTGAAAATTTTTGAATTTTTTTTCAAATTTTGACCTCGGAACACTAGCAAGTGAGATCTCGTTAGAATCCTTATGAAATTATCATTAATTTGATATATGTAGTGCAAAAAAATAATTTAAATCAAGAAAGTTATATGCGTTTTAAACTTATGTGATATTTTTCAAAAGTTAGTTACAACTAATTTGTGGTAAATTGACCTTAATATCCTTATTGACGTTTTTTGTTGATCGTATTGATATTTCAGGGCTGATGATTTAGGCCCTTGATTTGAGTATCTAAGGGCTATTATTTAATTATAGTTAGCAATTAAGTATTGAGTTAGCAATATATCACTCCCATATAGGTGTGTAATCAAATACTAACTAAATTACAGTAATAAGTAATAACTAATATCAATTTTGCATGTTAAAAATATCAACACAAAAACATAAATTTATCAATCTTCTTGTGTTGATAAACTTATGTCTTTGTGTTGATAATTAAACTTACATGTTGTATTGATATAATTATGTCTTTGTGTTGATAATTTTAATAAACAAAATTGAAAGTTATTAGTTATTACTGTAAATTAGTTAGCACACTAACACAACCTTATATTGTATTCATGTCCTTTTTCTAATTATTGTTCAACCTTCTCCCTAAATCTCAGCCGCACAATTTGAAGATCTAATGGCCGATTTTCATGCCAAATTGAATTATTAAAATAATTAGTTTAATTCGAAAAGGGCAGTTTGGGGAGCTCAGATTTGCAGCGGTTAATTTCATTCCTTAATTCTCTCCTTCTAGTTTGGTAAATACATAATCTGATTTATTCTATTCCTTAATTCTCTCCTTCGCGCCTCCCATGATTTGGTAGTTATATTGCATTGATTTATTTTCCTTTCTTAATCTTGAATATATTAGTTGGTTAACTTAATTATTTTTGCATCATCTTTATATCAACCCATACATCAAGTTCTTATGATGGTTATATTTAAAAGTGACGACGTACATTATTATAAAGTTTCATACATTATCTTATACTCCCTCCGTCCCATGTTACTTGAGGCGTTTCTTTTCGGCACGGGATTTAAGAAAGTTGTGTTTAGTGAGTTAAATAAAGTAGATGAGAGAATAAAGTAAGAGAAAGAAGAGAGAGTAAAGTAAAAGAAAGAATAAAGTAGGTGTGATTAGATGTTTTGTTTTTAGCCAAAAAGAGAAATGACTCAAGTAACTCGGGACAACCCAAAAAGGAATACGACTCAAGTAACTTGGGACGGAGGGAGTATAATTTCTGTTTGTATCATTTGGTTTATGTTTCATATGGAACTTGATGTACGAATATGGTTCTGAAATGTACGAAAGACTTAGTTTAATGTACGAAAGAATTAGTTTGATGTCTTGCAGCACGTTGAATCCATATCCTTTGGGTTTAGCATTCCATCGGGCTAGGTTGTAGTACTGACCAACTAACGAAAACTTCACCAAGGGCAGGGAGATAACTCATTTCCCTTAGGGTTTAGCAATCCATTTGGCTAGGGCATATTGCCAACAATTTCCTATAATTTCTATTTGTATCCTTTGGGTTTTTGGTTTCACACGGAACATGATGTACGAATATGGCTTCGTAATGTACAAACGACTTAGTTTAATGTACAAAAGACTTAGTTTAATGTCTTGTAGCATGTTGCATCCATACCCTTTGGGTTTAGCAATCCATTGGGCTAGGTTGTAGTACCAACCCTCTAACGAAAACATCACCAAGAGCAGGGAGATAACTCATTTCCTTTAGGGTTCAACAATCCATTTGGCTATGGCATATTATCAACACTTTCCTATAATTTCTATTTTTATCCTTTGGTTTTGGTTTCATACAGAACTTGATGTACGAATATGGTTTTGTAATGTACGAAAGACTTAGTTTAATGTACGAAAGAATTAGTTTAATGTCGATGTTAATGTATGAAAATGGTATTTGAATGTATGAATCTCAGACATTAATGTAATTAAATTACTGAATAATGTATGTACATATATAGCTACATCATGTCGCAGTGAATGATATTTTGAACTCATGTACAATAATGCATGTATAATGTATCATGGGTTGGAGAAGGTTGCATGTCCTCCTTAGAGTCCTCATCACCATATTTTTTGGGCTCTTTATACCTATTCAAAAATATTGACATTGAGGAGATTAGACTACAACCAATATCAAACCAAAGTACGAGGAGATTACACTATAAACAACATCAAACAAAAGTACATCAAATAATAATGTAGATAATCAACTGTACGTAATGTACAGAACATGTTCACCAATGTAACTCAAACTACCATAACACATATTAATACAACAGATATCAAGGATTAATCTAATGTTTTCCATCAATGTACTTGTACAAGTTCAGGGGTAAACAATATACATTTGGGATTGTATAATGTAGTAGTCTATATTAGAATAACGAACAACATGGTTTTGTTAGTGAGTCAACATTATACCCTAGCCTCATGGATTGCTAAACCCTTTGGGGGATGGATTTTAACTTTCGTAACACATTAAACCCATTATAATCTATATTAATAAGAATGTGACATATACATTAAATAATCATAATCGTACATTAAATTCAAAGAAGTATTCATGGTGATTGTTTGATAATCGTACATTAAATAACCATAATCGTACATTACCGAATTAATGTACCAATTTTTGTGAATAATGTAAATGACCTAAATGTAAAAAAACATTCAATTGGCGACAAGCACTCTCCAACAACACATTACAGTCGAAATCACACTTAGAAAAATGGTTTAGGGTGAATTTAAGCACTACATCAAAGTGAATTTCTCCACTTTCGACCATAAAATGTAGCAGATCATACCATAATCCAGAATAATGTAGCACATATATACGTAATATAAATATTGGGTTAAATAATGCAAAAATGCTTTTTAAAAGAAGAAATAGATGAGTATATAGAATATATAATGTACGGGCACCATTTAAATAATGTAGCAAACCAAAATTGACATTCATCACCAAACCATAAATTGTAAATTGACCGAATGATTGTAGAAACACTCAAGCGAATACCAAAAATTCAGTAAAGAACCTAAAATTGAATTTCGGTAGTGAAAGAAAATGACCTTGGATTTACAAAAAATGTAGTTTTCAGTAGTATATAAGAAGTGAATTATTGCTCAATCATCGGATTTCGATCAGAAATTTTACCCGCTTTCGGGCTACAGATACAAACGGTGACGTCTGGTTGTGACAAAATAGCAAAATCAACCCTCGAATGATGAGAACAAGATCAGAGTTTGCTTTGTTTCGATTTCCCATTATCCGTACGTTTTCACGGCGAAAATCGACGTCTTCTCTTCTTTTCCGGCGGCTAGGGTTTAGAAATGGGTTGGAATTGGGGGAGAAGGGTTTTGAATGTGATTTGAGAGATGAGACGTTTGGAGTGAGAGAGTTTGGAGTGAGAGATGAGACGTACGTTTTCACGGAAAAAATTGACGTCTTCTCTTCTAATTATTGTTCAACCTTCTCCCTAAATCTCAGCTCCACAATTTGAAGATCTAATGGCTTATTTTTATACCACATGAATTTAATAAATTAATAAAAAAATCTGAAAAGGGCATTTAGGGGAGTAGTAAAAAATCGACAGTTATTGCATTTCCATGATTCACGGCTTCTGTTGCATATTTACTTATCTTTTATTTCTTTTCCTTTATTAAATCACAATATGCTTATTTCTTTCTATGATTCATCGATTTTACTTCAATTCTAACTATTTTTTCGCTAAAAAACATTGGAGAAATAGGAGTTCAATATTCTCGTCAGTTTCTGAGTAATGCATATGTCTCTTACAAGAAATAATGTATACCTAATGTCTAATAATGCACAGTCCAAATGTAAATAATGTACGTATTTAAGGGAATAATGTTTAGGCTAAGTAGAACTAAATAATGTACGCCAAGTGGCCTTTGATGTACATGCGTAATACTTAGTGATTTACTTGTGTAAGTATTTAATTTTTGGCGAGTGTTGAATTCATATCATTTGGGTTTAGCAATCCATGGGGCTAGGTTGTAGTACCCATTCACAAACGAAACCGTCACCAAGGGCAGAGAGTTTGAATCATTCCCCTTGGGTTTAGCAACCCATGAGGCTAGGGTATAGTATCACCACACGAATTAAATTTTATTTTTTAATGTGTGTTTTATATCTGGTACAGTAAAAAATGTTCCAATAGTATATAATAATGTACATTTGTAGCAGTGAATAATGTACAGATTGAAGAGAATAATTTTGAAAGGAACTTGAATTCATGCCCTTTAGGTTTATCAATCCATAGGGCTAGGTTGTAGTACCCACTCACAAATGAAATCATTACCAAAGGTAGAAAGTTTGAATCATTCCCCTTGGGGTTAGCAACCCATAAGGCTAGGGTATAGTTCCACCACATTAATTAAATTTCATTATTTTATGTGTGTTTTAGATTTGGTACAGTAAATAATGTACTAATAGTATCTAATAATGTACATTCTTATCAGGGAATAATGTACAGATTGAAGATAATAATGTTGAAAGGAACTTGAATTCATGCCCTTTGGGTTTAGCAATCTATGGGGCTAGGTTGTAGTACCCACTCACAAACGAAACCATCACCAAGGGCATGAAGTTTGATTCATTCCCCTAGGTTTATCAATCCATGGGGCTAGGGTGTAGTACCACCACATGAATTAATTTTCATTTTTAATGTGTGTTTTAGATTTGGTACACTAAATAATGTACCAATAGTATCTAATAATGTACATTCGTAATAACGAATAATGTACAGACTGCAGAGAATAATGTTCAAGGGAACTTGAATTCATGCTCTTTGGGTTTATCAATCCATGGGTCAAACATATATAGTAAACTTATAACATAATAATAGTAGAGACAAAATTAGAAAGTATGACAACTCCAAAACAATGTAATTCTTAACTACTAAATAATGTACGTCTTAAAGCAAGTATAAAAAACAATATATCTGGAAAACAAACTAAAAAATGTCAATATTTTCTCTTCCCCATATGCTTCTCCTTGTTATTCTTCTATATCTTTCAGTATTGTAGAGTTTCTCGAATCATAGTGGCCCATGTGATCACAAATAGAATCAGAAAAACATACATTAAAATACTATATTCGTACATTACTCAGTAAGAAATATATATTAAATAACTATAGTCGTACATTATAATTATAATGAATATAACAAACATAAAGTCAATATAGGACTTATATGTATGGGTTTGTACTATGACCTAACCTTATGGATAGCTAAACTCTAAGGGATTAGAACTAAGTTTGGTCAACCGAGGTCCCCTACGTGAAGTTATGAATACTATACCCTAGCCTAATGGATAAATGAACCCTAGGGGAATGGCTCTAACTAGATGCCCTTGTTGAACGTTGTGTTACTGGGTTGGTGCCATACAGTATATATATATATATATATATATATAGGGTCCTATTAGGTTGAGATTTTTTAGCTTAATTGAGAATTGAGATGCATTTTCAGCCACTCATCCACAACATTTTCGAAATGCAACTGCAAGTAGATTATGTCAACTCGTGGGTATTATCGTCAATAGCCTGCACATCAAATGTCAACAACTTATAGTTGACATGATATGTGTATAGTTGACATGAATTGTATATGTAGTTGACATTATATGTGTGTAATTGACATGAATTGTATATGTAGTTGACATGGATTGTACACAGTTGACATTATATGTGTGTAGTTGACATAGATTGTACACATAGTTGACATTATATGTGTGCAGTTGACATGAATTGTATATGTAGTTGGCATTATATGTATGTAGTTGACATAAATTGTATATGTAGTTGAGAAAAAAAAATTTTAAAAAATTTTAAAAAATTAAATTTAAAAAGTATTTTTCGCACAATATATATCAAATTAAAGATAATTTCATAAGGATTCTAACGAGATCTCACTTGCATATGTTCCGATAACAAAATTTGAATTTTTTTTGCAAACTTTCAATTTTTCCGTACAACACCAAATGTCAAAGTGATATAAGTGATACACTCGGATTTTACACGGTTTTAAGGTCATTATTTGGTCCGTTTTGAATGTCAAAGTTGCATTACATGTCCATTATATGCATATTTTATACATTTTAGAATTTTGACATGTTTTGTGAGAAATGTGTATATTTAAGCTTAAAAAGGGAATCAAAACGCGAAGTAGGAAATATGGAGTTTTAGGTAAGGTCTAGCGACCACCGCAACATTACCGGCGACCGCCGGCGCTCAGCGGGCCACCACTTCTGTAGCGGTCCGTTTCGGGAAATTTGTGCATGGAATGAAGACCCGCCCGGCGACCACCGGGCAAGGCGTGACGACCGCCACCCAAGAGTCAGAAGCCTCGGATCAATACATAGCGACCACCGGCCAAGGTGCGGCGGTCCACCACAAAAGAGCGGCGAGCAGATTTGCCCTAATTTCTCTCCAAGATTTAGCATATTTTGCAACCCTTTTCCTTATTTGAGAAGGGGCGATTTCTCCCCTATAAATAGCCCCTCAAGCTTCATCAAAAGGATCCTCTTTTTGCAACATATTTTCTAGAGATTAAAAGTTAGAGTGCTTCATTGTGCAAGGAGTTGAAGAATGATTCAAGAACATCAAAGCTACAAAGATTCAACCTTTGGGTTCTATTTGCTTTAGTTTTATGTTCTAATTGTTTTCCCTTCAATCTATGTCTTTAGATTATTCTATCATGTGTAACTAAATTCATAGGATTCTAGGGATGTGTTAGTAACAACTTTGGTTATACAATGCATTTTCTATTTAATATCTATTTTGTTCTTACTTTGTTTCTTCCTTAAGTAGTTGTATAATGCTTCACGTTTGAGTGACACATTTTGTGACTTGCTAATAATCGTGAGAGGAGGTTGGCGAGTTAGATCCACTTAATAGACACTACAATTAGCTTCCTTTAAAACGGCACTGTTAATTGAGAGTGAGGACTTTTCAAGGGTCTTAGGAGCTTTTAGGAGTTATGTATTTAGGATTGACAACCCTAATGTTTGTAACCAACGTTTGCTTCGCATGATCGTAAACTAGGTGATTCGTTCTATCAAAGTAAGAACTGTGCTAGGGTATTGTAGTTGGAACTAGTATAACCATAACTGTGAACGAACATCCCTGTAATTCCCTTATCTCTATACTTTTATCTCCGTGATTTATTTGTAATCAATTGTTTATTGCTTTTAAAAGTTCTTTTGTTTTAAAAACTTTTCAAAATCATTTGGTTCTTCAAATAGTAATTTAGTTTTAGTAGAGGATAGCCAGTTTGTGTCTGTTTTCTCCGTGATCGATATCCGGTACTAACCTTTAGCTATACTATTCCTACTCTGTATAGTTGCAGGTATTTATAGTGCGAATAAAAAGTGCATTAAGTTTTTGGCGTCGTTGCCGGGGAATACATTCACTTTGTGATTGATATCTTCAAACGGTTAATTTTACTACTTTGGATTTTAATTTCTTTCTGTTTTTAATTTTAGTTTAATTTGTTTTTGTTTTTTTGTTTAGAACCGTTCTGGGAAGGACAGCTTAGAACCGCTCGATCTTGAACTTGAAAAGACCCGAAGGAAAATAAGAAGTGAGCAAGGATCAATGGCAGACAGAACGGAGCTCGAGAGGCTTCAAGCCATGGTTAAGATGTTGATGGATGAGAGAGACGCGGAAATGGCTGCCCGCGAGGCACATGAAAAGAAGGATAAGAAGATAGTGACCGTGATGCACATGTTCAATCACGGGAATATGATTACTTTTCCCAGTCCTCGTGTTGATGCTGACAATTTTGAGCCAATTTGTGTCTGTTTTCTCCCGTGATGCGAATGACCCTTATACACAGGGTCGAGCAGTCTCCTTTTGCAGGTAGGGCCACAGAAGACGCCAACCGCCATCTCTCGAAGTTCATGGAAATCGCCAACACTCTAAAATTAAATGGTGTCGATGACGACGCCATAATGGTAAGACTTTTCCCATTTTCTTTGATTGATTCTGCTAAAGAGTGGTTTGAGTGTATGCCCACAGAAGGCGTCTCCACATGGAAGGATATAGTGGCTGCTTTCCTCGACAAGTACTATCCGCCGGTCACAAATTTGAAGCTTAAGAGTGAAATCATCCAATTCATGCAAGGCCATGACGAGCCCCTCAACGAGGCATTTGCTCGTTTCAAAGCCCTCCTCCGCAAGTGCTCCAACCATGGTTTCACCGTGGACCATCAGGTAGGAATCATTTACAATGGATTCAATTAAAAGATTTGTGTTATGTTGGATTCAGGCGCGAATGGAGAGTTCTTACGGAAGACAGGACCGGATGCCATGTAGGTCATTGAGGAGTTTGCCACCAACAGCAGGGGGTGGTCGAAAGAAAGGCACAACTCGAGGAGAGTAGTAGCCATAGAGGAGGCCGAGGAGAGATCCTTTGCAAAGGAATTGGCCGAACTCAAAGTGCGGGTCAATCAAATGGATACATCGAGAAAAGAAGATCTGGTCCCACCGACCTCCGTCATCGCAGTCGCCAAACCCGACACTCCTACCCCTCCTATGGAAGATATCAACTACGTGCAACAAGGAGGCGGTCCCAACAGATCTTATAGCAACAATTATCGCCCTAACCAGGGGAGCGGTAATTTCAATAATTATAATAGGAACCGTCCTCATCCTAACCTTTTGTACTCTAATAATAATTTTGTGCAACCCCCCCGCAGGATTTAAAGTTAGCAAAGGTGGAGTAGTTGAGCTTATCAAGAAGGAGGAAAAGTATGACCAAGGCATCATGAAGATTTTGTAGGTGCTAGTGCAAGATAGAAAAGCCAACGATACCAAGATTGGGGTCGTGGAAGCAAGGTTGAACAACCTCGAGGCCGGAATAACCACAATTGCCACTTCCGTCTCAAACATTCAAACTCAAATGGACCAAGTCCACAAGAAAATTGAAGAGGACAAGGAAAAGGCAGCAGCACGAGTGGCGGACATAAACAAGAAGTGGGTTGCCAAGCAAAAGAAGGAGGAAGACAGCGCCTCCGGTGCCAAATCTGGACACTACCCGACAGCTGGCGGACCGCAACACTGTTAGGATTAGTATACTGAAAAGTATATTTCGAGCATGTTGCACGGATAGAATTGCTTGTATACAATAAACTCTAAAATCCACTTTTAACCCAAGGCGAGAAGAATTAATTTTATCGCATTGATGTTTGCTTGTGTATTTATAAGATGTATCTCAAACATTTAAATGTATAAGAAGCAAATAAGTCTAATTCTTCTACATAGTAGACTGGTCGTAGTGTCAGTCCGCATGTTTCCTTACCTTAGGAAATAAACGACACTGGTGTGGTATAGCACTGAAGGATCTAACAGTTGAGATAAGTCTTTCTTGCTATTTACTGAAAGACGAGGTCTCGGTGATTGTTATTTCTTAATCATTGTTGACATAACATTGAGCATACGATATTGATTATGCACTACTTTGATTTATCAAATGGTGCAGATTTTTCGCAATCCAAGAATCCTAGTATCTTGGGTAGTGGTGATCAATGTCTAGAGGTGCTAGAATTGTTATTGCAATGAATCGTGTGCTGGGTGAGTCCAGTTTGATAATATCCTCAAGAGGTGATCGAAAAAGGTTTTATTATTCAGAAACCCGGCCGGTTGGAATTTATTCCAGAATAATAAATAAAGATTTTGAACTAGACAACTCTTGGAAAAAGATATTAATTAATTAAAGTCAAATAGCAGACTTAAATTAATTAATGGATATTTATATCTTAAACACAGGAAATAATAAATTAAAGAGATAAAGCCCGGATTACTCATAATTTGGGATTGGACGGGTAGTCAATATTACTTTACTGTAGTGGCTAATAATAATATTCTGTCGGACTTGTATTAAATTGGGGCTCAATTTAATTAGTAAAAGTCCAACAGGTTTGGCCCAAGTCCAACCTCCACGGATCTCTAATCTGGCCCATCATAACTATATATAAAAGGAGATTAGAAAGGAGATTCAATGATAATTAAGAGTTAATTTTAGTGCTCCCCTCTGGGAGTGGACGAAAAAATCGGTTTTTGACAAAACTGATATTCTGTCTCCTTTCTAATCAAATCATTTTCGATTCTGACAAGCTTTGCCCACCCAAAGGTCATTATCTGAGTTCGGGATACAGATTAGAAGATTCGTGGTTGAGTACAAAGATCATCACGTGGAGAAGGCGCAAGCAATCGTCGATTCTTTGGAGAATCAGATCGGTAATCCTAAACCATAGAATATCATGAATTAGGATTTTAATTCCTTAAGCATGATTTTTGTGCGTTCTTGTATACAATTCAATGTTTAACATGTAGTTAATTGATCCCATAATCGGTCAAATAGATCTGTAGATCTGATTTATTTGTTTATGCATGTCTTCCGCTGTGCAAGGGACTCCAAACCCCAGCAATTGGTATCAGAGCCAATTTTTGGCTCTGATTATGTGGATTAATTTCATGTTATGTGAATTTCTTGAATGCATGTTCGTTGTTTATATGTTTTGTACGTGTAAACAAAGTTTGATTTTGCGTGATGAAACCCTAGCGTTCGGAGAAGAAATCAATTTTAACGCTGCAATCTTATTTTCTTTTGGTCGACGGTAAAATCATTACATGATGGTATAATCATACTTGAAGTAATGATTACATGGAATGATTAGTTTCCATCTCTTAAATCAATTGTGAGTTGGTAACGTGAATTCATCTATTCGATTGAATTGACAAATCGTCTGTTCGGGATTGACGGCGATTCGCTCGCGATGGAGACAAGCTGTGGTCCTCGCGAGTCTACGGGAAGCAGCGGGACAGCGACAGGGTGCGGATATTGCGATGATGAACACAGCAGTGGCAACGATTCCAACAACGATCGCGCAGCAGCGCCTGTGTAGAGCGGCAGCGTTTCCAGCGGCGACGACGCAGCAGCGACGTCGTCACGCAGGCAGCAACAGCGACGTTCAAGTGGGAGTACGACGACGCAAGATTAGGGTTTCCTTATGCGTGATGTCTAGACACCTCGTCCCGTGACTTCGCCTTCCAAATTTTGACTAGGGATTCCAAATCCTAGGATTCAATTTGGAAAATAATTCAAGATATGATTTAGATTAAGATTTTAATATATCTTTAATTGGATTATCTAAAATTTAATTTTTAATTAAATTATGGATTAATTTGGATTTTATCCTTATTTTATGGATTTAGATATATTTAATTATATCTAGATAAATTTGGATGAATAATTAAATTTATTTCTGTGATATGGATTTAGATAGATTTTATTCTATCTTGTTGAATCCTTGATTGACTAAGATAAATATTAATTAAGTTTATCCATATCTTGTAGATATTGATAGATCTATATCTATCTAGAATATATCTTAGTAGATTTGGATAATTAAAATCCATGTTTATCTTTATCTTGTGGATATTTATATAATTAATTCTATTTAGAAAATATCCTAGAAGATTTAGATAATTAAATGTATCTCTATCTTGTAGATATTGATAGATTTATATCTATCTAGAATATATCTTAGAAGATTTAGATAATTGTTAATCTAGTATTGTAATTATCTTTTGGATTTAAGATAGATTTAGTTCTATCTAGTTAAATCCTAGTTGAATTAATTAATATTAATTCTAGTTTATCCTAATTTTATGGATATAAATAGATTTATTTCTATTTAGAAAATATCGTAGATAAATTTGGATAAAGATAATACAAGATAATCCTAATCTAATTGGATTTTGATAAAATTAATTTTATCTAGAATAAATCCTAATAGATATGATATATTCTAGTTTCTTATTCTAAATAATTTAAGATTTTCTTAAATCTTAGAGTGATTGGATTTTATCTTATGGATTTAGATAGATTTGTTTCTATCCTGAAATATCCTAGTACGATTTTGATAATGATAATCCAAGATCAGTTTTATCTTGAATTTAAGGATTTGATTTTATTCTTATAAAATCTAGAATAATCCCAAAAAGGATTTAGATAGATTGAACTCTATCTAGATAAATCCTAAATTAATTTGGATAGTCATTATCCAAGATAAATTTATCAAATCCGAAATTCATACTTTGTATAAGATAAGGAATTAATTATTTATTTAAATCTCCCTAGATTTATTAAATAATTTCAATAATTATCCAGTGTGATTAATTACCATGAAGTAAATAGATTTATCTATTTATTTGGTGTTAATCTGGTTTAAGTGGATTATCTGCCCTTTCTGCTTATGTGATAATTATGCAAAACCATGTTTAAAATGACTAAGCGATAATTACAACAGTGTGTTGTATATGGTCTCCATAAATTGGTCTATATATGAAGCAGCTTCTAATATTATCGCGACTCACCTTAGTGGGAGCAATAATCGTACGAAATAGCAAGTTCATAAGATTAGACTTCTTAATAGTAAATTGTTTAAACTAGAAGCGAGTTTCTAATATTATCGCGACCCACCCTAGTGGGAGCCATAATCCTGTGAAATTGCAAGTTCATGTGTTTAAACATATTTATAAGATAGCTATGGAATTTTGTTAGTGGCGTACGACCTTCCCTAGAAGGAGTATCAAAACAGAAATGAAATTCCTAGATGCAAATATTTATGGTAAATGCTTAGGCAATATTTGGCGGCCATGCCACCTTAGTGGTCTCTGGACTATTCTTCGGTATTGTGACCAGGAAATTGTTTGAATTCGAATTTGTATGACCTCCCTAGAGGCGTACTTATTTTGGTTTTGACAGTTGCGAGATACATACATTGTTTTGTGGTTGTTTGCAATTATGTATCAAGCATAGTATGTGATAAATAGTTTTATTTCTTCTCAGCCAAAATTCTTAATAATGTCTGCGAACCTTAAAGAAATCAAACTCGAAGGCCAAAATTATGTAGACTGGAAATATAAAATGGATAAGATTCTCATTGCTGAAAACTTAAAGTTTGTATTCACCCATTCTTGTCCTCTATTTCCTTGACAAAATTCTATAAAGAAAGTTTAAGAATGCATTTAATGCATGTGCCTGACAAGTTCTTTGAGATAGAAGGTCAAACAACTTTCTTTTAAGTAGTAAGACACGTCTTGGTTTATATTGATGAAACAGGAATATCCAATAAGGACGATGTCCAGATTCTATTGGAATATCCACAAGAGATAGAATGCTTTGAGGAATCTTCTGATTCAGTTACTCAAATAGTTTCTACACTCAGTTCATCACCAAATGTAATAGGAAGTGAGTACAAGAAGGTTGTTACTGAAAAGTTGGAAACCTTCAGCATTGTATTCACTTTATTACTTTTGGAGGAAGATAACATGATAGCTGACGAATTCATCAAGGCTGCATCTTTCCTATGTCTTAGTTCAATCGAACAGAAGACTAGCAATGGAAAGAGGGAAGAGCTGAATTGTCATCAATGAAAGCTATAAAGGCACGAAAAATTGGGTGAAAAGGCAAAAGAGAAGATGCATTGTGAGTCGGATTGACCTCTTCTACAGAAGGACAACGACTTAGATAACAATGCAATTTCTAAAAGAGAGATCTAGATCCAGTTGGGCAGTTGTTGCAGTGGGAGTTATTTTTTATGCTCACTTTATTGTTTTGTTTTGATGTATAAGACTTTGTTTTATTGGTACAGTTTAGTTTGGAAAGAATTCAGTTTCAGTTTCTAAACGTGTTAATGATTAAATGATGTTCGATGTCATTTGATAATGCTTGCATCATTGAGAAATGTGGTTCGAATATCTATCATAGTACCATAGAAAAACAAATTATACATCATAGTATCTAAACAATATAATTGCAAAAAGATTGAGTTTAACATCACAGTTCAACTTCTTAAACAATGAATGTTAAAGTATTTATGGTACTTAATCATAAGGCCAAGAAAGTACTTAGTAATTGTTCAAACTGATTTTGTCTAACTCAAGTGACTATCGATATTTTAACAACTTGTTTGTTAAATAGCTTGAAGGTCAAGTAAGTCTGGTTGATGCACTATAAGTTAGAATCCTTTGGTGGTTCAAAGGATTCAGAATACTATGCAACATAGAAAGACTAGTAAGTCTCAATGGTTTACACCATAGGAGACGAGAAAATGAGTTAAGATCAGTAGTGTGAGTTAAATCCTAGTTGACTACTCCAAGCATTCTTCTAAAGAATGGGCTAGTCATATAAGAAGGTATCGAAGTCTATCGAAGACAAGTTCGATAAGTGAACAGTTTTACTCAATAACACCTTATCATTGATGGGATATACGTTGGACACAACGAGTTATACCTTAAAGAAACTATCATAACATCAGTACCTTCTACAACACACGAGTTGTGGACTAGAGGCAAGTTTAGTCCAGCACATCTCAAGGGTGGAGTTATTCCAACACATGTTTTGGAAAATGTATCCATGTAATTGGAGTTGTGTATTGAGGTATGTTTTAAGGTTATCCCAAATGATAGAAAATGTACAGGTTCTATAATCTTCAAGGCAAGATAGGTGTTTGTTTACACGAATACTAGATTCTTTGATGAAGATTATGTGAAGAACTACAAGCCTAACAAGCATGATAATTCTCAAAATAATGAGAATATCTATTTTCCATCTTTCGACTCAGTCTTAGATCAACTTGAACCTAATCCATGTAACTACAAGGACGCATTGACTCATCAGATAATCATTCTTGATAAGATGATAGATTCTGAATAACAATCTTAAATAGACAAGAATGTTTGCAAGACTTGCGATACTACCCATAGACTATTTTAGCCAGTGGGAGCTAGTGGATCTGCAAGTGTAAACAGAGATCTTAAAAGGCTAGAATAATGGTTGAACGGTTATACCAAGAGAGAATCATATTCTCGCATGCCATTCTGCCTAAGTCGATCTGTATCGTATTGTCTATTGTAGCCTACATAAATTAGGATGTATGTACTATGATTGTCAAGACAGTTTTCTTTAATAGAAGTCTTGAGGAGATCATATGCATGGAACATCTTAATGGTTATGTAATAAATGGCAAGAAACAAGTGATTTGGAAGCTTATGTAGATCATTTATGGTCTTAGGAAAACATCTAAATCACAGAACATGTGTTTCATGCACGTTGTCAAATCTTTTGAATTTGACCAGTGCTCTTAACAAAGCTACAATTACAAGAATGTTGAAAGTGCACTATGTATGGTATTCTTGGTACTCTACGATGATGACATCTATAAAAGTTGATAAACAACTAAGAGGGTTATCTAGCGTAGGAAACTGGTCGTCTACCCAGTTTAAGGATGATGGATTTAAGATAATCTAGTTACATTCTAAGCATCTATGTCATTAGATTGCTAAAAAAAGAATGTTATGTTTCTTAAAGAATCCTACATCTACACAATACTTAGACACTTTAGCACTGAAAATTCCAAGAAAATGTTTTACTTTTCTAGATGAAATTATCTTGTCTCTAGTAAGTGTTTTACGACACTGAATGAGATCAAGAGGAATGAGACAAGTTCCGTAATTGGAAGTCTCGATTATGCTATGATGTGTATTAAGTTAGATATTAGCTTTGCTTTTGGCATAGAAGCTTGATATCATATTAACCATGGCCAAGGACATTGGATTGGTAAAGAATATACTATAGTGCTTGAAAAAGACTAAACGGTATGCTCTAGTTTACCAGACATCCATGTTATGTCCTTTAGATTACATCGACTCGATTTTATAATTGATTGATGATCGAGTTATCCTCTGACTATGTGTTAACGTTAGGAGTTGAAAACTGAGTCATGAAGGAGTGTGATTACATCACATACTCTATCATGAAAATTACAAGTGTAGTTTCTTCGAAAACTGCTAAGGTAGTTGTTCATCTCAGTAATTTCCTGATAGCTTTGACCGTGAATCCGAGTATGCCTATGAGTATTATATTTTGTTATGATTACTCTAGCCAGGTGTCTAACTCGAGGGAAACACGATCTGGTAAAGCTAAGCAATCACATAGAGATGAAGTATGAAATTAATTAAGGATTAAGTGCGCAGCAAGACGTTATGGTTTCCAAGATATCATCAGAGAACAACCTGGCAGAATTTTTCACAAAATGCCTATATGGCAACATGTTTTACACATGAGGTGAAAAGTATGGTAGTTCGATGTATCATGGCCCGAGACCTGCTTAGAGTATAAGTGGGAGAGTTTTGGCAGTGGGTATACTCGAAAGCATGATTTTGAGTATAAGTGGGAGATTGTTAGGATTGGTATACTGAAAAGCATATTTCGAGCATGTTGCACGCATAGAATTGCTTGTATACAATAAACTCTACAATCCACTTTTAACCCAAGGCGAGAAAAATTAATTTTATCGCATTGATATTTGCTTGTGCATTTATAAGATGTATCTCAAACATTTAAATGTATAAGAAGCAAATAAGTCTAATTCTTCTACATAGTAGACTGGTCGTAAACGACGTTCACTGAAGGTGACGCAGTCGGTCCTTTGTAGAATAGAAATAGAATTTCACAACCCAGATAGGCTTTGGCTACCTATCGTGAAAGGTTGCAGTGTCAGTCCGCATGTTTCCTTACCTTAGGAAATAAATGACACTGGTGTGGTATAGCACTGAAGGATCTAACAGTTGAGATAAGTCTTTCTTGCTATTTACTGAAAGACGAGGTCTCGGTGATTGTTATTTCTTAATCATTGTCGACATAACATTGAGCATACGATATTGATTATGCACTACTTTGATTTATCAAATGGTGCGGATTTTTCGCAATCCAAGAATCCTGGTATCTTGGGTAGTGGTGATCAATGTCTAGAGGTGCTAGAATTGTTATTGCAATGAATCGTGTGCTGGGTGAGTCCAGTTTGATAATATCCTCAAGAGGTGATCGAAAAAGGTTTTATTATTCAGAAACCCGGCCGGTTGGAATTTATTCCAGAATAATAAATAAAGATTTTGAACTAGACAACTCTTGGAAAAAAATATTAATTAATTAAAGTCAAATAGCAGACTTAAATTAATTAATGGATATTTATATCTTAAACACGGGAAATAATAAATTAAAGAGATAAAGCCCGGATTACTCGTAATTTGGGATTGGACGGGTAGTCAATATTATTTGACTGTAGTTGCTGATAATAATATTCTGTCGGACTTGTATTAAATTGGGGCTCAATTTAATTAGTAAAAGTCCAATAGGTTTGGCCCAAGTCCAACCTCCATGGATCCCTAATCTGGCCCATCATAACTCTATATAAAAACACATTAGAAAAGAGATTCAATGATAATTAAGAGTTAATTTTCGTGCTCCCCTCCGGGAGTGGACGAAAAAATCGGTTTTTGACAAAACTGATATTCTGTCTCCTTTCTAATCAAGTCCTTTTCGATTCTGACAAGCTTTGCCCACCCAAAGGTCATTATCTGAGTTCGGGATACAGATTAGAAGATTCGTGGTTGAGTACAAAGATCATCACGTGGAGAAGGCGCAAGCAATCGTCGATTCTTTGGAGAATCAGATCGGTAATCCTAAACCATAGAATATCATGAATTAGGATTTTAATTCCTTAAGCATGATTTTTGTGCGTTCTTGTATACAATTCAATGTTTAACATGTAGTTAATTGATCCCATAATCGGTCAAATAGATCTGTAGATCTGATTTATTTGTTTATGCATGTCTTCCGCTGTGCAAGGGGCTCCAAACCCCAGCAAGCACACCATGCAGCAGCCCGCCGCCGGGCCACAGATTGGAATCTGGCCAACGCCTGGTGGACCGCCGCATAACCCGCAGCGGCCCGTCATTGAAGAGGCAGAGGCGCCCGCCAAAAAGGAGCTCGTGTGGCACAACGGGATTGTACTCCCCTTCCAGCCGAAGAAGAAGTTCATGCTTGAAGAACAATTCAAGCATTTCCTCAATATGTTTTGTAAGGTTCATACTAATATCCCTCTCGTTGAATTGTTGCAGGAAATACCTAGGCACGCGAGGCTACTAAAGGAGGCGGTGATGAGAAAGAAAAAGCCTACAAAAGCCGACCTTAAGTTGCCTCACCATTGCAGCGAGAACAACCAAAGGGAGAGGGCAGTGAAGCAAAGGGATCCCGGACAGTTCATAGTTAGGTGTTCGATTGGAGAATGGAAGGTGTGTTAGGTTTAGTATACTGAAAAGCATGTTTCGAGCGAGTTCACACGAATAGAATCGAGTTCGCACGAATAGAATCTTGCTTGTATACGGAAAAACTCTACCATCCACTTTTGACCCGATTCAGTATCATTCGAGCAGTTTGCACGAATAGAATCAATATATTATTACATTATGTTTGCTTGTGCGTTTATAAGATGTTTTATAAACATTTAAATGCATAAGAAGTAAACAAAGCCTAAGTCTTTTGCCTAGTAGACTGGTCGTGGGCTGCGCTCACTTTAAGGTACTACAGTCGGTTCTAAGCAATGCTTTGCAAAAGAAAAGAAGAATTTCACAACCTATCGTGAAAGGTTGCCATGTCAGTCCGATTATTTCTAAGCCTTATTGAAATAAGATGACGTTGGTGTGGTATAGCACTGAATGGATCTAACAGCAAGACGAGTCTTTATGCTATCTACTGAAAGACGAGGTCTTGATAAATATCTATTTCTTAATCAATGTACGTTAGCATTGAGCATACGATATTGAGTATCTACTACTTTGACTTACCAAATGTGCGGGTTTTTTGTCACCCAACGATCCAGGTATATTGGGTAGAGGTGATCATTATCTAGTGGTGCTAGGATTGCTATTATGTTGAATCGTGCACGAGGTGAGTCTTGTTTGATAATGTCCTCAAGAGGAGCTTGAACAAGTTTTATTATTCGGAAACTGGCCAGTTGGAATTTAATTATTCCATGAATAATAAATAAGTGTTTCTTGCTAAGTCCACTCTTGGAATTAATAAGATGCTAATTAATTAAGTCCATAGCAGACTTTAATTAATTAATGGACATTTATATCTTAAGCGCGGGAAATAAATAATAAACAAAATGGAAACCCGGATTACTTGTAATTTCGGATTTGGATGGGGAGGTCAATATTACGTCTGTAGTGGCTGCTCGTAATATTCCAATATAAGCTTGTATTAAATTGTGGGTTCAATTTAATTAGTAAAAAGCTAATTGGGGGAGCCCATATCCAAAACCTTCCATAGATCCCTGACTGGGCTCAATACGTAACTATTATAAATAGGAGAATAAAAGAGACAGAAAAATAATAAATAATAGACATGAAAATTTCGTGCATTCCAGATTAATGAAAGGGACGATTTTTTTCAAAGAGAATTTCTCCTCCGTGAGATTTTCAGCTCCTCCTCTGTGAGGAATTTCTGTCTTCTTTATTCGAGTCCTAGTGTTTCGATAAGATCAGCCCACCCTGATGTCGGAATACAGTTCGGGACACCAGTCAGAAGATCCGTGGTCTAGTATTGAAGATCATCGTGGAGAAAGCGCGAGCAATCGACGATTCTTTGGAGAATCAAATCGGTAACTCTAAACCGTAGTATTCATGTTTAGGATTTACATTCTATGAGCATGAATTATTTGCGTTCTAGCATGCAATTCTATGTTAACATGTGAATAGATTAATTTCATAATCTGTCAAATAGATCTTACGTCTGATTTATTTGTTTTGTACAAGTCTTCCGCTGTGCAAGGGGCACCAAAATCCCAACAATTGGTATCAAAGCCAATTTTTGGCTCTGATTATGTAGATTAATTTCTTGTTATATGAATTGCTTGGATGCATGATTTTCTTCGTGGCGTAGTTGTTGTTATTTTTATTCGATGGCGAAATATATCAACGATAACGAACAATGTAAATATTGGCTAAAATTTCTCGCCACGACAACAATTTGATTGATGGAAACCAATTTCTTGCGCCGCAACCTTTGACTTCAACCATCAATGGAAAAGAATTTTCCAATTCTTGTTATTCCATCAAGAATCAAATTGATTGTTTTTGTTTTTCAAATCGACGTACATGGAGTTTGCGACGTGGGATTAAACCACGATCAGGCTAGGTACATCAGTGATGGTTGGGCGAATTTTTGATAGTAGTAAATGCAGGTAATGAATATAGATCACGACACAAGGAATTACGTGGTTCGATTTACTGAGGTAAATCTACGTCCACGGGAAGAAAGGAGGGCAAGATTGTATTGCTTGATCTGGTTTTCCAGCTTACAAATACAGACTTGCTATATGATATTTAATGTCTAGAGAGCTCCCTCCTATATCTGATCTAAGTTCTATTTATATATTGAACTAAGATCGTGGCTTGCATCACCACTAACTAGGTCGTGGCTTGCATCACCACTAACTAGGTAGTGGATGTCGTGGAGGTCATGAGATCCTGCATGGGTCCACTATCTCTTTGTTTGGTCCGCTATCCTGCATGAGACCCTGCATGAGTTGACACCACTAAATAGATCGTGTAGTGGAGGTCGTGGAGGTTCTGCATGAGTCCACTATCTCCCAGTTCGGTCGAATACTGAGACCGAACTGCTGAACTATTGCCGAGCAGCTTTTGCCGATCTGAGAGTAGAGCTTGATTGGTCGGCTTTTACCGAGCTGTAGGCTGGGGCCGAACTCTTTGGTAATGCCGAACTGATTGGTCGGCTTTTACCGAGCTGTAGGCTAGGGCCGAACTCTTTGGTAATGCCGAACTGATACTCTTCCTTGGTCTTTGGGCTGATGGGCCGTCACTGCTATTGGGCTTGTTTAGTACGTACCCCATCACTACCCCCCCCCCGAAAAGCGAAGTGAATCACTTCGGCGAAGCGAGTCACTTCGGCATTCTGGATAAAGGTACGGGGGAGGCTGACGTTAGGGGACGTGCCTTGCGCGTGACTGCATTAAATGCGACAGTAAAATCCGGCCGTTGAATCCTGAAAAGGTGGGATTCGAAACGGTGCGATGATTTTGAAATCTTCTCCGAATCTGATAAATACGTCCTTTCTTCATCAGTTGAACACTTTTGCTATTGCTTCTTCTGCATTCTCTCTCTTTTGCGAAAAAATTTCCTTCCGCTTTCAAGAATTTCTTCAGAATTTTTTCAGACTTTCAAAGAGTAAGAACTATGTCTTCTTCTTCTTCTTCTGAGTCAGGTAGCGGTAGGAAAGGGGATAAGGGGTCTTCTAGCCGGAAAGAATCCGGGGAGAAGACCGTAGAGTATTTTCACAGCATCTTGAGTAAGGATACTGTGATATCCTTACACGAAAAATATTTTTTTCCTGGGGGGAAGGTTGCGATTCCCGACGACCTTCATAGGGCTGACTCGCCGCCGGAGGGTTACGCCACCGTTTATGAAGCCGGCTTGGAATGCGGGCTTCGTTTCCCTCTTCCTCCTGCCTTTGTAGAGCTGCTAGATTTTTTTCAACTCCCTTTAGGTCAGGTGACTCCGAACTCTTGGAGGCACTTATCGGCCTTTGCTGCCGAACTGCGTAGGCTAGATAAGGATCTGTCTCTGAGGGCAATCCTTAATTTCTTCCAGTTTAAGAGAAAAGGATCTTGGTTTTACTTGATCCCTTTACAGCCTTTTAGGGCCTTCTGCAAAACCAAGTGGCCAAAGTGGCAGCATCGCTTCTTTTTTTATAATAGGACAGCGGCTCCGGGCTTTCCCTGGAGAGGGCCGAAGTCCGTGATTCCTCATCCTCGGTTAGAACCGTTGGACGAGCTCGAGGGCGAGCTCAATAAGATTCCTATGATTAGGAAGCAGTACCTGGAGTCTGAGCTCGTCAAGGGCGACTTCGTGTTCGACTCCTCGTCTTCGGACGAAGAGGCTGAGGGTGAGGATTTCTTTTTTATGCATTACTGCCTTGACGACGAAAACTAACCTTGTTTTCTTGCTTTTTGGCAGTGAACTTGCTAAACAAGTTCGGTCGCAAATCCTCCGAATCTAAGGAACCGGAGAGGCCGAAAACCAGCAGCTCGGCGTCTGATGCCGAGAAGAATCCGAAGAGGCAAAAGACCTCTTCGGATCCAAAGAAGCCGGAGTCGACTTCGGCAAGTAGGAAGGGGAAGACCCAGAAGCCCCCAAGAGCGCCAGAGAAAGACGTGGTCTTGGCGCCTCCTTCGGAACATATCTGTGAGCCATTTTTATGGCCCACGGACTTCGCCGAGGTGAATTCTCTTCTTGATTTTCTGGCCTTGCTTTTTTTCCTGTATTTTTTGTGGCCCCTCGGTTGACTTTTTCCTTTTTCCATTTTCAGAGGAACGATATGCTCTCCAAGCTCGTCGCCGTTGAACTCTCCAAAGCGTCCAACGATTATGCTGAGATGCAGAGGAAGTTGGCGGCTGCTCGTCACCAGGCCGAACAGGCTAAGGCAGACTTTGAGAAGGCCAGAGCTGCTAGGATCTCGGCCCAGGATGAAGCCCAGTTTGCCAAAAACCAGCTCGTCATACAGCGAGAGCAGACGAAACGGAGGGATGCTGCCGCCGTGGTTGCCCAAGGGGAGGTTCTCCGTGCTTTCGCGGAGAAACTCTTTCTGAGCAATCAATTTTCGGCCTTTGTCGGTGATCTGCTGAAACTGATGACCGATAATGCCGAGCAGGGGCCCGAAGTCGTCCTGCCGCTGTACGGTCGAGAGATAGCAGCTCGTCTCCAGAGTCTGCCGCTCCTTGAGGAGCTTGCTTCGTCCTCGGTCTTGCTTTCTGCTGACCGAGTTCGTAGTTGCCGAGCTGACCGGGACGAGAATATGGAGGCTATCTTTGCCTCCTTAGGGCCAGTTTCACCCGCTCCAATTTTCCACGGAGAGGGTGAGACCGAGCAGCCTGATCAGCAGACCGGAGACAGGCAGGCCGAGCAAGAGGTGCTGCTGATCGGTGATGGGGGCACCGAGCAGGCTGGGAGGAGCAGGGAGGCCGAGGCTGAAGCTGAGGCAGACAAGGAGAAGGAAGCTGAACCTCACCGAGGAGCCGGAGACGAAGCTGGCGGAGTATGATTTCGTCTCCCTTCTCTTAGTTTAGTTTCTTCCTTGTTGTAAAATGGCCTTGAAGCCCTCCTTGTGTAAAAAAATTTTTTCTTCTGAATGAAAAAATTCTTCTTTCTGCACTTGTGTCTTCGTATAGCTTTTCGTACTCTCTTTTACTCCTGTTGTGGTTTACTACCTGCTCAGTAAACTGAAATGCCGAACTGACATAGGCTGCTTTGTATTCTTAACTCTTAAGGAGCTGGAGGTACTTCACTGGAAGCAGCTGTACTCTTCCGCTTTAGACGAAGCTGAGAAAAAAGCCATAGCTGACCAGATGAAGAATGACGAACTCTTGGCTTGTTTAGTGAAGCTGGAGGCCGACAATAAGGACTTAGAGTCCGAAAAGAAAGATCTGGAGGCCGAGCTGAACACTGCCGTCGCTGAGAGGACTGCGTATGAGGATTTCATCTGCAGGCGCGGGGGAATGACCATCTCTGAAGTTCAGGAACGAGTTGACGAACTGTGGGAGGAATATCATGTACTCCGGAGGAACAATGCGCTGGAGAGCTCGGCTTGCCAACAAGTCGTGAAATCATTGCGGCGCTGGGCTTCTCGGTACGACATCATTCTTTCCCGGCGTCCCTCAATCGAGAGATTCCTTAGGCATTTCCCGCCAACAGATGGTCGCACTCCAGCTCAAACCCCTGATTCACTTGCTCAAAACCCTACTCCAAGTCAGCAACGAACTCAGGAACAGCCGGAAACGTCAAGACGAGAACGGACTCAGGAGCAACCGGAAACGTCAAGACAAGGACGGACTGAAGTTCGTAGAGGAGCTGTGATTATGAGTGAGCAAGATCAACAAATGCTTCGTGAAGAGACTCTTCGCCGCCGAGGTGCCAGAGCTTCCCGGGCTCAGGGAAGAGGCGGTAGGTCGATTAGAGCATCTCGTCGACCTGCTTATTCTTCAGCTGCCCGGAATGACCGAACTCGGCTTCACGAGGATTTTGTGAATAGATGGCTCAACTTTAGCAACCAGGGACAGTAGAATAGTCCTTTGTAATGGCGTAACGCCTTCTCGTAGGGCAGCGGAGTTGTATGCCGAACAAGATTTAATAAATGAAATCTTCATTTCGCTTCTATCACTGCGTATTTACAGCTTAGCGAAAAAATTTCATCGTGCTCGTCCTCGGTCTTATGAAGTAAACTTCTTTGACCGGACTCGTCCTCGGTCTTATGAAGTAAGCTTCTTTGACCGGACTCGTCTTTGGCCTTATGAAGTAAACTTCTTTGACCGGACTTGGTCCTCGGTCTTATGAAATAAACTTCTTTGACCGGACTCGTCTTTGGTCTTATGAAGTAAACTTCTTTGACCGGACTTGGTCCTCGGTCTTATGAAATAAACTTCTTTGACCGGACTCGTCTTTGGTCTTATGAAGTAAATTTCTTTGACCGGACTAAACTTGTGTCCTAATTTGGGGATCGGACTTTCCCTTGTCCTAATTCGGCGAGTTTTATCGCGTGGATCGGACTTTCCCTTGTCCTAGTTCGGCGAGTTTTATCGCGTGGATCGGACTTTCCCTTTGTTGCAGTTCGTTTCAGACGAACTGCTTGTTTCTTAAGCTGAATTGTGGTCTTGTATCCTCCTTAGAAGCTTGGACTCACAATCGTTGGCTTATATATGTTCTAAAAAGGGGATCAGCCTTCGAAGAACAAGATACCTCAGTAACATTTGTAAGAGACGACACGCATATAGACAGACAAAACGCACATAGACAAACATGAAAAACAAGTAAAAAACAAAGAAAGCACATACCCCTAGGACCGAACTAGACACAAGACTGACTGACCGGACTGTCTCTTACAAATGGAACTTCTTGAGGTTGGAAATGTACCATGTTCGGGGTGCTTGTTCTCCTGACATGTGAGTCAATTTATAAGACCCTTTGCCGAGGACTTCTGACACCCGATATGGACCTTCCCATGTGGGTTCGAGTTTGCCCAGCTTTTCTGCTCGGCTTACTTCGTTGTTTCTCAAGATGAGATCTCCCACTTGAAATTGTAGCTTTTTCACCCTTTTGTTATAATACCGGGCTACTTGCTCCTTGTACTTGGCTGCTTTTATGCAGGCCAATTCTCTTCTTTCTTCGGCCAGATCTAGTTCGGCTCTCAGTCCGTCCTCATTCAGTTCTGCTGAGAAATTAAGAGTTCAGGGACTGGGTATGCCGATCTCAACCGGAATCACGGCTTCAGTGCCGTACACCATCGAGTTCGGCTCCGGTGTGACTTCGGTCATTTCGCCTGCCTCTGACTCCGGCTGCTGTGATTGCTATGCTTGATGGTGCCGATCTGATTGCTCGGCACTTTTAAGCGCAATCTGCACTCTTGCTCTTTTTTGACCACCTCGGATGACCGCTATCCCTCCTTTAGTGGGGAAGGAGTTCGGCGAGGAAGCCTCTGATCGCTATGATCGGGCTTCTTTTTGTCTTCTCTAGATGAGCTGTCTAAAGACCGTTTTCGACGGTCTGCCTCATCGGCACGAGAAAACTGGTCCGCAATGTCCCACATCTCTTGAGCTGTTTGCGGACTGCATTCCACGAGCTTTCTGTAGAGAGCTCCGGGCAGGATTCCATTTTGGAATGCCGAAATGACAAGTAGATCATTGAGATCATCTACTTGTAGGCATTCCTTGTGGAACCTCGTCATAAAGTCGCTGATCTTTTCGTCGCGACCTTGACGCGTAGAAAGCAGCTGAGCCGAAGTGATTCGGGCTTCCGCTTTCTGAAAGAACCTCCTGTGGAAAGCATCCATTAGATCTCGGTAAGATCTAATGCTGCCTTGGGGGAGGCTATCGAACCACCTTCTTGCGTTCCCGATAAGCAGCTCGGGAAACAGCTTGCACATATGGACCTCATTGAGACCCTGGTTCACCATGTTATACTGATAGCGTCCCAGGAAGTCATGAGGATTCACTAACCCGTCATAAGTCATTGACGGAGTTCGGTAGTTCTGTGGTAAGGGAGTTCGGGTGATATCGTCCGAGAACGGAGTCTTCAATGCTCCGTACATGGCGAACCCGACATCTCTTCGGTATGGAGGAGATGGAGTTCTCCTGTGATTCCGGTACCGAGGAGGAACAGGAACATGTCGGGGTTGAGGATTCTTCTTCCTGGAAGACACGGCACTACTGCGGTAGTGACTTTCATGTCTGGATGAGGAGGGAGAATCCACCGTTTTCGTCTCCGGCTTTTGGCCCTTTTGCAGGAAAATTAAGAACTCTTCCTGCTTCTCGGCCAAAAACAACTTGACAGCCTCGTTCAAATCGGGCTGCTGGGAAGACTCGGTGCGATGAGTCTTTGAGCGGCTTGTTCCTTCTCCGTGAGAACTGGAAGTAGATTTCTCCCGAGGCTGTTTTCCAGACCTGCGGGCTGGACTAGCTTCCTCATGGTTATCACGAACGGTATTATGGGTGTTACGTGATCTGGTATGCATTTTTTTGGTGGAAGAGGATCAAAAACTCGCTTTATCACAAATTTGGTTCTCTGTTTCCCACAGACGGCGCCAGTGATGGTTGGGCGAATTTTTGATAGTAGTAAATGCAGGTAATGAATATAGATCACGACACAAGGAATTACGTGGTTCGACTTACTGAGGTAAATCTACGTCCACGGGAAGAAAGGAGGGCAAGATTGTATTGCTTGATCTGGTTTTCCAGCTTACAAATACAGACTTGCTATATGATATTTAATGTCTAGAGAGCTCCCTCCTATATCTGATCTAAGTTCTATTTATATATTGAACTAAGATCGTGGCTTGCATCACCACTAACTAGGTCGTGGCTTGCATCACCACTAACTAGGTAGTGGATGTCGTGGAGGTCATGAGATCCTGCATGGGTCCACTATCTCTTTGTTTGGTCCGCTATCCTGCATGAGACCCTGCATGAGTTGACACCACTAAATAGATCGTGTAGTGGAGGTCGTGGAGGTTCTGCATGAGTCCACTATCTCCCAGTTCGGTCGAATACTGAGACCGAACTGCTGAACTATTGCCGAGCAGCTTTTGCCGATCTGAGAGTAGAGCTTGATTGGTCGGCTTTTACCGAGCTGTAGGCTGGGGCCGAACTCTTTGGTAATGCCGAACTGATTGGTCGGCTTTTACCGAGCTGTAGGCTAGGGCCGAACTCTTTGGTAATGCCGAACTGATACTCTTCCTTGGTCTTTGGGCTGATGGGCCGTCACTGCTATTGGGCTTGTTTAGTACGTACCCCATCAATCAGCGGCGGCGAGCGGGCAGCGGCGGGTGCGGCGACGCTGCGACAGCAGCGACAGCATCACGCAGCGCAGCGCCGGTGGCTGCAGAGACGACGACACAGCAGCGGTAATCAGGCGGCAACTGCAGTGACGCTGCAGCAGCAAGGCGGCAGATCGATCGACGGCTGGCTGGCCAGGCTGCGTCGGCAGCCCAAGCCTACAGGCTGGGCAGTTTGCGCGACGCGGCACAGCAGGTGCAGTCACGACAGCCCGAACGCTGCAGCGAGAGCAGCGAAGTAGCTGCACGATTGCAGCGGCGATCTGCAAGTACGATGGCAGCGGAGTTCCGGGCAGCAGTGGCTGGAGCGACGTTGATGCAGTAGCGTCGGAGACGTCATGCTCGGCAAGCTCACGAGACGAGTGGGAGCCCTTCGCGGGCAGTTTCCCGGACTCGAGTTTGACGATTAAGATTAGGGTTTACCCTACGCTCGCGCGGGTGGAACCCGTGCGACGTCGCATCGTCTCGTTCCGTGACTTCGCTTTCCAAATTTTGATTAGGATTTCCAAATCCTTGGATTCAATTTTGGAAATAATTCAAGATAAATATAAAATTAGATTTGAATACATCTTTTGTGGATTTTATATATTATATTAGATTTGATTATGAATTAAATCATGGATTAATTACAGTTTTTCTTTATTTAATGGATTTATATTGATTTTATTCCTAGATGAATCCTAGTTATATTTGGAAAATAATAATCTAATTTTTTATCTATATCCTATGGATTTATATGGATTTATTCCTAGACAAATCCTAGTTGGATTTAGATAATGATAATATTATTTTATTCTTAACCTATGAGTTTATATGAATTTATTCATAGATTAATTCTAGATGGATTTGGATAGTGATAATATAATATTTTATTCTTATCTTATAGATTTATATGGATTTGTTCCTAGATAAATCTTAGATAGATTTGAATAATTATAATATAATATTATCTTATTCTATGGATTTATGTGGATTTATGTGGATTTATCAAAGATAAAATCCTAGATGAATTAAGATAAATATTTATATTAATTTATTTTATCCTATAGATTTGAATGGATTTAATTCTATTAAGACAAATCTTAGATGGATTAAAATAAACATTAATCCAAGTCATCCTTATCTTTTGGATTTATATCCTAGATAGATTATGATAAAGATAATATATAAGAAAATCCTTATTTAATTGGATTTAGATAAGTTTATTTATCGAAGAAATCCTAAGTAATGTATGATATATTCTAGATGTCTATTCTAAATAGAATTAAGATTTGTATAAATCTTGTTTAAATTGGATTTCATTTATCGTATGGATTATGATGGAATCGTTTCTATCTAGTGATATCCTAGAACGATTTAAATAATGATAATCAAGTGTCAAGGTTATCTTGAATTGAAGGATTTGATTTTATCGAAATAAAATCTAGAATGATCCTAATTGGATTTAGATAGTTAACACTATCTTGATAAATCCTAAATGAATTTGGATAATCATTATCCAAGATAAAATTTAATTATTTAATTAATTCTCCCTTGACTAGATTAAATAATTGTCGTTAATTATCTAGTGTATTTAAATGCCATGCATTAAATGGATTTCTATGTTTATTTGGTGTTTATCTTTGTAAGTGGATTATCAGTCTTATCTGCTTATGTGATAATTACGCAAAAACCATATAAAATATCTAAGCGATAATTACAACAAGTGCGTTGTATATGGTCTCCACCAATTGGTCTGTAATTTATGAAGCTTTTTTCCAACATTATCACCACATGCACTGTGGGGACAATAATCCTAAGAAATAGCAAGTTCATAAGGCGGACTTCTCAAATATAAATAGTATGAACTAGAATGTGTTTCCAATATTATCGCCACATGCACTGTGGGGACAATAATCCTAAGAAACGAATTTATGGGATAGCTTGATCTTGTTAGCAGCACATGAGCATTGTTATGGGAGTGTGTTGTAGAAATGAGACTCTGTAATGCTAAATTCGGTGGTCTTGCTTAGGCAACATTAGGCGGCCATGCCACACTTGTGGTCTCTGGACTATTCGTCGATGATTGTGACCAGTAAAATTTTAAGATTTTAATGTGTATTGACCTCCTCTGGAGGATACAAAATTTTAATTTTACAGTTGCAAGATACATAATTGTTTTGTGGTTATTTGCGATTATGTATTGAGCATAAGTATGTGATAATAAGTTTATTTGCCAAATCTTCATTATGCCATTCAATATCTTGTCTGCGATCCTTAAAGAAATAAACTCGAATGCCAAAATTATGTAGATTGGAAATGAAAATGGATAAGATTTTCATCACTGAAACTTGGAGTTTATACTCAATGATTCATGTCCTCCATTTCCTCGACATAATTCCATGAAGATTGTTCGAGAATGCTTTTTGCATGTACTTGACAAGTTCTTTAAGGAATAAGGTCAAGCTATTTTCTTTTAAGTAGCACGACAAGTCTTGGTTAGTGACGATGAAAGATGGATATCAATAGAATCTGTCAAGATGATTCGATTGGAATATCCTAAAGGGACAGAATATTTTGAGAAATCTTTTGATCACTCAAATAGTTTCTGACTCAAGTCATCGCTTGAAGTAATAAGAAATTACTAAAAGAAGGTTTAACCGAAAAGTAGAAAACCTTCAGAATATTAGTCGTTATATTACTGTTAGAGGAAAGTAAAATGACAGATGATGAATTCATGAAGGCTGCATTTTTCCTAAGTCATAGTTCATTTGAACAAAAGACTAGATATGGAAATGAGAGAGCCTAAATTGTCATCAAAGTTTGTCTAAAGCGAGTGAAGATGTTTTGTAAGTTGGATTGACTTTTTTTTAAGAATGACAATGACTTACATGGAAATGCAACTTCTACGTAAGAGATTTTGATCCAGTCAGGCTATTGTTGCAGTGGGAGCTTTTAATGCTCAATTATTGTTTTATGGTAGATGTTTAAGGCATCATAGTATTGAAACAATATAAATGCAACAAGATTGAGTATGAAACAACACATCAACTTCTTAAATAATGAATGATAAAGTATTTATGGCTCTTAGTCTTAAGGCCAAGAAAATACTTAGATATTTTTCAAACTGATCCAGACTATCAAGATTTTAACAATTGGCTTGTTAAATAGCTTGAAAGTCAAGAATGTCTGTTTGATGCACTATAAGTGAGAATCATTCGATTCAGATCGCTTACAGAAATGCAACATAGAAAGACTAGCAAGTCTTAATGGTTTACACCATAAGAAGACGAGCAATGTGTTATGATCAGTAGTGGGAGTCTAATCTCCATTGACGAATCCAATCATTCTTCTAAAGAATGGGATAGTCATGTAAGAAGGAATCGAAGTCTTTCTAAGACAAGTTTGATTAAGTGATGAGCTTTACTCATGAAAATCTTATCATTGATGGGATAAACGTTAGATACAACGAAATACACCTTAAAGAAATTACCAAAATCAGTACCTTCTACAAAACACGAGTTGTGGACTAGAGCGACTTTAGTCTGGCACATCTCAAGGTGCAATGTTGTTCCAACACATGTTAGAAAGGTATCTAAGTAATTGGAGTTGAGTACTGAGGTATGTTTTAAGGTTGTCCCAAATGATGTAAGATTATTAGTTCTGTAATCTTCAAAGATAGAATTCTTGTATGAAGATCAGGAGATGAACTATAAGCCTAACAATGTGATAACTCTCGAGATAAAGAGAGATATCGAATTTTCCACATTACCAAGAACTCATACCATTATAAATTTTGCACTAATAATATCAACTTCAGAACCTAAGATTGTATGAACCATGTCGTAGTGGGAGCGTTCCTAGGAACATAACAAGTTCATGGGTCTAAGAGTGTCGCAAGACTCGGTCTTAGATTAACTTGAACATAATCCCTTTAACTACAATGTAGAATTGGTTCATTTGGATATTCGTCCTTGAAAAGGTGATAGATTCCAAACTACAATCTTAGATAGACAACATGTTTTACAAGACTTGCAATACTACCTACAGGCTGTGTCAGTCAGTGGGAGCTAATGAAGACCTTTATGGTCTTAGGCATGCATCTAAATCAGAGTATGTGTTTTAGCGAGATTGTCAAATGTTTGGAATTTGATATGTGCCCTTAAGGGTGTTGTAAGCACAAGGAAGTTGAAAGTGTATTGAATATGGTATTATTGGTACTCTACGATGATGAAATCTATAAAAGTTGCAAACAACTAAGATTGGCATCTAGCGTAGGAAACTGGTTGTCTACCCAGTTTACGATAAAGGATTAAAGAGAAACTAATTACATTCTGAGCATCTAAGTGTTTCAAGATTGCTAGAAAGAATGTTGAGATTCTCTTAGAAATCCTATATCCATACATTGCTTGGAACATTTTAGCATTGGAGGTTCCATGAAAAGGTTTTTACCATTCAAGATGGAATTGTCTTGTCTCTAGTCAAGTGTCGTTTGACACATAGTGAGAACAAGAAGAATGAGAATAGTTCTGCAGATAGATGTCTCATGTATGCTATGATGTGTACTAAGTTTGATATTAGTTGTGCTTTTGCATAGCAGGTACATATCATTTTAACCATGGCAAAGGACTTTGATTGAGGTAATGGATATACCATAGTACTTGAGAAAGACTAATCGCTATATTCTAGTTTACCAGTCATTCATGTAATGTCCTTGGGGTTACACTGACTAAGTCTCATGACTAATCAGTGATCGAGTAAGTCATCCTCATTATATATGTTTACATTAGGAGTATACTCCTAGTAGCTTTAATCGTAAGTTTGAGTATGCCTATGAGTAATTTTACTCTTGCAAAGGCTAACTCAAGGGACAAACAAGATCATAAGCTAAGAATTCACATAGAGAGATGAAATTAATTAAAGATCTAGTACACAACAAAGACATAAAAGTAGAAAAGATATTATCAGAGAACAACCAAGCAGATTTTTCACAGAAAATGCCTTTGTGGCAACATGTTTCAAACATGATGTGAAATGAATGGTAGTTCGATATATCAAGCTCCAAGACCTTCTTTGTGTATAAGTGGGAGAGTTTTTGGCAGTGGGTATACTCGAAAGCATGTTTTGAGTATAAGTGGGAGATTGTTAGGTTTAGTATACTGAAAAGCATGTTTCGAGCGAGTTCGCACGAATAGAATCTTGCTTGTATACGAAAAAACTCTACAATCCACTTTTGACCCGATTCAGTATCATTCGAGCGGTTTGCACGAATAGAATCAATATATTATTACATTGTGTTTGCTTGTGCGTTTATAAGATGTTTTATAAACATTTAAATGCATAAGAAGTAAACAAAGACTAAGTCTTTTGCTTAGTAGACTGGTCGTGGGCTGCTCACTTTAAGGTACTACAGTCGGTTCTAAGCAATGCTTTGCAAAAGAAAAGAAGAATTTCACAACCTAGATAGGCTTTAGCTAGCATCAATCACATGCCCCTGAAATACTACGAGAAGCTCAACATCAGGCCTCTCAAGACGTCAGATGTAAGCATAAGGTTGGCCGACAACACGACCATCAAAACAGTGGGCATGCTTGAGGATGTCTTGGTATAGGTAGACGATTTCATCTTCCCTGCCAATTTCATTATTCTTGACATGAAAGTAGATAAAAATGTACCTCTAATCTTAGGCAGAGATTTTAGCCACATGCAAAGCTCTTATTGATGTAGGTAGGGGCGAGATCACAATTAGAGATAATTACAGCCGCTCCACCTACAAGATAGAGAGTGAAATTCTCAAGTATGAAAAGACGCAACAAGCTAAGATGGAGCATGAATGTAGGGCAGTCATGATGACCGACACGTCTAAGCCTTTTAGGCCATTAGAAGGGGAGGATTCTTCGAACTCTTCTATCTTTGTTGTCCATACTGTTCCTCAAGTTCCTAAAAAGAACATACCTAAACATGCTAAACCTCCCTTGCAGGAGAAACCTAAGAGCAAGAAGAAAGGCAAGAAGAAGCCTCAAATCCAAGCCGATCCCGAAGTCTATGTGATCAAGAACACGAACGGGAAGTACAAATGGTGGAAGAAGATTTGCAACAAACTGGTCCCGTTCGCAGTTTTCAACACTAGGGTCGTTGATCTGCCCACTTAGTTGGGCCACTTCAAGTCGAGCCAACGACTTTAAAACAAAGGCGCTTGTTGGAAGGCAACCCAATGTGTGTTCACTTAAATTCCTTCGGTTTTGTTTTTCTATTTTTTTCCTTTAATTTTTGTGCATTTTTGTGCACACACAAAAAAAAATAACGAGTGGCGACCGCCGTACAATCCACGGTGGTCGCTACCGGTTGTTCAGTGTTCAGGGCGGGCCTAGGGCGGGTTGGAGAAATCGTTGTGCGGGCCGTAACGGCCTGCTGGAGGAGTGCCGTTTTCGCAACACGCGTAGCGGTCGCCACGGAGAGGTCAGTGATAGGTTTTGCTCTATTTAAGGTGAGTTTTCTCTCATTCTTTCCACCATCTTCTCCAATTCTCTCTTGCACACGACCCCAACTACAAAATATCACCAAATTCACACACCCACACTCTCATTCTCCCTTTCAATTACGAATCTCAAGCTTTCATCGTCCAATTTTCTCCAACTCAAGGTATGAATCCTACACTTAATTTCTAAGTTTTGGTTGAATTTTTCCATTGATTTTGCTCTTTCATTGATGAATTGTTCGGTTGAAAAGCATGTTCTAGTATGGGGGATGAGTTTGATGATGATTATATTTGCTTTTCATGGTTAGATTTTGCATAGGGTAGTGAATTGTTGTTTTTTTGTTGTTGGTGAAATTCCCTCTTGTTCTTTAGTGTATATATGTTTCAATCATGTTCATAGCATTATGAGACTATTATTACTTCAATGAATTGCAATACTTGTGTAATTATAGAGATTGTTGAATTGTGTTGATTTTGTTGATACGTCTCTGCATGGGGGATGAATTCACGTTGGGGGATGGATTGTTGGTGTTCTACTTTTTTGGTTTTGTTTTACGTGATCACATGCTACAATTTAGGATGCTTTGTTGTTACAAACTTGCACATCTTTGTTGATTATTGAAGTCTGCTTAGGTGAGTGCAAGTTTGGGGGAACCCTTGTTTGCCTATTATTTGATGCTCTTTTTAGAGTTTTATTTTTCGTTTGTAGGACAATGACAACAAGAGGAAAGCCTGAGAATGCTAAGAATTATGGGATTAGACTTGCGACGGAAGATCAAAAGGCTATGTGGAAAAAAGTGTCGGCGAGGGAGACGGCACCCTCGAGATACCCCATTGATCTTCCCCTACAAACTTTGGGGATTTTGGATGATTTTTGGGCGCTATGCTACGTAGGCGAGGGGAATGGCCTTATCCACATGTTCCAAGGGAGGTGGCCATCATATAGGAGACTCACTCTAGAGTTTCTAAGCTCGCTCAAGGTGAACAAGAACCGCCGCTCCCGTATCCTCGAGAGCATCGACTTCCGCCTAGGAAACCGCAACCACTCACTTACCATGGAAGAAGTTTGTGCGGTGTTCCATTGCTTCGACCCCAAACCCGATGAAGAGGTCGAATTTGAGTACTTAGATGTTTGGGGTGCGATGACTACGGAAGAAGATCATGAGCCGGGCTACGACAAGTCCTCGTCCATCTCCAACCCCGTCTTGAGGTACCTCCACCGGGCTATGACCCAACTCATGTTTGCTAGGATTGATGGTGGGAGTGTTTCCCAAACCGAGCTCAACGTCGTGTGGTATCTTCTCACCAAAAGGGGGTTCAACTTTGGAATCCTCTACACTCTCTACGTTGATCGGATCTCCAAGAGGGACAGGGGAGTTATTTGTTGTGGGGAATGATCACGGCGCTCGCCCGACATCTTGGCATCTCATCTGCCGGGCTCGCCGAAGACATGAGGGAGAGATTCATCACCTACGAGGTGCTCTTCTCGGTGGGACTTTTGAAGACCGATGCTAGCGGTCAAGGATTCTTTTTGCAAGCGGATAGGGATAACTTTCCCATTGCCATTCCCCATTTGATCAAAGTCGACGTTTGGGAGAACCAAGTCAATTGGAAGCTCAACACTCCCGCCCACCGGAGAGCTATTAAGGCTAACCCCGTTAGTGGGGAGTTTAGGAGGAGGAACATTCCTTCTCGCATCCCCGTCTTCGACCCCGAAGATGACTCCGCCTTTGATGCCATCGACAATTATGAAGAAGAGGCGGAGCATTCACATGCTCAAGGGAGTGGAGCGCCACCACCGCCGCGAAATGAAGAAGAAGAGGAAGTGGAAGCCCACCGCCGCCGCACTAGAGCCAAACGGTGCCGCGGGAGGCCTAACGCCAATGAGGAGTTCCAAGCTAACACCTCCGCCCAATTAGGAGATATGTTCTCCTACATGCAAAACATGTCCTACACTTGGGACAATAGATGGGCGGAGCAACAACAAGAGAACGCCTACAACCGTCAAGGATGGGCGGCACAAGGCGAATGGCGAACGGCGGAGCAAGATTTTTGGGAACATCAACAGCTAGAAGTTGTTCACCAACGTCAACAAAGCGCCGAGCTCCAAAGGATGGCCGTTGAGGCTCGACAAGAGAGCCAAACCATGAGTGGCGACATTGCCTATCTTATTGGTGCATTCGACGATCTCAACGCCTGTTTCCCTCCACCTCCTCAAGATTGAAGAAGTCAAGCTCATGAATTTAAATGAGCACTTGTAGTATTATTTGTTTTTGGTTTTAAGACAATTTATTTTCATGTTTTGACAATTTTTGCTTAGGTTTTTTAGTACCTTTTGGTGTTTGTTTAATTTTCTTGTCTTTGAAAAATTTTCACAGGTTCTGACCTCTTCCGGCGACCGCTGCAGAGGTGGCAGCGGGCCGCCGACCACACTTTGGAAACAATCTGACTCACCGTGGCGACCACCGGACAACCCCCAGCGACCACCGCCAAATTAGTAGTTTCCAGCGTGATTTTTTGAATTTTTTGAATTTTCGCCCCGTCCTACCTCTACGCGAAATTTTTCAAGGTATGTTTTCTTTTTAGTAGTTTACTCACGTCCCTACTGACTCTACAAACTTATTTTACACTTTGTTGTAAATAAGTTAGGGGGGATGAAGTGGTGGACCATAAGTTTAGGTTTTTGTTTTAGGTTTTTAGTTAGGTTTTTGTTTTTTTAAAAAAAAATAAAAAAAAAAACCCGAAAGTGAATTCATGTCATGAACTTAACACGAAGAACTTAGAAACACGCATGCTTAGGGACACATTAGACCGAATTTCTAATGATATTTAATTCCATCTATGTTTAAGTATGGTTTGACGTTTTGATATGATGGTTTGGTGAAAAGGTGCATAATTAGTGAATTAATTGTTCGCCTTGAATCATGCTTATACCTTGTGAGATTTGAGCCTAATTTCTTTCATGTGTGATTTTTCTGCATGCATGTATATGTTTATAGAACTTGCTCCTAGTCTGCATAAGTTTACATAGTGTTTAAGTTGATTTAGAAGGATGTTAGGCCATCTTTTCTTAGCTACTTTTATTCCCAAATTTTCGACCCTTTCAAATTTTTCCCTTTGGAGCTAATTTTGAGCCTTTAAGCCTATTCTTTGGAAGTCAAAATAAATGTGGACAATTCCTTGGGTTAGTATAGTTTTATTATCTTTTGTAAAGGAATTGGAGACATAAGGAGGAAAGATTAAAAAAAAAAGTTGTGTGCTTAAACATAGAAAAGTGCAAGTTGTGAAATAGTGAAAATTCAAAATGTGTGCTTGATCTAGAAACGATGCTTATGAAAAAGAAAAGAAAAAGAAAAAGAAAAAGAAATAAAGGTTGTGAAGAAAAGAAAGAAAAATGAAAGAATTGGAAAGTGAGTTGAAGGAGAAAAAAATAAGTGTTAAAAGTGTCTTGGGTAATTAGAAAAGTGGAGTCATTTTTACTCTACTTGGATTTTTTTTATTTTTAAGTCACTCTTTAGCCAAATATTCCTCACCTACCAAAGAGCCTACATTACAACAAAAAAATAAAGACCTTTCGGACTTTTGATGCTTAATCACATCTAGTAGATGAGGGATTAGATTTTGAGCAAGCCTATGATAAACTTTGCATGATACATGATTTGAGTGCTATACACTTTGTCATATACACTTTGAGAGTGAGAGATAAATACACTTCCCATCTTTGAAAGTTTGTCACATGTAAGTGTATGAACTCAAGGTGTTCCACGAGTTAGTAATGAAAGTGCACTAATAAGCCTTGCTTGATTTGATTGCGTTAATTCATGCTTAATCTATTCTTCCATCTTTTGAGGCAATTACGACGTCTAGTCCTTGTGCATTCTGTGTGTCTATTCTTGTGTCTTTGTTTTGTTTGAGGACAAACAAAAATATAAGTTTGGGGAGTTGATACGATCGGATTTTACACGGTTTTAAGGCCATTATTTGGTCCGTTTTGAATGTCAAAGTTGCATTACATGTCCATTATTTGCATATTTTATACATTTTGGTATTTTGACATGTTTTGTGAGAAATGTGCATATTTGAGCTTAAAAAGGGAGTCAAAACGCGAAGTAGGAAATCTGGAGTTTTAGGTAGCGTCAGCGACTGCCGCAACATTGCCGGGGACCGCCGCGCTCAGCGGCCGCCACTTCTGTAGCGGTCCGTTTCGGGAAATATGTGCTTGGAATGAAGACACGCCCGGCGATCGCCGCGCAAGGCGTGGCGACCGCCACCCAAGAGTCAGAAGCCTCGGATCAATACATAGCGACCGCCGGCCAAGGTGCAGCGGTTCGCCACAAAAGAGCGGTGAGCAGATTTACCCTAATTTCTCTCCAAGATTTACCATATTTTGCAACCCTTTTCCTTATTTGAGAATGGGCAATTTCTCCCCTATAAATAGCCCCTCAAACTTCATCAAAAGGATCCTCTTTTTGCAACATATTTTCTAGAGATTAAAAGTTAGAGTGTTTCATTGTGCAATGAGTTGAGAATGATTCAGGAACATCAAAGCTACAAGGATTCAACCTTTGGGTTTTATTTGCTTTAGTTTTATGTTCCAATTGTTTTCCCTTCAATTTATGTCTTTAGATTATTCTATCATGTGTAACTAAATTCATAGGATTCTAGGGATGTGTTAGTAACAACTTTGGTTATACAATTCATTTTCTATTTAATATCAATTTTGTTCTTACTTTGTTTCTTTCTTAAGTTGTTGGATAATGCTTCACGTTTGAGTGACACATTCTGTGACTTGCTAATAATTGTGAGAGGAGGTTGGCGAGTTAGATCCACTTAATAGACACTACAATTAGCTTCCTTTAAAACGGCACTGTTAATTGAGAGTGGGGACTTTTCAAGGGTTTTAGGAGCTTTTAGGAGTTATATATTTAGGATTGACAACCCTAATGTTTGTAACCAACGTTTGCATCGCATGATCATAAACTAGGTGACTCGTTCTATCAAAGTAAGAACTGTGCTAGGGTATTGTAGTTGGAACTTGTATAACCATAACTGTGAATGCACATCCCTGGAATTCCCTTATCTCTATACTTTTATCTCCGTGATTTATTTGCAATCAGTTGTTTATTGCTTTCAAAAGTTCTTTTGTTTCAAAAAATTTCAAAATCTTTCGGTTCTCCAAATATTAATTGAGTTTTAGTAGAGGATAGTCAGTTTGTATCTGTTTTCCCCGTGACCGATATCCGGTACTAACCTTTAGTTATACTATTCCTACTCTGTTTACTTGTAGGTATTTATAGTGCTAATAAAAAGTGTATCAATAAACAATGTGTTAACATTTTCAAAGCATTGTGTTGACATTCTCAAAGCATTGTGTTGATATTTTCGAAACACTATATTGGCATTTTCATCCAAAACCCTAATTTGGTAGTTTTTTTATCTTTTTCGATTTAATTAATAAAAATGAAATTACACGTGGCAAATTTTAGACCACAAGATTTCTAAAATCCTATAGTCTTAAATTAGTTGAAGTTAGCAATTAAATGATGAGTTAACAATTGATCAGTCCCCTTATATATAATATTATATTTAGAATATAATTCGGTTATTTGGTTTTACGGTTTTTTTCCACCCGAACCGAAGCGAAAAACCGAAAAAACCGAACCAAAATTTCAAAAATTTCGGTTCGGTTTGGTTCGGATTTCGATTTTCAGTTTTTTTGCTCACCCCTAAAGTGAGTTAAGTAAAAGAAGAATAAAGTATGAAATAAAAAAGATAGATATGAAGAGAGAATAAAGTAAGTGAGAAAAAATGTGTTGACTAATGAAAAATGAATTCATTATTGTGGAACAAAACAAAATAGCAAAATGACTCAACTATTATATGAAACTGAGAAAGTACTTATTAAAATTATAGCTAAATAAATAAAATATTGTGTAGAAACATATAAATAGAAGAGTGAAAAAGATTAATGTATTATTATGAATGTAGGATGAAAGAGAAAAGAAAAGGAGAGAAGGAATGGTCCTTTGAAGGTTTTTTTTTAAACAAGGATATTCACCGACGGACCTATTAGCAATTCCGCGCATTAATTTATAGGCACCTCAATAAATGAGACAATTGATTCAAGAATTTAAAGTTGCTCCATATTCAAAGACAATAATAGTTAACAATGGATAATACTGCTAGACCACACCCTTAGCTTAGGTTCCTTTGAGAAGAATTTTGTTGAATGAACAATTTTTGTTCTTAGATTAGTAGTTCCTATTTGCATATACATGAATGTTCTAGAATAAAATAGTGGTTCCTTCAATTGAACTTTCCCCCAGAGATATTTAGCCATCTCACTGCACCTTCCCTTAAAAAGCGCCCAAAATATCTCCCACCATTCTGTACCGATTTCTCATGTCCCTCGACACCCCAATCCTCGACTCCCAACTCCCCTCGCTTCTGCACCAAATCTCACAAGAAGGTGGCTACGCCTTCACCTCCATCGCCGCCCACGCCGCCACCGGCGACACCCGTGCTGCGGAGGCAGCCAGGGATCTGGCCTGGGAGCAGCTCCACTCGGCGGGGCCCTGGCACTCCGTCGTCCCCATTTGGCGGGACGCCTACGCAATTGCCTCCCTCCACGTCGCCAAATGCCATTTGCTCTCCTGCCCTCGACATGGGCCTCATCATGGGCGGATTCACGCTGCGCGATGACTTGAATCTCTGCATTCGCAAAACCATCCTAGCTTTGAGAGACAGGGATTCCGGCGACGACCATCACTAGAAGGCTGAGTGGTATGAGGATTTCAACTTGGCGGAGGTGTGGTTCGTTTATCTCTCTCTCTTTGGTATCATCAATTTTTTTCTAGTTTGTTGATAATTTTGCAACTACAGATGCGTGTTCCTTGTTTTGGCATTGTAAAGCTGAAATTGAAAAGCTCTCTAGGGTTTATGTTGGTATCTGTGAATTCTGAATAGTTGCAGTTCTAATTCGTGATTAATTGGTGCCAATTAATCATATGTGTCATTTGAATTGAGGGGAAGAATAACATTCTAGCTAGCTAACTGTGGCGGAGAGACATCAAGGAGAAAAATTTGTTATCAGTATTGTTTATGCACCAACATTTTGAGCATTTCCAAATAAGATCATGGCGAACTTCAACTAATTTGAAAGTGATGAGAACATTGGGACATATATAGTCTACTAGGAATAGAGATTCCTTTTTAAACATAAATCTTCTTGGTTGCGTATTGAACTGAATTATTGGAAACGAAGTACTTTTCCCTTTCGGACAACACACAGACATAAATCAGGCTTAACTTTGAAAACTTGCTTTTTATGAGAGCTCAATTGTTAATTGTTTACTCTTATGATAATTTTCTACTTTTGTGTTGAAAAAAAATATTCATTTATTACAACGGAAAACCTTGTGCAGGTCGGAAGAAACTACTTATCCCAAGATTGAAAGCAAGAGCTTATGACAATCTTTGAGTTTCTGGAGAGGATTCAATCTGGTCACTGTTCTCCTTCAAGCACAACCTATTTAGCACAACATCAATTGTTTGATCAGGCATGCATATGATTGTAGAAACCATCCTTGGTCTTAATAAAAATTAAACTTACTCAACACTTTCTAATTTTGCAATATCAAAATGCCAAAGACAAGAACTAAAGCAGGATTTGTTATACCTGATTGCCGTTTTGCTGGTGGGGGAGAGATCAGGTCACTTAATGCTTGGTTTGGTCCACTTGGGACAGTAACCCCTTTGCATCATGATCCTCACCATAATATACTTGCACAGGTGCGGGAGATGCAGTTCTATACTGCACCGATGCTACTAAGACTGTACATTTTCTTTGTGCAAAATAGTCCCTGATGTGCAGTAATGTTATCGGGGCCTTGGCTAGCTTGGATTTACACAGTGCATGTGTTTGTGCTAAGTCAAGATTTTCCAACTAACGCTTGATCCAATTGTTTTCTATTTGTTGTCTTATTTATATGTTATTTGTGCTGCAAAAGTTTTGATTTTTTTTATTACATTAGGTTCTGATGTCATTTCAAACTTCACTAATATTTTCAGACCACCAGAGATGGTTATTAATATTTCTTGTTGTTGCTCCTTCTCGTTCCCATGAACTCATGATCAATGTTTTTGCCTTGTCATTATCAGGTTGCTGGTAAAAAGTATATAAGGCTTTACCTGCCCTCATCGTCGGAGGAACTTTACCCTCACACCGAGACTATGCTCTGCAATTCCAGTCAGGTAGTTTGCTTGAATGTCTCAATAGTTACTCTCTCTTCTGAACACACACAAACACACGCATGTGGTTTGCAATTATCTAGTTGTGCGAACAACTTGATAGTCAGATGGATCTCTTTTATATTATTACCATGTACGTAATTCTGATTCATCAAGCAGGATCTGATTCTATAGGGCAGATGGCTTACTCCCAAGTCAATAATTCTTTGGCATTGAGTCTTAAAAACCTTGTATTTAATTTCTTTGCCCTGAAGGTTGATCTGGACAATATAGATGAAGAAGAGTTTCCCAAGATATTGGATTTGGGATTCATGGATTGCATGCTAGAGGAAGGGGAATGCTATATATCCCTCCAAAGTGGGGCACTATGTTCATTCTCTTACTAAGAGTTTTTCAGTTAGCTTTTGGTGGAGCGTCGATGGAAATTATCCGGAGTGATGGACACTACATTCTGCAGTCCAGTTTAATCGCACCTCTCCTATTCATCTCACATCATTTTGGTAGAATAAAGTGTGTTGACATATTCTGCTGAACATTATTTGTGGTTGCTGATATGCACATGAACATCAAAATGCACTCTTGAAAAATAATGAAAAAAATAAAAGAAGTAATCTTTGGAAAGTATTATTGGAAATGATAAACTTATTTAGCCCCATACATAAGTGGAGACAATTATTGAGATTGCGACTTAATCCTAACAAGTTCCCCCTTCATGGCAAGTGAGAGCGCACCAAGACTGCCTCCATCTTCCACAACCACTCCTGGCATGGCCACTGCTCGACTTCCCACAAATCCACCCTCACCAATCACAATCTTTCCAAACTTGACCTTCCCACCATCGCCTTCGTATATATGTCCAAACAAAAGAGCATCTCTTCCCACGCAACCGCCACCCTCTATCTCCACCATTTCAGGGTTCAGTGCTGCCCCCATGCTGTCCACGTACACCCCTCCGCTCACATCAACTTTCGACCCCATTAGCTTCATCCACACAACGAAAAACACTGAACCAGCCGTTGTCTCCACAAAATACTCACCCGCTAACGTTTTGAACGCCTGCCATACCGTGTCCATGAACACTTCTCTGCTCCAAATCAACACCGTCCCTCCATCTTTCTTCCTCCCGACCAGAATCCATTTTGCCAACGCACACGCAACCGCCACTCCCACCCCAGAAACTATCCAGAACGGAGGAAACAACCAATGCAGAGGATATCTCAAGCTATTGTGCGCGAAAAGCAGCCAATTTAGAGGGGTCGAGATCACGTACGCCAAGAGGAAATAAGGTAAGAACGTCTGCAACATTGGTTGCCCAAACATCGACCATGTTGTTTCGTTCCAAGCTCTCGCAAGCATCACTTGGGTCGACACAGAGGAGTCGTGTTTCTGGTTCATGACGGGACAGCCAGAGAGGTCTACTTTGACATCCGACTTCTCGATGAAGGCTCTCCACGCTTCCGGCAGCGGCTCATTGTTTCTCAACCTCTGGCATATCTCATAGATCAATGAGCGGCCATGATCGATGGAAGCACTCTGAGAGGCTGACGTTGCTCTGATCACATCGATTTCATGGCATTTGAGGTAAGGATTGAATTCAAGCTCCTCGGATTGTTTAGGCGTGAGATTCTCATTGATGGTCACCTCTCCCACGTCTATCAACGGGAACTGCATCTCGTCCCATGGCTTCGTGCAATCGAGGACCTCGTCTTGCGCTGTTGCGTCCTCGGGCACTGGTCGGAGTTGCAGTTGGAAAACATAACGAACGCCACCAGGCGAACTTACACGTCTCCGGAAATCATCTGCCAAAAAAAGAAAGGGACGCTTGTCGTTGCTGTCCCTCGGAATCGCTCCTGTTTCAGGAGGTAGGATTCCTAACGGCTCAATCTTCCCGGAATCATCCATGATTGTCTGATCAAACGGCCGCAACTTGAGTTTGACATACATCTCATGTCCATCGTTAAACCTGAAGAGCCTGCAGATGTTGGAGTAGTAATGCAGCTCAGTGAACGTCTTTGCATTGCGTAGAGAGGCCCACACGGCGTCTCTGATGTGCGGGGCGCGCTTCACGTGCTCTTCTCTAGCAGGCAAACCACACACAAGCCAAGTAGCAAAGTCGGAAATGGTGCGTGCGTAAAACGCATTGCCTGTTTTAAGTGTTAAATCCAGGAGTGTTGTTTGACCAGTAGATTCATCGGAGAGGATTCTAACAGCCGCTCCACGCGCATCTAGCCTTGCATCGTCGTCAGCGCTCAAGCTGTTGCTGTGACGGACTATGATAGGATATGTCTTTCCGCATTGGAAGATTTTGTGGCTTGGGAGTCCTTCAATCTTGTCGTATATTTTGAGGACTCCTTTCCCACTAACTCCAATTCGATGGAAGTATCTTGTTCTGACCTTGAGAGTGGTGGCAGCCAAATTTGCAGAAAGGTTTCCCACGATCTTCTTGTATTTTGCATCCATTTCTTCAATACGCTCGTCCAGCTCATGCATTGAGTTTTTGATCATGATTGGTGATTGAGATCCGATGTACACACCACCTCTTTGAAGAACTGAGTTCATGGGAGCAGCTGAAAGAGCACCAAGAATCACTTGTCTCTCGAGCGTTGCACCGGGGAGGATAATGCTCTGGCTTCCGACAACAGAATTATCATGCACTTGCACATTTCCTCTAGTGAAGCCATTGGAGGAATAGAAGCCAGTGACAATCCTACTAAAGTCACCGAGATGGACACCGGCACCAATCGACAAAAGTTGAGGTTCCAAAACAGGGTTGATCGCCCTGATGGAGCAAAACCTCCCCACTTTTGCACCTAGAAGCCTCAAGTACATGCACAAAGCTTCTGTCCCGGATAGAAGCTTGGCAAATCTAAGATGACAGGCTACTATCAATCTCTGCCGAAGCCACATTTTCAAATGACTTTCCGTTTTCTCTTTTCCAGTCAGAGAATAGCTTATGATACTCGTTACCAAGCTCAGCACTACTCCATGGGCTGTGTATGCGACGGCAACCATAATGGAAAAACTCAACGGATTCAGAGACGTGCTGTTGATGACAGTGACGTATGCCACGATGGTCAATGGGAACCAGTGGAAAGCCCCTGATATGCACATGAACATCAAATGTTCCATGTTCGGCGTTCGTTGGCCTAGCAAGACGTAGATGCAGTAGACGATGGCTGCGGATATAGAGCTTATGAGGCCAACCATGTATACCCCCATCAGATGATGGACGTTGCTTCTCTCAATGGGCACTGCAACCTAAAAACATCACCAGTTAAACTACATTGTTTCATAATATTAACAAAGAGAGTATAACCATTTGTACCTTGTTGAGCTTGTTTGATCTAGGGAGTAATTTTCCCTCTTGGGTGACTTGCAATGGAGCTACCTCAGCTCCATCTTTAACAAGTGTTCCTTTGTTGATGACCGCGTAGGGACCGATTGAACAATTCTTCCCAATTCTTATAGGACTGAAGCTTAGGATTTCATTTCTGACCTGATGACTCTGCAACAAGGCACCCTCCGCAATCACAACTCCATCTCCAATGGAAAGCAAAGCAGGATCCGTTATATCAATGGTGTCAAGGACTACTGATGAGCCTATCTTGGCTCCAAACATCTCAAACCAGTAGTTCAAAAGAAGCGTTCCTCTCAAGTGCACCGCATATACTTTGGATGACACCTCTTGCGCCTTGTAGAGCGCCCACCATTTCACGTAGTCCTTTGACCACATTGATGCATTGGGAAGCAATGCATAATTCGGTTGAAGAAACGAATTTCCGAAGATAGCAATGCAACTGCAAGTAGCAAGTATGCATAACAACCAAGCAAGAGGCGCAAGCGCTACTAAAATTATGTATGGCGCCCAAGGAGTTGTCATGGGCGTGAGGTAGGAAGATATCGACTTCGCATATATAGATATGCACAAATGCGCAGGAAAGATGAGCAAGACAGACACATATACAAGTGCAACAAGTTGAAGCAGCATGATCTTCAGCTGGTGTGTGAAGGAAACTTGTTGATGTAAGATCATTTCCTCTGATGCATAGGCATATTCAGCTTCTGAATGGGCTTCATTGTTTGTCATACCTTGAGGGTTTGACTTAATTAGGAGATTCTCCGAGAAGGAAGCTAGGTCTTCAATGCTGGTCGCAGTGAAAATGTCGACTGCGCCTACTGGTACACCAAGGAAATCAGAAAGCTTTTGAGCTGCCCTGACCACTCCAATGGAGTCAATCCCATAAGTATTGAGGTTTGCAGTTGTGGAGATTCTGCTGCCAGGGATTCCAGTTTGCTCTGAAATCAGCCTCTTAAGGTACTCCAAGATTTCTACGTAGCTTAGTCTCCCATTACTTGTAGCGGCCTTGAGTTGGGGACGAGGTGTGTGGCCATCCCTGCACGTTCCAGTAGTATAAGACCGAGTAAGCAATCTTTTCGAAATGATTGGATCAGGAACCGAATTCAGTGTCTCGTCAATGAACTGCTTGAGGCACTCGAATCGCCTTATTTTTCCGGATGTTGTTTTGCTAATGCTTCTTGGTTTGATCAACTTGACAGCAGCTAAACTCACACCATGCTCTTCAGCAACCTTGACTTTAATTTGCTCAACCACATCCTTGTTCATAGGCTTACCATCCCTCACCTCCGCAATGGCGACCAACCCAACCTGATCAGAACCTTCCGATAAAGAAATCCCCTTTGCTGACAGAATCTCTTCCGGAACGCCAATGACAGCACAACAGCCGGGGCGTAGAAGGTCGCACGAGCTCTCAACCGTCTTTTCCACATCAGCTGAGTATATGTTCCTTCCTGCAACAATGATGAGATCTTTGATCCTTCCTGTGATGAACAAATTTCCATCAATAACGCGCCCCAAGTCCCCGGTCTTGGTGTATATTCTTCCATGGTGATTGCAGAGTTCATTTCTGAAGGTTTCTTTACTATAGTCCTGTCTCCCCCAGTATCCAACTCCAGCACTGGGACTATTAATCCATATCTCTCCTTCTTTTCCAATTTCATTAACCTCCTTATCAGTTTGTGGATCCACGATCCTGATATCGACATCTGGATCAGTCGGGTTAACATATCCACAACTCACCCTCCCCTGCCAGTCCACCATTATAGGCCTTCCTTCTCCATACGCACACGAAACAAACACGCAATTCTCTGCCAATCCATAACCAGGAGCCATCACGTATTGAGAAAGGCCGTAAGGCGTAGTGAGCTCCAAAAATCTTCTCAAAGTCCTCTGCCTGACTGGCTCGGCAGCAGCCATGAGGAAAACCATGGAAGAAAGATCATAGTCCCGAGCCTTTTTCTTATCGAGCTCCAGCCTCCGGATCACAAGCTCGAAAGCAAAGTTGGGGCCTGCGCTGTGAGTCCCCTTGTACTTGGTAATGATCTCAAGCCACAGAAGAGGGTTCTTGATGAACGTCATTGGAGAAAATAGAACAGCCGTCCCACCACTAACCAAAGCCGTGAAAAGCCCACCTATCAATCCCATGTCATGATACTGCGGGAGCCAGCTCACGAGCACGGTGTTGGACGTGCTTTTGTACCTCCTCCGCATCAACTTCACATTATGAATGATCCCATCATGAGTGATCATCACTCCCTTTGCATCACCAGTCGACCCTGACGTAAACTGAAGGAAACACAGGTCACCGGGCTTGGGCGCGCTGCTGGATTCCAAATCTCCAGCAGTCATGCCTTTGGATTTCTTTATCCAAGAATCAGTGTGAATCCACGGGAGATTGGGCCAGCGACCAGAGCTTTTCCTGCTTGAGGGCGACAATGGCAACAAGTTCTTAACAAGGCCTGCTCGAACAGTTGTGTGGTAGCTAAAAGTTGAAAGAATGGCAACTGCATTGCATGACTTGGCAACATTCTCTATCTTCAAGAGTGCTTGTCCACTTCTCTGGAGCGGATCAGGCGGGAGAACGGGGACTGGGAGCACTCTCGCCCTCAAACAGCCAAAGAAGGCATCTATGAAATCCAGACCAGGGACGTGGATGAGGAGGACTCTATCCCCGGGCTTAATGACTGGTTTGCAGCTTGACAGAAGCAACTCTGCTATCAAGGCAGCATTAGCATGTTGCTCTGCATAGCTCCTCTGCCCTGAAACTTTCCCATCTTCGTTTATCCAAGTGTAAAGAGTCTTGTTTCGGATCATATCATGAGTCCCCCAGTGTTTTAGATAGCCATCAAGGCTTGAAAGATCAGGGAACTCGACTCCCATCGACTCATCTAGCTGCCGTGGTACCTTGCTGCTGCTCTCGGAAAGCAATCTCTGTTAGAGGCATTGCATCAAGTAAGTTGAGTCTCATCTTAAAATAACAGTGTTCCAGTAAGAGTGCTCAAGTACCTTTACATATGGAAATCTTGGTAATGGATCTTCACATGCGAAATGCTTACGGATCAAAGCCATGGCGTAAGTTGAGTTTCTCTCAGTGAGCTCAAACGCCATGAGCCCACCGATGTAGTATGTATTCTGCTCTCCCTGAAGTTCGTTCTCGACTTTGTCGTAGAATCCGTTCTTCATATCTATGTTCAAGGTGGATTTTGTTAATAATATGCTTGCAGTAATTGGATTTAACATGGCATACTATAAGAATTAACCTTGGGTTTCGACGTGAGGAAAATAGTTGAACCGCCGTTGCAGAACAATGGCAATGACTTCTCCGCCTATTCTTTTCACTACATCAACAGCTAGTTGTGTTACTTCTTGCCCCTTGATTCCAACTGAGTTGCCGTAAGACCAGAATAGGAAGATGTCGGTATCGGAGTAAAATCTCTGCATTGCTACAGGATTTCCTATTGTTTGAGGATCGTCCATGAATTCTCCAAAGTAGTAGAATCCAAAGGGAAGATGTTCGAGCCCTTTAATCTTCATCACCGTTGTGTAATAATCAACGGTTTTCACTTTACCAAAGATCTCCTTTTCGAGCTCACTAAAGTCCATTATGTCATGTTCCGCACCTACAGAGATGAAAGGTATTTAGTATCAAAGAATAAAAGCATGTTCTTCAAAAAAGGGAGTTTTGCAAACCTGTTGGGGTGACTGATGTTGATCTATATGTCTTGCCATGAACTAACGGAAATGATCCAGACACGATCAACTTGTCGAACTCCAAACTTTTGGCCTCTCCGTTTTGCTTGACATCGACACTGACAAGGGAGGAATGGCGTCGGATTGAGGTTACCTCAGTGTTGCAGAGGACTTGTGCTGAAATAGATTCACTCATCCTTTGCCAAAAACTCATGTATCCACCTTTGAAACGTCGTATCTTGCCAGCCATAGACGTTCGAGTGAATTCATGCACGTACGCGTAAGGCATGTCTTGAACAAATCCGTATCCAGAAGCAGTGTATCCATATGCTACAGATTTTGGAACACATTTCAATCCGCGGCTCTCAAGAAAAGCCGGTGTGAGATCAGAGGCAAAATCGCTCAATGCGTGAACTCCAATTCGACCTGATCTCTTGGCTTCCTCCTGTCAAGGATAGGAACTGACATTTGTATCAAATTATAAGGAATGAATGTTTTGTAAAAAAAAGTAGAGAAAAACAGACCTGAAGCTGTAGAGTTAGTGAGATAACAGAAACATAGTCATCTGCTACTTGGATGTCCTCATACTTCCCTGTGTAGCTATTGATTAAGGCCAGTTTGTGGGAGTCCAATTCTTCGAGTTGACAGCCCATTTCTTTCGCGAGATGGAAGATAGTCGGGGAGCTGCTGGCTGCGAGGACCTGCCCTCCAAGATCATAGAACCTTCCTGCATTGTATGTGATTGAAAGTTTTGTTTTGTGAATGAATCTTGGTTTAACTCTATTACCTTCTATATCTGCTGACTCACACATGCCACTAACTGTGTGGTATTTCTCAAGGACTGTGATGTTGTTGTAGCCGAGTTTGGATAGCACATAGGCTGCTGATAGGCCACTTGGTCCGCCACCTAAAACCGCGATTCTTGTGCTCAACGGCCATGATGGATGCAGCTTCGATAACTGATCTTCAATTGAGTTCTGAGGCTCCATTTAGAGCATATGCTACTTGCTGCACTCCCTGGAAAGCACAATCAAAGTTGTTGAATTGGGTTTAGATATGTTAAAGAGAAACATACATGAGTGAGTGTGCAACAAAATAAGCTCAAGGTGATGGTGTAGGTGAGCATACTTTCTTGTTGAACAACTATAATTGAGTTGCGGGAACCTTAGTAATATCTGTCTATTACATTTACATACAAAATGTTTCACCTTTATTTTGTATTGGTACAAAATGTTTGAATTTGCAAAATTTATAATACAAAAAGTTTCATCTATGTTTGAATTTAATTTATCATTCGTTTAGATGTCGTTAACTCTTTATCTACATGGCTTACCAAACATGAACCAATGATGACATATTTTAATATCTTATAGGTAAAGAATTAACGACGTCTAAACATAAGTATCAGAATGCATTGAAACAAAACAAGAATGAAACTTTTTGCAACATTCATGTAAACTTCAAATTTTTTGTACCAATATATAAATAAATGTGAAACATTTTGTATGAGTAATTACTCCAGTCTATTACATAATAAAACGATATGACAATAGTAACTAAATGAAAACCATACTTACTAAAGCAATCATCGGAAACTACTAGGATCTTTGATCCAAAGAAGATCTCCAACTAGAATCAATAATTTATATAAGTTTAACTTATCAAGAAATAGAAATGCACCTTTCTAATAAGCAGAATTTGGAATGCCAAAACAAGAGTCTTCTTTTAGCTCCAGAAATGCAAGCAAGAGCTATGAAATTCCATTGCCAAGAGAATATTAGAAAAACTATGACTAACAAAACTAAACTCAACAAGTTGCTGAGAAAAGGCTAATGGCTTTTCCTATCTAACTTCCGCATATGTAATAAAGGTCACATTTTGCACAAGAATCTAAGAAATCAGAGCAACACAACACAACACAACACAACACAACACAACACACTTGATGGATTTATATAATTATAGGGGAAAGGAAGTTAGTTACTACTGTATTATTTTATCAATGGTGATATAAGCAAGATGTATGAGGCTATCTTAGTCTCTGCATGCACTAATTCAATTCAATTCAAATGAACTAAATAATAAGTACCAAAATGCCAAATGGCAGAAAAGAAGAAGAAGAAGTTCACCGGAACTCCACTAGTGCCCCTTATTGCTGATGGAATTTCTAGCAATAGATGCCTTTTATAGTCGAGATAGTAAACGACAAAAAGTGTTTATGTCAACATCTTAAGTTAGTAAACAAAATATTTAGCTTCGGTTAGTCCGAGAATTGTAGTTAAGGGTTGTCTGCTGTCAAGAGATATTCCAATTTTGTGCTTCTTGGAGAATATTATTTCCACGATTCTACGAGGTATGAAACCTTCTTGTTTTGGATAATTGCAGGCTTTTACTATATTATTGGTCGAAACAAACCCATAACCATCACTTGAAAACCTTATTACTATTACATCGTGCAACGGATATTTTTTCAGAAATACTTAATCGTCATATGTCTGCACATGAACATATATGTTGATAAAACAAAATTCACAATTGACGCAGTACACATCGATCTAATTCGAAAGGGTATAATTAATAACATCAATTATTCAACTTAGTTTTATAAATGATTATCAAATTATAATGTTCGCATTAAATTGATTATTAAATTTTGATACAACATTAAATTGATTATTAAATTTTGATTTGTATCAAACTAAATTATATATTTTTTTTATAGTTTATACTCATTCCGTCCCTCATTATTTGTATCAATTTCCATTTTAGTAAGTCTCATATTAATTGTCTCACTTATTTTATCACTTTTAGTAGTAGACCTCGCATTCCACTAACTTATTCTCACTCATATTTATTATAAAATTACTCCCTTCGTCCTGAAAAGTATGAACTATTTTCTTATTAGTTTGTCCCTGAAAAGTATAAACTTTCTAATTTTGGAATTGTTAAACAACACATTACTCCTACACATCATTTTATTTACAACTTATACCATTGCACTACACTCTTAATGATGTGGAGCTCACTCTCCACTAACACAGTAACACTATTATTTATCTCAATCTCAATGTTAAAATGCCGAACTAAATGTTCATATTTTTCAGGAACGGAGGGAGTACTATATAAAAGTACGGCTCACATTCACTAATTTTTTCAACTCACTTTCTATTACATTTCTTAAAATCCGTGCAGAGTCAAAGTGAGACACATATTGAGAGGCGGAAGGAGTATTATTTTTATTTTACAGGTAAAATAATACTTCGTCCGTCCCATAGTAGATGGCATAGTTGAAGAATGGCACAAGATTTTAGGAGATGTTGTTTTGTGTTTTAGATTGAGAGAAAAAATAGTATATTTATATTAATGTGAGAGAGAACTTTTACCAAAAATATTTGACACAATTTACCAAAAATAAAGTCAGGCATTAACTAATCTACCACTAAACTAATTTATACAGACAAAATTATTTTTCTATTTAATTTTGTCTCATATGGCAATCAATATTTTATAGTATAGATTTTCCGTATTAATCATACTCAATAAAATATTTGACACATAACACATATTCAAACACAACATTGAAAGTCAAAGACTTTGCTAAAGAAAGTGTATTCTAACTAAAAACTTCAAAACTAAAAACTATCCTAGAGAAAACTGAAAATAGTACATACATCACCTATTTGGAGTACTTTACTTAGTTTCCCATGGACATTTCAGACAAATTGTGTTGGCAATTGAAACTAAAAAATATAACATATAACTGTCCCATATCGGTGTCAAGAGAAAACTGAAACTAGTATATAAGTCTCATGGGCCCCTCCTCCTATTACCAATTGGTTTTAGGATGGAACCCATGGATTTCTATCATGGTATCAGAGTGGGTCGCCGACTGTGGGTCAAATTTAACTGACCCAGCAGTATATCTGGACTTAAAAATTTGGGCCAAGTGGTCCAACCGATCGAAAAAAAAATTGGGCCGATTGTCCAATCGATTAGAAAAAAGTCCAACCCCTCCAAGGTTTACCTTGAAGGGTTTGAGGGAGGGTGTTGGCAATTGAAACTAAAAAATATAACATATAACTGTCCCACATCGGTGTTTTTAGGATGGAACCCATGGATTTCTATCAAATTGATCTCAAAATGCATCACATGATTATAGCGTTTAGTTTTATGATATGCATCACATGATTATAGCGTTTAGTTTTATTTAGGATCATAAAACATTATATTGTCAATCACAAACAAATTCGATAATCTCTATGTCACCAATATTAAAAACTATTTCATTAACTCCACCAACTGCGGCGCAAGTTTATTGTTTATTGTTTTCTCTATCAAAATTATTCATTCGGGAGCTCTGTTGGGGATTATCTTTAGCAAATGTCTATTTATTAATTTATTATTGTTGTTATTGTTATGTTAGATATGAAAAACATTTTAATGAGTAGGATGGAAATTCTGCATGGAAATTGATTGTCACGTGAGGTGAAATTAAGTAGAAAAATAAATTAAATTTCAAATAATATACTTAAAACGTAAATTTAGTATATTTTTAATAAATAAGTCAATGTTTATAACTAAGTGATACTAGTGCAATAATTTACTAATCAATAAGTTAAACCTCAATTGTTCGCTGTGCAATCTAATGAAAGAGAAACTATATAAAATACCATATCCGGATATTTCTCAATATATATTCCCTTATATTGCGAAATAGCCCTTGCGAGTGGTGCGTTAAAATGCTAACTTTTCTTAAATTACTAACTTGTTAGCTCATCAATGTAGTGTATTAAAAATGTCAATACGATCACATTAAAATGTCAACACATATTTGTGTTGACATTTAAATATCAATGTCAATACAATGTATTAAAATATCAACTTAAGTTTATGTTTACATTTCAGTATCATCATGTTGATATTTTTAATACACTGCGTTGATGAGTTAGCAAGTTAGCAATTTAAGAAAAGTTAGCAACGGATGACACCCCTTGCGAAATATATATTTGTAATTATTATATATCAATAAAATGGTTTTCAAAATTAGTAATCGTACCATTTACCAATGAAGGAGTTTTAAATATGAAGAAATGGTATGATATAAATAATATGAGGTTATCAATTTTATTGATTAATACTAAAGTTATTGAAATATTAGCAAACATATTCTTAACTTTTCATTTTAGTACATTTTATAAGTTTACTTTTTTATGCTATTATTAGCTTGCCCACAAAAGAAATTGATTTTAACTCATACGTTGATATAAATAATACGAGGATATCAACTTTAATTATTGATTAATATAAAATTAAAGGGGAAAGTTAAGTGGCCACATTATGGCCAGCCATAAACAGGTTTAGTAAAAAAAAAACCGGTTAGTTTATAAGTTCCGGTTCAACTCAAATGATTCTTACTCTTATGCCCCTATAATATTTGCCTGGATAAATACACTTTAAATTTATATCCTATTTTTATCCCGCCAGCTTGCTCACAAAGGGGCGCTTCTCTTCTTTCTTTCTTTTTTTTTCAAATTCCCTCGCCCCTCCCATTGTATTCCTTCCCTCTGTTTCTTTTTTTCATCTTCAAATTCTCTCTCATCCCTTAGCCTCCCACATATTCCTTCCCTCTCAAATCTTCTGTCACTTTTTCTGTTTCTGTAAAAATAAAATTCCCAAATTTAATATAGGACTAAAGATCAATTAAAATGAGTGTATCAAATTAATTTTAATATTTGCTTAAGTTATTAAATCTAAAATATTGCTCAGTTAATCTTAACATTCATTGATACAACTGGGTATAAGATAACTTGTTCATATGAATTTAATGTTTAACTTATTCAGTTAAATTACTTAAATCTAATACTACTAAACATAATTGTTTGATTAAAATATATATTTAATTAAATTGTTCAACTAAATATAATATTTAATTAAATAATTCAACTGAATGGAAGATTAAAGTGTCTTCAACTGTTAAAATTAATTCTAATGGTCAATTTAATTGTTCGTTTGACTCTAAATTCAATTAATTACTGAATTTTTCTCGTCCAAGAATTGAATCTAATATTCGTTTGGGTTGTTGAATTGAGTATATAAAACAAAGTTTAGACAAACCTAAAACCAATTAAATAAGGAATTAATTGTTGTTAATTTTAATATAAGAAAATAAATAGATCAATTATTAAATTATTTTTTACAAACTATTTAATCAGTCAAAACATTATATTGATATTAGTTGTGGGTTAGATAGCATTTAAGGTGTGATTGAGTTCTATCATTTAGGGTGTGTTTGGTTCATTTGGTAGCCTTCTTGACCAAATGTAGTTAGCATAAATTGATAAATTTTTTCTTAGGTTAGCATAACTCCACCTCATGTTTGGTTCGATAGTTATCATTTCTTGATATTTGGTATATGATGTTTGGTATCTATGATACCAAAAGTGAGATACGGAAAACACATTTTTGCCCATGAAATTTTTTTGTATTTACCAATTTAACCTCCAATGACCTAATTCATTCTAATGAATTTGTTTCACCCCCTATTGTTACCCAAGCCGCCACAATTGTTTACATTCATTGGCTGAAACCCTTCATCAAAAAGCACCGCGAAGCCAAAATCTATGATGTATATTTATACATCACTCAAAAAACTATGAATTTTCATATAAAATTAAACACTATACTAGATTGGATAAATATATTTTGGATTTCACATCATACATAACTTTTTTCTTAAATCTAATATATTGTAATAATTGAAAAAAAAATATTAAAATTAGAGTAAAGGCCAAAACTGGTCATGAACATATACCCATAACTCAAGTATGTAGAAATGGTAAATGAGGTGAATCCCCAAGTTTCGGTAACTCAAGAAATAAGGTGTTTTCGCCGGGCCTTGGCCCAAAAGTCGGGCCATCGAGAAACCCTAACAGATGAACCAAACATGGGACAGGGACAGAAATGGGCCAGTTAGGAGCCCTAGCAGACCAACCAAACAGCTCCTTACAGAATAGATAGATTAACCATTTCAATATTCTTATCTGATAATTTAATTTATAAAAACTTATAATGAGATTTAAGTTTGATTACATTATAGTTAAAGGTGGTTCAGTTTTAATATCTCAATATAGATAGATTAATTATTGATTTTTTCTTGTCCTAATACTGAATCTAATATTTGACTGGGTTGTTGAATTGAGTACTCCCTCTGTCATTAGGAAGATGATCCATTTTTCGGATTACATGAGATTTTATGCCGTTTTATTTTATGGAGTATGTTATGTGGAGAAAATAAAGTAGAGATAAAGTTATTTCTATTTTTAGTAATGAGTCATTTTGGGTGAGACAAACCAAAAAGAAAATTTGGCCATCTTCGGTGGAACGAAAAGATTATAAGATAAAATAAAAGTTTAAACAAACCTAAAATCAAATAAACAAAATTTGAATGTTGTTAATTTTTAATATAAGAAAATAAATAGATCAATTATTAAATTATTCTCGCCGAACTTGTTGATAAAATAACATTTTGAATGTGATTAAGTTATACTTTTACAAAACAGATTGATTAACCATTGAATTATTCTTATCCACCTATTTAATTTAGTAAAAGTTTATAATGAGATTTAAATTTGATTAAATTATAATTTAAAGGTGGTTCAATTCAAATATCACAAAATAGATAGATTAATTATTGATTTTTTTCTCATCTAAGAATTGAACCTAATATTCGACAAGGTTATTTAATTGAGCGTAAGATAAAATGAAAGTTAAAACAAGCCTAAAATCAATTCATTTGTTCAGTTTAATCTAAAATTATTTAAGAAATTTAAATATTCAATTTAATCTAATATTACTAATAATAAAAATTCTAAACTTAATTCATAATTTTCAATCGAATCAAATAGTAGCAATTAGAATACTCAAATTCTAAATCGAGACAAAGTTCATCAATACAATCTTTCAAGATTGATTTCACATCCAATTTTTGATACCAATTCCTTCTATAGGTAAATTTACAAAAAAAATATTACGTAATTCACATATCAAATACTTGGTGTATTATGCTATAGCAACGAAAAAAACTAATTACAAATAAGAATACTATATTTTATTCTATGACTACTCAATTCTAAACTAAAAATATTTTTTTTTTATTCTATTTTTAGCTTATCATTCATTATTTATTCTAAGAATACTCATTCCGAATTAAGATCATTATTTTTTATATTCTATTTTTTGTTTAAATTTTCATTATGAATTATATTCTTTTTCGGGGTTTATTCATATAATTTTTTTTATCCATATACTTTTGTCAAACTGATTGTGCATAATTAAGCTTTATTAGGGCGTGTAATGCCATGTAAGAAAATATAGATCACATTTACATGGATTAAATTTCACTAATAAGTGGTACTATAATACGCCTTTATAATATTAATATATGGACATTTAATAAGAAAATCAATTAATTATGGTCTGTTTTAATTCAAATTCCAACTTGAGGCTATTAAATACGTATCATTAATTCAAAATTTGAAACATATGAATTCTCTCTCATCAGCGAGAAACGAGATAAAGGGATTAAGGGAATTAGAAAATCGAAAATAAGATCAAGGATATATATGTAATTTTCATTTATCCTCTAACTGCAACAAATATTTTATCCAATAACTAACACTTAAATTTACTAATTTAGCCTTGTGTGGCTAGCCATAACGTGGTCATTTATCATCACTCTAAAGTTAATAAAAATCTTAGCAAATAAACTCTTTAAATTTTCATTTTAGAGCATTTCATAAGTGTAACGCGCACCCTTTTTATTTCCTAAAGTCTTTTGGAAAACCAACTTATTAATTTTTAGCTTCACGCCTAGCCTCTTTTCCCACACGTTGTGATCGAGCTTTATGTATGAAGTACGTTCGAACGGTGAATGAAAATAGTTGTACTAGAATATTTAATTTTCTTATAGTCCATTTGTGAAGTCCGAGTTTCAAATGAAAGTTTATAGACGTTTTTACATCGAGTTCAACACTAGAATAAAAATAAAATATACTTTCCATGCCTTCCTAACCTTGCTCAATAGTCACGCCTTGAAACCCGATACCTACACGAAAGGATAAGAAGCATGTTAAATCAAGACGAGACGGTCGACGAAATCACATCACATCAAGCACGCTTATCAAACGACGGCTCACATTTTCCAAACGATAGTCGTACTTGATATCTGTCATTTTAGGTGACAAGATGTAATATTCTTGCCATTTATGGTATAATGAATGATTAAGGTGCCAACTTGCCTCATTTGGCAAAAAGTCCATAACATTTGGACAATGCATTCTCTCCATGAATCAAGTTTTTGACCATATTCTTCCAAACACTTATTTCCCCTATAAATACTACACCATTTCAATCTTTACTCTTTTGTTCCACCACAAAAAAATCTCCAAAACTAATTTATCTTAAGTGATGATTCTCAAATGAGTGCTTGAAGAAGAGGAATCAATTCTCTACACACTTGCTTTCTTTTTCTCCTTGAGGTTCCTCAAGGTAAATTCTTCAACATCAAACTTTATTCATAGATTTTCATATCATTAGACCAACCATGAACAAGAACGAAATAATGCAAATATAGATTCTTTTGATAGAAATCTCATTCAATGACTTAGACCCTTTTTTTTCCATCACGATCATGACTAGCCTTAGATGCTTATGAACATAGCATTTATCATAGATGTATATCTTTTTATCTCAAGCACGTGTGCCAAGAAAATCTCAAGGATCAAGTTCTAACTAGACCAACATCCTTTGGAATCCAAGAATCAATCAAGTAATGCCTTAGATGCAATAAGTTCTACTTAGTTGCGATAACCATAGCAAGCAAGAGGCAAAACGAGGACCTAGCTTTATGAGTTTTTCCCCTCGGGGTTGGAGTCGTTGCCCCGAACGACGCCGCTGCTGCCTCTTCCGGGGCAGCCACCGCTCGTATACACGCTCGGCAGCCGCTGACCCGAACAAACCTCGCTGCACTCTCCTCCACTAGCTCGGTGACTGAAATTGAAACTAGAGAGAAATGTGAATGTGTTTTCGTGAGTATGTGTGAGTGTGTTAAAGCTTGAAGTAAGAAGTTGTGGGTGATGGAAAGAGAGAAGAGAACGTACCTGGGGTCAACGACGGAAGGGTGGCGTCCGGCGTCGCCATGGCCGGCCGAGAGAAGTAACGAGAGAGAGAGGCGTGAGAGTGCGAGGAAGAAAGAGGCGTTCCTTGTTCAAAATTAGGTAAAGTTAGGGTCCACTCAAGAGGTTGGGCTTCCCCTTGGGCCAAATTAATTCTTTAGTGTGGTCTCTTATTAGTTTTAATGTGGGCCGAAATCTTTTTTGAGAAGGAAGGAGAATTTTGGTTTGGGCTCTAAGTGGGGAATGGACCTTTTCTTTTTATGGGTTTTATGATTCAGTATTTCTTTATCCCTTAATTAATTTTCTTAAAGATAGAAACCTATGAGCTTAATGAGTTCTCACCAAATTTTCGTCAATTACTTTTGAAGTGTCTTTTAAATTAGAGAGCAGTAAGTTTTGATGGAATGAAATTATCTTGATCGAACCTCGAGCGTAGGGTGCATATTCCATGTAGGATCATTTCATGTCATGCACCTTATGTATGTTCTAAACACTAATTAAATCAATACCCTCTTTCAAGAAGGGCATGTTCACGGAGTTTGATTTTCGAAGACGAGCTCGTGTAGAGATTTATTTGAAGCATTTAGGTGGGCTTTATATCCAACACATTAAGTGTGGATAAAATTATCAAATATATATTAAATGATCTTTCTTTGATAAAATTGCACTTACTTTTTTTTTCAAATGTTATCGTGCCATAAATTATTTATTTTACGATGCCTATCTATTTGGCGATGCCAAATGAATGAATCGAATCCGGACTCCAATAAGACCAAGATCCTATTCGAGTTAGTGTACGCAAAGGAATGGACCGTGAGTCAGCGTAAGGGTTGGCCGGTCAATGTGATCACGAAGGTGGTCACCTTCCTGACACAGAATGAACTATCATATATGGAGAATTACTGGAATGAACTTAATATGATCAGACGAACTTTATGAAAATGAACTTAGTAAGCTCGTGCCTTTAAAAAAAACCCTCGTGTGTTGCTGTGATGGCATGATAATGATAACTTTTCTTATATATGTGTAACTTTCGGCAATGTGTCTAGTGAGTGCCCCGCACTCAGCTTTGCATTATTTTTAAATGTGCAGGTTGAGCAGTGATGAAATGGTGGCTGAGTGGAGTTGGTGGTCGTCTCATCTCTTTTGTAGGATTTTCGTGGCATATGTCTTCACACATATGGCCATGTGTTTACAACTCCTTCCGTTGTGCACTATTGTAGTATTTTGTATTAGATGGATCATAAGGAAAATGATTAGCAGCGAGTGACCTGTGATAAATACTCTTTTGATCTTCATGATCTTTCGTTGCCTTGTGAACCTCCTTTATCTTATTAAAAAGTATTTGAGTGTCTTATTGTTAATTCTTTCATCCCCTTTCTATCCCCTCTTCTTTTTCCCCTCCCTACTCACGATTTACTGAGCAATGCTATCCTTAGTAAGGCGCGGTCGTGACAATAAGTTCAATTTTTAATGGTATTATTAGCTGGCACACACATATTAATTATACTCCACTAACTCATTCGTTCACCATAGAAATGAGAGGTAGAAAACTTGCGCGCCAACAAATACTGCATCAATCCATAGAAATTGGCGAATTTTTTTTCCGTTCGTCCTATACAAATAGTCCATATATATTTAAAATGACTTTTTCTACTATTCTTTTACTTTATCATTTATGGGTCCCACCATCCACCATTTTATTTTCAACTATTTTTTCTCCTTGTCTCTTATTTTATCAATTATATATTAAAATAAGAGTTATCTCCAATTAGCCTATTTCTATGAGACGGAGGGAGTATTTTCAACTCGATTGTACATTATAAAATAATATTCAATGAAATTATTATTGTTCTTTTAAACTAAAGCACTATAAAATATACTTCATTATTAGCTAAAAATACATCTTTAGGTTCCTATATATACAACATATATTTGGTTTATCAAGTCCGTGTACTCTTAGAGCATCTCCAATGGCGGCGAGCGGGCCGGCTAGCCGATTTTCGGTGCTCGCCGGTCCGCTCGCCGAACCATTGGAACCGGCGAGCGCCATTTCGGTGAAAAAACCGACTAGCGCTGGCCGATTCGCGAGCGCTCGCCGGTCCGCTCGCCGCCATTGCAGGCTCAGGACCGACGAGCGTTCGGCGTGCGAATTTAATTTTTTTTTTAAATTTTCGAAACACTATATATACGCGATTTGCACGTCATTTTCATTCACACCACTTATTTTAACGAGTACTCTCTCTATCTTAATTTCTGTACAAGATCAATAACGCGAAATGGAGAACAACATGAAGGTACTCCAATGACGAGCGGGTCTCAAACTCCCCCGGTACCCGTGGGAGGTGGATGGGGTCCGGTGCCCGGGTACTACAACATGTACCCGTGGCAGCAGATGATGCCCGGGATGGTACCCGAGGGGAGTATGCCGGGGGGTTTACCGGCTATGCCAGGGTGGACACCCGGGATGCAGATGATGCCGGGGTGGGGTCCCGGGATGCAGACGATGCCGGGAGGGGTACCGGCGACGCAGGGAACGCCGCGGGGGGTACCAGCGACGCAGGGGACGCCGGGGGGGGGGGGGAAACGTCTATCGCCCCAGTTTTGATTTTTCGACTGATTCTTCGCACACATCGACCCCAACGGAGGCGCAGTTCACACAATATGAGACTTTCTCCTTAGAGGAGTTGGGGTTTGATCTTCTCGGTGTTCCGGAAACTCCCGTTCAAACGGGGGGAGTAGGGCGGTGTCGGGGCTCCGCAAAGAAGAAGGGCAAGGGAAAGGACAAGAGGGTCGGCCAGTCGTCGCAGCCGGTTGAGGAGGAAGTGGACGTACGCGGAGAACGTCACGCTTTCCAAGGCGTGGGTGAGTGTCTGTGATGATCCTCTGACTTCGAACAATCAGAGGATCGTCAACATGTGGGCCAAAATTGCTGCAGCCTACATGAGATTTTGCCCGGAGGGGAGGCCCGCGCACCAGGGAGGAGTGCCGGAAGGGGTGGGACCGAATCAGGGCTGGGGTCTCCTGATTTTCGGGCTTGTACGCCAACGCCCTCCGCATGCAGAGCAGTGGCCAAACGGAGGATGACTGCAGGAGGATAGCGGAGAAAGCCTTCCCCAGCCCGGGTTGTATAAGGAGTTCAACTACTGGAACTGCTATGAGGTGCTTAACGACTCCGAGAAGTTCCGGGCAGGTGTCGACGCTGGCTGGCCGAAGAAGCAACGACTGAACTATACCGGTGATTACAGCGGCAGCAGCGGCGGTTCCCACGACCTCCCCGAGGGTGCTCAGGAGCTCCCGTCCCCGCCATCGTTCGCTCGCCGAACTCGCCCAGTTGGTCAAAGGCGGGCGCAACGGGAGGCGAGGGGGGGGTCCCAGGAGGTACAGTCGGCATCCCCCCTTGGCCAGTCGACAGAGGATCTCAAATTCTTTGCGCGTCAACAAACGCGCGCTCAGATGGCCAAGACGTTAGCCGAATGGCGGACGGCGACGGACCCTGAAGAGAAGAGTTTTCTTCACGCAATGCTCGCGAGCATGCATGACGATTTGAAGACCGGGGGGTTCCGGCGGATACGGAGGCGGCGGCAACGGTGACGGTGGCGAGGGGGGCGACGGAGACGAGGAGTGAGGCGGATGTCGTGTCTTTTTTAAATAATGTAATTTTTTTAAATTAATGTATTTTTTTTATGTAAATTTTTTTTAAATTAATGTATTTTTATTGTACTTTTTTTAATTTAAATAATATTATTGAATTTTCCCGTATCTGTGTCGTACATTTAATTCCGTATTTTGTGTGATTGTCAATTATTTGTTTGATATAATTAGGGGTGATGTGACTAGGCTATTGCTGTGCTATTTGTTTGTCCTGATGATGTGGCAGGATGATTTTTAGTGCTGATGATGTGGCAGGAGGAGTTTGTAGCTGGGCTATTGCTGAGCGAAAGCGACTGGAGATGCCCTTAAGACCAATGAAAATTTCCATCTGTTTTGTGACACCAAATGCCGCGTCGCCTGTGGGTCATTAGTATTTAGTTCCATTATTATAAAAATCTTAATTGTTTATATGTTCAATTGGTATGAATCATATTACTATTAATATTAATATTAATCTTACTGTACCTCATAAAATCAACGTATATAGACTTCACTAAATCAAATAGTATAATAATATATCTGAAAATATCGCTATCTTGAAATCACTATACCTTAGACCACGTTTATCGGTCTTTGGAGGTCGACCTCCACGTAATATTGTAATTTAAAAAAAAAATTCTAAACATAGGTCTCTCTCTCCTCAAACCAACCGGCGGGTCTCTCTTCTCATTTCACCATTCAGCCAATGAGATTGTGCCAAATGGCACAATTTCATTGGCTGGTATTATTATTTTTAATAATTAATATATCTTTAATATATTATATTAAAAAATATAAAATTTATACCAAAATTCATAATTTTTCTTCCTCTATAAATAGAGACCACATTTGCTATAGTTTTGCACACAAAAAAATATCATCTTTTCTCCTCCTATAATTCTTATTGTTTAGTAGAATTTCATATTTTCTAGTTTCCCTTGTTGCTAGCTATAGAGGATGATGAGGATATTATATTCTCCGATTCCCAAAACTTCAACCCTTCCCAAAATATTAACCCTTCTCAAGATTATTTCCCTAGCTTTGATGATTTTCCGAATTCTGAGCAACTTCAAAGTTCATTTCAAAATCAACATTCAAGCCAAGCCATATCACAAACCAAGAATGCTGTAAACACCCAACATGGTTGGAATGAGCAAGAAGACATGGCATTAATGTCTGCTTGGTGTTTCGTGAGCACGAATGCAGTTGTTGGCACCAACCAAACTAGTAACCATCTATGGCAAAATGTTCTGTTTCTATATGAGCAGACAAGAAAAGAAAATCCAAGCATTGGTGAAGAAAGAAGTTTGGAGTCAATGAAACAGCGCTACAAACGACTCAACGCAAATGTCTCTAAATGGGTTGGTGCATACAAAAAGCGCATGATCGAGCTACGAGTGGCCAGTCTAAAGAGGACATTGAGAAAGCCGCTCAACAACTGTATGGTAAGAGCAAATTTTCTCACCATAAGGTGTTTGAGGAGGTGATGAGACTCAATCCCAAGGGGGAATTGAAATTGAATAGCACTGGTTCAACGCGTTTCCAGCCAGATGAAGATAGTCTTGAAGAAAGTCGTGGGAGCTCAAAAAGGTCGAGGACTAGTGAGGAAGGGGGACCTCAAATCGATTCCACTCCTGAGAGTCGTTCTTCAACATTGCAACGTCCTATTGGAAGAGATCAAGCTAAGGCTAGGGCTAAAAGAAAAGGCAAAGAAGTTGCAACACCATCATATACAATTCCTACTGATTTCACTGCAGCACTGCGTGAAATGAGAGTCACGCGTGAAAGGGAATGTGATATTCAGGAACGGAAGCTCAAAGCAGCTAGTGATATTCAGGAACGGAACATCAACGCAGCTATCCTTACTCCGCTGATGGCTAGGAGGGACTTAACTCCAGAAGAAGAAGATCTGAAACGCAATCTCATTGCAGAATTGTTTGGGAAGTGATCGTACTTTATCTGTTTTCAATGTATGTTTATTAGTATGTAATTTCAACTTCTCTTGCTTAGTATGTAATCTTCAATTATCATTGTTTATTATGTAATCTTTAATTTCTGTTGCTTATCATGTAACCTTTAATTTCTGTTGCTTATGTAACTTTTAATTAAAGCATGAATAGATGAATTGTGCTCACAAGTGGTGGAAGAATCCAATGACAACCCATGTGATCACGAAAATAAAGTACGACTATAGGACAAATCATTTCTATCAGAAGTGGTGGTGGTGGAATCCAATGACATCCCATGTGATCACGAAAATCAAATTATGACTATAGGACAAATCATTTCTATCACAAGTGGTGGTGGTGGAATCCAATGACATCCCATGTGATCACGAAAATCAAAGTATGACTATAGGACAAATCATTTCTATCACAAGTAGTGGTGGTGGAATCCAATGACATCCCATGTGATCACGAAAATCAAAGTATGACTATAGGACAAATCATTTCTATCACAAGTGGTGGTGGTGGAATCCAATGACATCCCATGTGATCACGAAAATCAAAGTATGACTATAGGACAAATCATTTCTATCACAAGTGGTGGTGGTGGAATCCAATGACATCCCATGTGATCACGAAAATCAAAGTATGACTACGTGACAACTCATTTATATCACAAGTGGTGGTGGAGTATAATGACAACCCATGTGATCACGAAAATCAAAGTATGACTATATGACAACTCATTTATATCACAAGTGTTGGTGGTGGAATCCAATGACATCCCATGTGATCACGAAAATCAAAGTATGACTACATGACAAATGGTAGTAGTGGAATCCTATGCTCAACAAATTGTAGTAGTGGAATCCTATGAAGAAAGTTATGCCATGTGCTCACAAATGGTAGTAGTGGAATCATATGCTCAACAAATTGCTTCTATATATTTACCTATATGCTTCAAGAAAATTACACACAAATCTTCTCACAATTATTGATCCAACTCTCCCTAAAAAATGTCATCAAGTTTTAATTTTGAAGCTTTCAATCTGCTTGAAGACAATGAGTGGGAAGAAAAAATTGTTGAACAAAATCAGCAATTAGATCAACTAATCAAGGATATTGCTATTTGGCCAACAACCTTGCCTTCACCACCTGCAACCCAGACGGCTAGAGCTAAAAGGAGATACATTGAAAGGAAACGCGAAGAGGGTCATGATACTATTTTCGAGCAGTACTTTGCTGAAGATCCAATCTATCCTCCAGATTTGTTTCGAACAATGTATCGCATGCGAAAACCTTTGTTCGAAAAAATAATGAATAAGCTCATCGACACCGACAACTTTTTTGTGCAAAAGCGTGATGCTACTGGTCGACTTGGTATGTCTGCAATTCAGAAATGTACAGCAGCGATGAGGATGTTGGCCTACGGGGCAACAGCCGACTTGCACGATGAATATTTGAGAATGAGCGCACAACTCATTCGCAAATCTCTCATCAAGTTCGTTGAAGGTGTAATTTCTAACTTCGGCGATGAGTACTTGCGAAAGCCCAACGAAAAAGACTTGGCAAGACTTCTGCATATTGGAGAACAACGTGGGTTTCCAGGCATGTTGGGTAGTATTGACTGCATGCATTGGGAATGGAAGAATTGTCCCACTTCATGGGCTGGACAATATGCTAGAAGAAGCGGGAGTCCGACAATCATCTTGGAAGCAGTAGCATCTCAAGATCTGTGGATATGGCATGCCTTTTTTGGAACTCCAGGTTCGAGAAATGATATTAACGTGCTTGATCAATCTCCTGTTTTTGATGATATTTTGGAAGGTCGAGCACCGAAGGTCAATTACATAGTAAATGGTCACGAAAAAAATATGGGATATTATCTCACTGATGGCATATATCCTCAATGGGCGGCATTTGTCAAATCTATCCCAGGTCCACAAACGATGAAGCACAAGTTGTTTGCTCAACATCAAGAGTCCGCGCGAAAAGATGTTGAGCGAGCTTTTGGTATCTTGCAAGCTCGTTTTGCTTTTATCAAATGTCCATGTCTTATTTGAGATCGTGATATTATGGGGAAAATAATGATTGCTTGCATAATCTTGCACAATATGATAGCGGAAGACGAAAGAAGCACATATTCGAACTATTGTGATCCAGCAAAATTTATTCAAGATCGACTTGGACAAAGTAGTCGTGAGAATGAAGATGGAGATGCGAATAATGATTTCATATATTCTACGAATAGGATTGCGAGTCTAGCTTCTTACATGAAAAATAAAGCCCAGCTTCAAAACAGAGAAGCTCACAAAGCTCTGCTAAACGATTTGGTAGAGCATATATGGGCAAAATTCGGCAATTGCAATTGAATGTCTAGTTTCCATCTTATGTATGAGCACCAATGATGTATTTTCAATTTCGTATTTCCATGATTGTAATTTATATTTTTTATTTGTTTGTTTTTATAATTTTTAGTTTGTCCTTTTATTACGTTTTTCGATAAATTTACAATAATAAGTATTTCATGTAATAATAATAGTATTAAAAAATAATATAAAAATAAATATATATTAGTGTGGTTGGGTGGTCATTGATAAACCATGAAAATATGTGTGGTTGGGTTGGGTGAATATTAATGATGTGGAAGATGCTGTGGAGGAGATAGAAATGAATTAAATATTGAAAAAGTGGATAGTTGGGTTGGGTTGAGAGTTGCTGATAAACATGGTCTTACTGTTGTTATGCCTAATTAATACTACAGGGAGGTCAATATTATAGCCATTAACTGGATCTTAAAAATTGTTGCCTACATTAATAAACTATTCACCATTTTCACATTTATGATTGAATCGGCTGAATTAAATTGATTCAGGGTGTGTCATCGTATTGCATCTAATAAATACTGTATCAAATAACGGCCAATAAAAAGGATTTAAAAAAACAACTTCAAATAGTGGATTTTTGTATTGTACTAGTAACTTAAAATAAAATGAAATTGAATTGTTAGGAATAAGTTCAACAAAGCAAAAACGAATAAAAAAACTAAATTTTGTAAGCAGATATATTGTGTTCTTTCCCCTATTTTTTTAGATAGTACTCCCCCTCTATCCCATTACAAATAAAACATTTTTATTTTTTGAATTGTCACATTAAAAATGAAACGTTTCTTAAAATGGAAATAACATCATTTATATATTTGTATTGCTCTTACTTTATTTTCTTTTCATTAACTCACAAAACAATATTATATAAAATTAAAAATCTCATGCCGTAAACTAATGAGATGAAGGAAGTAGTATAATTAAGTTGGATGATAAAATGAAATTTAAAAATAAAATAAGGAAAGAGAAGAAGCGGTCAAGAATCAAGATAGATCTTTGCATTTTGCATGTGGGATATCTTAATCTGCTTCAAAAGATATCAGTACTTGTTACATACCAAAAAGCAGATTTTATTAGGTGTGAATTACATATGTACTACTCTTTCAAGTTTTCACATACCAACTCTATAAAGTAGAGATAATATTCCAAGATGGTTGTAGCAACTCAACTACTGCATAGAGAGATCATTGTTACGTGCACAAACACACATGTAAAAATCGAAAAATACAAAAGCAAAACAAAGGATTTGATTAATTATGTTATGACAAAGCTCAATTCGCAGTGATATCCTTTTCAAGAAAAAATGACAATGCCGGAAGAGTTTGCTCTGAAGCAAACAGCTCCTAAGATCGCCGGCTCCGGCTTCATCCGCGGCGGCGACAAGCTGGTATGCGCCTACGATCTCGTTGAGCAGATGGAGTATCTCTACGTCCGCGTGGTGAAGGCGAGAGACCTCCCCGCCAAGGACCTGACCTCCTCCTGCGACCCTTACGTGGAGGTCAGGCTCGGCAACTACAAGGGCGTCACCAAGCACCTAGAGAAAACATCCAACCCCGTCTGGAACCTCGTCTTCGCCTTCGCCCACGACCAGCTTCAGTCGTCCCAAGTCGACATTATCGTGAAGGACAAGGATCTCATGCTGGATGACTTTATTGGTAGCCTCACTTTCGACCTCGTTGATATCCCGAGGCGCGTCCCTCCTGATAGCCCTCTCGCGCCTCAGTGGTACAGGCTTGATGAGAGGAAACGGGAGAAGGTGAAGAAGGGGGAGATCATGGTTGCGGTTTGGAAAGGGACTCAAGCGGATGAGGCCTTCTCGGATGCTTGGCACTCTGACGCGGCTGCGGTTGGGAGTGATGGAGTTTCGAGGATTCGGGGGAAGGTTTATCTGTCTCCGAGGCTTTGGTATTTGAGAGTTAATGTGATCCAATGCCAGGACTTGGTTCCAGCTGACAAAACTAGGCAGCCCGAGGTTTGTGTGAAGGTCATATGTGGCAGCCAGGCTATCAAGACGAGGATTAATAAAGGTGTGAATCCGACATGGAATGAGGATTTGGTGTTCGTTGTTGCTGAGCCGTTTGAGGAGCCGTTGATTATGACTGTGGAGAACAAGGATGAGGTCTTGGGGAGGTGTTTGGTGTTGCTGAACACTGTAATGAAGCGTCTCGACAACAAGCCGGTCCCGGCCAAGTGGCTTAACCTCGAGAGGCATAGTGGCGAGGCGTTGAAGAAGGAGGTGAAGTTTGCTAGCAAGATTCATCTCAGGGTCAGCTTGGATGGGGGGTATCACGTGTTGGATGAGTCCACTTATTACAGCAGTGATCACAGGCCGAGTTCGAAGCTGCTGTGGAAATCGAGCGTTGGATTGCTCGAGGTTGGGATTATTAGTGCCACGGGGCTACCGCATATGAAAACAACGAAAGATGGACGTGGAACGACTGATGCCTATTGTGTGGCTAAGTATGGTTCGAAATGGATAAGGACGAGGACGATCATTGACAGCGGTTCGCCTAGGTGGAACGAGCAGTACACGTGGGAGGTGTTCGATCCGTGCACTGTGATCACGGTGGGGGTGTTCGACAATGGCCATCTGCAGGGCGGGAAGGATGCAAGCATCGGGAAGGTGAGGATCAGGCTGTCGACGCTCGAGACAGAGCGTGTTTACACCCACTCGTATCCTCTGATCGTGTTGAAGCCTTCGGGTGTGAAGAAGATGGGGGAGCTGCATTTGGCAGTCCGGTTTTCGTGCTCCTCCTATCTGAACATGCTGCATAAGTATACACATCCACTGCTTCCCAAAATGCACTATGTTCATCCCTTGTCTGTGATGCAGCTGGATGCGCTGAGGCATCAGGCCATCCAGATAGTCTCGTCGAGGCTGGGGAGGTCGGAGCCGCCACTGAACAAGGAGGCGGTCGAGTACATGCTCGACGTAGGGTCGCATATATGGAGTGTGAGGAAGGCCAAGGCCAACTTTGTGAGAGTGATGGGCATCATGAGTGGAGTGATGGCTATTGCAAAGTGGTTTGATCAGATATGCCAATGGAGAAATCCTTTTACCACTCTTCTGATTCACATACTTGTTGTGATTCTAGTGCTCTATCCTGAGCTAGTGTTGCCTACTTTTTTCCTCTACTTGTTTTTCATCGGCATTTGGAACTACCGGTGGAAGCCTAGGCACCCGCCGCACATGGACATCAGGCTGTCTCATGCGGATGCGGTGGGGCACGACGAGCTGGACGAGGAGTTTGACACGTTCCCAACATCCAAGGCGCCGGATCTTGTGAGGATGAGGTACGATAGGCTGAGGAGTATAGGGGGGAGGATACAGAGTGTGGTGGGGGACTTGGCGATGCAGGGGGAGAGATTTCAGTCTCTGTTGAGCTGGAGGGATCCGAGGGCGTCGGCCTTGTTCGTGGCATTCTGCTTCTGTACTGCGTTCGTGCTCTATGTGACGCCGCTCCAGATCGTGCTGCTGGTGTCGGGGTTCTATATGTTAAGGCACCCCAAGCTCCGGAGCAAGACTCCGCCCATCTCTACTAATTTCTTCAAGAGGTTGCCTGCCAGATCGGACCTCATGCTGTGATCAACTATTGGATTTTACTAGGATTTGGATTTACTATCTATGATCTATGTTCTTGATTGAATTCACAGCAATTATTAATGTTCACATCAACCTGCCTCATCAAATCATTTGTTCAAATTGTCAATGGTATTTATTATGTGAACAAATAATTTGTCCATGCAAAGTTTCCATGAGAAATGTGCTGATAAACAGTCTTCTGATACAAATACAGCAGTAACCTAAAACCTATTTACTTGAACAGGCACCCCTTGCTTCTTCCCGGACTCGAGCATTGCATCCAAAACAGCAACATCTCGAGCGCCTTCCAGATAAGAAAGGCGAGGCTCCACTTGGTAGTTGCCATCCTTCTGCAAATAAATCAAAAGAATTATGATACATCAGAACCCAGTTGAAGAGGCATCTTGAAAGTGGTTATATATCACCAAAGAAAGGAGTTTTCAAGGAAGAAAACATAAGGATTTGTACCAAGCCATCGGAAACGAATTCATTACATCAAATACACTCCAATTCTAACACAAATTACACAATCTGAAGATGTAAACAATAGCAAGAAAAATGAATAGTAGCTAGTACCATCACTTCATATGGCAGTACCTTTAGATTTGCCAGTGAAATATCTGAAAAAAATGTTTTCAGCTCCTCAGTCACACCACTGAATGGGTAAAACCAGCTTTTTACTTGCTCATCAGCCGTATAAAGGAGAACCTATGATGATATCAAGATCCATAAAATATAAGTTTGCAAAATTTCTGAGATATGATTATTGAAAAGTAAGAAAAATAGTCTGCATTGTTTTGATGATGAAAATAGAGAAAGATTAGATGATAAGACACTCTTTCTTAAGTTTCCTATCCTGATTAGGCTGGTTGTAGTAGGTAGTACGAGTATCGATGCATTCTGATTACATTCTGATTCGATTTTTTGATTACATAACAGTAATAGTTAAAGACAAGAATACGATACACCAATAGTTTATTTACCGTGTATCCATGCTTCCCATCTTTGCTACCTCGCTCAACTTGTAATGTTCCTTTCAAGCCCACAATTCGCCATATCACCTGAACCAAATTGTGGAGAGTGTTTAACCCTCAAACTATTAATATCACATAGAGAACTTCTCATGACACAGAGGGTCTGTACTTTATACCTTTGGAGTTCTAGATGAAACTACCATCACAAAAACTCCAGAACTACCATTCTCCAGTTGACTACATGGACAATGGAATAATAAACATAAGCAATGTGCAAATGCTAAAAATTTCAAATACGACAAAACTAAAAAAAAATTTAGATGAATGCAGTGCACAGCATTAAAATCTTACATCGTTGAAGAGACATGATCTGGACCAGGCAGAGTTGAATCAACATGAGATGTTACGGCTGAAACTGAACTTACCTCACATCCAACAAGCTTTTGATTTGCAAGAGATTATTGGAGCCAAAAAGCAGATAAACTGGTGTCAATAGAACATGTAGTACAACATAGCAGCTATAATAGTCAAAGGCGTGGAGCAACTTTTTTTTATGATATTGTAATTTTAGTGCATGGGATATGTTACAAGAGTATATGTTTTTTACATGAAAAAGCATAGGCTTGTTAAGCTCCAGTGGATTGGGCAACTAGGAAGTGTCAGCAGATAAACTTACATTTTTCTGCAGTTAGTTTCTTGTTTTTCTTTTAGCCAGAAAGACTGAACATTAGAATACTTATATAGAATTCATAATTTCTGATGTAAAGTGTATAAATAAAGCTAAGATAAAATATAGTCAAGTTAGAAAAGAAAAGAAGGATAAACTTAACGCATATTAACTCACCATTCTTAAGCCAGAAATGAAATGGACACCCATATCTAGAATGAAGCCTCCCTGCCAAAACAGTAAACCATCTTAGTCCAAAGAAATGAAAGTTTGATTCAAGTGGTCTATTTCTCATGGTAATACAAAATAGAGGAAAATATGACTGGAAATACAGTTTTGACTTTACAAGGATGAGACTGAACTCTGAAGTATTGCACCCAAACACAGATAAAAGAAGATTGATTGATATGCAAAGGCTACTTAACATTACAGCAAGTTTTCCATAACTAAATTGATTGGCTATGCAGTAAAAAGTGTAAAACTCACATCAAACCCACGTCTCCAAGAACTTGAATAGTATGGATTTGAGTTGTTCATTGATCCTTCAATAATGACATGGATATTAATAATGTCTCCAATTTCAGCCATAAGTTTTTTGCCCTGTAAAAGTATGCAGTCGTTTCACACACCATGTGGATAATGACAGTCAAAAAGCAAGTAGGCATGAGTGTGAGGTACCTCCACAAAGGCAGGTTCAAACCGATAGTTTTCAGCAACTGCCCAGATCGGGGCTGGGTTGATAGAGGCATAGCTTGATATTGCTCTTTCAAGCTCAGTACCAGCTTCATTAGCAAAGCAATAATTAGATAAATCATAATTACTCTGCAAGGGTAATACTGTTCGTAATAACATATACCACTGTCAACATCAAGGCATAGATTGAAAATGCCATATAATTCTCACCAATGTGCAAATTTGTGAGCTGCAGTTACAGCCTTAAGGTTTCGAGTAATTAATGAAAGGGAGAAAAATAGCCAATCAAACAAAGCAATTATCATGAATTACAGATCATTCACGTTCATATGGTCAATTTAAGGTGCAGGTTTCGATTCTTTATAACTTATAAGAACTGGAACATATAACTACTTTTCCCAGTCTATGCTTTTCTTGTCAGGGATAAGATATTGGAATCCTATTAGCACATAAGTCGACTGTAACAATCCAGTAAAACCACATGTGGCTACATCACAATCAAAAGCATGGATCCTGTAAAACTGGAGAAAAAGGATCTCACTTACAAGCTGCAGCAGGTTTCTCTTCAGAACCAGAAATTGCATGGAAGCACACCAGACATGCATGAAAAGATACCGTCAGTAATTCCGTACGAGCAATTAGACATATACCTAGATCCGGTGACCTATAAAATCACTGTAGAAACTTATGAACAAGTCTTAAGATGGACATGTACGCATTTAACAGCCATCACCTTGAAGGACATGTTTTCCAGCCTTTAGCAACCTCAGTGACATATCCACCTGAACAGAATATCTCTCTTGTTAAAAGCACATTAAAGCCAGGATCTAAATTCTGTTGCATAAAAAATTCCAAACTGAACTGGTATGAAAATTTTAGTATTGAAAGTGGTTAAGTATAGAGAGGAAACAATCATGAATTGATTCATTTGTCATCCACCTCTTTTACAAGACTGGTAAACACAATAAAGGAGTATGGAAACCAGCTCATCAACCATTAGATATGTAGTAACATAACACCCAAAGTATCAACACTATACATTGTAACTTGACCCTATTCGGGGGAACCGCTAATGAAACAAAACGAATTCACCCTAGGCGCAAGCTTAGTAGAAGATGCATGTGCTATTGACTGTTTTCACCAAACTAACCGAAGGTGAACTTCCCAGTACTACAAAGCAGAATTTAGTAGTATAAATTTCAAGAGTCATATCTAATCAGCAGGAAATGTGTAGAGAGAAAGAGAGAGAATATTTGCCTGAATCTGGCCGGCAAGGACGACGGCGACACCAATGATGGAAGCATCTTGAATGATTTCATCAAGTCCAGAGTCTCCCCACTTACACTCCACGTCAGGAAAAAACTTTTTAGCAATCTCCACAGCACTTGTAGCTGACTCCTAAATCAATTGACAAGTTACACTTTATTTGATTGAACTGCATAACAACCTTCTGAATTTTGGAATTATAAAATCAAATAAGCAGTATGAATTAGTAACTGTAAAATAACCAAAAAAAAAACAGTTTATAATCTCTGCTCATCAAACCAAAAGATCAAATCGGGAATGTAGGCAGATATATCGATTCGATTTGAATTGAATTGATATTTGAGAAACGGAAAATGCAGAGAGAGGATTTAATTTTGCCTGAGTGCGACTCCAAATGGATCCGAGATGAAACAAGTTAGAGATTTCAGCTAATCGGGGAATATAAGTAGTTCGAACGAAGATGCCAGCTCCAAGAATGGCTATACGTGGTGGCTGCTGCGACGCCATTGATGTCTGCTTTTAATCTAAAATTCAATAGTTTTGAATTTGATGATGGAGTGAGTGGCTGCTTACCATCTCATCTTTGTAGTTTATAGTGATTCAAGTATCACTTTCCCGAGATCGCTGCCTTTGCAATGGATGAATCTGTAACCGTAAAAATCGACAAGGGTTCTAATAGACAATTACTACTCCCACCATCTATGAAAGAAATATTGTCCAAAGAAAGAAAAGTCACTTGAAAAAGTTAATAGAATGAGATCGCACATTTAGAGTTAATAGAAAGTGGATCTGTTAACCAAAATAGAAAAAAACAAAATGGACAATTTTTCACAGACGTACCAAAATAGCAAAACTGGACAACATTTCACAGACAGAGAGAATAATGAAAACGAGAGATAGAAAGAAAAAGTTATTGGAGTATTGTTAGAGAAGAATAAGACTCAACTCGTTTCAAGAAAAATTGTTTCATTAAATACAATTGATATATTTTTAAGGGAGGAGTGAGTACTACAAAGATAATTGGAGGATTATTAATAGAGAATGACACCGGCCTCATAACAAAGAAAAAATTTTCAGTATATCAATAAATGTTACATTTTGCCATTTTCGTCAATCCACCAATAAATAGCCAATTATTTTTTCTATTTTTGGTAATGAACCTCACATTCCACTAACTGTATCTCACTCACATTTATTATAAAAATATATAAACGTAGGACTTACTTTCCACTAACTTTTTTACATCCACTTTCTACTATACTCCTTTGGTCCCACAAGAATATGTACTTTGGTTGGCCACGAGTTTTAATGCATAATTGGTAAAGTAAAAGAAAGATAGAAAGAAAATATAATTAAAACCCGTGCATATTATACCACCTCATTAAAAAGAAAAAAACTTTCAAAATGAGAAAGTACATATTGTTATAGGACATGTGGAGTATTTCTTAAAACCCGTGCTATATCAAATGTGGATTTATAATCATGGACGAATAGAGTACTAAATATAGATTGCGACTAATTTTATAGAAACTGATAGAAAATAGAAAAATTAGACTATTTTTATGAAAAGAAAGAGTGAGTATAATGGAAAAAGGGAATGAATGAAATTACATTTGATTTGTATTTTAATTTCATTCCATTCTACTATGTTTTATTTCGTGTGTATTACTCATTTATTTCGTTTTCTTCTTTATATTTGCTTTGGATCATGAGTATTTCTCCTTTATTTCATTTTCTCCTTTAGTTTAGAAAGTACTTTCTTCATATGACCATTTTTTAGGTGGCACAGAATTTTATACAGTTTTATTTTGAGTGTTAAGTGAAAAATAAATAAAATAAAAATATGGATATTTTTATTTTTAATAATGAGTTATTTTAATTAAAGCAAAGCAAAAAGAAAAGTTGAACATTTTCAGTGGAGCAAAGAGAGTGGTAATCATCATTTTATATTTTCATTTCCTATTTTATTTAATCATACCAAGAAGGGCTTACATATTTTCATTAAACACAAACTATTTATTTATTTATATATTTATTTTTAGGTTGGTTAGTACTTACTTGTATATAAATACATGAACTTTTAATATTTTTTGATTTTTCTTTTATTATTTCTCTAATTTCAGTTCCTACTCGTTCTCCAATTTCTTACAGCTGGTCTTCATTTACGTTAATTTAGTAGCGACTATAAAGAATTTCAATCAATTTCAACAAAATAGAAATAAAAAAAATAAATAAAAGAATCATGTCTATTAAGTCCCTTGACCTTCTATACATGTGTGTACACCCATAACAACCATTATGGGTGGACGCAAAATTTCCTCTCAACGTCGACTACTTTTTTCACTTGACAAGTAAAAAATATATCATAGATTCATTTTGACTAAAAATATAAAAAATCCAACATATTACTAGAACAATATACATGGAAAACTTTATAGTAGTTATTAATTCAATAGTATATATAATAAAACATTAAAATCTGAGTTTTACAGTTCAAAATAATCTAATGAAAACTTATCAATTGAAAACAAAACATATTGGTTGACAGTTAATGGCTTAAACCATATCAGTTGGCACTTAGACAGCACAACCAATAAGTTCTCATTTCAAGATGGTTCTTAATTGAACCACTGGTTAAGTCTACAGACATAACATACTACATATATAATAACGATCATGTCCTGCATTGGAAATAATTCGCTTTTCCTTGATGAAAGACACAAAAATCTTACAATCTTGAAAACATGTAATCCATTAAGATAACATTACTAACAATATGCGTGCTAGAAACTAAAACATAGGAGACATGAAACTAAGCGACGAGCCTGAAAACAAAAACAGGACTAAAAAGCTCAGTATACTCGTATTCAGCTTCCAGTGGAGGTATGAATATGTCTTCGCAGGGTTCCTCATTAACACCAGCCTGCGTTGCTTATTCCAGTAACATCTCATAATCGACCTGCAGTGTATTATGCAAAACAACACTCAGTAAATGATTGAGAACTTCGAAAGAGCATGACATACATACAGCAGCCAAGATTGACACATTCACCAACGTTGTTTGGATGAGGCTATTTTTCAAGTGATTGACGGATTTGGTACGCTCACGGTATACAGTTATCTAAAATACTTCTTCAAATCTTATCCAGACTCCAACTGCAACCTTAAGTTATATCTCCCGGACAAAGCAAGCTCAATAGTTGCATATGGTTCTAATACTGGTACTATCTTCGGGTTATGGTGCAAGTTCACTCGCATTCAAATGATATTCTGTTCCATCCAGGATAACTAGGAAATCCTTGTTACATAGCTGAAGATACTAATTGATGGACCGAATTCTCAAGGAAAATTTCTCACCTGCTCCACGTGTTGACCAAGCTTTTCTCGCAATGTTCCTTCACTCACTATTTGAGTTGAAACTTGTTTCAGTAATTCTGCATCCTTTCCCTCATAACGTCTTCTCTTCGAAGCATGGGACATCTCCTTTAGTATTTCATAAATCGCACTTGTGGCATTAGGAATGTACCTGTGATACGGAAGAAAACAAATTTAGCTTCGTTTAGGTCAGATCATATTCTGCAGCAACAAAACGGAATCAACATTTTCAAAAATTTAAAAAAAAAAACAAAAAAAAGAATTGACATGGTCAAGTCATGGTTCTGAGCTAGTATTACATAAGAGCATCTCCAGTGGGCGGATGTCCCACTCAGGCATCCACTAGGACATCCCAAAAACACCTCCTGTCACGTCACTAGGACTTCTCATCCCACTGCCACGTCACTAGGACATCCCCTGCACAATCCGCCCTTCCCATCGCTCTTCCCACTAGGACTTCCCGCAATAAAAAAAATCACAATAATGTAATTACGTAAAAACGAAATTATAATTTTGACACGGAATACGGGAAAGCAAAATACGGGCAAAAATACATAGTCATAAAACATAAAAAAACATAGTTAGAAAAAAAACAAAATACATAGTCATTCAAAAAAAGAAAAATACATAGTCCAATATCCCCGGCTCACTCCGCGCTGTCCTCATCGCCCGTGCCAGCCCCGTGGCCCATGCCGGCCCCGTCGTCCCCGCCGCTAATCTCGGCGCCATCATCTCCAATGGGTGGCATCCCTAAATCGCGCCGACATCCATCGATGACATCCTTCAACATCCTCTTGTACACCAGATCGGTCGTGCTATGCCACCTATGCATGGTCCGGACCAAGCTAGTCGTTAACTGCGCGCGGGAGAGTCGGTCGATACTGGGGGAGCAGGGGCCTCCGATTGGACCTCGAACGACCCGCTGCTGCTTCCCCTAGCCCTCCGCTGCGCAGCCTTTTGCCCAACCGGGTGACGACGGCGGCGAGAGTCTAATTGAGGTAGCGGGGACACTTTGTCGGCTTCTGGGAGCTCGTGCGAACCAGCACTGCTGCTGTATTCACCAGAAGCGTTGATCTTCGTCCGCTTCGCCCAGCCCAATTCGACTCCCCCACAAAACTTTGGGGAATCCTTCACCACGAGAAATGCCTCCCACTGATTGAATTGTTTGAACTTCAAGGCTCTGTCGGGGTACTGAGCAAAGGCATGGTTCCGGACATCCTCCTAGGACATACCGCTGCTTGCCTGGCGGAGATTGTTTTGGTAGAGTCCTGCAAATCGACTAAGCTTAGGCCTCAACCGCTCCCACTGTTTCCGGTACTGTTCGGGAACGCGACGCTTCGCCCCAGCCGGTTTGTGTGTGTGGTAGGCTTCAGCGATGCGATACCACAGTCTGTTAATATGTTGGTTGGCACCGACATAGGGATCATCGACTACTAAAACCCAAGCCTTCGCAAGCGCGACATTTTCCCACGGGCTCCATACCGTCCTCTTTCCCGTCTCATCCTCATCCTCCTCCTCTGCCACCGTTCGCGAGGAAGAGCCCGGGGCTTTCCCCTTGCCCTTGCCACGTCCCTTCCCCCTGCCTGGAGTCTCCCTGACTGGAGATAGCCCCAACTCCTCTAAAGAGAAAGTTTCCAAGCTGGTGAACTGAGTCTCCGGAACATAAGTGGAGGGGGTATCAATAGACAGCATATCGATAACTGGCCGATAGACATCGCCTGCTTGTGGGCCCCTGCCACCCCCTCCCCCCGGCATCATCCCCGCCATCATCCCCGGCATCATCCCACCCATCCCCATCATATTTGGGGTCATGCCCCCCATCCCCATCCCCGGCCCCGGCATCATCATATTTGGGGTCATGCCCCCCATCTCCGGCATCATCATATTTGGGGTCATGCCCCCCATCCCCGCAGCCCTGGGCATCATACCACCCATCCAATTGTACATATAAGGAGACATCATCCCACCCATTCCACCCATCCCCGACATTGTCGGAACTGTTGTCGCATTTTCGCTAACGTTTCCCTCCAGGTCGATGGGTAACGCCGGAGTCTGCGACTCGCTCGTGGCAGGGGAGTTCATATCGTTCTCCATTAAGTAGAAATGAAATTTGTAGTAAAAGAAGAGAGAAACTTGTTAACACAAGTGGTGCGAATGAAATGAAGTTCAACGAGCCGTATATATAGAGTTTAAAAATAAAAAATTAATTACCGGACGTTCGACCCGGACGTCCGACCCACTCCACAATGGCGGACGTCCGCCCGCCCGTCGCCCGCACGTCCGAGGACACCCGACGTCCGTATCCGACCTTCGACGCCACAATGGCGGACGTCCCGGTCGCCCGTCGCGGACGTCCAACCGGACGTCCGCCATTGGAGATGCTCTAAGATACACCTCAACAAGATTGACAAGATACGGACTCACTTGTTCAAACTTCGCTTTCTCTCTTGCTGCTCACGAGCCTGCATTCTTTTCACGATCTTGGATTTTAGCTGGATGCAACACTGCTGAATAGCTGTCTGGCAGTGGCAAATATGACAAAAGTAGACTTGTCATAGATTTGTCATATACTCGAAATATAGCAAGCAAATATGGCTATAAGTAAAGATAAAACAAAAGTAGACACTTGTATATCTGGCACATCCCCAACAAGAATCAAGAAAGATATTGCTTATGCCATCTCGATATTAAGCGAATTTACACCTAATCCATGAAAGGCTCAACATTTCACCTTCCAATTATGTGCAGAATGCTACACTATATAGGTTAATCGTTGAAAAACAGGATTGTGTTAGGAAGAATCTTTTCACTGGGCCTAGAAGCAGAAAGAGATGCAGAATTTCAGATTAGGTTGGACATCTATAGTGGTCGACGTCATCCACTAAGGACTAACTAAGGAATGTTTCTTCAGATAAATCATGACTTGGAGAAACAAGAAGCAAACTGCAATACCTAGGCGTACGATACACATCTGCATCTCTATATTCTACTCCCTCCGTCCCACAAGAATATGCACTCTTTCCTTTTTAGCCCGTCCCATAAGAATATGCACTTTTTAATTTTGAAAACTCTTTTCTCTCAATTGAGTTATACATAATTTTATCTTTTAGAGTTTGATTTGGTTTAGGAGTATCTGAATGATTAAGATTCTAGTATCTATATATTAGAGTTATATTCAGGTTGAAGTCTTTTATTGTCATATAAATAGGGCTTTGTTTCCTATTTGAAGTGTTCAAAAATAAAAAATTTGATTCACCTATTTTTGTTGGGGCCTTTTCAAAGGATGACCTAGCATTGATCTTTTGTTTATTTATTTTCGATTCCAACAGCTTCTTCGTTATTTAGCATTCCTATCATACCCTATGTTTAGTATGCCAAGACATTAGAAAATGCCTCTAATGTGTTCCCGCCTACAAGTCTGTATCAACGTAATATGGAGCAATGGTTTTGAATAATTTGCTCAAAGAACAGCAACATAGATCTAGCCATCTAGGAAATCTTGGAAGTGTTGCAATGCACAGTAAGAATATTATCAATGACAAACCACACTAATTCACAAATGAGATAATTATAGCCAAAAAACACTAATTGACAACTGAGAGTACAGTTGTGATTTGTTGAAAAAGACTGAGAAAACTCTGTTTGGAAAGTGGGACACACAGTGCACACTCAACAATTTGGTAAAAATCTGGGGCTCGGGGTGAGGGCGCGTGCCCCACGAATCAGGGAATATACAAATGCAGTTCTTTTGTTCTGATATTCAGTAAAAATATGTTTTGTGTTGAACTCATTTTTAAAGCGAAGTATCTGATATATTACTTGAAGGGAAGGGAGAAGATCTAATTTATTACTTGAAGCGATGTGGAATTTTTTTTGGAGCGTGAGATCAGATTTAGAAGAACAAAGAGATAAATCTATTGTAGATTCAAAAGTGTTAAATCTATTGTAGTCTTGTAGATTTAAATTTTAAATTGTTTTAGGGTTTCAGAATTTGAACTCAGCAGTTGTTTAGAGTTTTATGCATTATAAAGGTCAGCTGCGCCACCTGCACCTTGTTCGCCCCAGCCACCTTGGGGTGATGCTAGCCAGTGTTGTTAGGATTGCGGGCGCTCCGGGTCAATGAGGTGAGGGACCCATGAATCAGGGCGCCAGAATAGGCAAATTATGATATATTTATATTTGTGTCTATTTATTGCTTGAATATTTATACATAATATATTACTAGTATTTATAACATCAAATAAATCTATATACATTATCATTCCACAATGAAAAGAGAAGCTTAGGTGTAAAGATAATCTTAAGAAAAAATATAATAAAATTTTAAAACAACATAACACAAACTAAATAATTGTCATCATTAGAAAGTATAACAGTTTCAAAACAAATTAAATATAAAGTAAATAACTAAATATCATCATCACTTAAAGGTCGTCCTCATCTTCTTCATCACATACAACTAGCTTAATATCTTCATGCTCTTCGTCGTCATCCACAAGAGTAGCTTGTTCTGTTGTACTTGTACTACCTCTAGTATGGTAGACTGGTTCCAATGCTCTACCAACCTCTCTCCAACGAAGATTATCATCCTCAAATACCAAATCATCAGGGTCATTAGTTTCATCTTCATCCTCTTAACAAGTAAACATTCGTTACTTTTATCAATTTCACTCAAGAGAATAGGATCAGTATTGTCACTAATCTTGAATCTACGTTTGAGTGCTCTATTATAAAATCATTCAATCTTCGTTGTGCTAGACGATTCCTTTTTTGTGCTGAATCAAAAATGAAAAATATGTTAGTTGATAAAAAAAATATAAATAACATTCATTCAAATTCTAATTAATTACGTGTTGAAAAACACTCCAATTTCTCTCATAAGCGGTAGCACTACATGTTAAGCTCAACACTCGAATCGCAAAACTTTGCAAATTTGAAGCTTTAGATCCAAAAAACATCCCACCATGCAGTTGAAGAAAAAATTATCATTACCAGTCAAATAAATATAAATAATATTATAAAAAAGAAAATGTATAATTATTTGGTGCCATTTGATTTCTGTTTCGAATAGCCATAAGATTTCCAAAACAAGAGTCATTCGCGCTGTATTTGGGCATTTTTCCATGATCTCTGAACATGGGTAAATACCTTTTGCATTTGCATAAAAGACTCCCGGATTCAAGTAATGGCCTGCGGCATGTAATAATCAGTTACACAAACCATTACATGCTGCATGTCATTACTTGAATCCGAGATTTTTTAATGTAAATGTGGAGGTATTTACAAATGTTCAGAGACCATGGAAGGCATGTTTTGAGAAGTTGGTTTCCGACCAAAATATCAAGACAAGTTCATTAGGGAAGAAATGCCCAAATACACGACGACTGTCTCTTGTTTTGGCAATCATATGGCTATTCAAAACAGAAATCAAATGGCACCAAGTAATTATTCATTTTTTTAATTGTTCGACAGCATGGTGGGAAGCTTTTGGATATAAAGCTTCGATTCGAGTGTTGAGCTTAACATGTAGTGATACCGGTTGTGAGAGAAATTGAACTGAAAAGTAATTAGAATTTGAATAAATCTTATTTGTATTTGAATAAACTAACATAAATTTGATTGTCTTTTTTCATTTTTAGACTTATACCAAAAAGAGGAATCGTCTATCACAACAAAGATTGAATGACTAGTGCTTGCGAAGTATAAAAGAGCACTCAAACGTAGATTCAAGATTAGTAACAAAACTGATCCTATTTTCTTGAGTGAAATTGATGAAAGTAACGTATTGTTACTTGGTATGATGGAGAAGGATGAGGATGAGAATAATGATCCTAATGATTTGGTATTTGAGGATGATAATCTTCATTGGAGAGAGGTTGGTAGAGCTTCTGGAGCGTCGGAACCAGTGTACCATACTAGAGGTACTATACTTTGTGGATGACGATGAAGACCACGAAGATAGTAATCTAGTTGTATCTGATGAGGACCATCCTTTAAGTGATGATGATATTTAGTTTTTTCTTTATATTTTGCAATTGTTTTGTTCAGCCAGGTGCTGTCCGCCGCCGCCATCGCCGCACAGCCCGCTGCTTTGAGCAACCGCTGCTGTTCACACCGGATTCCAGCGCCGCTGGTCCCTCAGTTCTCTAACCTTGACACCATATGGCTCCAGGAGATTATGTATTGTTAAGTTGCTAATCGATTGCTAACTATCTCTGAATATTTCTTATTATAGACGGTTTTTCGGTTTAAGGTTTTTCGATTTTTTGGTTTTTTATATAATTTCGGTTTTTCGGTTTAGTTCGGGTTTTTAAGTTCGGTTTTTCGGTTTTGGTATTAGGCAAAATTCGGTTTTTCGGGTTCGGTTCAGTTATGGCGAAAAACTGAACCGAAACCCGAATGCACACCCCTAACTATGGAAACTGTTAGAAAGGAAAATATGTAAGTAAGGAAAATAGGTAAGCAAGGAAAAGAAATTAATTAGGGAATGAGTATTAGGGCAAATCTTGCCATTTTTATGTAACCCTTGGCCTATTTAAAAGAGGCGTACCTATTGTAATTGAATGAACAAGTTGAATGAATAATACTCATATCTTTCAACATGGTACCAGAGCAAAGGCTCAAAACAAAATCATCATAGCCTAATACCTTTCCCGACCAAGAAGGCGGTTATTCCCAACCTGCAACATGTCAGACGATGAAGAGAAACCAAATATGGAGGAGACACGATTAAAGATGAGTAAGAATGTTACTCTAGCCGTTAAACTCAACGGGATGAATTATCCCTTATGGAGACGGCTGATGAGAGTAGCCATCGTGGGAAGACGAGCAAACAGGTATATCACCGGTACACCGCAGCCGCCGGAACCTGGAATGAAGGGGTACACAGAATGGGAGGAAGCCGATATGACAGTGTTCTCATGGATAATTGACAACGTCGAAACAGAAATTGTTGTCGACTTTGCACATCACCAAACCGCGTAAGCTCTGTGGGAGAGCCTACAAACTACATTCGAAAGTACTGCAGATCCATATCTGTTGTACGATCTAGAGGAAAAGGCAGGCCGAATCGTGCAAGGGGAACATGGGCAAGAAACATATTGGCGACATCTCCACGGAATCTGGGTCGAAATTGACCGATGCCAACATCAACCTGTGGATTGCTGCGACAAGGGGATTAGCCAACTTCGAACGTATGTAGCAACAAGACGGCTGTTCAAATTCCTAACAGGCTTGAATGCAAGATATGACGGGATCCGAAGGGATATTCTCAAGGAAACTCCGTTGCCCTCAGCCAAGACCGCATACGGTCTGGTAAAACGAGAAGCTACGCTGTTGAAAATCATGCCAGCAGCAGACACCGATCGCCAGACCGGCGCAATCAACGATGGATCATCATCGGGCCAAGTCGGACACGGGTTCACCGTCAGAAACCAGCCACCACCACGACCAAAATAGCCACCACCACGAACCGCCGCGCAACAGCCCAATCGCCAAGGCGTTTTCAAACCCGACAAATCAAAATTATGGTGCTCTCATTGCGGAAACCAAAGACATACTCGAGATACCTGTTTCCTCCTCGTTGGATTTCCGGAATGGTGGGATGAAACTCAAAAGGCTAAAGCTCGATTAGCCATCAGAGTCGAAGATGGAGGCGGATTATTTCCGCAAGGAGCAGGGAATAGGGAGATGAATAACACCCGTGGGAGAGCAGGAGATACCGGTCCTCAACCGGGTGGAGGCGGCACTCCCGGCGAGGCAGCGTTCGCGGAGAAGAAAGGAGGCGGGTCATATGGAGGTAACGGATTGGGGTTGAGAAACCCCCGATCCCCAATTTGATTTTCAGAATAAACCCCAAAGCATGAGTAATTTAATTTCTGGTCCTTATAGTTCAGAATATATGCAATATGACCCGGGAAAATTACAGTTAGGACCCCAGAAAGACTATATTCCACGTTTGACCCCAAAATTGTCTGGAAATTCCGTCTTAAGCCCAAATCGTTTTGCACTCTTGGAAAATATACCTATTGCATGCATTGCCCAAAGTAAAATTGACCCTAAGGAGAGTGAGTGGATTTTTGATTGTGGGGCAACTGATACTATGACCTACGATATGAAAGATTTTTCTGAATTTAATGGGGCAACTAAAAGCCAAATTCAAACTGCCGATGGAGAGTTGACCGCTGTGGGTGGGAGTGGAACCATTGAAATATCCCCAACCCTAAAGCTTACAAATTGTCTCTATGTGCCCAAATTATCTCATAAACTTATGTCTATCAGCCACGTGACAAAAGAATTAAATTGTACGTTACTAATGCATCCAAATTTCTGTGTATTACAGGATATCAGGACGAGGAGGATAATTGGGCGTGGCACTGAGCGTCAAGGTCTTTATTATGTGGATGAGATTACTCAACAAGGTGGCACCGCGATGCTTGCTCACGGATCTGCAAATCAGGAAGCTTGGTTGTGGCACCGCAGATTGGGGCATTCATCCTCGGGTTATTTAAAATTGCTTTTCCAAAGTTTTCCCATTTTAAGGATATTACTTGCGAATCTTGTGTTTTAGCAAAAAACCACAGACAACCCTTTAGATCAAGTGATACTCGCGTTAAGACTATTTTTTCTCTAGTGCATGCCGATGTTTGGGGTCCAGCTCCTATTGTTGGTGATCATGGTTTTAAATATTTTCTCATTTTTGTGGATGACTGCACTAGATTGACTTGGGTATATTTTTTGAAGCATAAATTTGACGTTTTTGAAAAATTTACCCGTTTCTTTACAATGATCCAGACACAATTCCAAACCAAGATCAAAATTCTTAGATTCGATAATGGTAGGGAATTTGTTAACAAAGACATGACCGATTTTTTAAAGAAAATGGGCTAGTTCATCAAACTACTTGTCCTTACACTCCTGAACAAAATGGTGTAGCTGAACGAAAGAATAAGATAATCCTAGAGGTCACGAGAGCCCTGTTTTTTGACTCAAATGTTCCTAAATTTTTATGGCCCGAAGCTGTTGCCACTGCTGTCTACCTGATTAATCGTTTGCCTACAAAAATTTTGGGTATGAAAACTCCTTTGCAGACTCTCACATCCCTTACTGATATTCCCCCACCTCTCACACTTCTGCTCAAAATCTTTGGTTGTTCCGTTTATGTGCATGTACCGAAACAGGAAAGAGGAAAATTTTCTGCATGTGCAATAAAATGTGTTTTTTTGGGGTATGAGATAAATCAGAAAGGCTATCGATGCTATTACCCTGGGTCTAGGAAGGTTATAACAACCATGAATTGTAATTTTCTAGATAGTGAATACTTCTATCACACCCAATCTCGGGGTAAGGGGGAGAGTGATGTTCAGGGGGAGTGTGATAAAATTGGACCCCTCAGTTCGCCGATGCCACATCCAAGTATCTCGATCGTGGAACCAACAGAACAAGCTAGTGTCACTGCCGAGCCAGTCACATCTGCTGTAGAGCCTCCTCAACCGCCCACGCCTGAATCGAGTCCTCCTCCAGTGATATCTGAGGTAATATCCTGAAACTAGCTCAGATAATACAGTTATTACCCCTGACACTTTTGGTGTAGACGAGAATGAGAATGCAGCAATTGATGGTGATACCGGCCGCTATATACTCCCCAACAGAACTACTCGTGGGGTCCCGGCTAAGAGATACATTCCTGAGAGGATTAGTAGAAGCCGATATTCTATGGCGAATCTGGCTAAAGCAAATCTAACAGAGATGGCTAGGGCGTTTGAAGCAGCACTTTACGAAGAAGAAGAAATCCCATATACGGCCGATGAGGCTATGGAAATTGCTCACTGGCGAGAAGCAATGCTAGTAGAAATGCGGGCTCTGATGAAGAACAATACATGGGAAGTATGTCTTAAACCTGATGGAATTCGAACTGTGGGATGCAGATGGGTCTTCACTATCAAACGGAGGCCAGATGGGTCGATTGAAAGGTATAAGGAGAGACTTGTGGCCAAAGGATACACTCAGACTTATGGAGTTGATTATGCTGAAACATTCTCACCGATAGCAAAAATGAGTACTATTCGAGTGCTCTTCTCAATAGCGGCAGTCAGGAAATGGCCACTACATCAGTTCGACGTGACAAACGCATTCTTACATGGGGAACTGAAGAAGCCCATTTATATGGAGCCACCACCTGGATTTGTTGGAGATTTCGAAGGAGGAAAGATTTGCAAACTAAAACGAACACTATATGGGCTAAAGCAGTCACCTAGAGCTTGGTTTGCTAGATTCTCTGAGGCAATGAAGAAGTATGGGTATGAACAAAGCAACTCTGATCATACATTATTCTTGAAGAAAAGAGAAGGAAAGATCACATGCCTCATCATCTATGTAGATGACATGATTCTCACGGGAGATGATGAAGAGGAAATAAGCAAGCTAAGGAAGAATTTGTTTGCAGAGTTTGAAATGAAGGACTTGGGATTACTAAAGTACTTTTTGGGTATAGAAGTGCTAAGGTCAAAGAAGGGGATCTTCATCAGTCAGAGGAAATATGTACTTGACTTGTTAACCGAGACAAGACTACTGGACTGTAAGCCAGCAGATACTCCTATGGTTTAGAATCATGGTCTGCGGATAGTTGAAGGAGCTGAAGCCACTCACCGCACGAGATATCAACGTTTAGTTGGGAAATTGATATACCTATCCCACACTAGACCCGACATAGCTTATGCAGTTGGAGTAGTTAGTCAGTTTATGCATGCACCTCAAGTAGCTCACTGGGAAGCAGCATTGAGGATTGTTCAATATCTCAAAGGGACAGCGAACCATGAGATTCTATTCGAGAATCATGGACATTTAGAGATTCATGGGTTCACGGATGCTGATTGGGCAGGGAACCCAAATGACAGAAAATCAACTGCTGGATATTTTACCTTTGTGGGAGGAAATCTTGTCACGTGGAGACGCAAAAAACAGAAAGTGGTAGCCTTGTCAAGTGCAGAAGCTGAATTTCGAGGGATTAAGAGTGGGTCGACTGAGATTATGTGGCTGAGGAAATTGATGACTGAGTTGAACTTAAACTCACAGAAGTCATGTAAGTTGTTCTGTGATAATAAGGCGGCAATCAGTATATCTGAAAATCCAGTTCAGCATGATCGGACAAAACATGTCGAGGTGGATCGACATTTCATCAAGGACAATATAGAGGCCAAGACAGTAGAACTTCCTTTTGTGAGATCTGAAAATCAGTTGGCGGATATACTCACGAAAGCTGTCGATGCAAGAAGCTTCCATGAGGTATTGGGCAAGTTAAGTATGGGTAATCCCATTACTTAACTTGAGGGGGAGTGTTAGAAAGGAAAATATGTAAGTAAGGAAAATAGGTAAGCAAGGAAAATAAATTAATTAGGGAATGAGTATTAGGGCAAATCTTGCCATTTTTATGTAACCCTTGGCCTATTTAAAAGAGGCGTACCTATTGTAATTGAATGAACAAGTTGAATGAATAATACTCATATCTTCCAACAGAAACTAACACAAATTAAATAAGAAAGGCGTACATTTCTGAAATCAAGATGTGTTTTTAAGTGCTATGCAAGCAGCATAGATCAGAGAGAGAACTAACTTGTTTAACATCTTTTCCACCCAAACTAAGTCCTGCTTTGAGCGCTGCATGAGATGATTACCATTTTTAAATGTCTAATTTCTTAGTAAACTAAACTTCATCCAACTAGCAGAGAAAAAAAGATCCAGGAACTTAATGGCTAAGGCTACCTTCCTGAATACGTAGCAACCATATCCGGATGCAGTTCCTTTATGATCCCTAAACGTAGATTATATTCCCCAGCAGGACTAAGACACTGCAAGTGATCACAACTAAGGCAATAAATTGGAATAAATGACAGCAAAGGAAATCTGAAACTTATCTAAATGATACTATCAAATCAGCGAAATGAAACCGGAACCAAATAACCAAGAAGGAAGAAGCATTTAATGAGTAAAACTTACATCACCACTGGGATCATCAAACTTTGCTTGACGGAACAACTGATGGATGCGAACAATTTGCTGAGAAGTAAGAGACTTCACAGCCATTTTGGGAGTAAAATCTGGACCCATTTCTCCTACAATATATCATTAAACAACCAAGTTATAGACCCCTTTTTGGAATTATAAGTAAGTATTTCGTTATGTGGACTTATCAATCATCTTTAGCATTCGATTGGCCAAACAAATTAAGAATAAATGCTTCTCTATGACCATAGCGACATGGTTCAGTAACCATTCCAAATGGAATGTGCTAAACAAAAAGAAGATTGCTTAAAACCTTATAATAACTTAGCAATGCTCTCCTTGGAAAAACTAAACATTGTACAACTCTTAATATTTGTCAAAAGTTAAAAGTTTCTATAGGATCACACGAATAATAACTAGAGTTGGAAGACCAACACATAGCAACTTGATTAGATTTATATTCATTTGGAATCTATCTACGCTTAAAGAATTGCTGTTTCAAAATTCATCTGAATACTATATTAGCCTAACAAATATGGTCTTGTTACTTATAACCATGACACTGACATAGGAGCCTTGCTCTTGCAAGGATTAAGATCTTTCCACTCATATCAAAATCTTTAGCATTTTCCTGCATTGTTCTTTCACAAATAACAACAATCACCTGCATGTCTTACCAATTAAACGCTCAGCATGGGACTTCCCAACGTTCACAAATTCGTGCTGAAGAAACTGCAAAAGATTCTGCTTTGAAGTTTCAGCAATAAGTCTTTTTATCAAAAGCAAATCAACTGCTGAAGGAAGGTACTTGGTCTCAAGAGGAGCTGGCGGCATTATATCTGTCCTTCTAGCAAACCTCACGCTCATATTTTTGCTGCAAAAGCAAGCCATGAAGTTTATTTATAGTTTACTGATATACTGAAAAATAAGTCAGTAAGAAAAGAATAACATGGGATTAAGAGAAAGGGAAAACAAGTACTCTGGAGACTCTGACAGAAACTTGAATAGAAATTGTGCATATGGAGTAATGACAGCCATTTGACGCATGTAATGCAATATTTTGGACTGCAGATGCAAACAAGAATCTTATGTCAAGAAAATAGTCTTTATCATAAGGAAATGAACCTTTTATTAAATTTATGAAATCATACACGATAGGTCGTCCAGTTTCCCTCGATTACAATCTGAATTTCAGCTCCATGCCACCTTTCATGATTCTCTCTTTTCTCATGTACATGTATGTGAGGAATATTCCTGGAAGTTAATGAAGTGCAATACTATTACTTCTCACTTGCCTCACTACGTTCGAAAGGATGCTAGTCATGTCCTGAAGACATGTATGCATACCTATGAATATCTATGTCTAATCGGCAAAACGATGAAAATGCATGGCCTTTCATTGAAGAAAAAATTTCAATAGGCAGCCCAGTACTCATCTTGGACCAGATAAGAGCCTGCACACAGGAGAATAGATAAATTTACGTCTTTATGGGACAACTACTTTCACAATGGGAACTACACTTATAAGCTGATAATGAGGTAATTGATAGAAATCCATGGGTTCCACCTTAAAACCAATTGGTGATAAGAGAAGAGGTCCATGAGACTTATATAGTGGATTAAGCTCTTTGTGTACACCGATGTGGGATATTATTATATTCATTTTTATGTTTCAATTGCCAACACCCTCCCTCAAACCCTTCAAGGTGAATCTCGAAGTGGTTGGACTTTTTTATGATTGATTGGACAATCAGCCCAATTTTTTTCGATCGGTTGGACCACTGGCCCAAATTTTCAGCCCAGTTATACTGTTGGGTCAGTCATTTTTTTCGGTTTCAGCCCAGATATACTGCTGAGTCAGTTAAATATGACCTACAGTCGGCGACCCGCTCTGATACCATGATAACGATGGTAATCGAGAGACTTGAAAAGACGATGCATATTAGAAGCTTTTGGGAGAAGAGAATTGTATTTCTTTGATATGTTTTGATACAAACGGTTTTTTCCTATATGTAGGGAAGAATACAACTTATTTTTGGAATGAAATCAATCTATTCTAAGACATTGTTTTACATATCAATTCCACATCTTCCTCCCTTCATGACGTTCCTTCCTTTGGTAATTGCTTTATTCTTGGTATGTTTGACAGAACAGGTTCGGGACTCAGAACAGATTCATCACCGTCCCGGGCATACCTTTCCCGACCTTTCCTAGAACCCCTGCAAAACCACCAAGATGTCAGAATCTGACAAAACCAAAACCGAACCCACAGAAAACTTCCAACTATCCAATGTGATTTCAAATACAGATCTTGCTGCACAGTTTGCAGAATTTGTGAAATGGCAAAACAGCCAACAATCGAAGCCATCAAACCAAAACCAACCAAGCCGAATCTCCCATAAACCAAAGTTGTTTGGGGAAGTTCACCTACAATCCAGGATAAATGGAGACAATTGCTCCTTCTGGTCAAATCTGATGGAGCGGGCTATCGGAGGATAAGGCCAAAAACGGCGGAGGCCAAGGAGGCGGGAGAGCCGCAGCGGCCGCCGCTCATGACCACGCCACAAACACTGATCCTCCGGCGAGCGGCAGCAGTGGCAGCGGCATCACCGGTAGCAGCGACGAAGGGTCACCCAGTGAAGCTAGGGTTCCAGCGGCCGCCGCACATGACCACGCCACCAACACCGATTCTTCGGCGGGCGGCAGCAGTGGCGGCGGCATCACCGGCAGCGGCAGCGAAGGGGCACCCGGTGAGACTAGGGTTCCCACGACGAAAGTGAAAGAGGCGGCTAGGATTTCGGCCCAAATACTAGTGCCTATATCAGCCCAACTCTCTAAAATCCCAAATTCACCTCCCACAAAACCCAAATATCAGTACCGACCCCAGCCCAAGAAACCCCTTCGTTTTTTACCCCCGAATTCCTAAATACTCCCAATTAACCCCCATCCAAAAACTACCTATCAATTTACACCCCAAATTTCCCAGAAATCCCAAACCCAACCCCAGAAATCGGAAATATCCACATTTCACCCCACCGAAAAAAAGAATCAAAACCCACCCTCAGACTTCCGAAAATATCCAAACCAAACCCCCACTTGCTAAAACATTGCAAATTGCACCCCAACATTCCCAAAATGGCCATATGCCAGCCATATCCTACCAAAATTCCTTTGACGCTTTAGCCTGTTCCTCTACATCAATTTCCGGCCCAAAAGACCCTCAATGGATTTTTGACTGCTGGACGACCGATACAATATCATTTGAAGCCTCATATTTTGTTTCCATAACCAAATCAAAAAAATCATATGTCCAAACCGCCAGTGGGGACCTAGCACGAGTTATGGGGGCAGGCACAATCAATATCTCACCGACTCTATGCCTCTCGAATTGTCTTTTTGTTCCATCTTTGTCACATAAACTGTTACCAATAAGTCACGTGACTAGAGAACTGAACAGCATATTACTGATGCAACCTCGCTTCTGCATGTTACAGGATATCAAGACAGGGACGATAGTTGGGCGTGGCACGGAGCGAGACGGACTGTACTATGTGGACGAGATAGCCCAACAGAGTGCTGCAATGATACTGACTCCCGGACCGACAGAAAGACAGGCTTGGCTTTGGCATCATCGGTTAGGGCACCCATCTTTGGGGTACTTTCGTCTTCTTTTTCCTAAATTAGCTAGATTATTGAACTCCTTTCATTGTGATACTTGTGTGTCGGCAAAGAACCATAGACATTCCTTCAACTTGAATAACACGAGAGTAAAATCCCCATTTGCTTTAGTACATTCGGATGTTTGGGGTCCCGTCCCTATCCCGGGGGGACAAGGTTTTCGTTATTTTGTGCTTTTTATCGATGACTACTCCTGCATGACTTGGATCTATTTCTTGAAAAATAAACATGATGTGTTTGATAGGTTCGTAGATTTCTATACTCTTATTCAAACTCAGTTTCAACACACCATCTAGATCCTTAGATCAGACAATGGAGGGGAATTTGTCAATAATAAAATGCAAGAGTTTTTTAGGAATAAGGTATTAGTCCATCAAACCTCGTGTGCGTACAATCCAAAATAAAATGGGGTAGCCGAAAGGAAAAATAGGTACATACTCGAAATTACTCGAGCTCTCTTAATTGAATCTAAAGTACCGAAGTCTTTTTGGCCAGAAGCTGTAGCAACCGCTGTGTACCTCCTAAATCGTCTACCTACTGGCATTCTCAACTTCAAAACTCCCTTAGATATTTTTTCCCAACACTTCAACATCCCATCATCTCTATCCCTAGAATCTAAAGTTTTCGGATGCTCGGTCTTTGTCCACATTCCTAAACACGAGCGGTCCAAATTTGATCCCTGCGCTCTCAAATGTGTTTTCCTAGGCTATGGAAACAATAAAAAAGGTTACAGATGCTATGACCCTAAGAATCATAGGATACACACCACAATGAATTGTGATTTTGTGGAAGGGGAATACTTCTATGCCCAATCTAGTAGTCAGGGAGAGACACAAACTTCAGCCAATAGCCCGAATAATGACCTTCTAGATTGGCTACCAGATACTCTAAACAACCAATTAGGGGGAGAGCCACCAGGGGAACTACAAACAAAGGGAGAGCCACCAGGGGAGCTACAAACAGAGGGAGAGTCACAGCCAAGTCCTGTCACAGACGTTGGTCCACCTGAGGAAGTTAGCAACACCGCCGGGCCGTCACCTCCGGTAATACAAAACGTCGAACAAAGTGACACTGACCAGCCGTCAACCCCACCTTCGATTCCTGAGGTAAACAATTCAGATTTTGATAATATACCTCCGGACAGCACTAACATTCATAGGGGCAATGGAGAGGAGTGTGGAACAAGCGGACAAAATGTCGATTCAACAGACCCATACGAGTTACCTCCAAGAAGAACAAGAGGAGTGCCTCCTCGAAGGTACTCACCAGACTGGAAAGGGAGAAAGGCCAAATACGCAGTCTCCAACATTGCGCTAAGTCACCTATCAAAGATGGCCCGAGCCTTCGAAACTGCTCTATATGAAGAAGAAGACATTCCGCAAACATTTGAGGAGGCAAGTAAACATAAGCACTGGAGGGAAGCCATGAAGAAGGAGATAGACGCCCTAGTAAAAAATAGTACATGGGAGAAATGTACATTGCCAACAGGAAAGAAGCCAGCTTGCTTCAGCTGGGCTGTCGCCGCTAACTTCCATTTTCGTCCAAATTGGGCGAGGTTGCAGACAAAGGAGAGAAGAGGGGTTTTTTCTCCCGCGCGAGTTCATACTTCAATTCATCAATTTCCACACGCGGTACGGCCAAATCTCACAACCCAACCCGACCCGACCCTACCAAATAATTTTCACTTAGAAATGACAAACGATGTTATCACGTGAACTTTAAAAATAAGAAAGGTATAAACAACATTTTATTAGACAGAGATGTAAGTGCAAACTCTAAATATTGTACAATGATCTGAACCTTTAAAAAATGTCAATATATTACAAAATTATATCAACCAATGTTTTAAAAACCGGACCGGTAAGCGAACCAGTGAAGCTACTGGTTCATGGTTCAACCGGTCGGACCGGTTTAATCACTGGTCGAACCGTTTTACTGTTACAAATATGTATAATTTAATTTATAATGTAAAATATAGTGTCCAATATATTAAATAATAAAATATGATCAATAATGTATCACAAAAACATTCAATCTTACAAATAATTAGTATATATACAAATATAAAACATTAAAATTTAGTGAATATAATAAAATATACAAATTATTAGTTAGTGTGAATAAAAATTAAATATTTTACATATAAAAATAAACCAAATTTATATTAATTAAAAAAATGTATGGGGTGGAATAATCGAATACAAATTATTAGTTAGTTTAAACAAAAGAATACTTTAATATCAATAGTTAGGCTACATAAAATAAATATATGTTATAAAAATATATATTTAGTAAATAATAAACTATAATAAATAAATATATTGAAAAATCGAATCTCACTCCCTCCGTCCCATGTTGTTCGCACTTTTCATTTTAGGCCGTATATTTGGGATAGATTTTTTAGTGTAATTAAATTAGAATTTTAAGTATAATGAGACATCACTTAATAAAGGAGCTCTTAACTTAAACTAACATATTAATTGAATGCATTAATTCTAACTTAAACTATAAATAGTCTAAGAAGTTTGTGACGAGCCGAAAAGCAACAGTGCAAGTAACATGGGACGGAGGGAGTATAATATAATGATAGTAATAAGCTTTATAGTAATAATATAGTAACTAGGAAAGTATAGATAAAATTTAGATGATGATAATTATATGTATCATAATAAATAATTACATAAAAAATATAAAATAAATAAATTAATAGTTGGTTTAAATAAAAATATTAATATTCTATGTATAACATTGTTTAATGTTCTTATTTTTCCATGTGGGGCTTGTGGTGGAGTGGTTAAGCTCTTGTTAATTGGAGTGGAGGTTATGAGTTCAAGCCCTTCCAACAACAAGTTTTTAAAATTTTGAACACAAAAGCAAAAACCAGTTTCCGGCCAGACCGGTCCAACCGGCCGGTTTAGACGGTTTTCGGTGGCTCAACCTCACACTGGTCTAAATAGGTAAACCGGACCGGACTACCTACCGGTTCGCGGTCGGACCGGTCGAACCGGTCGGTTCAAACGGTTTTTAAAACACTAACAGAAAATATCAACACAATGCCAACGATTGATGTTGTGTTGAAAATGTGTTGAAACTGTGTTGACATTTTCTGTTAATGTATTTTAATCATCTATTGACATTTTCTAACGGTCCAGATCATAGCTTGAAGTTTGTACAATATATAGGTTTTCATTTTATCGCTACCCCTTATTAGACAACTATAATACTAATAGAATTAAATAAGTTAGAAAAAATTAACATAAACACATACTCTCACCACCCCACAATATGAATCATATTTGGTTTTGGCACGGATTTTAAATTTTTTTTTAAAAAAAAGTGAGTTGAATAAGGTAGTAGAATATAGGTCTCACTTTTATATATATATATATATATATAGGTTAGTGATCAAGATATAACTAATATTAAGTGTATAACTAGAGAACAAATCTCAGCCACACATCTTAATGGAACAAATATTATTTATTTTAATAATATAAAATATGCCAAGGGTATTTTCGGAAATTACATTATGAAATTTAAATATGGGATCAAATTACGCAGTTTTCATTCTCTCCTTCCAAATCTGCGATCCTTTATTTCTCCTTCCAAATCTACGATCAAATCTCCTTCGATTTCCTTCCAAATTTCCTTTCAAATCTGATCACTTCATTCAAATCGCGATTGAATTCAATTCGACACGATTCAATTCGCTTATTGTTATTCAATCCGTTCATCGTGATTCAAATCAATGGATTCAATTATGAGGTCGGACGAAGATTATTTCGATTCCGATTCATCATCTTCGGGAGAGGAAGTTGAGACTTCTAAAGGTAATCATTATTGGCTCACTTCTATAACAATTACGGTCGATCATGGTTAGAGTGACGAAGTTGAAGTTCGTGTTTGTTCTCATCACGATTAGAGTGACGAAGTTGATGTTCAAATACGTTAGAGTGATGTATTTATATGTTAAAGTGATGTATATAGGCTTTAATTGAAGCGTGTGTGTTTTGTGAATTGAAGAGTGCACTGTGTTCCAAGGTTTAAGTGAGGTGTCTTTAATTTTTTGCTATAGTGATGTATTTTATTAACAATAGTGAAGTAAAATCATGCTTAGAGTGATGTTTTCCACGGTTAAGTGATGTTTCTTTGATTTTTTGCTATAGTGATGTATCTTGTTAAAAACAGTGAAGTAAATGAATAGTTAGAGTGATGTGTTTTGTTAACAACAGTGAAGTAAAATAATGATGTATGTTGTTAACAACAGTGAAGTAAATGCATGGTTAGAGTAAAGTATTTTGTTAGCAACAATGAAGTGAGATCATGCTAATAGTGATGTGTTTTGTAAACAACAGTGAAGTAAAATCATGCTAAGAGTGATGTGTTTTGTAAACAACAGTGAAGTAAAATCATGCTAAGAGTGATGTGTTTTGTAAACAACAGTGAAGTAAAATCATGCTAGGAGTGATGTGTTTTGTAAACAACAGTGAAGTAAAATCATGCTAAGAGTGATGTCTTCCACGTTTATGTGATGTTTCTTTGATTTTTTGCTATAGTGATGTATGTTGTTAACAACAGTGAAGTAAATGCATGGTTATAGTGAAGTATTTTGTTAACAACAGTGAAGTAAGATCATGCTAATAGTGATGTGTTTTGCTAACAACAGTGATGTAAGATCATGCTAATAGTTATGTGTTTTGTAAACAACAGTGAAGTAAAATCACGCAAAGAGTGATGTGTTTTTCTTACAGTGGTTTACGTACCAAAACGCCCCGATGAATTGAAACAAAAAATTGGACAAAGTTTCATTACCATTGATCATGCATTGAACTTCTAAAACAATTATGCTTGATATGTTGGGTTTGACACCCGTAAAAAGGGATCAAAAAAGGAAAAAGATGTCATTACTTGGATTTACGTGGTGTGTAGCCGAGAAGGTACAAAGAAAAGAAAGAGTGAACAATCTGAGGTGAAACTCAAGCGTTCTTCTATTAAGTGCTATTGTAATGCTAAAGTGTCTTGGAAGTATTTTATGGGTGTTAGTTATGTTATACAAAGTTTTGTTGAAGAACATAATCACGAGATGGTAGAGGAACGCCATAAGCGTTTTATGAAGTTGAACCGTGACGCACTATTTATTAGCATCAAAAATACCTGCAAGTGAAGGGGTTGGCAGCGGAAGCGTGCATCAATATCCGATCACATGAATTTGATCTATTTAGCAGATTATTCAGACAAATTCTATTCGCGCAATTATCAAATGTATCATGCTCATAACTTGAATTAAAACATGCTTTAACATATAAAATCCCTAAAACATGCTTACTACGGAATTAGCCAATTTACCTCGTTGATTCAATCAAGAATCGATGATGGCTTGCTCTGTCTCCACGTGAAGATCTTCAATGCAAGACCTCGGATCTTCTGACTGGTGTCCCGGACTGTACGCTGATATTTGTGTGGGCAAATCTCACCAACGTACTAGGACTCGAATAATAGAAGACAGAAACTGCTCACGGAGGAGGCACAAATTTCGAACTCACTCTTTCTAGAGGGGGACGAAATTTTTATGTAGAAAAAAGTCAAAGTGTTTTCTGTCTCCTTTATTCTCCTATTTATATTAAGTCACAAATTGGGCCCAGTTAGAGATCTAAGGAAGAATTGGATCAGGCCTCACCCAATTAGCTTTTTACTAATTAAATTGAACCCACAATTTAATATAAGCTTATATTGGAATATTACAAGCAGCCACTACATAAGTAATATTGCACTGCCTTTCCAAATCCGAAATTACAATCATTCCAAGTTTCCTTTATTTGCGTTCAATTCATTTCCCGTGCTTAAGATAGAAACATCAATTAATTAATTAATGTCTGCTATGGACTTAATTAATCAACATATTTAATCGCCAAGAGTGGACTTAGCAAGAAACTCTTATTTATTATTCATAGAGTAATCAAACTCCAACTAGCTAGGTTCCGAACAATAAAATCTTGTTTCGAGCTCCTCTTGGGGATGTTATCAAACGAGACTCTCCTCGCGCATGATTCAACGTAATATCAATCCTAGCACCGCTAGATAATGATCACCACTACCCAATATACCTGGATCGTTGGGTTACGAAAAACCCGCACCTTTGGTAAGTCAAAGTAGTAGATACTCAATATCGTATGCTCAATGCTAACGTACATTGATTAAGAAATTATTATCAAGACCTCGTCTTTCAGTAGATAGCATAAAGACTCATCTTGCTGTTAGATCCATTCAGTGCTATACCACACCAACGTCATCTTATTTCAATAAGGCTTAGAAATAATCGGACTGACATTGCAACCTCTCACGATAGGTAGTCTAGGCCTATCTGGGTTGTGAAATTCTTCTTTTTCTTTGTTCAGAACTGACTGTGTTACCTTAAAGTGGACGATGCCCACAACCGGTCTACTAGAACAAAGACTTAGACTTTGTTACGTTCTTATACATTTAAATATGCAATAAACAACCATTAAATGTAAAACATAACAATATTATGAGAAAAAATAATCTATTTTATTCATTGGGAAGTAACAAGTAGAGTTTTACAGTATCCAATCACTCGAAAGGTGATTTCTAGTATACAAAACCCTAAAAATCTCCCACTTATACTCAAAATAGCTTTCGAGTATACTAAAAAAATAGTGCTCACGTCTAAATTTCTCCCACTTATATAGAAAGCGAGTTGAGTTCTTGAATGAGTCGAACTCCCATCCCTTCAACGTGGCATTCGAACGGTTTCCCCGCCAAAGCCTTTGTAAAAGGATCCGCCAGGTTGTTCTCTGACGCAATCTTGACCACTTGTATGTCTCCTCTTTGCACTATATCCCCGATGATATGATACTTCCACTATATGTGTTTGCTCGCTTTGTGAGCTCTTGGTTCTTTCGAGTTTGCCACAGCACCAGAATTGTCACAATAAATGGTGATGCTCTTTGGCAGATTCGAAACCACACCTAAATCCATAAGGAAGTTCTTGAACCATACCGCCTCTTTTGCAGCCTTCGAAGCGGCCACATACTCGGCTTCCATGGTCGAGTCCGCGATGCATTTCTGCTTCACACTCTTCCAAATTACGGCTCCACCTCCTAAGGTGAACACATATCCTGAAGTAGATTTTCTCGAGTCCTGATCAGCTTGAAAGTCTGAGTCAGTATATCCCAAAGGACAGAGCTCGACTGCATTGTAAACTAGAGCATAGTCCTTAGTTCGTTTAAGGTACTTGAGTATGTTCTTTACGGCAGTCCAATGTCCTTGGCCCGGATTCAACTGATATCTTGCCACCATGCCTACAGCAAAGCAAATATCAGGTCTAGTACAAAGCATAGCATACATGAGACTTCCAACTGCCGAAGCGTATGGAATCCTTCTCATTGCTTGTATCTCAGACGGCGTTTTAGGGCACATCTCTTGAGATAAATGGATGCCGTGTCTAAACGGTAAGAAACCTTTCTTGGCGTCCTGCATGCTAAAACGACTATGTACTGTGTTGATGTAAGGTTCTTGAGATAAGCACAACATCTTCTTTTCTCGATTCCGAAGAACCTTGATCCCGAGGATGTGTCCCGCGTCTCCCATATCCTTCATCTCGAACTGGTTCGACAACCATGTTCGTACTGATGACAACATCTTTTTATTGTTTCCAATTAGAAGAATGTCATCTACATATAAAACTAAGTACACCACATTCCCCTTATAAACTTTCTTATATACGCAGCTTTCACTTGGGCACTTTTCGAATCTAAACTTGCGAACAGTTTGATCGAAACATTGGTTCCACGATCTAGATGCTTGCTTGAGGCCATAAATGGCCTTCTTAAGCTTCCAAAACATGTGTTCTTTGCTCTTTATGGCATATCCTTCAGGTTGTTCCATGTAGATGGTCTCCTCAAGACCGCCGTTTAGAAATGCAGTCTTAACGCCCATCTGCCATACATCCCAATCCATATAAGCTGCAATAGACAATAGTATCCAGATCGATTTGAGCATGGCCACTGGGGAGAAGGTCTCGTCATAATCGACGCCTTCCTTTTGGGTATACCCCTTGGCCACTAGTCTTGCCTTAAAGACTTTAACTCGTCCATCGGGGTCCATGTTTACGCTTATATATTCACTTGTTCCCAATGGCAGTACAGCCTTCGGGTAGAATGGACAAATCGTAGACGTCTTTGTCTATCATAGATTGTAGTTCCGAATCCATTGCTTTCACCCATTCGCAATGATCGACATCTGTCTGCGCCTCCGCAAAGTTCCAGGGATCTAATACATTGCTGTCCGAGGAGTGATCCATAGATTCTCCCAAACCAATGTATCTGTCGGGCTCATGCGAGACCCTCCCACTGCGGCGCGGCACTACAATATTTTGAGTAGAAGTTGAAGTTTCGGGAATTGTTTGTACACTTGGTACTTGTTCTTGGTTAATGGAACTTGTGACAGAAGTTAGCTCATCAAGAGCCACTTCACTGCTGGGTTTATGATTCATTACATAGTCTTCCTCTAAGAATGTCGCGTGAGTACTCACAATGACTTTCTTATCTCGGAGACTAAAGAATTCATAACCTTTCGTCCCTTTGGGGTATCCTATAAACAAACATACCTCCGTCCTTGATCCTAGCTTAGTTGGATCCTTTTCCAATACATGAGCCGGGCAACCCTCTTGAGATGTGCTAGATTGGGCTTGCGCCCAGTCCACAACTCATAAGGAGTAGTAGGTACGGATTTTGATGGTAAATTGTCTAAAATATGGCTTGCAGAAAGCAAGGCATGTCCCTAAAACGAAATAGGCAGACGTGCATAACTCATCATCGATCGAACCATATTTAACAAGGTCCTGTTCATTCTTTCAGCCACGCCGTTCTGCTGGGGCGTGCCCGGCGCAGTCAGTTGGGATTCAATACCCGACTCCGATAAGTAGTCCAAAAATTCGGCACTGAGGTATTCGCCTCCACGATCAGATCGTAGGCTTTTGATATTCTTTCCATGATACTTCTCCACAAGAGTCTTAAAGTCTTTAAACTTGTCAAAAGACTCTGACTTGTGACGCATCAAATAGACATATCCAATATTCGAGAAGTCATCAATAAATGTGATGAAGTATCGAAAACCACCTCTTTCCTCCGTAGACATTGGTCCACATACATCGGAATGAACAAGCTCAAGTACTTTCTTGACCCTATTTCCCTTAGTCTTAAAAGGCCTCATGGTCATCTTGCCTTCTAAGCATGACTCACACTTATGAAAAGGTTCCTCCTCTAGACCTTTAATAAGATCTTGTTGAACAAGAGAATGGATCCTCCTTTCATTTGCATGACCAAGTCTAAGGTGCCATAAGTACGTTTCGTTCATTGAACTTGAAGGTTCCTTTCGTTTCTTTGAAATTTTCGATGTTGTATTGAGTTCTGATTTGCGATTATTAAATTGTGTAGAAGTGATTGTGTACAGATTGTTTTCCATGTTACCACGACAGATATAAGAACCATCTTCCTTAATAACGCATTTGTCATTAAAAGAAATCGAATATCCATCAAAAACCAATTTAGAAACTGAAATTAAATTTCTTCTAAAAGAACGTATCAACAAAACATTCTTCAAAATCAAAAATATATCACTACTAAAACGCAAATAAATGTCTCCCACTGCAACGGCCGCCACTTTGGTAGCGTCGCCCAGCTAGACTTCGATCTCACGATCATGTAGCCGTCTTGTCACCTGCATTAAGTCAGGATCAAAACAAATATGATCAGTGACTCCTGTGTCAATAACCCAAGTGCAAGTAGATGTCAAAGTCAAACATGAATCAACTACTAAAGCTTGGTGCATACCTGTAGCCTTGCCCCTTATAGGACAGTCTGGCTTCCAATGCCCCTTTTCTCCGCACTTGAAACACTTCCCCGAAGGCTTCTTATTTGCCCTTTTCTTCTTCTTTCCCTTAGCCACTCTACCCGATTCTGAGTTCGGTGCCTTCCTTTTTCCTTTGCTAGGCTTGAAGCCAGAGGAACGAGGTGCCGAAGTCATCATGGCAGCCTTAGCCTAAACCATAAGGTCCTCTGCTGACTGAAGTTCAGTCAACAGTTCTGCCAAGGTGTAATTCCTTTTTGTTCATCTCGAAGTTGAGCTTGAACTGCTGGAAGCTAGGGGGAAGACTTTGAAGGATGATTGTTACTTGGGACTCGGGATCGATCGTCCTTCCCAACACCTCAATCTGGTTGAGGTGGCCCATCATCTCGAGGACATGGTCCCTCACAGACGAGCCTTCCTTCATTGTCTTCGGCATGATACTCCGAAAGACTTGAGACTTAGCCGTTCGATTCTGAGTACCAAAAAGATTCTTGAGATTCTGCATAATCTCGGCGGCAGTTTCCATAGCAGAATGCTGATGCTTGAGTACTGATGACATAGATGCCAACATGTAGCACTTAGCCATCTCATTCTTCTTATGCCACCGTCTGTGTGCATCTCTGACTCCTGCCGCAGCGTTAGCCGCTGGCACTGGAGGTCGCAGGGTTGTGAGTACAAAGTTGTACTCTTCAGCCCTAAGAACGATGTCCAAATTTTGTTTCCATTCTCTGTAATTTTGGCCCTCGAGTTTGTTTTCTTTGAGTATTGCAGAAAGAGGATTGAACGACATATTGACGATTTGATTTGCACTGCAAAACAGAGTATTCTACTATTGTCATAAACTTATGTAAGAAGTTTGATTAGATTAACCATAAAACTTTTCAAAATCTTACAACTGTAAAATTAAAATTTTGTACCCTCCAGAGGTAGTCAATACGCATTAAAATCTTACAATTTTACTGGTCACAATACCGACGAATAGTCCAAAGACCACAGAGTGGCATGACCGCCTATTGTTGCCTAAGCAACACCACCGAATTTATCATTACAGAATCTCATTTCTACAACACACTCCCATAACAATGCTTATGTGCTGCTAGCAAGATCAAGTTATCTCATAAATCCTGTGTGAACTTCTGAATCTCGTAGTTTCTTAGGATTATTGTCCCCACAGAGCAGGTGGCGATAATATTGGAAACCACATTCTAGTTCATACCATTTATATTTGAGAAGTCTGCCATATGAACTTGCTATTTCTTAAGATTATTGTCCTCACAGTGCATGTGGCGATAATATTAGAAAAAAGCTTCATAAATTGCAGACCAATTGGTGGAGACCATATACAAGCGTTGAGTTCGTAATTATAGCTTAGATATTTTGGTTATGGTTTTTCTTTAATTATCCTTAGCCTTAGGGCAGAGAAAGGCTTGATTAAATTCTGTTGGTATTTAATTCGCTGAATAATTAAATCTTTAGATTAATGTTGTTATCTTCCTTTAGGAAATAGTTGTTCTATAATTTAATTCTTATTCATGTCTACTATAAGGTATATCTAAAATAAACAAATTATTTAATCCTTAATAAGACATGAAAAATAAATTCAAATTATTTCCTTGTTCAAGATTAGGAAGAGATATTTTACTATTTAATGTATTCATACATATCTCTCCTTATTAGGATCTTAGATATATAAATATTAGGAAACTATTAAATTATTCTTATCCATATCATCTAGGAATCAAAATAATATTATTTATTTCCATAGATATAGAAAATAATAAAAATATTTTTTAAATCTAGATTAATATTAGGAAACTATTAAATTATTCTCATCCATATCATCTAGGAATCAAAATAATATTATTTATTTCCATAGATATAGATAATAATAAAAATATTCCTAAAATCTAGGCAAATCTTCCATGAATATTTTATTTCCATTAAATAATAATATTTTAATGATATCTTTTAATAAAATAATTAAATAATCATTAAAATAATGCTTCATCGTTATCTCATCGTACGAGGTTCGCACGAACGATGAACGATGAAGATCCGACGAGTTCGTCGTCGGAACACGACGCACGCAGCGTCTCGACCACCGACGCGCAGGTGGCGCGCCAGCGTCTCGGCCCGTCGAGCCATCGGGTGTCGCCGCGTCTCGGCCAGCGGTGAGCGCCCATCTCGGTCTTGTCGACTGTCGGGTGCCGATGCGTCTCGGCCATCTCGGTCGTGTTGACCGTCGGGTGCCGACGCTCCTCGGCCGTCTCGGCACGTCGGGTGACGCGGTCCTCAGCCAGCAGAGCGCACGATGGTGGCGCTGCTCTCGGCCAGTTGTTGTCGCCCGTCTTGGCCTATCTGAGCGACGATGCTTCCATCCCAGCAGCACACGGCGCGCGACTAGGCGAGTCCGTCTCGGACCTTCCGCCTAGGGATAGAGTTCCCTCGCATCTCGATGTCTCGGCCGGTTCTCGGTCGAACCGCCGCACCACGCCTGCATCCATGTCGGTCTTGACGCCGGTGCGTCTGGGGCGTGCGATCTCGGCCTGCGACGCGCACGAGCCCTCGCTCGTCCGCGCATCGCCCCGTGATCGCGAGTCCCCGACTCCCACTGTCTCGACATCCCTACCTCGATCGCGCGTGGTGCGATCCGTCTCGGCGTAAGCTCCGACGGATTGCACGTCTCGTATGATCGAGCAATTCAAGTTCTTTGATTCGAGAGTTCTTGAGTTCATCATGCATAATAAATTAAACAAAACACCAAAAACATGATTCGCAATCAAATTGGACATGCATACATGAATTTCGCGAAATTTAAATCCAAATAATCAGAGCAAAAGACTGGCTTTGATGCCAATTGTAGGGGTTGGCAGCGGAAGCGTGCAGAAATATCCGATCACATGAATTTAATCTATTTAGCAGATTATTCAGACAAATTCTATTCGCGCAATTATCACATGTATCATGCTCATAACTTAAATTAAAACATGCTTTAGCATATAAAATCCCTAAAACATGCTTACTACGGAATTAGCCAATCTACCTCGTTGATTCAATCAAGAATCGATGATGGCTTGCTCCGTCTCCACGTGAAGATCTTCAATACAAGACCTCGGATCTTCTGACTGGTGTCCCGGACTGTACGCTGATATTTGTGTGGGCAAATCTCACCAACGTACTAGGACTCGAATAATGGAAGACAGAAACTGCTCACGGAGGAGGCACAAATTTCGAACTCACTCTCTCTAGAGGGGGACGAAATTTTTATGTAGAAAAAAGTCAAAGTGTTTTCTGTCTCCTTTATTCTCCTATTTATATTAAGTCACAAATTGGTCCCAGTCAGGGATCTAAGGAAGAATTGGATCGGGCCTCACCCAATTAGCTTTTTACTAATTAAATTGAACCCACAATTTAATATAAGCTTATATTGGAATATTACAAGCAGCCACTACAGAAGTAATATTGCACTGCCTTTCCAAATCCGAAATTACAATCATTCCAAGTTTCCTTTATTTGCGTTCATTTCATTTCCCGTGCTTAAGATAGAAACATCAATTAATTAATTAATGTCTGCTATGGACTTAATTAATCAACATATTTAATCGCCAAGAGTGGACTTAGCAAGAAACTCTTATTTATTATTCATAGAGTAATCAAACTCCAACTAGCTAGGTTCCGAACAATAAAATCTTGTTTCGAGCTCCTCTTGTGGATGTTATCAAACGAGACTCTCCTCACGCACGATTCAACGTAATAGCAATCCTAGCACCGCTAGATAATGATCACCACTACCCAATATACCTGGATCGTTGGGTTACGAAAAATTCGCACCTTTGGTAAGTCAAAGTAGTAGATACTCAATATCGTATGCTCAATGCTAACGTACATTGATTAATTATTATCAAGACCTCGTCTTTCAGTAGATAGCATAAAGACTCGTCTTGCTGTTAGATCCATTCAGTGCTATACCACACCAACGTCATCTTATTTCAATAAGGCTTAGAAATAATCGGACTGACATTGCAACCTCTCACGATAGGTAGTCTAGGCCTATCTGGGTTGTGAAATTCTTCTTTTTCTTTGTTCAGAACTGACCGTGTTACCTTAAAGTGGATGACGCCCACAACCGGTCTACTAGAACAAAGACTTAGACTTTGTTACGTTCTTATACATTTAAATATGCAATAAACAACCATTAAATGTAAAACATAACAACATTATGTCAAAAATAATCTATTTCATTCATTGGAAAATAACAAGTAGAGTTTTACTGTATCCAATCACTCGAAAGGTGATTTCTAGTATACAAAACCCTAACAGAAAGTTTACAGGGTAGATCTAGTATAGCTAAAGGTCAGTATCGGGATATCGAACATAGTGAATAAGAGTGCAACTGGCTATCATATACTAAGCGTCATATACTATTTAATGACACGAATATTTTTTTTTGTTTGATTTTATTAAACTAGACTGAAAAATAAATAAACAAATAAAAAGAAAGCATATAAACAATGATACAAAGCAGGCATAGGAATGTAGAATATTAGGATCTAAAACACAATCGACTTTCTTGAATTGATAAAACCCAAGGTTGAATCTTCAATCTCCAGTCTTCTCTTGCTTGGATCTGCAGAACTCTGCTCCAATGGAAGATGGATGAATCTAAGGGTGGAATATGGAATAGAAGAAGTAGAAAGGGAGAAGGATTGGAGGCTCTGATATCAAGATTATGAACTAGGTTCAGAAGTATTTATAGGCTGGAAAAATGTTTATTTTTGATAAATTTCGTGCCCTACAAGAAATAGGAGAGATTTGACTTCACAATATAATACTCCCTCCGTCCCGGGCTACTCGCCCCTTTCCTTTTCGGCACGGAGATTAAGGAATGATGTATAGGAAAGTCAAAAATGACGGCTGTAGGTGAAAATTTTTACTAAAAATGGAAAGAGTGCAAGTAACTTGGGACGCCCAAAAAGGAAATAAGTGCGAGTAGTGCGGGACGGAGGGAGTAATTTCTTTACTTCCGTGAATTTCCGCATAAATTCCCGTCAGCTTTGACTGCACTGCGCAACGTTCGTAGAATTGTCATAACTTTCTCCACAAAACTCCGATTAAGACATGCAAGATATCCACGCGAAGATCTTTCGAAGAAGAAGAGAATGGCATGTAGTAAGCACTGACTGGACTTCAACATCGCTGGAAAAATGGGTTCGAACAGAGGCTGCTGCACTTTGGCATTTTATTCACCTTTTTTTATCTTTTTCTATCATTTATCAACAAACACGTCAAGAATACCAAATGTATAACATATGCAATTTAAGAACATAATTTGCATGATTGACATTTAAAACAAGTCAAATCTAGTCCTTAAAAACATGCAAAATCTGTGTTTGTCAAACCGCAATTTGGATTTAGTCCGTCAGAAATTCATCCTCGATTGTGTTAATGCAAACATTGGTCCAGCTTTAAGTTTTAGCTTACTTAAAGAAGTGTTTGGTGGATTAGATTATATAGGGTGTACTGTTTTAGAAGTGCGCAACTATAGACGTGACCTTAGAGCATACGTGGAAGGAGCTGATGCACAAATGTTATTAAATGAGATGCGAAGGAAGAAGGAGCTTTGTAGTGCATTTACATATGAGTATGAGGTCAACTCAAAGGATAGGATGACACGATTGTTTTGGTGTGATCCTACTGCTAAGAGAAACTATCATCTGTATAGTGATATTGTTTCGTTTGATACGACATACTCAACAAATAGGTATGTGCAGACTAATGACTATTTTTCACTTCAGTGAAGTATATTGTTCATTACAGTGATGTAAATTGTGCATTACAATGATGTCTATTTCTTCATGCTTATAGTGAACAGTTTTTCATTTTAAGGAAGTATATTGAGAAATTAGTGAACTACAATATGCTTACAGTGAAGTGTATTGAGCATGCCTTGACATGGAGTATATTGAGCGTATAGTGAAGTAAATTGTTCATTACAGTGATGTAAATTGTTCATTACAGTGATGTAAATTGTGCATTACAGTGATGTATATTTCTGCATGCTTATAGTGAATTGTTTTTCATTTTAGGGAAGTATATTGTTCGTATAGTGAAGTATATTCTCCATGCCTTATAGTGATTTTAATATGTAGCTACTGTATGATATTTGCTCCTTTTACGGGCAAGGATAATCATGGTCGACCTATGACATTTGCTGCTGGTCTTTTGTCCAAGGAAAATGCAAACTCCTTTTCATGGTTATTTAACCAATTTGTAAAGTGTATGGGTGTGGCTCCCAAACTCATTGTAACCGACCAAGACTTAGGAATGAAAGTTGTTGTTGAGGAGGTCCTTGTCAATACAAGACACCGGTGGTGTATGTGGCACGTTATGAATAAAATTGCTAACAAATTGCCAAAGAACATGCTTGGTAGTGAACAACTAAAGAAGGAACTGAATGCATGTGTATGGCTGGAGTTGATAGAACCTGATGCATTTGAGGAAACTTGGCATGCTATAATGGAAAGATATGGGCTGGCCAATAATGACTGGTTTTCATCAATGTTTGCATCTAGAAAGTTTTGGGTTCCAGCCTTTTTTCGTGATTTTCCAATGAGTTCATTGATAAAGACAACTTCTTTGCCTGAATCACAGAATAGCTTCTTTAAAAGGTACTCAAAGTTTCGGGCTAACCTTATGCAATTTTATATGAACTATAACCACGCTCTGGAGACTCAAAGAAGTAATAGTGCAAAGCTTGAATACTATGATTCAACAAAAGTGCCTATTTTACGAACAGAATTGGAAATCGAGAAACATGCATCAACGATATATAGTGGTAGTGCTTATAATGCAATTCAAGAAGAGATAGTATATGCATGTTTCTCTTTGTCTTGTGCAACTCTAGGAGTGTCTACCAATAGAGAGATTGAAGTATATAACATAAAGGACAAGGATTCAAACTCATGGACATTGACTTACTCCATTGGTGATGACACCTATTTGTGTGGATGCAAAAAGTTTGAGAGACTTGGTCTATTGTGCAGTCATATATTTTGTGTGTTGAAATATAATTTTGTTAAGTTGATACCCGAGAAGTTGCGTGGAGGAAGATGGTTAAAGTCACAGTTTGTGAAGCCAATACATGGAGGTTTTTGTGATGATCAGGAAATACACCTTGTTGTGGACAAGAAGAAGATTGCATTTAAAAACTTGTATGCATTATTCATTGAAACAGCACAAAGTATTGAAGGGAACATTGATCAAATCAATACATTTGCTGCAATTATTGAAGAAGGTAAGAAGCAGCTTCTCGGAGAAGGTGTTGTTTTGTCTTCCACAGAGAAAAGAGCATTGATTGAGAACTTCTATGGCTCACAAGTTCCGAACTTTATTGAAGTTCATCCTCCTGATGTTGTTAGTACAAAGGGAAGTGGAAGTAGGAAGAAATCGAAGAAGGAGTCAGCAATGAAGTTAGCAATGAAACCAGGCCGAAAGTGTGGAAACTGCCATGAGATTGGACACCATGATTCTAGGAACTGCAAAAAGGTTATTGAGAAGGCAAATCAGAGGCAATGCGGATTTGGACAGAAATAGTTCACTTTGTAGCCTCTTTAAAGCACTAATGATTCATTTTATTACACTTTTGAGTGAATTTTATCTCAATGTAAACTTGGTTTTTGTGTTAAGCTCAAGTGCCAATAAGTTCACTTTTATATGCTTTTGTTTTACTGCTTACAAGTCCAACATTATAATTGATATGCTTTATAGTGATAAAATACATCACGGTGAGCATGATTTTACTTCACTTTTGTTTACAAAACACATCACTATTAGCATGATTTTACTTCACTGTTGTTTACAAAACACATCACTCTTAGCATGATCTTACTTCACTGTTGTTTACAAAACACATCACTCTTAGCATGATCCTACTTCACTGTTGTTTACAAAACACATCACTCTTAGCATGATCTTAGTTCACTGTTGTTTACAAAACACATCACTCTTAGCATGATTTTACTTCACTGTTGTTTACAAAACACATCACTCTTAGCATGATTTTACTTCACTGTTGTTTACAAAACACATCACTCTTAGCATGATCTTACTTCACTGTTTTTTACAAAACACATTACTCTTACATTATTTTACTTCACTGTTGTTTACAAAACTCATCACTCTTAGCATGATCTTACTTCACTGTTGTTTACAAAACACATCACTCTTAGCATTGTTATACTTCACCGTTGTTTACAAAACACATCACTATTAGCACGATTTTACTTCACCGTTGTTAACAAAACACATCACTATTAACATGATTTTACTTCACCGTTGTTAACAAAACACTTCACTCTAACCATGCATTTACTTTACTGTTGTTAACAACATACATCACTATTAGCATGATTTTACTTCACTGTTGTTAACAAAACACTTCACTCTAACCATGCATTTACTTTACTATTGTTAACAACATACATCATCACTACTAGCATGATTTTCAATAGTGGAAAGCATTATATTCCGGAATATAGCTTTTACTTCACTGGTTCCTTATTTAGTGAAGTAAATAGATACATACAACAGTGAGTTAAATACTCCCTCCGTTCCATGTTAATAGAGTCATTTTTCTATTTTGGGAAGTTCCAAGTTAATTGAGTCATTTCTATTTTTAGCAAAAAGTAATTCTTCTTTTTTACTTTATTCTCTCTTCATCTCTCTTACTTTACTCTCTCTTACTTTTTTCACCATCCATTTAACACACTATTCTTAAACTTCGTGCCGAAAAGAAATGCCTCTATTAACAAGGAACGGAGGGAGTAGTAAACAATATATTAATGTAAAATAAGAACTTGCTATTGAATTTAAATGAAGTTTTCAACAATAGTTCATGAACGCTTGAAGTTTACAATCATTTTTTCCACATCTATATACATGTCTCCCCCATATTCTTTAAAATGCTTTGTTACTGTTGCCAAGTTCTTCAATGGCATGGTTTGTTTCCGACAATATTAATGCGCTGCAATACTTTGCTCTTAGTCTTTGGAGTGTTCCCTTGCTTCTTGTAGTTAATCCACACTTCCAATTTTGTTCCCGCTCACCATGATAACTTTCCAAATGTCGCATAAAAAAAAGTTCACAATCTTCTACATTTGATGTTGTTCTCCAAGGCATTTTGAGCCTTTTTATGTTCACATCCTTTATTGATTTGCATTGGATGTGATACCCCATTTTGTCAAATAATGAGAAAAATACACTCTCTGCTATATATCATCATGAATATCAGATGTAGTTCACTATAAAGAGTATTCTACTTCGCTGTAATCACAAAAACACTTCACTGTATATCACGTATGCTTACCACAGTTTCAGGTATGCTACCATATTTGACTGTGATGTCCTCATCGTCAGCATTCTTTGAATTGTCAATCACCACTATACTTTTAGTGCTAAATATGAAGCATATGGTATAGTAATGTTCTGCAGCACAAATTGGAAAGAACACCTACAAGATAATAATAATAATAATAATAATAATAATAATAATAATAATAATAATAATAATAATAATAATAATAATAATAATAATTTCAGAATAAAAATAATTAGTGAATATAAGAAAGAATATATTTTGTTCAGTATTTACCAAATCTACATCGGCCCACTTGAAATACGGAATTTCTTTAACCTCATTCTCTAAATTGTCACAGAATCTATCAATTATGGCCATGATGTCGACCCCATCAGGCCGGTGAACAACTGTATACAGCTGAAAGATGAGACAAGTCAAATATGGATAGAAATGACTCACTTTGTGTCCTGTTTTATAGCACTAATGAACTGTGTTTAGTTCACTTTATAGTGAAGTTTAAATATCATATAGTGAAATGAATATGATTAATAGTGAAGTAAACATGCTTTATAATGAACATATACCATGCAATTAATTTTCCAAAATTTATACTATTCTTACGGATGGGTATGTTGTGAAAAAGAGGCGTCTCGATGAAGATAGAGCCATGTATTCTTTCATGTTATTCAAATAAGAAGCTCGCGCATTGATCACACCCACTTCTATTAGCGTATGTGGCAATAGTGAACAAAATTCTCTTTTTGTTACCATTATGACATCATGATCATACACTATGGTGTCCATGTTCAAACATGTGTGTGTGTTAGCACATCTTTTGCATATTTTTCCTTCTAAATCAGAACTATAATATAAATCTTACCCATTTAATTCATATGTTGTCATAATCCACAAAAAGACTTTTGACTCTTTTAAGGTAAACATTGTTTTAGCCTGAATCACTCTTGGATGGATGGAGATTTCAGTGCAGTTGATATTCTCTTCTCGGCTTTTGAACGTACCTCCATTTGTTCAATCCCAGCAGTTGCCTGTCAGGGCATGAATGAGATGAAAGCTCCACTGTATTGTGTATACACTTCACTATATAAGACATATAGTTCACTTGATGTGTGTTAAAAATGTTGGTAAATGGATGAGATATATCATTGTCGTAGACTTACAAGGTCCGGATTGTAAACTACTAATTCGGTTGAAGGATTTTGGCTAGATACTTTCAATTCTGATTGAACGTAGTCGTCATCAGCATCTAGTGCCATACACGCTTCTATTGCAGATGCAATTTGGGCATCCACAATGTCGTCCTATTTTCATAATAAGAAATGAAAACACATCACTATTAGCATGATTTTACTTCACTGTTGTTTACAAAACACATCACTCTTAGCATTATCTTACTTCACTGTTATTTACTAAACACATCACTCTTAGCATTATCTTACTTCACTGTTGTTTACAAAACACATCACTCTTAGCATTATTTTACTTCACTGTTGTTTACAAAACACATCACTCTTAGCATTATCTTACTTCACTGTTGTTTACAGAACACATCACTCTTAGCATTATCTTACTTCACTGTTGTTTATAAAACACATCACTATTAGCATTATCTTACTTCACTGTTGTTTACAGAACACATCACTCTTAGCATTATCTTACTTCACTGTTGTTTACAAAACACATCACTATTAGCACGATTTTACTTCACTGTTGTTTACAAAACACATCACTCTTAGCCTTATATTACTTCACTGTTGTTTACCAAACACATCACTATACACATATATCACAGAAACCTCACTTAACAATGGAACACATCACCCTAAGCACTTTTTTATACCTTCAACTGTGTGTTTTGTGATGATTCTTTAGCTACATCTTCACAAAATTCATTTGTCTCCTGCAAATAGGAAAGGGAATAACTAGTCACTGTATTGTGCATATACTTCACTATATAAGACATATAGTTCACTTGATGTGTGTTAAAAGTGTTGGTGAATGGATGAGATATATCATTGTCGTGCACTTACAAGGTCCGGATTGTAAACTATTAATCCGGTTAAAGGATTTTGGCTAGATACTTTCAATTCTGATTGAACGTAGTCATCATCAGCACCTAGCGCCATGCACGCTTCTATGCAGATGCAATTTGGGCATCCACAATATCGTCCTATTTTCATAATAAGAAATGAAAACACATCACTATTACCATGATTTTATTTCACTGTTGTTTACAAAACACATCACTCTTAGCAATGTTACTTCACTGTTGTTTACAATACACATCACTCTTAGCATGATTTTACTTCACTGTTGTTTACAAAACACATCACTCTTAGCATCATCTTACTTCACTATTGTTTACAAAACACATTACTCTTAGCATGATCTTACTTCACTGTTGTTTAGAAAACACATCACTCTTAGCATGATTTTACTTCACTGTTGTTTACAGAACACATCACTATTAGCATGATTTTACTTCACTGATGTTAACAAAACACATCACTAAACACATATATCACAAAAACCTCACTTAACAATGGAACACATCACCCTAAGCACGTTTTTATACATTCACCTGTGTGTTTTGTGATGATGCTTTAGCTACATCTTCAAAAAATTCATTTGTCTCCTGCAAATAGTGAAGAGTAATATACCATAAGAATAAAAACTCAAAAAAGTAACAAAATATTATGAATTAGCACACAACATCATACAAACTGTTTTTAATTCACACTGAATCAAATGTCAAGTGTTAAAATACAACAGACCACAATCAAATTGTTTACAATATCCATGGTTTCTGTTCCAAATCTTCAACTTACTGGTTTCTTTCCCAAGATAGTATCAGGCAAAATTGATGTGCCTTCAGTCACCAATTTGCACTTTTTGTCATGGGCTTCCATAATTGTTTCCATGAGCTCAATCCATTCTAGATCATCTTCTTGATCCTCTTCCATAGCTTGTGTCATGTTGACAATTAGCTTTGACACAACTGGGTCACCTTGATCAACCTCCACACCAACCATCTTTAGTGCATTTATGGCTGCAACTTTGAAGCAATTGGTGTCATTGGTACTTGCCGGAGCATCCTTCATGTACCTCATCATTTTTGTAATAGCAGTTGCAGTCTCCCTTATTGAATTTTTGATCTCATCAGACGAATGAGCTGCATTAGTTGAAGGGGAGCTTCATCAGTTGAAGGAGCTTCAGCTACTTGGAGAGTATTTCCAGTGGAAGGAGCTTTGGCTATTGGCATAGTATTTCCAGTGGTAGGGGAAGGGACAGAGGCAGTGACAGTGATTGAAACCTTGTTGACATATAAAGATTCAATGGACACCGGGTCAATAATACTTTCTATGCTTCCTCTGCCAATTATACCTCCATTATTGAATTCCATCTGTCCTCTCTCCTTAAGAAGGAATGTTGTCCAGTTCCGGACAGTAGGGAATCTTCTCACCACCAACCTTGTTCGGTAGACAACCCTATCTACATAGCAAGCCTACAAAAACAAATTAATAATAAAATGCATTACCAGCACTTCACTCTAACCTTAAATTACATCACTCTAAGCATGTTTTTACTTCACTATAAAGGAGTGGTATAAATAGAAAACTCACCAATAGGAAAGTGATGGGTCCAGTGAATGGGGTAGATTTGTTCTTGATTTTCCAGCTATCATGTGCTGTGATTAGCGTATCCAGCTGCACCAATTGTACTGCCTCACATTGGAAATGTTGTCAATATCGTCCAAAATACGGCCAAGACATTTTCCATTTGCAGTTGGTGAAATCAGAACATTGTCCAACAGAATAAGAAATATTTTCTTAAACCACTCACCACCTTCTAGATCGCTATTAAGTTGCTCTTGCAAATCAGTTGGGTTTATTGCAAATTTGTCCTTCTTCTTAGCCTTTACAATGGTCGTCATAACATCATTTATGTCATGCTTCTTTTCCCTATTTATCTGCAACTCTCCTCTTGGCAGTCCCAAGGTAACATACACATCCTCCTCAGTGATGTGTAATGGTTGATCATCAACAAGTTTTATTCTGGAGCAGTTGTCATGATTAAAATTTTTGAGGAGTGAAAATGCCATTTCAGTAGGGATACTTCGGATCTTCAAATGTACAAGCTGTCTAAACCCCATCTCTTCTAGAGCAGCTAATTGTTTTGAGTTCATTTTCTCAATGGGGTTCATTTTCTCAATGGCATCAACAAGAACTTTCACCCCTATCTTTACAACCAATTTAGGTCTTCTGATTTTACAACTAATAACTTTACATATCTTTCCTTTAGCCTGTTTCTTTCTGGTAGCCTGTTCTTGTTCATCGTTGGTTTGTGACCTCCCACGCTCTGAGGCTGGAAGACATACAAAAAAATTGGTCAAATTCATGAATACACACTTAATATTGCTCAAAATTATACATTAATGACTCTGCCCAATACATAATATATTTCCCTAAGATACTAAATAATTAAATAATTCACTATGTGGCTTCTGTTGTTGTTGGCTATCATGTTTATTTTTAGACCTTATTTCTGGAGAAGTCGTTGTAACTTGTTTTCTAGGGTTCACTAGGAGCTGCAGTAAGTTGTTGCGGTCTATCCTCATGAATCTTTGACCTTATTTCGGCTACAGCAGCTCCATGGATATGAGAGAAAAAAAATCACTCTTAGCATGATTTTACTTCACTGTTGTTTACAAAGCACATCACTCTTAGCAAGATTTTACCTCACTGTTGTTTACAAATCAAATCACTCTTAGCATTATTTAACTTCTTTGTTGTTTACAAAGCACATCACTCTTAGCATTATTTCACTTCACTGTTGTTTACAAAGCACATCACTCTTAGCATTATCTCACTTCACTGTTGTTTACAAAGCACACCACTCTTAGCATTATATCACTTCACTGTTGTTTACAAAGCACAACACTCTTAACATTATTTCACTTCAATGTTGTTTACAAAGCACACCACTCTTAGCATTATTTCACTTCACTGTTGTTTACAAAGCACACCACTCTTGGCATTATTTCACTTCACTGTTGTTTACAAAGCACATCACTCCTAGCATGATTTCACTTCACTGTTGTTTACAAAGCACATCACTCCTAGCATGATTTTACTTCACTGTTGTTTACAAAGCACATCACTCCTAGCATGATTTTACTTCACTGTTGTTTACAAAGCACATCACTCTTAGCATGATATTACTTCACTGTTGTTTACAAAGCACATCACTCTTAGCATGATTTTACCTCACTGTTGTTTGCAAAGTACATCACTCTTAGCATTATTTCACTTCACTGTTGTTTACAAAGCACATCCCTCTTAGCATTATTTTACTTCACTGTTGTTTACAAAGCACATTACTCTTTGCATGATTTTACTTCACTGTTGTTTACAAAGGACATCAATCTTAGCATGATTTTATTTCATTGTTGTTTACAAAGAACATCACTCTTAGCATTATGTTACATCACTGTTGTTTACTAAACACATCACTCTTAGCATGATCTTACTTCACTGTTGTTTACAAAACACATCACTCTTAGCATTATTTTACATCACTGTTGTTTACAAAACACATCACTCTTAGCATGATCTTACTTCACTGTTGTTTACAAAACACATCACTCTTAGCATGATCTTACTTCACTGTTGTTTACAAAACACATCACTCTTAGCATTATTTTACATCACTGTTGTTTACAAAACACATCACTCTTATCATGATCTTATTTCACTGTTGTTTACAAAACACATCACTCTTAGCATGATCTTACTTCACTGTTGTTTACAAAACACATCACTATAAGCGGATACAATTGTTTTTAACCAGAGTGGAAGCAGAATGAATGTATACTATAAATATGTGCTGAAACAATTATAAATCTAACCACAAAACTACGGTTGTCATAATCACTCTAACCACAGAAACTACGGTTGTATAAACCACTCTAACTACAGAAACTATGGTTGTATAAATCACAATACACGAAAATATTGTATATTAAAATTAAGAAATGGTAGGAGTGACTCACGGTCGGAACGTTGGTGTATAGAACCGGAACTTCCTGTTGTATTTTTCTTCGTACGTTCAAAAGCTATAAAAAATTCAAATCTAAATCAAATCTAAAATCAAACCTACAAATAAATGTTAATCAGTAGTAAATTTACTTTTCGAAATATCTCTTTGATTTGTAGCCATTTGTTCGACGAAGGAGTGGATGTTGACGACTGGATAGTGACGACGATGGCGATGGCTTGAATGCGGTTTAATTTCTAGAACAGAGAAGAGGATAAGAGAGAAGAAGAATCGCGGGTTCCTTTTCAAATGAATTCAATTGGCTAACCTAACCTGACGTTGGAGTAAATTCAATTGGCTATGCAATGACCATAATACCCCTGCTTTGTTATTGAGGGAACTAATTTCTCCTTAAATTCGAAAATTAATATTAGCCCTTGATTTTTTTGATCTTGTGGCTATGATTTGTTCTCTAGTAATGTGTTTAATGGGCTCTTTCCCTAGATCACTACTATATATATATATATATATATATGGAGATGACCAAAATAAAAATGCATTTAAATCCAGAAATGCAGCTCAAATCTTGGCCCTAGGATTAGATGATCTAATGGTCAATAATTAACAAAAAACACGGAATGTCATAATTAAGCAATTTTAGGTCATATTATAATATTCGGGTTTAATGTCATGCTAAGATCATTTTATGTCATGCTTTGTTAGCATGACCTAAACATTAACTAACTATGACCTAAAAGTGCCCTACGTATGATATTGTTCTGTGTTTCTGTATTTAAATTTAGTTTTGCATATATCAAAACCTTATATATATATATATATATATATATATATATATATATATATATATATATATATTGGTTTAGAATAAAATATGAGTGGAATAAATTGATATAATATGGGGCCTATTTGTCATTTATGGTAAAAGTAAAATAGTACTCTCAGTTTCTTCATAGTTGAGGCAAAACTTTTCGGCACGGAGTTTAAGAAAGGGATGTTGAATGTGTTAAATAAATAGATAAAAAAGTAAGAAGGGGAAAAAAGTCGAGAGAAGAAGTAGAAAGTGAATAAAGTAGAGAGAATAAAGTAAGAGAGAGTAAAGTAAGAAAGAGAAAAAAGTTACTATATAAGGAAATGACTCAACTATGAGGAAACTTTCCAAAATGGAAAATTGACTCAACTATGAAGAAACGAATGGAGTAATCTTATTGTGGGATGACTGAAAATGACAAAATATGACTCTTATTATGAGATAGAGAGTATATCAATTAGAATAGTTTTGGATTTTAACTTAGAAACAAAGCAATCACATTTATCGACATCTAATATTCGAACAGTATTGAAAAACTAATATGCATACGCAAGTTTTTAATAAATATTGAACACTATTTAAATTAAATTATTTATATTTTTTTTAAATATTCTACTTTTTCAATAATAATAAATGAGTAGAATTCGTGGTTTAGATAAATAGATAGAAGAATGAAGTTTATGAGTTTATCAGTATGTAAATTACACTAATATTAGGATACAAAGTATATCTCACAACTGAATTAACACAGCTTAATATGCATAGCCAAAGATCAATTGCATATTTAATATTGGAGATGTACAAAATATTCTTTTACCAACCAAAATACATATTTGTCATAAATTATGAAGCACGTCATGTTTTGAGATATACTGTTACATTTTTTAACTATATAAATTTTGAATACATCTCATTTTGTCCAAAAATAAATAAAATGCAATTTTAATGACACACGATAAATATCAAAATCTTGTCAATAAAAAAATGGTTAAATAATGTATTTCATCTATTCATGATTTTATTTTCAAATTATCATGTAATACAACAAAGTATTACAGTTTTTGTTATTTTAGATTGTCCCCCCATTTAAAGATACATTTACCATTTTCCAATTTTAGTAGATAAACTCCATACTTAATTAGGTTTCTATAAAGTAATTTATGATCACTTTTATTATTATTTTGATAACAAAAAGATATGATTAAATATATAGTTTTAAAAAAAGCACACAAATTAAATGTAACACGATTGAATGTATACTACAATGGAGAACAATCACACCTTGACATGCTATAATGTACAAAAAAATCAAACATCAAAATCATATACATAAAAAATAATATGATAACAGTGAAATAGCATACCATAAGTTTTGAAAAACTTCTCTATACACAATATTAGTAGAACTTTTAGCGCTATTTACTTCATTATTACAAACTAGAAAATTTAATCATTCAACTGCAAACGATTGAACTTGACTTCTAAATTTTGGAATCATAACATAAAATCAAATACGACATTATTACCATAGGAAATTGATAATGTTGAAACTTAACTGCAAACTAATCCAATTACAAATGATTGAAACTTAGACTTTTGTTAATTGTCGTCTCATACGACACAACCATAGGAAATTGATAAAACTTAAATGACAACCTTGGATCAGAAGATATTAAGAACATCCGAGGAATCAACATTTATGCCCAATATAATTATCAGTAGAGACTTTTTCCTCGAAAAACTTATTACCTAACCGTGTAATGGTGAATCAACATTTTATACCTAATAGATTGTGTAATGACAAATCGAGTACTATTACATAATCCATTACTCGCTACATGCCGGCACGAGCCTTTTTCGTTTTATAACCAAAAAAAATTAGAGCATTCACAATGGTTGAGCCTATCTCCATTTCCTCTTACCACATCAGCATTTTATTCTACTAACTTATTCCACTCACATTTTATTATAAAACTAATAGAGTATATAAAAGTCGGACCCGTATTTCACTAATTTTTTCAATCCACTTTTTTTTACATTTTTTAAAGCTCGTGCTGGAACAAAAATGGACAATTGTTGGGGACCGAGAGTACACTGTATCAAAGTGCACGAGTTCGATATTTCCCGTTCAGTTTGTGACCTCAAAAACTAGGGGTGCAATTTTGCGACAAATTGAAAGGCGGTGACATCATTATGAGATTATAAGATCGCGTTAAAGGAGAAGATTTTACTATAATAAGAACAAGAGGTTAGAGTTTAAATTATGTAAGTTTAGTTTTCATTTCAACTTTTTAAATTATATACGCTTATATTATTTTTGATTTAAATTATGCAATCTTTAATTATTTAAAGAAATTATTAATTTTTATTTTATTATTATAAGAGCTTATGATTTAAGTGTTTGTCTACATAATCCGATGTCATATTGCCCTTAGTGAGGGAATGATTAGAATCTTTCGTTATATATTATGCAAAATTGTATAGTAACTAGTTTGAGTATCGAAAAATATAAACCAGATGGTGACAAATAGTATCGGCAGTTGGTTGGTTTATGATTAGGAATTACATAGAAAGTGATATGTGTATGCTTAGTAAATTAACTTTACTTTGACATCATCATCATCTCTTGCTACTTAATCCAATGATTTTATTGCCTTTGTCCCACATTTGGTGTCCAATTCTGTGTCCCATTTTCAATATTTTAGAGTACTACAAGTATGATGAATACAACTAGAATAAAATTACATTACATCTTTGATTAAACATCATGACAAAGAAATCTAAAGTGAAGGTACAAATAGATGGACCATAAATACCAAGTGATGGAGGAAGATGAATATTTCATATCATTTCTACTGTTTGGCAATGCACTTCAATATTATGGCAAAATATTCTGTATGTCTTTCTACAAGAAAAAGAAAAACAAAATATGAGCAACAAATCAATATGCAAATGACTGAAAGTCTGAAATTTAACCATATTCAAATTTCTGATTGTGAGAAAATAATTTACTCTCAGGTTGTTTCTGGCTAACTTTCCTACCTCAACTGCAAGTGGCGATGTGGCCGGAGCGTATCTCTCCACGACTTTTCCTTCTTTATTCACCAAAAACGAACTTGTAAAGGGGGGTGCTGTATTCTTTCCATAGACCTCGATCTGAATGGAATTTCAATCAGTATGTAGGTCATTCAGTTTTCAACTAGAAAGCACAGACGATTAAGTCATGAACGAAGATCGTTTATTACATGTCCAAATACAGTTCAACATATGCAATAACAAGAACGAATACCTTGTCAAAGATCGGGAACTCAGCTTTAAATCTTGTACATACAGTTTCCTCGATTTCCTCATTAGTTCCTGGCTTTTGATAACCAAACTGATTGCAAGGAAAAGCGAGGATTTCAAAGCCTGGAAGAAGACACAACACAATGGACACTTAGAAAACACATTTTAGCCTTGGCCTATGAACAACTGGAAGTATTAACAAACCTCGATCTCTATATCTCTCGTACAACACATTCAACTCCTTGTAATTTGACTGTGTTAAACCACTATAAAAGAGAAATGTTAAAGGCAATTCTAAGAAACTAGAAGTTCAGATCATGATCAGACCTTACTGGTTGAATAATCGTTCTTCTAATATGAACAAGCCCAACAAAATAGTCCGTGTCTTAGGCGTAACACAAGTAACACCGACAAATTTATCAAGAACTACTTCAATAGTCTCGAACAAGTCATAGACCTCCATGCAATAGTAAGCGGAACACTTATTTTAACTAATTCGAACGTTACATATTAGGGGAAATTATGAGATTTTTGTGACGCCCCGGAATTTCGTTCCTTTCTTCGAGACAAAACTAATTTATTAACGTAATCTAATTCTTGTTTAGAAGGCGTGTGAACGTAGATATTTACCGACGGTGAGATAAGTTGTACTGAGGTAGAGAGAAACAAAGTGTATGTAAAATTATTCAAGAATAAAAGTAGATGATATACTTTTATTAGATAGGCACTTTGAAGAGTACAAAAAAAATAATAAATACAAGAATGATGGAGATGCGAATAATACATGGCTACTTATGAGAAAGAAATAGAAAAGTAATACAAGAGGTCTTGAGGAGCCAAGCCTTGAACTTGATCACACTAAGTGAAAGGGACAATACACACTACACTAAGACCCCTATCTTGACAAACAAAGAAGGAAGCTTCCACTTTACAAGATTCATCACAAAAAAGGGGAGAAGATTTCCTAATTATAGTAAATTACAAAGGGAGTGAGCTAGGCAAATTCTCCATTCCTGCCCCTCGTTTTTCACAAAGTGCTAGGCACCAAGCATGGAGCAGCCACGCCTTCCAAGAAGTCCTCCACCTGCCATAGAAATTTCCTCAAATTAGTAGTTCCCTTGCCACCACAAAAATCAATAAGAAGAGCTATACATGGGAATAGCAAGTGAAAGCAAAAGGGGGCTTTCCCTACGGGAAGTATCCTGCTGCCTATACACCAAATTTGGAGATGGAAACAAGTGAGGACAACATCATGAGCTCACCCAAGTAGTCAAATGAAGCAGGGCCCCACCAAAATAAGCCAAATTAGTGATGGAACCAATCAAGAATCACACTCCCCCAAACTTACAACAGTTGGGAGCATCACATTAACCCAAACTTCAAAGGGAATAGAGGTTGAAAGGTTGGATTTCTTTCTCGGGATGCCGGATGATAACTGTCTCGCGTTCGTGTTTCGTGTGCTTGCGAAATATGGTTCGGGATAGAATGGTTAATCTATAACTGGTGAAGGAGTGGCGTAGGTCAATGGCTTGCCTGTTATAATTAATGAAGCCTATCATTTTTTTTGAACCTTTTTTTTGAAGCCTCTCTTGAATGTTGCCCCGTTGCAATTGTCTGTAGACTCTATTATAATGTATCATATTTTTTAGGAGCCCGTTGTTAAAAATGATTTTGAGACAATGCCATACCTATGGTCCATATGTCAGACTTCTGTATATTATCTATCATATTGCACTCAACTTTTGAGTCGTGTGTTTATTTTGTTTTTTAATGTGTTATCAGGTTATTATATTTGTTCAATATTATTGCTATAAACTAGCACATAAGCAAAAAAATAAAAAATCCCTGATTTCCAACTTTTGTTACTTGTTGACAAATAGTTGACATACACAACCTAGCATAGTAGAGTACAACGAAGACGAACACACCATAAAACATAAATAGAATACTACAACTAAACAAGTTGGAACAAACAGGGTCGATTATAATTCATCAATACTTGTGGGTGTTCGATGAGCCACATGAACTTCCATATGGTGAACCTAAATTGCTAGGAGGAAATTTCCTCGGCTTTTGGGGGTATTTCTTCCCCATACGCGGCACCATATCCACGTCCAAATATGGGACGTAGTAAACTTGTCTTTCCTTGTTGTTGGACTGACTACCCACATTTTTTAAGCAGTCTCCAAACAAATTGCGTTTTCATCTTTGGCACTTTGGGCATGGGAGGTGAAGAGACGGACACGTTGAGCTTCGCGCTCGGTGCCAATCCAACTCCACCAGATGGCTTAAACATCAAATTGAGATCCTCTACAGGCACAGTAGGGTCAGAGATTGTGATTACAAGTGGCGCACTCTCCTGCTTAATCTCTTGTGGTCCGGACAACAATCTCAATCTCGCATATTCGGGATCCCCAACATAGTAATAAGCTGCAAGCCAAATCATTTTTCTACAAGAATAGCAAAGCCACAATGTTACAAGAATTTACAATTAAGCTGACAGAAAACTAATATCATAACCACCTACCTTTAAAGTGGGTTTCCATACTTGCTCTGGTGCCATGACCACATTGGTGTTAGCATTCCAATACACACCTTAGGTATTGAGTACCTCGTGGAAAAGTAAATGTCTTTGTTCAAGAATTGAAATATCTGATACAACTGTGGCCATGTGAATGGTACCCCCACTTCTTTAGTGAGCACCTTCGCCACTTCTTCGAGGATAGGTATGGGGATCACGCTACCTGTTGGAAAAAGGAATCATAAATATGGCCGCCCCTCATTCATTATAGTGTAGAGTTCCTAGTTGTGTAGTTCCAATACTCATTTATTGGTGTACTCAAAGAGACTCAAATCTCCCTATAAATATTAGGGAGATGAGCATTTCAAATAGACAAGAAAAACAAACATTAGAAATATTTCTCTATACCCTTTTATCTACCAAATGACTAACCAATCTTTCTCCACCTCTCTCGATTACCATCTTTAAGATGGTATCAGAGCAGGAAATCAAAAAAACAAAACCTCAAACGGAGGTCAGCCAAATATACACTCTCGAGCTATTGATCGAGACAATCTCAAATCTAATTGATTTGTATAAAGCTAGCACAAATGAAAACAAAAATTCGTACCAGCCAAAAATAATGCAGCGGCTCACCTGCGAAGAAAGTTACGACAGTGTTGAATCTGAAGACGCAAACTTTCGTTTCCCTACTCCGAAGAAGACGTATGCAGCGGCGACGGCTGAAGCAGAGTCGACGTCGGCGACGACTACTCCACTCGTCACAGACAGCAGCGTCGGAACAGAAGAAGCCACACCAGTCGTCAACAGCATCCGTCGCCGGCTGAAGCAACGTCTGCGGCAGAGACTGTGCAGCAAGGAAAAAGAAAGAAGCGAAGGGGAGGACCGATCATTTGGGCAAGCAGTGAGGACCGATCAACCACCGCCGACAAGGAAGCCGAGGGGAGGAAGGCCGGCGGCCCAATCTCCTACCCCGTCAGAATCGGTGGCCAGTTTAGAGGCCGATCTCCTACCCCGCCAGAAGCTGCTGCTGTTGAGTGGGAAAGATGGGGAATTTTAACCCTCATCCAAAATTGCCAAATGCCGCCCCCCCCCCCCCCCAAGTCCAAGCACCTTTAAAAAATTACCCCACTCACCTCTCACTTTGCGAAATGGTCCCCAAACTCCCAGACACTCTCAAAATAACACCCCAACTGTCCAAAAATATCAAAAAACACCCCAGATATCCCAAAAATATCATAAAGCCCCCAAGTGGTCAAAACTTCCGAAAAAATGCCTCCATCTTTCAAAAATTTGAAAATTCCGTGTATAAATTCTTTCCAACCTCTTGCGTACTCGTCATCCTCCCACATAGGACCTAAAGACTACCACTGGATTTTTTACTGTGGGGAAACCGATACCATATCCTTTGATGCATCGGACTTCCTTGATATTTCTCAATCCACAAAAAATTTTGTCCAAACAGCCAGTGGGGAGTTAGCACAAGTAGAGGGGGCGGGAACTGTCACTATCTCACCAACCCTTCGCCTCTCGAACTGTCTTTATGTTCCTTCATTGTCCCACAAACTTTTGTCTGTTAGTCATGTAACGAGAGATCTCAACTGCAAATTGCTAATGCAGCCTCACTTTTGTATGTTACAGGATATTAAGACGGGGACGAAAATTGGGCGTGGCACTGAGCGACATGGATTGTACTACGTGGATGAGATAGCCCAACAGAGTAATGCGATGCTAACTCACGGACTAACTGACAGACAGATTTGGCTCCTGCATCGCCGGTTAGGGCACCTAAGTTATCTTCGCCTACTCTTTCCTGAGTTAGTTTCTTCTAAGCATGTTTTGAATTGTGAAACTTGTGTTTTAGCAAAAAGTCACAGACATTCCTTCAAATTAAACAACACTAGAGAAAAATCACCTTTTGCTTTGGTTCACTCTGATGTGTGGGGCCCTGCTTCGATTACTAGAGGACAAGGCTTTCGATATTTTTTATTATTTATTGATGATTTTTCGTGTATGACTTGGATTTATTTTTTGAAAACAAAATCGGAAGTTTTTGAGAAATTTACTGAGTTCTATCGTCTTGTCCAAACCCAATATAACTCTAGAATTCAAATCCTTAGATCTGATAATGGGAGGGAATACGTGAACTCTAAGATGACATCTTTCTTCACTGAAAATGTCCTTGTCCACCAAACTTCATGTGCCTATACACTAGAACAAAATGGGGTAGCCGAACGGAAAAATCGATATATCCTTGAAATCACCCGTGCCCTCCTCATTGAATCAAACATCCCAAACTCCTTCTGGCCAGAAGCCATCGCAACTTCCGTCTATCTCTTAAATCGTCTTCCCACAAGGATCCTTAACTTCAAAACTCCTCTAGAGGTCTTCTCTTCTCAAAACTCGGTACCATCGTCCCTCCATCTCGACCCCAAAATTTTTGGTTGTACCATTTTTGTCCACATTCCTAAACATGACCGTGACAAATTCTCACCTTGTGCAGTCAAATATGTATTCTTGGGTTATGGGAAAAATCAAAAGGGCTATCGATGTTATGACCCGTCGACAGATCGTATGTACACAACTATGAACTGCGACTTTGTTGAAAGCGAATATTTCTATAGCCAATCTAGCGGTCAGGGGGAGAGTAAGTTAGAAAACTCAAGTAGTGACGCACTAAATTGACCACCTCTTTGGGGAGAAACCATTCAGGGGGAGGGAGACAACAACCAAACAAATGAGTAAGACCAAAATCCTGTCACAGAAGTTGGTCCAACAGAGGAAGTTAGCAGTACCATCGGGCAGTCAAATCCCCAAGAACATAATGTGTCGCTTCAGGATCCCACCGAGCTATCTGACCAGTCTTTGAATCCTGAGGTAAACACTTCTGATCCCAATATTGGTACCCTACCTGAAACCACTAACAATGACAGGGAAAACCAAAGTGATACAGAAGAGCCACCACCAGAACAAGATAGATTTCCCTACAGAAGTACAAGGGGCATCCCTCCTCGAAGATATTCACCAGATTGGAAAGGGCGAAAATCTAGGTACTCAGTCGCAAACCTAACCCAAGGGCACCTCACTGAAATGGCTAGGGCATTCGAAGCTGCACTTTATGAAGAGGAAGAAATTCCACAATCCTTCGAGATGGCAATGAAACACAAGCATTGGAGGGAGGCCATGAAGAAGGAGATTGATGCCTTGATAAAAAATGAAGCATGGGAAAAATGCACTCTGCCTCCGGGAAAGAAACCAGTAGGATGTCGGTGGATCTTCACCATAAAAAGACGTGCAGATGGTTCAATCGAGAGATATAAGGCAAGATTGGTTGCTAAGGGATATACTCAGGTGTATGGAGTAGACTACGAAGAAACTTTCTCCCCTGTGGCCAAACTAAATACAGTAAGAGCGCTTCTATCTGTAGCGGCATGTAAGGAATGGCCCTTATACCAATTTGATGTTACAAATGCCTTTCTTCATAGAGAACTTGAGAAAGACAAGTAAGTCTACATGGAGGTCCCCCCATGTTTTTGCGAAGAGTTTGGAAAAGGACAGGTGTGCAGACTGAGGAAGACTCTTTATGGGTTAAAGCAATCTCCCAGAGTGTGGTTTGGAAGATTTTGCCAGGCAATGTTCAAACATGGCTTCAAACAGAGCCATTCAGATCACACACTTTTCCTAAAGAAGAGGAACGACAAAATGACATGTCTAATAATCTATGTTGACGACATGATCATAATAGGAGATGATGCCGAAGAGATCCAAAATCTAAAGGAGAATCTTTTCAGGGAGTTTGAAATGAAGAACTTTGGAGCTTTAAAGTACTTCCTAGGAATTGAAGTGTTGAGATCCAAGCACGGAATATTCCTAAGGCAGAAGAAGTATGTACTTGACATGCTAGCAGAAACGGGCCTACTAGACTGCAAACCTGCTGAAACGCCAATGGTACCCAATCATGGATTGAAGATTGGGGATAGAGCTAAGCCTACAGACAGTGAAAGATATCAACGGTTAGTAGGTAAACTTATCTATCTTTCTCATACTAGGCCCGACATCACATATGCAGTTGGAATTGTCAGTCAATTCATGCATCAGCCTCAGGAAGACCATATGGATGCTGTCATGAGAATTGTGAGATATCTAAAGGGAACAACCAGCTATGGGGTATTCTTAGAAAAGAAGAAAGATTTGGAAATTGATGGGTACACCGATGCAGATTGGGCAAGCAATCCAGTCGATAGAAAATCCACTGGAGGATATTTTACCTTTGTTGGGGGGAACCTAGTCACTTGGAGAAGCAAGAAGCAGAAAGTTGTTGCATTATCAAGTGCAGAAGCAGAATTTCGAGGGATCAGAAGTGGCCTGATGGAGATACTGTGGCTTAGGAGGTTGTTAACAGAAATCGGCTTTCCCCCTTCACGAAAAAGTCAACTTTTCTGTGACAATAAAGCGGCAATCAACATTTCAGAGAATCCAATACAGCATGACAGAACGAAACATGTCGAAGTTGATCGTCACTTCATCAAAGAAAAACTTGAAAGCGGCATCATCGAATTTCCATTCGTCCGATCTTAGGAACAACTTGCAGACATGCTAACCAAGGCGTTGAGTCCTAAAGTCTTCAAAGAATTTCTGGACAAGTTGAGTATCGGAGATACCGTTGCTCAACTTGAGGGAGAGTGTTGGAAAAAGGAATCATAAATATGGCCGCCCCTCATTCATTATAGTGTAGAGTTCCTAGTTGTGTAGTTCCAATACTCATTTATTGGTGTACTGAAAGAGACTCAAATCTCCCTATAAATACTAGGGAGATGAGCATTTCAAATAGACAAGAAAAACAAACATTAGAAATATTTCTCTATACCATTTTATCTACCAAATGACTAACCAATCTTTCTCCACCTCTCTCGATTACCATCTTTAAGACTACCACTCCACTTGTTCATATCTTTTGTTTTGATCATCAAGGAGAGCATCAGTGAATTCACCTCTGCAGTCCAGCTTGATTTGTAAAAGAATATGTCTTGTTGAGGGATTTTTGTTGCCATTTTAAGTGACGGAAGAAGAGAAGACAAAGTTGATTGGTCCAAGCTTGAATTGAAGCGCAACTTGAATATGAGTTCTTTCATCACCATCCCCAACAACTGTATGTCCGTGAATATTTGGCCAAATCTGACCCGTGATGTACATATCTACCGTCGTAGCCTTGCTTAGAGGAGATTCCTGCATGATATTACAACTCACCGTTGCCTATGTGTTGTCTTTCACTGAGTGATGGCTGGAGCAGCTTTAATTTGTTTGGAAAATCCTAAGGTCATATCTGCTCACGGGTAAAATAGTGTGGCATCAAGGTGTTTGAAGATGTAGCATCTATAAAAGTAGATTGTAGAGATTATGCTCGACAAGCCACCGAAGAGTCACTCCTCGGCGCCAAACTGTAACCTATAGTTCACATCTTGTTCGCGATGGCATCAGCATCGGCTCCTCCGCCACCGTTGTCGGAGTAAGTAATTTACTTTTGTAGAATGTAAAACATATTTATTTTGCATATAATCACAAGCTTCCCCGTTCGTAGGCACGTTAAACCATTATTCTGTCAGACACTGACTTCACATTCATGCATGCGAACTTGAGTACTTAGTTTAAAGGCAGTTTCAATCTCGCAACTTGGTAATTCCTTGTTCCAAATTTAGAATCTCACGGAAAATTTCCTTTAGATAAATAAAATAATAATCAACACTTAGCGAGAGAAAATTTCTAATTAGAATGCATGCACCCTAATCAAAGTCTTTTATCTCGTTTCTCGACTTTCACATATTTTCGATTGTTCGGCGGCTGCCCGAGCTGTCGTTGATGCACTTTTTATTAGCATTAAATATACCTGCAAGTATATACAGTATATATAGTATAACTAAAGTTCAGTACCGGGATATCAAACAAGGAATATAATTGCAACTGACTATCATGTACTTAGCGTCATATACTATCTAGAGAAATTGTGTTGAAAAGTAGAAGAGAAGAATAAAGCAGGAAAGATAAAGAGAGTGTAAAGTAGATAATGGAATAAAGTAAGAGTGATTGAATGTTTTATTTTTTGTTAAAAAGGGAAATGACTCAACTTAGTTTGGATATTCAAAAAAGGAATACGACTCAACTTAGTTGGGACGGAGGGAGTAAGAGTTTTGGGTTGGATTAATTAACTAGACATAAATTAAACAAAACAAATAAAACAAAGCATGCAAATAACCAAAGTAAAACAGACAAAGAGTGGAATTCCAAGGATAGAGTTTTCACAATTATGGTTTACACAAAACACAGTTATCATATCCTAGCACAGTTCATGCATTACTAGAACGAGTCACATAAGTATTGCCCATGCGACACAAAGTAGGTTACACACTAAGGTCGTCAATCTTAGATTAGCGATTCCCAAAAGCTCAATTAGACACTCAAGATGTCCTCACACTCAATTAACAGTACCGTTTTAAGGGAAATTAATTGTAGTGGTAACTAAGCTTTTCTAACTTGCAAACCTCCTCGCACGATTATGTTGCAAGTCAATAAATCATCATAGAATGTGTCACTCCAGCATGAAGCAATTATCCAACACTTAGAATAGAAGCATGCAATGAACAAAACGGATACCAAAAACTAGAATTATATAAACCAATAAAATTTACTAACACATCCCATGAATTCTTATAGTTTAGCTACTCATAGACGAATAGCAAAAACTACAAATTAAAGTACAAAATATAAAGAAAATGCAAACAAAACGCAAGGATGAATTATTGTGCAATCTTTAGTCTTCTCTTGTCTTGCTCCAATCTCCAAGAATGGTGGATGGAATGGTGGATGAAGGAATTAGGGTTGGAGAGTAGATGAGAAGCCTTGGGGCTCTCCAATTTTGGAGGCTATGAATGTGTGAAATCTTATGAATTAAGTTATGGGGTATATATAAGCTTGAAAAAGATTTAAACTTTGTAAAAAAGTGTCCTCCAAGTAGTAGGAGAGAGGAAATTTCATACTCCATAGTTTAAGAAAAGATATGCACAAGGTAATAGTTTATTTCTTTCCTTGAATTTCCGCCTAAATTCAGCACTTGACAGCATTGCGCGACGTTCGTAGAATGACCATAACTTTCTTCACAGAACTCCGATCGAGATGTTCAAGGTACCATCGCTTCTGCTCCAGCTTCTAGATTTTGATCTTTTTATGCCCCTTTTCTGTTCTATTTTGCACATTTCTCACACAACAAATCAAAATACCAAAATAGATAAAATATGCAAATATTAGACATGTAATGCAAATTTGACACTCAAAACGGACCAAATAATGACCTTAAAACAGTGCAAAATCTGAGCGTATCAGTCGCGTGCTACGTCGGTCCTTCGTTTACGCTCATGAATTTCTTCTTTGACTCCTCATATTTTCCTCCATGATGTAGAATTAAACCCCAAGTTTTTACTAAGAGCGTAATTAAACTCTCGAAATTATTTGCCCTGGAATAAAAAAAAAATTCACCCTTCAAATTATTCCGGGAATTAATCAAATAAGTCCCCAAAATTAAAATAACTATCAGCCCAAATTATTTTGATTTAGAAGGCCAAAAACTAAATCAATCTGGCCCAAGACTCTTAAATTTTTAAGCCCAAGTTCTATTTTATTTCCAGCCCAAAGAGTGGCCCAAATGAAATAAAAAGTAAAAGAAGTCCAAAATGTACTCGTCTCCGTCTCGGTCTCCCCCTTTCCACAAATTAGAGATCCCCAATTTGAGAAACCTCAATTCCGTCGTCCCTCTTCGTCACTCCACCCGAATCGACGCCCAGCTCTTCTCCCCCGTTGACTGTACTCCGGCGACAGAAGTGCTGTCCGATTCCTTGCGGATTACCTATGTTTGGAATTGAATGGAGATTGCCGTGACATTTTCCCTCTTGTTTCTCTTCACTTAGAACTTGGAATTGGTATGGTGAAAAACTGAGTGGTGTGTAGCTTGATTTTGCCGAGTGCGAGTATGAGAGAAAGTGAAATTGTAAGATGGGGGTGATGGAATCGCAGGTTAATGGTAAGGGAGGATTAATTGAGATTAATTGTTGTTTAATTGCAATCATTTCTCATTAATCCTATGGTTTAATTGGGGAGTTAATTTGGTGAATTAATACTGTAGGTAACGGCTGCAGAGTGGGGTAGAAGCTGAAGAAATCATACGCCGCGCTAAAGGAAGCAGGTTTGAATGGCATTTTTCGTGAAGAAAAAGAATAGGAAGATTGGGCTCAAGATGATTTAAACCTCTCCCATTTATTTGTTTGGACTCATTTAGGTGTGAAGCTTAACTTGTAGAATTAATTATTTAATTCTTTGGACTTTTATATCTTATGGTCCAAAGCCAAATTGTAAATAAACATTGGACTTTTATATTATTTATGAGTATATTATTTAGGAGTAAAGGTAAATTGGTTCTTAACCTATAGTCATTTTATGAATTTAGTCTCATATGTTACCTTTTAAATTATTGTATCGTATATATTTTAATTCGGGCCACAATTAGTCCAAAATGGACGTCAAATATTAACAGAGTGTTTACCCGATTTTGACAGAATTAATCATTTTTAATTATTTCAAAAATAATGATTATTATTATAAATAAAATAACCGAAATAACATGCTTCTTCCTTTAACACCGAAAATTGAATTTGTTCCCCAACATCTCTCAATTTCTCTCGTCACCTTATCTCTTCCATTTCTCTCCCATCGATCCACCCTCTCTTCTTCTTATATCATTTCGTGACCCGCCAGCGAGCTTCACACCATCACCTTCGGTCCTCCTCCCTCTTCCTGTCTCTATCATGTCCATCTCTCGCTCTTTTCTTCTCAATTAGAAGTCACACTTTGTCTTCTCGGTGCCGTTTCCCTCTGCCTCACGGAATCGATTTCGTGGCACCCTTATTTCTCCTCAGACATGTCGGCTTCCGACTCCCGGTGTTCTGCCGTTGCTACTCACCGTCAAGCCGTCTTCTCGCCTCTCCTCTCCTCTGCGTCAAGCTCATCGTCGCTACCGTCGCTTGATGGATGCAGTGCGCCGGTCTCCTGCCGTCAGCGCCGCCTTCGGCCATCGTGCTGCTCCGAGACTCCGCCGTTAATGCTCGGCAGTTTTTGCTCGCCGACAAGACAGAGATACACCTCTCTAGCCTTTGATGTTGAGATTTGCGCTCTTGGGTCTATCTGATTTTGATTGGGGAAGTGAGTGTGTGTGTGGAGATTGAGTCGAGGGTGGTGGATTACGGGTCGGATGATTAATTGGGTAAAATGGGCATATGATAATATTAACCAAAATCGTGAAATGGTCACGTGTTTAGGACCACTTTTGGAATTTACTCATTATTTATTTGAGAAATCTTAATGTATTTCCTTATTTTTTTAAGTTCTTATTTATTAATTAAAGTTCATGGAAAACTTTAATTAATCTCGTCGTCCCGTTCCCAACAAAAACTACTTCGCACAACGCAAGTCAATTAATATTTGGTATTGTTCCAAATATTAATTCCAAATTCGATCGTCGATCCATTCTGCAACATACCACACATAGTACTTTAAACAATCCAAACGAAGGTAGAATATTCCCATCAACAATTCGATTCACACTACCGAAGTATGAATATTTATTCAACTTACACACTTCCCTTCGCACAACCAAACAATTAGTCCCTTGGTGTTATGCCAAGTACTACAGCAGCTCATCATCATATCCACTTAATCAACCAAGATTCGTATTTCACAAAGTTCATAGAAAAAATTCATCGTGCTCAAGCGTATTATTCGTGTGACCAAAAATATTTAATTCCTTGCCCCGTGAGAAATTAAATATTATTTTTAGAAATTCTTTTTTAATCACCATATCGCATTCAATAAACAAAAAAAATTATTATTCAAAAATCGCTGGTGTTATACATGCCTTTTAGTGTATCAATCCTAACAATCTACCACTTATACTCAAAACAAGCTTTTGAGTATACCCACTGCCAAAACTACTCTTTCACTTTTACTCTAAGGCCCTACTTAGTATGATGGAATGGAATGACATTCCTACCTCCATTCCATTCCTTTGCATGATAAAATTTTTTCTTAGGAATCACCTATTCCATTTGGAATGGTCATTCCATTCCACATGGGAATAACCAATTCATCCATTTAGCTAAGGAATGGTCATTCCATTCCATTTCATTTTCTTTTCTTCTTATTTTAAATTTTAACAAAATTATATAAATATTATTTTATATTATATTTAAATTTAATATCATCACAATTTTATAATAAAATTAAAATTTTTAAATTTTTAATAATTGAAAAATCTCTCACACACACTATACCACCACATATGCACACACACAACACCACATATACACACCCTGCCACACGTACATACACAACACCACATATACACACATAAGAAAAATGGAGTATTTGGCAAAAATATTTTTGAATAAGTATTTTTTTGGTAGAATCAACATATTAATTATTCATATTTCATTCCATTCCATTTCTATATTATTTGCAGTTATCAAACATAGGAATGGAATCAATCAAGGAATCATAACTCTATTCCATTTGCATTCCTTGTGCTTACCAAAAACAAGAATGGAATGAAATTGTCATTCCTTTCCCACCTTCATTCCATTCACATCTCCATTCTATTCCCTCCTCATTCCATTCCATCATACCAAGAAGCTTCTTGGTATGATGGAATGGAATGAGGAGGCCTTGGTATGATGGAATGGAATGAGGAGGGAATGGAATGGAGATGAGAATAGAATTCATTCTTGTGGTTGGTGAATGTAAGGAATACAAGTGGAATGGAATTGCTATTCCTTATTTGATTCTATTTCTATGCTTGGTAACACAAATAACATAAGAATGGAATGAAATGTAATATGAATAATTAGTATGCTGATTCTACCAAAAAATATTTATTCAAAAATATTTTTGCCAAATATTTTAGATTATATTATTTTGTACTATACACGTAAATGAGTGTGTGCATATGTGGTGTATGTATGTGTGAATATATGTGTTGGTACGTATATTTGGTGGTGTGGTGTTGTGTGTGTACATGTATGGTGGTGGTGTGTGTGCATATGTGCTTGTGTGTGTTTGTGTGTGTGTATTTAGTGTTGTGTATGTTAGTGTGGTGGTGGTGTGTGTATATGTGGTGTTGTGTGTGTATACATGTCTGGTGGTGGTGGTGTGTGTGTTGATGTGTGTGCGCGGAGGTGTATGCGTGTGTGTTTTTGTGTGCTGAGTGTGTGTGTGTGTGTGTATGTGTGTGTTTTGCTGTGTATGTGGGAGGAGTGTTGTGTGTGTGAAATGGAATGGAATGGTCATTCCTTGGCTAAATGGATGCAATGACTACTCTCATGTGAAATGGAATGGTCATTCATAAGAGAAAATTATACCAAATAAAGGATTGGAATAGAGGTAGGAATGTCATTACATTCCCTCATTCCATTCCTCCATACCAAGTAGGGCCTAAGTAGGTAATATTAGACCATGATACATAACACTTTCAATCTTTTCACCTTATGATATTTAATTTTATTTTACCTATTTTCGTACGTGAGAGCGGGATATAAGGACAAATCCATACCAAGGATTGGATGAGGATATGTCCACAGGTGTCGGGCATCAATAGTCACTCCTATGACATGATCCATGGATCGATTGTGGTCCGAGAATGAAAGAGAAGGCACGCCGAGGAGACTTCATGGAAGATGTGAGTCTAAGAATGAGAGAGTATGGGAAGGCTCGGATTTGAGGACAAATACTTTCCAAGAAGGGGAGGATGATACGATCATATATGTGATCCATCAAAGGATTAACCAAAAAAGGTGAATCATGGATAATTGGGGACCCAACAAGAGGGCAAAGTCATGCCAGGGAGATAAGTTGCAGCTAGAGCAGGATTCAATAAGTAATCGTCCTACTATGGTCGTTTTACGAAAGTTGTGCATTAGTGGGTGATTCCATAGAGAACGCACTGGAATTATGGAAGGACAACACCTAATCGGGCATTTCGCTCGATTATGACTAGTGACTCCATAGAGTTTTCTTGAGCCGAGTGAAATGAGGCGTGGAAATCATCCGGTTAAGCATTTGGCGTTGTATTGCCAAATTTATCCATTTTTAAGGCTTTTTTTGGATTTTTAGCCATGCCTATATATATTCATTTGTGAAACTTTCAAACTCAGCTTGTTGATGAATGCATATTGTAATAGTCTCTAATGGAGCATTTTCCTTGGTGAGATTTTTATCTAATTCATAATTTGATTAGGTTGCTTGATTTCTTCTTTGTAGATTGAATCAAGTATAAGTATGCACCTATGGTTTGTGTAATCATGGGATAGTGGAGCCAATTGAGAGTTTTGGTATGTAAAAGTTGCCTAGGGTTGCTTCCATTGTTTGTGTTGAGGTCTTGAAGTCCCAAGCACAATTTTTCCTCACATACACCTCTTCCCTTTCTTTCCCTTCCATCCTATTCTTTAGGATCTAATTTTTGTGGCTAGATCGACTTATCCCTTTGGTGTTAGTTGTTGATCACCCACTTAGGTGCATCCTGCGCAAATCAATGGATCATCCAATGAAGATGCATATCATCTTACAAGTGCGATACATTTTGCAAATCATCTTACTTTTCATTCCAAGACAATACATACTGATGTAAGTTATTATTGGATACGTGATGCGCTAGATAAAACTTGATTGAACTCGAAACACAGAGATGATAATGGGGTTGATATGATAATTGAGATTTGGCCAAGATATAAGTTTGAAGTATATTGTTCTTTTTCCGAATGACAAGATCCTCCATATAGTTGTGATGGGAGAGATTTGTTGGGTTAGAGCTCTCAACTTGTGGGAAAAAAAGACTTAACTAGAATTAGTCCATTTAACCACAAAATTAGGTCAAAGGAGTCTAATAGAATTAGTTCATTTAACAACAAAAATAAGTCAAAGGAGAATGCATAACACCCTACCTTTATTGTAGAAGACGTCCATATTGAGAAGAGAGAGAGAATCATGTAGAAGGACAGAAAATGGAGAAGTGTACTCTTCAAATGAGTCTTGGTTTTCTATACGATTGGAGGTCCAAATATTACCCGGTCATCCAGACATTTTAACTGAAGGTAGAAGAATCATCAAGATTTATCCTCTCCGAAGCAGATGGAATTTGAAGTGTTAGACATTCATTTATTATGTTTTGAACATGGCTGCTGTGTTTTGAGAAGTTTATTTCATCTGTTTTGAAGTTTTATTGATTATGTAATATATTTGTTGTGTTGTTAAGGACTAGATATCATTGGAGAACTTCTTGGTTGTATTTTCTCATTGATGATAGTGGATTTGTAGATCGGTTGGTCTCATGGTTATTAATCTCATCACTTTGAAGAGGGTTTTCCACATAAAATTTTCTGTGTTACTATCTTTTATTCTCGATTCTATATCAGTAAATTGTGCTACGAACCATTGGCGGACCTTCATTGGGGTTTGGGGGTCCCATGGAACCCCTAACATTCGCAACAAGTATATATATATATATATAGGATGCTGATCAAAACAAGTATGGTTTTAAATAAAGAATACAGGCCAAATTTCAGCCATAGGATCTGGCGAGATCATCTTGATTTTAAAAGATCTGATGGCTCAATTAATTCACTAAATCTTGTTATTTTATTCAATAAAAATCCAATAAGGTTAATTAAGTAATTAGCTCTATCACGTTGGTTATGGCATCTCCTATAATCTTGCCATTTCTCTTTCCACTATCAAAGTATACGCGTGAATTATGAGATAAATTTCTTCAACTGCATCTTCTACGTATATTTATCTTCTTCAGCCATTGTAACATCAAACTTCCATTATAATTGTTTCAGATTATTATTTTCCATTCTCAAATATATATCATCGTCGTTGGAAGATCATAACTCCAATCGCGTTCTAGATTAGTCTGTTCAATTTTATATTCTATATCATCATCGTTGGCAGATCCCAAACTCCAAAAATGGAATCCGACACACATTCTACTTCGCACGTAGATAATCAATCATATTCCGATGACGTTGTTGGGAATACAGGTTATGGTCATATTTTTTATTTTCATTTGTTTGTTATGTATCTGTTTATGTCATCGTATTCGTTTATATGAATCTTTTTAAATATATTATTTGATCGATTTGTCTGCTATGATTCGATTTCTATATAGTATGACACATTTTAGTTTGAGATAGTTGTATGAGTTGTATGCCGCGATTTTATCCTATTATGACATATTATATCATTCTATATCCAGTAGATGGAAGCTTGTTTTACTTATCAACTTTTTTTGGTGTTTTCTGATTATGATTTATTACAGATGTAAATACACCAGAATGCCCTATAGAACTTAAACCATTTGTTGGTCGTAGCTTCCCCACATTGAACAACGCAATTGAATTTTACGAGAACTATGGTCGACGTGTTAGTTTTGATACAAGGAAGAACGGTTCTAAGAAGGTTGATAATATCACCATATGGTTTTACATGGTGTGTAACAGAGAAGGTGAACAAAAATTTAGCGATCAACAACTGAGATGGAGACGTATGAACTTGAAGGCGCTGAATGGTTCGTTTCTATGTTCGAATCAAGAAAGTTTTAGGTTCCTGCATACTTTTGGGACTTCCCTAACAGTTCTTTGATAAAGACGACTTCTGTTTCGGAATCTCAGAACAATTTTTTCAAGAGGTATACTCAGTCCAGGGCTAACCTTGTTGTGTTTTTAATGAATTTCAACAATGCTGTTGATGCCCAAGACAATAGATTAAGTTTTTGTCATATAAAACACTAGTTTTATGTCATGACTCTAATGTTGCATAAATATGACCCAATGTACCCACATACTGTTATGACATATAAAATCGTTTAGTATGACCCAAAACCATAACTACTGTTTTTAATTAATTGTGTTTGCATGCTTCAATCGTACTAGCTTTATTAATATGTTAAAAACGTGAGTAGAATCACGTTTTTGTTTTTTTAATATGTTCAAAACATGAGAATATTCTTCGTTCGTACTACTAATTAGTTTTTTCATGCGAACATATATATCAAATTGTATGAGGCATTCTGGTATTCAGTAGTTTTACGCCATGCCTCATCTGTTGGTACATTATGGCACAGATTAACCTAACAATTCTATGTCACACATTCAATATATATACAAGAAACAAAAGGAAAGCATTCAAAGTTCATTTTAAAGGAATTTTTTCTCAGCTTATAGATGAAACAGTATATAGTACCAATGATATCCAGCCGCCGATTAAAACATGATTCAAAAACAAGAGAAATACTATCTTTAAAGAAATGAACAAAATGATCCACTAATTTAAGTGAAGACATAACCATTTGGCGAGATCCATAGTTTGCTATCATGTTTTCTACGTTGATCTTTTTTTTCTTGTTCTCGTTTGCATAATGTTTAGATGCCGCCTCTTTAGGGTTCAACGCGCTGTGATTATTTCCTGCCAACATCAACACACGGTTGTATTTAGCTCGTAAATACTGAAGCACACCTTTGTTTTTAGTCGATAGTCCACAATTCCATTGACCCCCTCTTTCACCCATGTAGACTTCAAGGTGTCTAAGCAAGTAAACGCCGCTGTCATCAACATTGTCTGTCGTTCTCAAACTCATCTTCAACATCTGAATAGGTACGTTAATCATTGATTTGCATTAATTGTGACAACCAATCATTGCTAAATATTTACAAAAGAACGTCCTCTGTAAAACATGCAATGTATTAGTATCAACAACAATTAAGTAGTACTGTGAGGACTAATGTGCCATCCATACCAATGTCTCTGGAATATAACCGTAGGTGAATTGCAAGTCATGGTCTTCTCCATCTTTACAAGCATCTATAATCACCACTGTTTTTCGTTGGAAGCAAAAGCACACAGTGTAGTACCTTTTTGAAACGCAGAATGCAAAGAAAACCTATATTTTGTAATATGTTAGACAGTTTTGAACATATGAGTGGAGGTGTCACGACCGCCCTTTAGGGTTAATAAATACGGGCGATCGTGATTAAAAGAACTTAGTAAACAGATAAAGGAAACTAGGGTTTCAATAAAGAGTTTGACCAATAATTAATATTTAATAAAAAGGGGCCAAGAGGTTGACATTATCCAAATAATTAGGTTCAAAGCTAAAAGATTGATGAGTAAAAATAATGTCTCAGCGGGAGCGTTCAAGAGAAAAAGTGACGTCATGTGTGGAGACACAACGACACTCGTAGTTCACAACTGACCAAACCATGCTTCACTTTTAAATTTCTCAACACCACCAATTGCTCGCCGCCGCTCAACCTGCACATAGGGAAAACACATGCAGGGCTGAGTACTTAATATACTCAGTGGGCTCATGCCGAAAACATTTTCAATAAAAATATTATTTATCATGCCATACATAAGTAACCATCGGGGTTTAGCTTTAGAAAGGCCTGAGGCACTCAAAATCATTTCCCATTGTAAAAGTCGACTGATCAGTCATTTTCCCATAGACGTTAGCCATATCTGCCAATACATGACTGGAAATGTGGCCACAAACCAAGCCAGTAGACCGGCCAGCCCGTACGCTAGCACACGATCTACCATAGGTGTACACTAATCCAAGTAGGGTTTGCGGCCCTGCGAGGACCCGAATTGGATTTATATAATAATGGCATAAAGCCACATCAGATAGGCACGTTAAAAATCAAATCACATCATGATAAATACAGTTTCATTCCCATCGATAAAATATTTAGGACGTTGTCCGTATTTAAAAGAAAGCCCACCTCGACTGCTTAATTCTCAAGTACTTTCTTCCCCTTGGTATCACGATTCACTTGCAATGATTCACCTTTAACATTTAGATAATATATATGAACAAACTTTTCAAATAAATAAATAAAAATGCATGCCTCTTAATTAAAATTATTTATCTCATTTTTTTTCATTTTTTTTGGTTATTCGGCGGCCGCCCATAATTCCTCCGTTGGCTCCTCGTATTTTACACCATGATGTCAAATAAATTCCCAAAATTTATTCAAGTGCATAACTTGAACTATCACAACTATTTCCCTTTTGTTAAGAAAATTATGTATATTCTGGGCTTGAGATAAATCATTCATACTTCAAAATTAATTCGGGATTTAATTAAATGGTTCGTCACGATTAATTATCGGTCCAAAGATTTATTTAAAAGCCCCAAAGCTTAATTACCTCCCCACCTTATATCTCCAATTAAAATTTTAAGGCTCAAAGATTTAAATGGAGCCCATAGATTTAATACATCCTACCATTTAAATTGTGAGGCCCAAATGTTTTTTTTGAATAACCAAGCCCAAACTTCTTCTCCATCCTCTCCCACATCTTTTTCCCTCTTTCTCACTCTCTCTCTCCGACAGAATTGGGGAAACTCCATCCCATCGTCTTCACCAAAATCCGACTGCCCCATCGTCGCTCCCCGGTCGCGTCGGCCCTCACGCCAGCGACCAACGCTCGCCGGGAGAACCGGTGCTGCTGTCGCGCCGCTGCTCCGTCGCCGTCCAGATCCGTCTGCCGTCGCTGCCAGACGCCGGGAAGACGCAATGCTGCCGCTGCTGTACCGGTCAGTCGTACAGCAACGCGCTGCTGCTCCGTCGCCGCCTCTCAGCCTTCGGTGGTCGTGCAGCCCCGAAACCAACCCGAAACAGTCCCGATTCCCTCCGAACAGCCCCAAAACGTCCCAGAACTAACCCGATTACAACCGAACAGATAAGTTCTCATTCAACATTATGTTCTTTCGTTTTAAATTTTTGATTAATTACAGTGTGTGTTTAACTGCGGTGTTTGATTGGTGATGGTTTGTCACGCCCGCGCTTTCTAAGGATAGGAAGCACGGGGAATCGTGACTAGTGGGGGAATTAAGAAGCAGGGAAAGAAAGGGAAACAATCAAAGAAAGTACGACATATCGATCGAAATACGAAATTTCATTTATCAACAGGGTTCCAAATCCCGAAGGTACATAACGTGAATGACATAGTTTGACAATTCAAAGGAAATCAAAGAAATTCCTAAACTTGGCATAGCGGAAGCATTTGAGAGTTAGCTACTACTATGTATGAAGACACAATAGCAACCGGATCATTTATTGAATACTGTCTCTGTCCAATACTCAACATCCTCCGTCCCCCGTCTACGCTCAACCTGCACATAGGGAAAACATATGCAGGGGCTGAGTACTTGATGCACTCAGTGAACTCATGCCCGGAATACATTCATCGTTAAGATATGTCAAGCCATCATTGAGTGAAACTCGGGTTTTACTTTAAAAGGCCGAGAAACACTAAATCATTCCTTAAAAGGTGTCTGCAGACACATATAATTATCATCCTCCATCATATACCATATCTGAACCATCATGTGAAACAAGAATGTGGCCACAAACTCGATCACTGGACAGGCCGACCACAAAGGACGGCTCACGATCCCCATCAGTGCACTAGTCCGAGTAGGGACTCACTCCCTAGTCAGACCCGAATTCGTTAACCATCAAAGTCTAGTAGGACATTATCCTAGTAGACAATCATATAGGCAATTCAAAACATAAAATACGGCATGACATACTATTTTAAACCGCCCTTATTTCACCATAACATATCATTGCAAATAAAAGAGTTTAAGTAATAAAGCCGACCTCAAAAGCTTAGGATTTCCGTAAAAAGTTCTTCGTTCTGACTTTTAGCGTGCGTGCAAACCACCTTCTCGGAAAATACATAAAATTCATATCAATCTCGGTAACAAAAACCATTTTAGAATGCATGCACTCTAATTAAATCTTTTAATTCGTTTTCTCGGTTTTCATGCATTTTCAGTTATTCAGCGGCCGCCCAAGGCGTCGCGTGCGACGCCGGTCGGCCGCTTGCGCTCGTTCTTTTCCTCCGTTGGCTCCTCGTATTTTCCATGTCGTCAGAATAATTTCTAAAAAAATTATTCAAGCGCATGCTTAACTTTTCGTAATTATTTACCGTTGAAAAAGTATCATTTCATACTTAGGTAAATTATTCATTCTTCAAAAAGTCTTTCGGGAATTAATTAAATAATTCGCCACGATTATTTATCGGCCCAACGATTTAATTAAAGTCCAAGAATTAATGAGTTGCCCCCAACCAAAATCTCCTTAATATTAAAAAGAAAGGCCCATTCTTATTTTCTCAATTTTTACCTTTAGAGTCCAAACAATTGAAAGGTTTGGCCCAATTTCTACAAACAACAAAAGAGGCCCAATCTTCTTCACTCTCCTACCCCACTTCTCTCTCTCCTCTTATCTTCTTCTTCTCTATCTTCTCTCTACCCGCCTCTCTCTCGGGGAGAAAAAAAAAAGAACGCAGCAGCCGCCTCTGCCGTGAAGACACGCCCCCGTAGCTGCTGAACCGGCCTGCTGTTCGTCGGCGTCTCCACTCCTCAGCGGAAATCGCCGCTGCAGCGAGGAGGGAGGACGCCGTGTGCTGCCATCGCTGCTCACTGCCGTCGCTGTGCGGTCGCTGCCGCCGCTGACCGCCACTGCTGCTCCGTCGCCGCCTGGAGTCAGCCGCCGCTGCTGCTCCGTCGACAGTTGCTGCTGCCACGAGGAGGAGCCGCTGCTGTCACCGGCAGCTCGCCGCTGCCGGCTGCTTCCTCTTCTCCGGAAACACTCCGAACCACCCCGAATCAACCCGCAACAAGCGTTCTCATTATAAAGTTAAGTTCTTTCGTATCTTCGATTGTGTTCGGCTCTTGTTCGATTGGTTGATTGTTAATTGGTTGAGTTGGTTATGGAAAGGAATTATGAAATTGATATATGCAAGCTATCATTTAATCATGCTTTAAGATATAGAAAAGAGTATACCTCAAAAATGGTTGATTTTGGTGGTGAATGGACAAGAATGGTGAAAACAAGAATGAACTCTTTCTCCTCCTGCTTCCTCTCGGCTCTCTCTCGATTTCTCTCACTCTCTCTCTCTCTCTCTCTTTTTCTTGTTTGAAGTTGTGGATGTGAAGTGTTAGAGAAGAGCATAAGTTGAGGAGTGGTGGTGACTCTTGGTTTGTGGGTATTGATGGTGGAAGGTAGAAGGTGGAGGAAATGGGGAGTCCCCCCCATGAAGTGGAAAAACCGTCGGCCACCTTGTGGGAAAGAGGAAGAAGAAAGCTTTTGGGCTTGGAAAAAAAAAGTATTTCACTTCTTCTATGTTGTGGGCTCAATTAATTTATTTTTCGTTTGGGTTAAAAGATAAATTGGAAGCCCAAGTTAGTAACATACTATTATTTGGTGGATTTAAAAAGTAATAAGAATCCAATTATTTTGTATTTAATTGGACTTCAAATTTAGTTTGGAAAGTCCAGAATAAATTCATACATTATAATTTTTCGTATTTTCCCTCGTCAATTAAAAATTCACGGGAACTTTATTAAATTTCGTTATCTTGTCTTCACAACGATTAAAAAACGCCCAACGCAAAATTATACTATTTGGTGTAGTTCCAAATATAATTCCTTCGACCGTTCCTCGATTTACGTGCGTCATCTTCCATAAAAAGTATGGGCGTTACATGGTTCGAATAACTGTGTTACGTGTGGGAAAGGTGGATGATGATATGCTGTGAAACAATTGCTATAGGAATTTCATGCTTTAGGATCGAGTAAAAATTATACCTCCTTGAGTAGGACTTAGTTGTGTAGTTCGCAAGGTTGAAAAGGAAAATTCTTGAAGCTGGAAAATTTTGATTTCTTGAATTGAAATTGAGCAGAATGGGTCTTGGTTCTTCTTGCTTGCGGAGAGCGTGTAGAATAGGAAAAATAACTGAATTGGAGATTAAAAATAGAGGGATGGGTGGTTTGGATGTGAGAGAGATTTGGGGAGAGAGGGGAACGGTTTATCCAACGTGGGGAAGGAGAGAAATTTTGAATTCTTCCTTCTTTTTTAGTTTAATATTTTATTTGCACGGAGGAGGAAGATCTCTACTAAATCTTTATTTAAAATTGAATTAATGTCGATTGATGACGATATTTAATTAGATTGGCTTAAATCACAGTCCATTGTATTTTATGTTAAATTGTGCAGTCCCCAATTTATTTATCACGGACTGAATTTTTGTATTATTTATTCAGTTTATCCGATCCAACTCGCGGAGTGAGTCCAATATATTTATTCCTCACGGAAATGAATTATTTTAGATTCGCACAGTAATTTATTTCACAAATCTCTAGTCCAACAATTCCACTCAACAATTAATTCACCAACAATTAATTCGCGGACTTCGCAATATTAATAGCATTGAATTCAAGTACTTTAGGGTTCACAAATTAGGTTTAGAAAAACGGGGCGTTACAGGAGGCCTTTCTCAAATTAAATTGCAATTATATCATGGATGCAACAACAACATACCATATCTATGTCCCCCATTTGAAGTGTGGTATTTCGCTGACCTCTTTGTCAATGTTTGAGGCAAATTCATCTAGTATGTCCGCATCATCAACTTTTCCATTAGACTCCACAACCGTGTAAAGCTATACATGTTTATATCAGAAGAGTTAGTTCACAAATTTATGTAAAAAATCATGTGTTTGGTTAACTCACTGCAGGGTATGTTGTGAAAAATAGCCTTTTGGGAGAAGTGACCGATTTCAAAGCTTCCATATGGTACAAAGCAGAAGGCACTAATTATTCCACTAGAAACCTCATGATGCGGCAGTAACGAACAGAATTCCAAAGGCATGACTTCAACAACTCGGTCATTGTATATAATATGTTCTCTGGTATTCAAACAATTATTAATTTGTTATTAGGTCAAAGATACAACATGTACGTTGATATCATAACACTTACTCATTTCCGTGGTAAGTGGTCATCAACCAGTAATACATAACTCGTTCATCTGGAGTAAGCTTGCGTGACACTGTAACTTCTCTCTCAAGAAATGGTGAATGCAATGCATTAGAATATACTATGTGTTCAGTTTAGGCAGTGCACGCCCTACTACATTCAACTAAATAGATAATTACAACAAATCTTACTTGTTCGTTTGTATAGACGACTAAATCTTTGCCCAGTTTTGGTTCTGACTTATTAGCGAAAGGTGTGACAAAATCCTCATCAACCTCATCACATTCTATGTACGCTTCCACTGCAGACTTTACAATGGCTTCCACATCGAGTTCCTTATCCTACATATTATTTTTATCAGAAAGGTACATAAGACGTTATACAAAACTGGAGTATTTCTTTGATAATGTAATTAAGGATAGACACATACATTAGTTTCATCCTTGCTTCTAAGCTTATTATCCAAAATTGTTATTGATTTCGTTCCCGAAGCTTCCGAATAAAATTCATCAGAAGCATCATCTCCTCCGCCTTCCATGTAGTCAGCCACGACTAATTTTACAATCTCTTCCACATTGATAGATCCATCCTATTTGATGGGGTACGAACTAAACCCTAATGGCAAGCCCAATAACAGTGACGGCCCATCAGCCCAGAGCCCAAGAAAGAGTATCTGTTCGGCACCAAAGAGTTCGGCACGACCAAAGAGTTCGGACTCAGCCTACAGCTCGGTAAAAGCCGACCAGTCAAGCTCTCCTCTCAGATCGGCAAGAGTTGATCGGTAAAGTCTAGCAGTTCGGTCTCAGCATTCGACCGAACTAGGAGTTAGTGGACTCATGAAAGGCCTCCACGACCTCCACTATACCCACGATCTATTTAGTGGTATGAAGCAGTTATTGAGCAGTTATTGCTCACCCACGATCTTGTTAGTGGGGCTGCAAACCACGATCTTAGTTCAATGTATAAATAGAACTTAGATCAGATAGAAAAGGGTTAAGCTCTCTAGAGATAAAATACCATATAGCAAGTCTGTGTTGTAAGCTGTAATCCCAGATCAAGCAATACAATCTTGCCCTCCCTTCTTCCCGTGGACGTAGATTTACCTCAGTAAATCGAACCACGTAAATTCTGTGTCATAATCTTCATTCTCTACCAGCATTTATTAACATCAATAATTCGCGGATTCATCACTGGCGCCGTCTGTGGGAACATAAGAACGAAATTTGTGATAAAGCGAATTTTTGATCCATTTTTTCCACCCAAAAAATGCATACCAGATCGCAGAATACCCGTATTCCAGCCCGTGAGAACCAGGAGGAAGCCAATCCATCCCATAGGTCGGGAAAACAGCCTAGGGATAAATCCACCACCAGTTCTCATGGCGAAGGAACAAGCCGCTCCAAAAATCGTCCCACTGAGTCTTCCCAGCAGCCCGATTTGAATGAGGCTGTCAAGCAGTTTTTGGCTGAAAAGCAGGAGGAATTCTTAACCTTCCTGCGAAAAAGCCAAAAGCAGCCGGAGACGAAAACGACGGATTCTCCTTCTCCCTCCGCACAAGAAAGTCACTACCGCAGTAGTGTCGCATCTCCCAGGAGAAAGAATCCCCGTCCCCCACATATTCCAGCTCCTCCTCGGTACCGGAATCACAGGAGAACTCAATCTCCTCCATACCGACGAGATATCGGATTCGCCGTGTACGGAGCACTGAAGACTCCGTTCTCGGACGACATCACCCGAACTCCCCTACCACAGAACTACCGAACTCCGTCGATGACTTACGACGGGCTCGTGGACCCTCACGATTTCTTGGGGCGCTATCAATATAACATGGCGAACCAGGGTCTCAACGAGGTCCACATGTGCAAGCTGTTTCCCGAGCTGCTCATCGGGAACGCGAGAAGGTGGTTCGATAGCCTCCCCCAGGGCAGCATCAGATCTTACCGAGATCTAATGGATGCCTTCCACAGGAGGTTCTTTCAGAAAGCGGAAGCCCGAATCACTTCGGCTCAGCTGCTTTCCATTCGTCAAGGTCGCGACGAAAAAATCAGCGACTTTATGACAAGATTCCACAAGGAATGCCTGCAAGTAGACGATCTCAACGATCTGCTTGTCATCTCGGCATTCCAAAATGGAATCTTGCCCGGAGCTCTCTACAGGAAGCTCGTTGAGTGCGGTCCGCAGACAGCTCAGGAAATGTGGGACATTGCGGACCAGTACTCCCGGGCCGATGAGGCAGACCGTCGCAAACGGTCGTTAGACAGCTCATCGACCCGAGGAGACAGAAGGAAGCCCGATCATAGCGATCAGGGGCATCCTCGCCGGACTCCATTTGAAAGAATTCAAAGGGCTCCGGTGCAAGACAGATTGGGACCTCGTCTCAATCCCGAGAAGTCGCCCGCTCAGTTCGTACCGCTGAACAAGCCGAGAGCGGAAATTTTCGAACTGCACTCTGACCTGTTCGAAAAGCCAAAGCGGATGACGAAATCAGCCGCGCGCCGACCCCAGGATAACTACTGCTCCTACCATCAAGACCACGGTCACGATACCGAGGAGTGCAGAAACTTGGCTGCAGGTATCGATGTTCTTGTGAAGGCAGGGACATTGAAAAAATACCGAAGTAAGCAGCCAAAGAAGAATAAAAAGCAGAGTGGTGCGAACTGCGCTCCTCAGGATCCGAAAAGGCAGCCGGATCCCGAAGACGATGACGAGCCGCAATATGATGGAGTAATCCAGACTATTGACGCGCTCCCTGCCGGGAAGACCAAGTCGTCCCTAAAGTCAGAACGCAGAAGCTCCAATCGAGAGGAGCCAACGCATAAAAGGCTGAAGCAGGACGAAGTGATTACGTTCTCGGCTGCTGATCCCGTCCCGGCCATCTCTCCTCACCAAGACGCCATTGTCATCCAAGCCGGAGTGGCAAACAAACTGATCCACAGGGTGTTTGTGGATACAGGAGCGTCGGTTAGCATTCTTTTTAAAGAGTGCTTCGACAAACTAGAAGTGGACCCAGCTCGGCTCAGTCCGGCTCCGCTTCCCCTGAAGAGCTTCACCCAGGAGGACACCCGTCCTGAAGGTATTATCAGCCTTCCGATCACGGTGGGGAAAGCGCCTACTAGCTCCAGTACGATGATTGAGTTTTTCGTGGTGAAAGCTCGGTCCCCGTACAACGTCATCCTGGGAAGAGACTGGCTCAACACAGTTCGGGCCGTTTGCTCCACCTATCACCTCACCATCAAGATCCCTACTAAAGGAGGGATAGCGGTCATCCGAGGTGACCAAAAGAGAGCAAAGGAATGTCTGCAAATTGCGCTTAGAAGTGCCGAGCAGTCAGATCGGCACCACCAAGCATAGCAATCACAGCAGCCGGAGTCAGAGGCGATGACCGAAGTCATACCGGAGCCGAACTCGATGACAGTTCAGCTGTACGAAGACGATCCATCCAGAACGGTTAAGATCGGCTTCGCGGGAACGCCCCTACTTCGGGAAAAAAACCATCCAGCTCCTCAAGGAGTATAAAGACGTCTTTGCATGGTCTCCGTTGGACATGACCGGAGTGCCCCCCGAGGTAATCACTCATCGGTTAAATATTGATCCTTCAGTCCGGCCGATAAAACAGAAGCAAAGACTCTTTGCGGCAGAACGAAGTCAAGTCATCCATGACGAAGTCCGTCAATTATTGAAGGCGGATGTGTTATTCGAAGTGAAGTATCCTTCGTGGGTGGCCAATCCTGTCATGATCAAGAAAAAGGAAGGAGGATGGCGGATGTGCATAGATTTCACCGATCTAAATAAGCACTGTCCCAAAGATTGCTATCCCCTTCCGAACATAGATAAAAAAGTAGAAGCTTTGATAGGCTTTGAAATTTTTTGTTTTCTTGATCTGTACAAAGGATACCATCAAGTTTTAATGGATGAGATTGACGCTTCAAAAACGGCCTTCATTACTGATTTCGGCATTTTCGCTTATAAAAAGATGCCATTCGGTTTAAAGAATGCCGGAGCCACTTATCAAAGGATGGTAGACAAGCTTTTTCGGCACCTGATTGGAAAGGAGGTCGAAGTGTATGTTGACGATATAGTCGTCAAAAGCAAAAGCACTTCGGAGTACGAGCACAACCTCAAGTCCACTCTCAACGTGCTCAAGAAAGCCAACCTCAAACTTAATCCCCAAAAGTGTACCTTTTTGGTAGATTCGGGAAAGTTTCTGGGTTGTTGGGTTTCAAAGGACGGACTCAAGGCAAACCCCTCAAAAGTTCAAATCGTTCAGAACATGGCAATGCCGAAGTCCATACATGACGTGCAAAGGCTAACCGGATGTCTAGCCGCACTGAATCGATTCCTTTCCCAAGCAGCCGAAAAGCAACTGCCGTTCTTCAAGGTGTTGAAAAAGGCACCAAAGTTCGAGTGGGGAGCCGAGCAGAAAAAGGCCTTTGACGAGCTCAAAAGTTATCTAGCCGAGCTTCCTATTCTCTCTGCTCCAACCGAAGCCGAAGTAATATTCTTATACTTAGCGGCATCGGATCAAACCATCAGCGCGGTGCTTGTACGAGAAGAAGGCCTAAAGCAGCTTCCCATCTACTTTACAAGCCGAGCATTAAGAGGTCCAGAAACAAGGTATCAACCTCTGGAAAAAATTGCTCTGGCATTAGTAAATGCAGCAAGGAGACTGCGGCCATACTTCTATGCTCACAAGGTATGCGTCTTAACTGATCTGCCACTTCGGCAAGTGTTGACCAAACCAGAAGCATCAGGCAGAATCGCCAAGTGGGCTATAGAGTTGGGAGAGCACACAATTGAATACCTACCTCGGAAAGCCATCAAGGGACAAGCCTTGGCAGATTTTCTTGCAGAAGCAAAGTTCGATCAAGCAATTCCTGTTATTGCCGAACAGAAGAATTCTGCCAATGCCGAACTAGCACAGCCCTTGGAATCCGAAGTAGAGCCGCCGGACTGCTGGAGCGGATTCGTAGATGGAGCTTCAAACAAGATGGGAAGTGGAGCTGGTATTTTACTTGTCGCTCCCGACGGACACGAGGTAACCTACTCACTTCGGTTCCTATTCCCCACTACTAATAATGAAGCCGAGTACGAAGCCCTCCTGGCCGGACTCCAGTTAGCGCAAAGTCTGCTCGTCAAATCTCTCAAAGTCCATTGTGATTCACAAGTCATAGTAAATCACATGTTGGGTACAAGTGAAGCTCGTGACGAGAGAATGAAGAAGTACTTGGACAAAGCGCAAAACATCAGCCGAAGTTTCTCCTATTTTCGGATAATCCGCATTCCCAGAGCGGAAAATAGCCGAGCAGATACCTTAAGTAAGTTGGCCTCAGATCCGAACTCAAAGGCGGAAGAATTAATGCATCGAAGCATTGATGAAGCCGAGGTACATTCAGTATCCAGCTCGCCGAACTGGATGACGCCGATCTTGCAGTATCTGGATCAAGGACAATTGCCCGAGGATAAGAGAGAAGCTCGGAAGATCACATGCCGAGCACTTCGGTACGAGCTTCATGAAGGAGTCCTCTTTAGAAAGTCTTACCTCCAGCCGTTATTGCGGTGCGTAGGACCAGAAGAGACGGACTACATCCTCAGAGAAGTTCATGAAGGATCGTGCGGTAGCCACATCGGAGCCAGAGCTTTAGCTAAAAAAGTTCTGAGATGGGGATATTATTGGCCAACCATGGTACAAGAGGCAGTGCAGCTCGTCAAGAAGTGTACGAAGTGCCAAATTCATGCAAATGTCCCAAGGATGCCGCAGACCGATCTATACACTATGCAAAGCCCTTGGCCTTTCATGCAATGGGGCATAGACATAGTGGGACCACTTCCTCAAGCTCCTCGGCAAATGAAATTCCTTATCGTTGCCGTGGACTACTTCACGAAGTGGGTGGAGGCTGAACCATTAGCTACGATAACGAGCTCAAAGGCATTGGACTTCGTCTGGAAGAACATAGTGTGCCGATTTGGCATACCCCACATCCTCATCTCGGATAATGGGACTCAGTTCACCGACAAGACGTTCAAGAATTGGTGCCAAGAGCTGAACATTCAACAGCGGTTCACTTCGGTCTCCCATCCCCAAGCAAACGGACAAACGGAAGTAACGAACCGGATTCTGGTGAAAGGGTTAAAAGCTCGGTTAGAACAAGCCAAAGGACAATGGGTAGAAAATCTCCCTCAAGTCCTGTGGTCCTACCGAACTACACCCAAAACCTCCAACGGTGAAACCCCGTATAGTCTGGTGTACGGCACTGAAGCCGTAATTCCGGTGGAGATCGGCGTACCCAGTCCCCGAACTCTAAATTTCTCCTCAGAAATGAATGACGACGGACTGAGAGCCGAACTAGATCTCGCCGAAGAAAGAAGAGAATTGGCGTGCATAAAAGCAGCCAAGTATAAGGAGCAAGTAGCCCGGTATTATAACCAAAGGGTGAAAAAGCTTCAATTTCAAGTGGGAGATCTCGTCTTGAGAAACAACGAAGTAAGCCGAGCAGAAAAGCTGGGCAAACTCGAACCCACATGGGAGGGTCCGTATCGGGTGTCAGAAGTCCTCGGCAAAGGGTCTTATAAATTGACTCACATGTCAGGAGAACAAGTACCCCGAACATGGCACGTCTCCAACCTCAAGAAGTTCCACTTGTAAGAGACAAAGTCCGGTCAGTCTGTCTTGTGTCTAGTTCGGTCATAGGGGTACATGTTTTTATTTGTTTGTTTTTACTTGTACTTTTCACTTGTCGTTTTATAAAAAGTTTAAAGTTTTTTTTTCTTTCGTCTTTTTCATTTTTTCTCTATGTGTTTTGTCTCTATGTGCTTGTCGTCTCTTACAAATGGTACCAAGGTATATCGTTCTTTAAAGACTGATCCCCTTTTTAGATCGATTATTAAAGACTATTGTGAGTCCAAGCTTCTAAGGAGGATATAAGACCACAATTCAGCTTAACAAGCAGTCCGTCTGAAACGAACTGCAATAAGCCAACGATTGTGAGTCCAAGCTTCCAAGGAGGATACAAGACCGCAATTCAGCTTAACAAGCACTTCGTCTGAAACGAACTGCAATAAGGGAAAGTCCGATCCACGCGATAAACCTCGCCGAATTAGGACGACCAAGTTCGGTCAAAGAAGTTTACCTCGTAAGACCGGGGACGACCATGTCCAGTCAAAGAGGTTTACTGCATAAGACCACTTCGGTTAACTGGGAAAGTCCGATCCACGCGATAAAACTCGCCGAATTAGGACAAGGGAAAGTTCGATCCCGGCGACAAAAATCGCCAAATTAGAACACAAACCAAGTCCGGTCAAAGATGTTTATTTCATCAGACCAAAGACGAGTCCGGTCAAAGATGTTTATTTCATCAGACCAAAGACGAGTCCGGTCAAAGATGTTTATTTCATCAGACCAAAGACGAGTCCGGTCAAAGATGTTTATTTCATCAGACCAAAGACGAGTCCGGTCAAAGATGTTTATTTCATCAGACCAAAGACGAGTCCGGTCAAAGATGTTTATTTCATCAGACCAAAGACGAGTCCGGTCAAAGAAGTTTACTTCATAAGACCGAGGACAAGTACGATGAAATTTTTTCGCTAAGCTGTAAATACAGTGTTAGAAGCGAAAACAAAATTTCATTTTTCAAATCTTGTTCGGCATACAACTCCGCTACCCTACAAAATGGCGTTACGCTATTACAAAGGACTATTCTACTGTCCAGGGTTGCTGAAGTTAAGCCACCTATCTGCGAAACCCTCTGGAAGCCGAGTTCGGTTGTTCCGAGCAGATGAAGAATAAGCAGGTCGACGAGATGCTATCCTCGACCCAACGCCTCTTCCCCGAGCCCGAGAAGTCCTAACACCTCGGCGATGAAGAGTCTCTGCAATAAGCATCTGCTGATCGTGCTCGCTCATAGTCACAACTCCTCGGCGAGTTTCAGTCCGTCCCTGTCTTGACGATTCCGGTTGCTCCTGAGCCCGTTCTCGTCTTGACGTTTCCGGCTGTTCCGGAGTTCGTTGTTGACTGGGAGTAGGATTTTGAACAAGGGAACCAGAGGTTTGATCTGGAGTGCGAGCATCTGTTGCCACGATATGCCGAAGGAATCTTTCTATGGAGGGGCGCCGAGAAAGAACAATGTCGTACCGAGAAGCCCAGCGCCGTAATGATTTCACAACTTGTTGGCAAGCCGAGCTCTCCAGCGCATTGTTCCTCCGGAGTACATGATATTCCTCCCACAGTTCGTCAACTCGACTCTGAACATCTGATATGGTCAAGCCCCCGCGCACACGGATGTAATCCTCGTACGCAGTCCTCTCAGCAATGGTCGTATTCAGCTCGGCCTCCAGATCCTTCTTATCGGACTCTAAGTCCTTATTATCGGCCTCCAGCTTCACTAAACGAGCCAGAAGCTCGTCATTCTTCGTCTGATCGGCTATAGCTCTTTTCTCAGCTTCGTCTAAAGCCGAAGAGTACAGCCGTTTCCAGTGAAGTATCTCCATCTCCTTGAGTACAAAGCAGCTATATTAGTTCGGCAGATGTACCGAGCAGATAGTGAAATACTACAGGAATAAAGGCGAGTACGAAAAGCTATACGAAGACAAGTGTAGAGAATTTTTCATTCACAAGGAAAATTTTTTACACTAGGAGGGCTTCAAGGCCATTTTACAAGGAAAAAACTAGACTAAGAGAAGGGAAACGAAATCATACTTCGCCAGCTTCGTCTCCGGCTCCTTGGTCTGGTTCAGCTTCTTTCTCCGGAACTACCTCAGCCTCGGCCTCGCCTCCTGCCGGCCTCGCCTCCGCCTCCTGATCGGCTTCCTTCTCCGGATGCCCGGCCCGCTCGACTTCGGCCTCCAGCTCCAGCAGCTCGGCCTCACCCTCTCCGTTGTAAGTCGAAGCGGGTGAAACGGGTCCCACGGAGGCAAAGATAGCCTCCAGGTTCTCGTCCCGATCAGCTCGACAACTCCGGACTCGGTCTGCAGAAAGCAGGACCGAGGATGAAGCGAGCTCCTCCAGGAGCGGCAGATTCTGAAGCCGAGCTGCTATCTCTCGGCTGTACAGAGGCAGCACGACGTCGGTCCCCTGCTCGCCCTTATCGGCAATTAGCCTTACCAGGCTACCGACAAAGGCCGAGAACTGGCTGCTCAAAAAGAGTTTCTCCGTGTAAACACGGAGAGCCTCCCCTTGGGCAACCACGGCAGCAGCATCGCTCCGCTTCGCCTGCTCTCGCTGGATGACGAGCTGGTTTTTAGCAAACTGAGCTTCATCCTGGGCCGAAATCCTAGCAGCTCTGGCCTTCTCAAAGTTAGCCTCAGCCTGTTCGGCCCGATGACAAGCAGCCGCCAACTTCCTCTGCATCTCGGCATAGTCATTGGACGCTTTGGAGAGTTCGACGGCGACGAGCTTGGAGAGCATATCGTTCCTCTGAAAATGGATAAAGAAAAAAGTCAACAAAGGGGCCACAAAAAATACAGAAAAAAAAGCAAGGCCAGAAAATCAAGAAGAGAGTTCACCTCGGCGAAGTCCGTGGGCCATAAAAACGGCTCACAGATATGTTCCGAAGGAGGCGCCAAGACCACATCTTTCTCTGGCACTCTCGGGGGCTTCTGGGCCCTCCCCTTCCCCTTTGCCGAAGTCGACTCCGGCTTCTTCGGATCCGAAGAGGTTTTTTGCCTTTTCGGAGTCCTCTCGGCATCAGACGCCGAGCTGGTGGTTTTCGGCCTCTCCGGCTCCTTGGACTCCGAAGATTTTCGGGTAGCCTTACTCAGCATGTACACTGCCAAAAAGCAAGAAAGCAAAGTCAGGTTTTCTTCGTTAAAGCAGTAGAGCATAAAGATAAAGAGAAATCCTCACCCTCGGCCTCTTCGTCCGAAGACGAGATGTCGAACACGACGTCGCCCTTGACGAGCTCAGACTCCGGGTATTGTTTCCTAACTATGGGAATCTTGTTGAGCTCGCCATCGAGCTCGTCCAACGGTTCAGGCCGAGGGTGGCGGATAACGGACTCCGGCCCTCTCCAGGGAAAACTAGGAGCCGCGGTCCTATCATAGTAGAAGAAGCGATTTTGCCACTTCGGCCACTTCGTTTTACAAAAGGCTCTAAAGGGCTGTAAAGGGATCAAGTAAAACCAAGACCCCTTCCTCTTAAATTGAAAGAATTTAAGGATCGCCTTCAAAGACAAATCCCTTCCTAACCTACGGAGTTCGGCAGCGAAGGCCGACAAGTGCCTCCAAGAGTTCGGAGTCACTTGGCCTAAAGGAAGCTGAAAAAAATCTAGTAAATCTATAAAGGCAGAAGGGAGGGGGAAACGAAGCCCGCATTCTAAGCAGGCCTCGTACACGGTGGCGTACCCCTCCGGCGGGGAGTCAGCCCTATGATCACCGTCAGGTACCACCGCCTTCCCCCCAGGAAAAAAGTATTTTTCGGGTAGGGATATCACAGTATCCTTACTCAAAATACTATGGAAATACTCTACGGTCTTCTCCCCGGACTCTTTCCGGCCAGAAGACCCCTTATCCCCTTTCCTACCGCTACCCGACTCCGAAGAAGAAGAAGACATTTTTCTTACTTTTTGAAGATGAAGAAAGTCTGAAGAAGCTCTTGAAAGCGGAAGAAAATTTCTCGAAAAAGAGAAAGTATAGAAGACGCAACAGCAAAAGTGTTCAAATGAGGAAAAAGGAGCATACTTATCAGATTCGGGAAAGATTTCGAGATCGTTGCGCCGTTTCGAATCCCACCTTTTCAGGATTCAACGGCCGGATTTTACTGTCGCATTTAATGCAGGCACGCGCAAGGCACGTCCCCTGACGTCAGCCTCCCCCTTACCATTATCCAGAATGCCGAAGTGACTCACCTCGCCGAAGTGATTCACTCCGCTTTTCGGGGGGGGTAGTGATGGGGTACGAACTAAACCCTAATGGCAAGCCCAATAACAGTGACGGCCCATCAGCCCAGAGCCCAAGAAAGAGTATCTGTTCGGCACCAAAGAGTTCGGCACGACCAAAGAGTTCGGACTCAGCCTACAGCTCGGTAAAAGCCGACCAGTCAAGCTCTCCTCTCAGATCGGCAAGAGTTGATCGGTAAAGTCTAGCAGTTCGGTCTCAGCATTCGACCGAACTAGGAGTTAGTGGACTCATGAAAGGCCTCCACGACCTCCACTATACCCACGATCTATTTAGTGGTATGAAGCAGTTATTGAGCAGTTATTGCTCACCCACGATCTTGTTAGTGGGGCTGCAAACCACGATCTTAGTTCAATGTATAAATAGAACTTAGATCAGATAGAAAAGGGTTAAGCTCTCTAGAGATAAAATACCATATAGCAAGTCTGTGTTGTAAGCTGTAATCCCAGATCAAGCAATACAATCTTGCCCTCCCTTCTTCCCGTGGACGTAGATTTACCTCAGTAAATCGAACCACGTAAATTCTGTGTCATAATCTTCATTCTCTACCAGCATTTATTAACATCAATAATTCGCGGATTCATCACTATTTATAATACAGTGCACATTAATCAGTGTAATAATCTTTTGCTGACGTCGTTCTGCTTGATATTTGGTTCATAATGCGTGCATACAAGAATATATGTCAACGTTGGATGTACCTTTTCTAAACCCGTCTGATGTGATGCACCGCTACCACCGTTAAATGATGTACCAATTATTGGGTTGCGATCCTGGTGCTCACTCTGGAACAATCATATATGTTAAGTGCTATATACAACCTCAACAAACATTGCAGTACGTATAGTTTTCGTATGACATTTTAACATTAACATTTACCTTTGATGCACACAAACGTGCTGGTCCAGAACCAACACTTATAACAGATTTTTCAGTGTCCGAGCTTTGAACCCTTCCTATAGCCGTGAAGCTACTAATCTCTGAAACAGACTAAAATAAATGGTAATATTAATGAATGTTTACGTATGTCATAAATCTCTAAAAACAATTGCTACATATCGTATGATAATATCATTATAGACCCCTATTTATAGCCGTAATCAACAAATGTAAAGAATTATTACACAAGAAATACCTTGTTTACTCCAGCCTGTGGTGTAACAACACAATTTTGTAATTCATTTATGCTAGTTCTTTTTCCTTGTTTCACACCGATTCTTCTTGTGAGATCACCCTGCAATTATCTATGTTTGACGAACCGAATACTTTGGATAATGGTATCAAACATCAAAATAAAAGAGCAAATATATGAAATATATAAGATAAGCTGGTCATGGGTTCCAACTATTAGTACGATCGAAGAATACACTAACAATTACAACAAACATAAAATATGTTTTTTGGGTCATACTAATCGTATATTTAAGTCATGAAAACATAAGGTTATATCGGGTCATAACAAACTGGTACTGGGTCATACCAACAAACCATACACAGACAGTAACCAAAAACTTCAATAACGACTTTTGGGGCATACTAAACGAATTTTCGAGTCATGATACATATGGTTAATTTGGGTCATAATAATCAGGCCCTAGGTCATACGACTGGAGAATATTCTAACATTAATCATAAACCATCAGACATGCGTTTGGGTCATATTAAACAAATATTTGGGTCATGGAAATAAAAGGTTACACATCGTGCCAAATAAGCTAGCCCTGGGTTCCACGTTGTCACTGCAACATTACAGATTACATAAGTCGTGTACACAACAATGTTCAAATATTTAGTACAGGCAACTTGGTTCACGAGCAGAATCTTTCTCTTTTTCAAATTGTGGAATGTCTTTGTTATGTGGTCCCATAACTGAAACATAAATAAATTAGCGTATAACATTACAACAAACAAGGCATATAAATATTCCTTTATTCCATAATTCTTTTCCTATATATGACATACTTATTCATCAGTTCTTAAAGAGCAGAGCTACAATGAGATAAAAAATATATAACTTTAACCTTGATTTATGTCATGGATAGCAGGAGTGGCTTCAGATGAGGGTTTTGTTGAAGTTTGGCCTTTTGCTTATGAAACAAAAAACCACAATTAAATACCAAATTCAAAAATCGAAACAAAACTATATGCATCCAAATACCAGAATTTGGTATCGTATTACCTGTGGGAGCTTTTGGGATCCGCGATATCTTTTTCTTTGATGACGTTCTCTGATACACTACGTGAACAACAAAATGAAGTTACTACTTTGCCTCATTTTGTCAACTTTAAGTCATGGGTTACAACATCTTACTAACCTTTTCCGTCATGAGTAGCAGATCCAGTGGCTCTAGTGTTGTCCATTGTTGAATTAGATGTTTTGTTCCCCTTCTTCGTCGAGTTTTGGATTCGGACTAGGTTTTTGGAAGAGGAAACGATTTTTCTGGAAGAGGCGATTTTTTGTGCGATTCGGATGCCCAGACGATTTAGAGCTTTGTATGGTTTGTGCGATTCGGATGCCCAGACGATTTGGGTATTTTTTTATGATAGCTTCTAGGGTTTGCGGTTTTTGTGTGGAGATTTTGGTGAGAGAGACGAATTGAATAGCGCGGGAACCGAAGAATCAACTTAATAGCGTGTGGAGTAATGATCCCAATTAATCTGCTCCTAAAAAAGGAAGGGCGGTTATTTATATTTTCTATACCTAAATTACCCTTACATGACACAGATCACTCCTATTATGACCCGCAGAAATCGCGAGGGGAACCCAGATCGTGGCCATTCATCTCCAGATCTTACGGTCCATATTTGATCTGTATTTCTATACTTAGGGGCTTCTTTTGGTAGATTAAAACCCCATATATATATATATATGTATATAGGGACGTATATATTTCCTTTTTGTATCTTTTGTTTTTTGTTCTTTTTAATCTCAGCCCCATAATTTTGTCATCCGACGGTTAGATTGGTGCCACGTGTAATTTAATAATGCAGATTTTCAGTTGAATAATGCACACCGACTAATAATGCACCATTATAGTGTAATAGTGCAGATTTTCAGTTGAATAATGCACATCGACTAGTAATGCAACATTATAGTGTAATAATGCAGATCATCTGGACCGTTGATGAATGAGATCTAACAGTCCATATTAAGATGAATAAAGGATCTAAAGGATGAATAAGAGAATAACGCTCCCCTATGTATATATATATACATATATAGTTATAATCAATGTCGAACCAATTTTAAAGACCGAACTGCTGAACCCGTCATGGTTAGCTTGTTTTAGGTCATATTAAGATATTGTTAGTTTGGTTTAGGTCATGCTTAGTTTGTTTTAGGCCATGCTTATAAAATTTGGATTTGAAAAATACGGATGTCATATTTAGATCATTTTATGTCATACTTACTATCATGGCCTAAAAAAGACTAAGAATGACCTACATGTTGTCTAAATATGACCTTTGGGTGTGGTTCTGTGGTTCAGCAATAAGATTAAGTTTTGTTATAACACAACTCTCTCTCTCTCTCTCTCTATATATATATATATATATATATATATATATATATATATATAGGGGAGAGTTATTCTCCTATTCATCCCTTAGATCCTTTATTCTTCTTAATATGGGCCGTTAGATTTCATTCATCAACGGTCCAGATGATCTGCATTATTACACTATAATGGTGCATTATTTGTCGGTGTGCATTATTCAACTGAAAATATTCATTATTACACTATAATGGTGCATTATTAGTCTGTGTGCATTATTCAACTGAAAATCTGCATTATTAAATAACACGTGGCATCAATCTAACCGTCGGATGACAAAATCGTGGGGCTAAGATTAAAAAGAATAAAGAACAAAAGATACAAAAAGGAAATGAATACATCCATATATATATATATATATATATTGAGGTGTGATCAAATACAAACTCTCTAAGATACAAACTATACAAACTATGTCACCGGAGTGTACAAATTATGTCAACGGACAGTACAAATTCTGTCACCGGGGGTTGATGTCAACGGAATGTACAAATTATGTCACCGGGGGGATGTACGGAGTGTACAAATTCTGTCGACGGGGGTGTCCAAATTCTGATTTTTCGATGTCAAAATGTTAACATTAGAAAAATCTCTTATATTAACCGTTGATTAATTGTATTAAGTGAGTATGATTAAAGTTTGTATAGTTTGTATTTTAGAGAGTTTGTATTTTATCACACTCGTATATATATATATATATATATATATATATATATATATATGGGAGCACTAGGGTGCATCCTTAATTAGAGTGCTAATGTATATCCAATCACGTGCTGCCACGTGGCACAGAAAATGCAATATATATTTGTGAACATGCACATGCATTTCCGCAGATTGCATGTTAGCTATAGGAAAATTGCATTTTATATTGTTAAGTTTTGCATTTTAACATAAATTGTCTACAATGCAAAATAAACTATATTTTATAAATGCAATCCGTCTATATATAAATGAATACATCCCTATATATATATATATATATATATATATATATATATAAGAGAGTGATCAATTGCTAACTCATCATTTAATTGCTAACTACTACTAATTCAAGATCATAGGATTTTAGAAATCTTGTGGTCTAAAATTTGCCACATGTAATTTTCATTTTAATTAATTAAATCGAAAAAGATAAAAAAAACTACCAAATTAGGGGTTTAGATGAAAATGTCAATATAGTGTTTCGAAAATATCAACACAATGCTTTGAGAATGTCAACATAATGCTTTAAGAATGTTAACACATTGCTTATATTGACATTCTACATGTATTATATTGACATATTTTATATACTATGTTGACATTTGTTGCTGTACGAAAAAATTGAAAATAAGTAAAAATAAAATCACAGCGGAAACGACCAAGAGATAGAGTGACGTCATGTGTGAAGACACCACGACACTCATAGTTCAAAGATAAAAATTTATTCTCCAATTTACTTGCTCAACACCACCATATTCTCGTCGCCGCTCAACCTGCACATAGGGAAAACACATGCAGGGCTGAGTACTATAAAAATACTCAGTGGGCTCATGCCGAAACAGTTGATAAAAGTTATGTCATCCATACCACAGTGAACTCAAGTTTTAATTTGAGAAAATAATCGAGTTCACAAAAACATTATCATAGACTGGCCAGTCAAAACAATCTCTCCACTTTCTTAACAATCCATCAATCACAACATTTCCATAGTGCGACGAAAGTGTGGCCACACTATTCGCCCACGAGACCGGCCGACTAGCAAGGACGGCTCACGATTCCACCTGTGTACACTAGCCTGATAGGGTTTGCGGCCCTACTCAGACCCGAATTCGTTTAACTATAGCCCTATAGCCTAATGGAGCGAACTCACAAACCAGGCATCAGGCAACAATCTCAACATAGCCCTATAGCCTAATGGAGCGAACTCACAAACTAGGCATCAGGCGACAATCTCATCATCAAAACAAACATGGCATGGCATAACAATTTAAATAACCCTTATTCCACCATAATCATACTTTTGAAAGCGTAAAGGATTTTAGTAAAAGAAAGCCCACCTCGACTGCTTAATTCTCAAGTACTCTCTTCCCTTTGGTATCACGATTCACTTGCGATGATTCACATTTAACATTTAGGTAATATTTAAATATCAACACACTTTTCAAATAAATAAATAAAAATGCATGCGTCCTAATTAAAGTTATTTATCTCATTTTTCTCGGTTTTCGATTATTCGGTGGCCGCCCAAAATTCCTCCATTGGCTCCTCGTACTTTACACCACGATGTTAAATAAATTCCCAATATTTATTCAACCGCATAACTTTAATTATCACAACTATTTCCCTTTGTTAAGAAAAATTATATATTCCGAAATTGGGATAAATTATTCATACTTCAAAAATTATTCTGAAATTTAGTCAAATAATTTCCAACAATTACTTATCGGCCCAAAAATTTTATTCAAGTGGCTTACCATCATACTACCCACTTATCCCTCCATTTAAAAAAAATTTGAGCCCAAATCAATTAATGATAGAGCCCAACACAAAAACTGAAAAATATGAAGTTAGTGGCCCATTAAGAAAAGAGTCCAAAGGAAACTAATCCCCTCTCCCTCTCTGTAACACCCTGAAAATTTGTGATTTATTTTATTGATGTGGATGTTGAATAGGAAATACTTTTATGAAATTTAATTTCTATGTGATTAAGTTTATCACGTGAAATTAGTTGTCGTGAGTATTATAAAAGTAATGCAGAATATTTACAAATAATACTATTGTATATTATATGTATATGTGCTATCTTAAATATTAAATCGTAGTCATATGTACATATGTAATAAACGAGATAGTGTGCATGGAAGTATTATATTTGTGCATGCAAATATATATTGAGATAACATTAATTTAATATAATAAAATATGTTATATGCCCATATATGTATATCAGTGTATACACGTGTAATTGCATGGAATAGGTTAGTCACCCAATTTTCTATGTATGTTTTATAGTGTATCTATACGTGTACACTACATAATTACTACGTGTACACAATGTAACTATTTTAGTTAAATTATTTAAAGTACATCACAGCTATAATTGGAGAAATATTGGATACAACTATGTCTCATAGGGAAGAGGGGGAGGGGAGTAAGCCTCGGTATAAATATATTTACGTGATGTATTAAAAAGAAGAGGGGAGGAAGGAAAGCGAAAAAAAAAGGAAAGAGAATGGAGAGGCTAGGAAAGAAGCCGAGAAAGAGGAAGGGAGTTTGTGTATACGCGAGCTCGAGGAATAAGAGTTGCCATAAGTTGGATTTTGAATTGTTAAGCGAACGAGGTGGGTTTTCTTTACTAAACTCTTTTACGCTTTCAAAAGTATGATTATGGTGTGATAAGGGTGGTTTAAAGTGTTATGTCATGCCATGTTTGTTTTGATGATGAGATTGTTGCCTGATGCCTAGTTTGTTGAGCTTGCTCCATTAGGCTATAGGGCTATGTTAAACGAATTCGGGTCTGAGTAGGGCCGCAAACCCTATCAGGCTGTGTACACAGAGGGGATCGTGAGCCGTCCTTGCTAGTCGGCCGGTCTCGTGGGCGAATAGTGTGGCCACACTTTCGTCGCACTATGGAAAGATGATGTGATTGTTTGATTGATGAGAAAATGGGGAGATTGTTTTGACTGGCCAGTCTATGAAATTGTTATTGTGATACTCGATGATATTTCTTTTCTAAATGTAAAACTCGAGTTCACTATGATATGGATGACATAACTTTTATCAAATATTTTCGGCATGAGCCCACTGAGTATATTAAGTACTCAGCCCTGCATGTGTTTTCCCTATGTGCAGGTTGAGCGGTGATGTTGCGGTGAATGTTGAGTCGAGCGTTAAGAATTCCGGATGCGTCGTGTCTTCATACATGGGCGTCATCCTATGACTCTCCTTTGATACTTGTTTTTTCGCTGCCGTGTTTCGAATCGTTCTTGTTAAAGTCTTTCGTTTTGCCCCACACTGTTTTATGACATTAATAACCTTGAGACATTAATCCGCTGCTTAACTGTTTAAATGATGAAGATATTTCTTTTGAAATTTGATCGATTTTCGTGTTAAATGTTGCCTTTTATTGTTCCCCCATTTCTTCCCCGCTTCTTAGTTCCTTCCCTAGTCACGATTTCCCCGTCTTTACTATCCTTAGTAAGGGCGGTCGTGACACTCTCGGTCAAACCGTGTCCCACCTTCTTCTCTTTCACAAAATCCCTCAAAGATCCCCAATTTTTTTCTATTTCCGTCGCCTTCCTCCGACTCACCCCTCGACGCCGGCCGCCGCTCACCGTCGAAATCACTATGCCGCTACTGCTATCGGAAATCGCGACGCCGTTGCTGTCTCGCCGGGAAGACACGGCACCGCTGCCGTCGTCCAATCCAGCCGAGCCGCCGCCGATTCATCCACCGCCACTGATCCTTCCTCAACGTCCAGTCACCACTGTTATCCCTCCGTTCTCCATCGTGAAAACAACCCCGTCTCGGCTGTCCGAAGTCAGCCGCAGCTGCGGTACCAATCAGCCGAACAACAACCCCGAGCACGTGCCTCGCCGTTGTTGCTCCGCCACTCTCTGTTCGGCAGCCTCCGAAACAATAATGCGCTGCCCCGAAACCAACCCAAACCAGCCCGCGGGTAAAGTTCTTACATTGATTTCGTGAAATTAAAGTTCGATTCTTTGATTCGGTTTTGTTTGAGTTATCAGTTTGATTTAGTTATCGTTGTCGTATGTTGCGCTGGTTACATGGTATGCAAAGAACAAGAGATCATATACCTTTGGCCTGCGTGAGGCTCGACCTCGGCTTATTTGAGTTGTCAAAAGAATTCGGCCTCTGCTTCTCGAGAATCTGGAGAAGTGTAGTTGAAAGTTGAAATTGGTAGTGAAATTGAATAGGTAATTCTCTGCTGCTAGTTTGTGAAAATGAGTATACCTTGAACGAATTTTGAGAGAATTATCGTTAGCTCCCTCCTTCGAGTTGGATTCTTGATATCTGCCGGAAGGAGATTAGATGAGTTGGTTTGAATCTTGAAAACTAGAGAGAAATTTGTGAGATTACCTTAAGAGAATGAAACTTATTTTTCTTGATTGCATAGAACGATAGGAGAGAAAACAAAACTGATTTGAAGTGTATAAAATAGAGGGAGGGTGGTTAAAGATGTGGGAGAGATTTAGGGGTGAGGAGAGAAACGGTTTTAATCGTGGGTTGAGGGGAGAAGAATTTGAATTCTTTTTTTTTGATTAATCTGAATTTGTTCGGTATTTATTTACAGATCACGGAGGAGGAAAATCTCTGCAGAATCTTTAATTAAAATTTGAATTAATGCAGCTTGGTGACCAAGTCAACAGGTCGAAATTAATTATATTAGTTTAATTCACGATCCCTTGTATTTTATTTAAATTGTGCAGCCCACAATTTATTTGTAACAAACTGAATTTTTATATTATTTATTCAATTTATCGGATCCAACACGGAATTGAGTCCAATAAATATTCCTCACGGAAAGGAATTATTGAAATTCACATTGTGATTTACTTCACAATTTCTAGCTCTCATACCAAATTATCAATTATTCAAAAACCTTTAATTTCACCTCACATTAACTATTCAAAGCATCAACGTCACATTTTCAACAAAGTTGATCCAGTCAAAATTCCAACTCAAAATTAGGTCACACAAAGTATCCATCAACTATTCCACTCGACAATTAATCCACAGACTTCGCAACATTAAAAGCATTAAATGCAAGTACTTTAGGGTTAGAAAATTAGGGTTCAAAAAGTGGGGCGTTACATCCTACCAACCTTAACAGAAATTTCGTCTCGAAATTTGTTACCCTCAAGTAAAGAGTTCTGGGTACAATTTCACCATCTTGTCCTCATTCTCCCACGTGGCTTCTTCATGCCCATGATTTTCCCAAATTACTTTCACACAAGCAACAGGTTTATTTCTCATATTTTGGATCTTTCGGTCCAAAATAGATTGGGGTATCTCCTCGTAGCTCAAGTCTGGATTCAACGCGACTTCCTCAAAACGGATCACGTGCTTTGGGTCGAACACGTATTTTCGTAACTGCAACACATAGAAAACATTGTGCAACTTTCCAAGGTTTGGTGGTAGCGCCAATCGATATGTGACGGGGCCCAATAAATCGCGGCTTCAATTTTCCCTTGTAGCTAAATCGTGTTATCCCTTTTGATGGGGATACCTTCAGGAAAACATTGTCGCCAACTTGGAATTGTAAGTCAGTTCGTCGGACATCCGCGTATGATTTCTGTCTGTCTTGAGCTTCTTTTATCCTTTCACGAATTTGCAGAATGATTCCTACCATTTCTTCAACTGCATCGGGTCGAAGTATTCTTCTCTTGCCAACTTCATCCTAGTAGAGCGGCGATCTAAACTTTCTTCCGTATAATGCCTCATACGGCGCCATGTTTATCGTTGCCTAAAAACTGTTGTTGTAGGCGAACTCAATCAGTGGTAGTGCTACCTCCCAACTTCCTCCTCGGTCGAGTACCATAGCTCTTAACATATCCTCGAGAGTTTGGATCGTTCTTTCGGACTGTCCATCGGTTTGCGGGTGAAATGCTGTGCTGAAGTTCAATTTGGTTCCAAGCTCTTTCTGTAGACTTACCCAAAATCTTGAGGTAAATTTTGGGTCATGATCGGACGTGATAGTCACTGGGACTCCATGCAATCGGACTATCTCCTTTATGTAAATTTGAGCTAGCTTGTTGGACCCATAGCTTATAAGAATCGGTATGAAGTGCGCACTCTTGGTAAGTCGATCTATAATTACCCAAATGGCGGTGTTCCCTCTCAGAGTCCTCGGCAATCCCGTCACGAAATCCATGGCGATGTGTTCCCATTTCCACTCAGGAATCTCTAGCGGTTGTAACTTTCCATAAGGTCGTTGATGTAGAGTCTTTACATGCTGGCAGACTAGACACCTTTCGACGAATGACGCTATGTCCCTCTTCATACCATTCCACCAAAAGGACTTCTTCAGATCTTGATACATTTTCGTACTTCCTGGGTGGGCGGTGTAAGGAGTCTCATGTGCTTCACTAATAACTTCGTTTTTGAGTTCCTCGTTATCCGGTATGCCTAGTCTTCATTCGAAAGTAAGGGCCTTGTCACCTTCTTCACTAAAATTCCCCGATCTGCCGGTTCGCACTTCCACATGAGTTTTCCTCCAATTTCGCATCCATCCGTTGTGCTTCAATAATTCTTGACCTTAGGTCAGGTTCAACAGCTAAAGTGGCGATTCGCGCTTCCTCTGTTTCAGGTGCCCTCACCACTTCCAATCACATCTTGCTAAACTCACGAATCAGGCTTTCTTCTTTGATGAGAAAAGTAGCCAGTTGGGAATGGTCCTTCCAGCTCAAAGCATCTGCCACTACATTTGCTTTGCCGGGGTGGTAGTTGATGCCATAATCGTAGTCTTTCACCAACTCGAGCCATCTTCGTTGCCGCTTGTTCAAATCATTCTGCTCGAAGAAATACTTTAGGCTTTGGTAGTCCGTAAAGATCTCACATCGGACTCCGTAGAGATGACGTCTCCAAATCTTTAAGGCGTGTACTACCGCTGCTAGCTCCAAGTCGTGGGTTGGATAGTTCAACTCGTGTGGCCTCAATTGTCGTGATGCGTAAGCAATCACTTTGTTGTTTTGCATCAATACACATCCAAGTCCCACCTTCAAAGCTTCAGTGTATACCACGTAGTTCACTCCAGGCTCTGGCACAACTAAAATCGGTACACTAGTTAGCTTTTCCTTCAACAGTTGGAAACTTGCCTCACACTCTCGGGTTCAATTGACTCTTACCCCCTTCTTGAGTTGTTGGGTCATGAGTCTCGCAATCTTGGAGAATCCCTCTATAAACCTTCGGTAGTATCCTGCCAAGCCTAGGAACTCCGAATCTCGTTTGGTGTTGAAGGTGCTTTCCATTGCTGTACCGCCTCAACCTTGGCGGGGTCCACTCGGATTCCCTCTGCTGACACAATGTGACCAAGGAAGTTCACTTCCTTAAACCAAAACTCGCACTTGCTGAATTTGGCATACAGTTTCTCACTCCTCAATGTCTCCAATGTGATTCGCAGGTGTTCCTCATGTTCTTTTTCATCCTTTGAGTAGACGAGTACATCATCTATGAAGACCAAAACGAATTTATCCAAATATGGATGGAATACTCAATTCATCAAATCCATGAATACCGCAGGTGCATTTGTCAATCCAAACGGCATTACCACAAACTCATAGTGACCATATCTCGTGCGAAAAGCAGTCTTCGGTATGTCTTCTCGTTGGACTCTCAACTGATGGTATCCGGACCTTAAGTCCATCTTTGAGAATAGACCAGCTCCACGAAGTTGATCGAATAGGTCATCTATTCTCGGCAGTGGATATTTGTTCTTGAGAGTCATCTTGTTCAACTCTCTATAATCGATACACATTCTCATCGATCCATCCTTCTTCTTCACAAAAAGCACAGGCGCGCCCCACGGTGAAACACTGGGTCTAATGAAACCCAAGTCCATAAGCTCTTGTAGTTGTATCTTGAGTTCTTCCAACTCTTTAGGTGTCATTCGATATAGGGCCTTGGACACCGATGCCGACCCTGGCTCTAGGTCGATTGTGAACTCCAATTGTCGATCTGGCGGTGGACCAGACAACGCTTCGGGAAAGACGTCTGGAAATTCTCGTACAACAGCGACATCCTCCATTTTCCTTTCTTCCTTCTCATCTCCTTGTAGATAGACCAGATAGGCAGGACGCCCTTTTATCAACATCGTAGTGGCTTGGAGTGCGGAGATGATTGATGTTTTTCTATTCATCGTGATTCCATGATACACGATTGGTTCCTTTCCAGGGGCTTGTAATGATATTTGTCTCTCCTTACATCGAATAGTAGCAAAATTCGCAGTCAACCAATCCATTCTCAAGATTACGTCGACATCCTTCACGGCCATAACTTGTAAGTTGTGTGCGACTAGCCTAAGTTCCCCCATAACAATTTCTATGTCCGAGCATATTCGAGAAATCTCTATTACCCCTCCCACCGGTGAGGTCACCATCATCTCATGTTCAGATTTAGTAACTGGCAAACTTAATGTGTCCACACATAGTTCTGATATGAAAGAATGCGATGCGCCCGTATCAAACAACACAACAATAGGTGTATCGAGAACTTCGCCCATACCCGTCAGGTATCCGTTCTCGTGACTCCCTTGTTCAGTCTTGGGTTGTTTAGAACTTAGCGCATATGTTCTAGCCTGGGAGGGAAGTCTTGGGCGGCGAGGTTGTTGTTGTCGCTGAGGTTGATCATGATTCACCCTTGGTTGCGCCGGTGGTGCCCTCGACTGTGGACGGAACCCTTGATTGTTCTGCCTTAAGCCCATCCCCACATTCTTGCTCGGGCACTCTCTAAAGTAGTGGCCATTTCCACCACAGTTGAAGTACTTGGTGGTATTCAGCATTCTGCACTCTCCGAAATGGTACTTGGAGCACACATTGCATTGTGGTGGTCTGGGTCGGAAGTCACTCCTCTGATTAGAGAAGTTTTGTCTGCCTCTATACTGTGGTTGGTTCTGGGTAGGCTGGTACCTCTTGCTGTCATAGTGGGTCCTGTTCCCATCCCACTTCCTCTTCTCCCGGGAATGATGTGGTGGAGGTAAGGCCAGTGTAGTGTTTCACATCGCCCTCTCCTTGGGCATAGTTGCCTCACATCTAGTGAGAGGGCCAACGCTTCCGCGTATGTAAGTCTCCCACGACTAGCTAATGCCATCTTAATCTCATGCCTTAGACCCTCACGGAACTTATCAGCCAGCTTCTCGTCGGTGTCAACTTGTTCAGGTGCATACCGAGTCATATCGCAGAGTGCGCGGTTATATTTAGTCACCGACATACGCCCTTTGGTTAAGTTGTAAAACTCAGCCGCCTTTGCCTTTCAGTATATCTTTGGTATGTACTCGTTATATATCGCCTCCTTAAAGTTCTCCCAAGTCATTCTACCCACTTGATCTCGTGGCGTGGTCTTCATCTTGGTATCCCACCAGAAGTCAGCAGACCCAGTCAATTGGTAGGTCACACAAGTCATTTGTTCCGCATCGTTGCACATCAGAATCGTGAAAATACGCTCCAAAGCGCGTATCCAACTCTCAGCCCTTTTCCGGCTCTCCCATTCCATCGAAGACGGGTGGTTTTTGTTTTAAGAACATCTTCACAATTTTTCAGTCTACTGGAGACGGAGGAGCTGGTGGTGATGGTGCTTGCACGCGTTTCTCCTTTCGATTGTTTCCCATTTTAGTTGATTCAATTTCTCCACTAGTTGGACGATTCATCTCGTCGACGACCTTCGTTCGTATATCTTAATCTATCCGGTGCTCGTATTTTCATTCCAATACTATGGTACAGTGATGCTCTTATACGACGATCTTAAATACTCCTACTCACAACTTTCTGTTGTTATCCGTATATCCCTTGGTCAACCACTTATATAAATTCTGAGCCGCAAAACATGATCATTTGGTGTACACGGCTTCTCTCAGCTTTGTATTTCTCAAGACCTAATATCTAGGTAGGGCATAACGTTCGATTCTTCAGCCGCTTGCTACAACTAAGCGTGGATGCAAGAATATTTGACTCCTCGTGTTGTTGGTGTATCATCTTTTTGTATGTGTCTCTTGAAACTTATTCCTCATATGTGTTTGCAGAGATCGAGCCATTGTCTTTCTTGAGGGTCTTGTATCAAGAATTTAGAAATCTACTTAACAGTCTTACTTGGATCAGAACGGATTTCAACATGAGGAGCACTATTGAAATTTCCCTTGATTAGAATGGCTCCGAAAATGACTCAAGAGGAACAAGAATGAGTCACTAATTTCATTAAAAGGAAACAGTGATGCATCACTTGCAAATTGCAGATCAATCAAAAGTTTTAAATGCACGAAAAGAATACCATTGTTAAGGAGCTTGATAGAAAGAAATTTATGAGAATCCAAGTAAGTACTGTCAATTAAATTCATCCATTCTAGCTACAAAGGTGCCATTCCGTCATTTCCCGAAGATAATAGAAGTGTTCTCGAAAACTCTAGATTCTAAGTCAAGATTCTTGGTCGTTACAACAATTAACTGTCCTTGGAGGTCACATCTTCATATTGTTTTTGGCACGCCCTAGCAGTCATTCTCATTAAAACATGGTAATAACCCTCCTGGCCTTAACGTGTCATAAGTGTTGTCATATTTGTAACGCGTCGTTGCATTAACATGTTACGCACGATTGCATTCACTTTATTTGATTGCAGGCAAAATTTCTCGTCGTTGTAAGGATACATCACCCAACATTTCTTCTTTTCTTGATCTCGTTAGAAACCTTCTTTCGTTTTGTTCTTATAATCCAGGGAAAACAATAGGCAATTATAATAATCTGTCTAGTTCGAAGTATATGTTTTCGTTTGTCCCATCACTCAGGAAAGTGATATTGTAGTTATCAATTTACAACTATGTTCGAGCACGTTCAGCCTAGGATACTTCTTAGGCACTCTATGTTTTCCAAACATAGTTCATAGTCTCATACTTCAACATATATTCGATCATTGCTTAATTCAAGATTCATATGGATTCTACATTTGCAACGAAGTTCAAAATTTCACATTTCACTTTCATAATGATTCTATATGATACCTCGTACTTCATCAATCATGAATTATCATCACATAAAACGTCTTTTATATATTGCATAGTCAAATATGTTTATCCATATAAACCATTTGGCATTCCATAGCATTTCATCCAGCATATATTAATATTTAAAATAGTAACTCAATCAATTCATCGTCCATAGAATCACATTTCATAAATCATACAGTTCATGGACATCTGTATCACAATCACAAAATTGCAACTATGCACTCATCATGCTTTGTATTCACAGTTTCGTAATCATACAATTTCGACCACGTAGACATAAAAAAAAAATTCGCTCAGGTAATCAACATGTATGTCCTTCAAGTTAAATTCACAGTTCAAACATGTAATAAAAAGTCTTCGCCTCAAGCATGTGATTCATATTCACACTTCAATATCCATAACATTCAACGCCTTTAATCACATACTCCCATAGTGTCTCACGTCTCGTATGACCACAACACTTTTCAAAAGCCATAGCATTTACTTTAAATTTCCAATAGGCCCAAAATTGCCATTTTCGCAAGGAACCATTTTTCCATCGAATTTCAAAAATTTTGGTAATTCATTTAAAAGTCGCCAAAATATTCTAACCTCTCTTTCGTGGTTGGGCGTGACGAGTTGTGGTGTTGAGCCTTCGACTGCTTAATTCTCAAGTACTCTCTTCCCTTTGGTATCACGATTCACTTGCGATGATTCACATTTAACATTTAGGTAATATTTAAATATCAACACACTTTTCAAATAAATAAATAAAAATGCATGCGTCCTAATTAAAGTTATTTATCTCATTTTTCTCAGTTTTCGATTATTCGGTGGCAGCCCAAAATTCCTCCATTGGCTCCTCGTACTTTACACCACGATGTTAAATAAATTCCCAATATTTATTCAACCGCATAACTTTAATTATCACAACTATTTCCCTTTGTTAAGAAAAATTATATATTCCGAACTTGGGATAAATTATTCATACTTCAAAAATTATTCTGAAATTTAGTCAAATAATTTCCAACAATTACTTATCGGCCCAAAAATTTTATTCAAGTGGCTTACCATCATACTACCCACTTATCCCTCCATTTAAAAAAAATTTGAGCCCAAATCAATTAATGATAGAGCCCAACACAAAAACTGAAAAATATGAAGTTAGTTGTAATACCCCGACCTTTTTTATTACTTTTTACGTTAAGATTTCATTTTGATAATGAGCGAGGTGATGGATCTTGAATAAAATATTGTCTGTCTTTGTTTTGTTGGGTTGCGAATGGAAACAGTAAATGCTTGCTTTGTTGTTGGTAAATCGTGTGGTGAATGTAGTCGACAAGAATGACGTGTGGCTCGTGGATGGAAAAAAATTGAGCTATTGTTTACAAGTACTCGGAATAACACTAAGGTACTAAAAGAAAACACTACAATTTAATTAGTATCCTAAATCAAATATTTGGATCTATCACTTTTATCTATTTTTATTCTAGCCCAATTTAATTCTCATTTATTAATCAGTCAAAGCCTCTCCTAATCTCATTGTACACGGTTACTTCACCAATACCTCCATTCCCTAAAATCTCTCCAACAAGCAAACCACATCTCTACAGAATTAACATATATCTCTTTCCACAACTGTGTCTTTTATCATCCGCCGTTTCTGCAATTTTTTCTTCTCCTCCGTAAAGGTATTTCGTCTCGTTTCATTGACTACGAAAATCTGCATACTTGTTGATTCCATAATCAAGATTCTTGAATATCACAGTGTGAAGGAGCAGAGAAAGCCGTGATTTGTTTCAATACCTTCTGCTTGTGCAATTTTTGCTTCTTTCTAAAGGTATATCCACTATTTTTTTCTGAATCCTCTGCATCCCATTCCATGATTTAGTTTCACATAATCACACACGGGAACAAATTCCTTTTGAAAATTTTGGAACTGTTGAATGATGCTCCCTCCTAAAGCTTCGATCTTTAATACTTAGAATGTGCCTTTTGAGTTTCTCTTCAATTCTGATTCCTAAATTCTTCTACCTGCCCATAAATATTTGAAACGAACAACTAGAATTTTAGTAAAAGATTGGGATTTGGGAAAAAGAGGAGAGGATCTGTTCTGTGAATTTGTAGGAGAATGTGGAGGGAGAGAGAGACGTGAGTTTTAGAAGAGAGATGGGTACTTCCTATTTGTGATGTTGGACGAAAATTTTGAGAACCAGAGAAAGAGGGAGATGAGTTGGCTTGGAGTACTTTTTAAGTTTTCCTATTTTCTGTTTCTTTCTTGTGTTGAGTTGGATGTATGTTAATAATTTTTTTTTGAAGGGGAGTACATACGTGTAGTGATGTGGGAATATCTAAGTTCAATTCTTTTGATTGTTATTAATTATTCATTCTGTGTTGGATTGGGAGTATAAACGTGTACTGTGAGGGAGTATAAACGTGTACTGTGAGGGAGTATAATATGTATTTCTTGTTCCTTTATTTTGCCTGCATATGATCGGATTTGGCCAGTAAATTGCTTGCTATGGGGTTTTTATTTTGAGCTATGTTAAGTTAATGCCGACGGATGGAAGTATAATTTTGTTGATGTTGTTTTGATTAATTGATGAGTCCGAGTTCTGAAATTTTGAGTTAACGTTGGAACGAGTTTGAGATATGAGGTTATGCTAAAAAAGAGAAAGGGATAAATTGAGCACCCACTTAAGATGCATGCATTGATAAATTTATTTATTTTGCAAAGTCTAATTTTGCATATCATGTTATTTCAAAAAAAAGGGGAACTTGGGCACGTTGTTGCGGTTGGAACAAGAAAGTGTCGATGAGTTAAGCATTTGAGGTGGGCTTTCTTTTTAAATAAGGACTATGTCCTAAGTATATTTATTTTTGCGAAATATGTTTGTCATGCCATTTTTTTTTTGTGTTGCTATGGGACCTATCTGAAGTGGCTTTTGCCATGTAAGGTTAATCGAATTCGGGTCTGACTAGGGAGCGAGTCCCTACTCAGGCTAGTGTACACCCCGTAGATCGTGCGCTATCTCTTTGAGTTGGCCGGTCTAGTGGCTTGGAATGTGGCCACATTCCTCGTCATGTATGTTCAGATATGGTATGGTGATGTTGATGATGTTGAGGTTGATGATGATGATGTTGGTGAAATGTTTTAGTGACTCGGGCCCTTTCAAAGTTAAAACCCCGAGGTCACTCGTTAATGGCATGATAAATATTTTTATTGAAAATGTTTTCGGCATGAGTCCACTGAGTGCATCAAGTACTCAGCCCTGCATTTCTTTTTAAAAATTTGCAGGTTGAGCTGTGACGAGCACGGTGGGTGTTGAGCAGAGCTGGTAAAGATTTGTGTTTGCTTTTAATATTCCGAATATATTGTGTCTTCATACATAATATTATTCTTCTCTCGAAATGCTTCCGCTAAATATTGTTTCTTTTGAGTTCGTGTATTGTTGAGATATTTTCATTTGGAGTTGTCGATTGTTGAAATGATACTCTGATTCTATTCGAGCTATTCCCATTTGTTTCGGGCTATGGTCGAGTTGTGTTGTTTTCCCCTTCTTTCCCGCTTCTTTAACCCTCCCCTAGTCGCGATCAACCGTGTTTTCTATCCTTAGAAAATGCGGGCGTGACAAAGTGGTATCAGAGCAATTTTTCTTTCCACTCTGGACCCGAGAGTCTTTTTCAGTCTTAGTCTAGACTTGTTTCGCTAGACTAAAATAATAAATAAAATAAAAAAAAGAAGATAAATAATAATTGTGTATTGAAGGCTCAACATCCCGCTTCGCCACGCTCAACCGTGAAAGAGGTAATTTATTTTATGAGAATTTTTATGCGAAAGTTTTGGAGAAAGGAAGATGAGAAAATTTTTGAGAGTGAAAGAGGAGAAAAATGTTTATGCGAACAACGAAGTAAAATCTTTCCGTGAGGGATTGATTTCGAGTTGAGAAGAGTATTTGCTGATGTTTGAGAAAAGAACGGGTTTTGGATGAGGGACGACAGATTGTTTGTTTTTACATGAAAGATGAAAGTTGATGTTCAAGTATGCTTTGAGTTTTGAGTCAAAACTTGTACTTTAAAGTTGAAAGTGAGATGTTGAATTTCTTTTGAGAAAAGTGTGAGTTTTGACGAAAATGTTTGTGTTGAAAGTAGATGTGAAATGTGAAAGCGTTGTGTTTTGGGAAGCGAAATGTTGTGTATTATACTTGTTATTTGAAGTATGAATGACTTTAAATGTGATATTTGTTGATCTATGAGGTGGTGAAATGTGTTGTGAACTTAGAGTGCCTGAGACTAAGCTAGATGGAACGTGCGCGAACCATAGTTGTAAGTTGACAATTAATCTATCACTTTCCTGAGTGATGAAAATGAACGAGAATGGAAAGTGGGGCGAAATTTCTAAATTATCGAGATATGAGGCGAGAGGATTGAGATAGAGGATGGAGACCGCTGGATCATGAAACTTTTGCTATTTCTTGGAACTACGCTAAACTTTAGAGCAAGCTGTGTGTGGACCATTTTATCCCTAGTTGGATATTTACTATTTCCTATTGTTTTCCCTAAACGATAAGATCAAAAAGAATACGAGGAAAATTTCAAGAAGAGGAAGATCACGTAGACGAAATGATTTCAAACACGAAAGAGGGTGCAAGACAAGAAGATTTGTTAGACGATGTATCCATGCAACGACGAGAGATCGTAATCAAAATTTAAATTAGTATAGTCTATCTTGCGTGATTTCCTAAAAGTAGCAACACGATGGAGACGGCCTTTATTGGAGGCAGAGAAGCACACGGATGATTAAAATGTTTTAAGAGAATGACTGTTATCACGTGCAAAGAATATTATGAAGATATGGCTTTTGACTGACTACAATTATTTTGTTGTAATGACGTGATGAATATCAACTTGGAATCCGCGGTTTCATAGGACGATGTTACCATGTTCGGCCTCAGAAAGATTAACGAGAGAGTGTGACCTTCGTAGCTAGAATGAATGATTTTAATCAACAGTACTTACTTGGATTCTAAGTTTTTTTTTTCGATAAGTATTGAATAACCGTGAGCCCTTGCCTATTTAACCACCTTGTTTGACTCATGCTTTGCAAGTAATGCCCATTATTTCTTTTCCTATATCGAGTCATGACTCACTTTCAGTTCTTGAGAATTGGTTCTTGCCTTCGTAACTTTGGATATCTTGATTAGTAGTCTTTTTGATTTATCTTTCGTAAGGAAAATCTTTGACCTTATGAGCTTCCGTCATTAAACTTCATTTCTAAAGTTGTTTCCAGTTATGACCTTCAGTATGATCACATCTCCCATACATGTTTCTTCAAAGGATGGAATATTCTTATTGGAACCTTTGTACACCTTTTTTATTTCGTAACTATGCATGTGGCAAGTTCTTTCTTGCAGAAGTGAAATTCTTTTTAGCTCAATTTCACTACATATATTGTTCAAGCAATGATTTTTCTTTCTTGCAACACCAAGTTAAGGCTATCGTGTTCTCTTTTTCCTTAACATGTTTGATCTAGCTGATTTTCCTAAAGAGTTCACTTCACGTCGGTTGCAAACCTGTGAATCCATTGATGTGATTTCATTATTCAATAGCATGATGTCGTCGAACCATGATCAATTCTACTTTATGACATTTGTCTATGCTTCTAAATCCTTCCACGATTGACCATCTCATGTCATGACATGTTTGAACCATCATTCATTGATGCCGAATTTTGCAAATTTGATTTGACAATTGAAAAATCTTATTTGGCAGCCTACTATGGAATTTGAGACTTAATTCAGTTTCATCCTGTTATCATGACCTATCTCACATTCTTTCGAGCTCTCATCAGAAGTAAATTCTCAAGCTCTATGGATTTTATTTGATACCGTTTAAACCATTTAATTCTCAGAATGGATGTGTTAAGTTCAATGGGTTTAGTCCTTGCTTTGTTTACAAACCAATTTTCTCAAGTTGGTGATGAGATTAAGAAGAGTCGAGCTAGAAATGTTGTTCTTGTTTTCTTGATCAATTCTGCAGCCTTTCTGATTAAGACACTTTCAGCAGTGTTGCTACAATTTTGAAATCCATTCATATCCAAGTAAGACTGCTTGATCGATTTTCGAGTTCTTAATACTAGACTTGGAGGAAAGGGTGAGGTTGAACTTTTCGAATGCACACGGGGAATAAGTTTCTATAATCAGATATGCGTAAGAGTGATACACCAACTAAAGGAATCGATATAACCAAGAACACGATGTGTTAAATTTTCAGCTTTTACGTACCGCTTATAGCGAGCTGCTAAGGGATCAAACATTATGCTATACATCTAGATATTAGATCTTGAGAAACAAAATGTGGTGAAAATGCTTTTACGACCAATAACCTTTTAGTGCTATACGTGATATCTATATAAGTGGTTGACTGATACGAGATTAACAAAGGAGTGACGGAGTAATTACGAATAGTGGTATACAATAACATTATAGAAAAAAAATTTGATTACTGCCGTAAGAGAAAGGAAATGGAGCCCTACGATCGAGAGCAATAGAGCCCGTACTCATATTCTGAATTATGAAAAAATCGAGGCTATCATAAATTGGATTGTGCAAGAGCTGAGAAATAAATTCGTTGAAACCGTGAAAGTGATGTATGTGGAAACATCGTGAATACTTGGAAGTCGTTTGAGAATTGGATGACAAAAGGAATTTAGGGGATGATACTATTTCAACTATAGTTGTTAATTTTTTAAGCGATACGAGGAAGCTGCTTGGAAATTGGATTACAAGTTAATGGAGAAATATTTTATTCAAAGGATGTAAGCAAATTTCGGGACGAAATTTTTGTTAAGATGGGTAGATTGTAATACCCCGACCTTTTTTATTACTTTTTACGTTAAGATTTCATTTTGATAATGAGCGAGGTGATGGATCCTGAATAAAATATTGTCTGTCTTTGTTTTGTTGGGTTGCGAATGGAAACAGTAAATGCTTGCTTTGTTGTTGGTAAATCGTGTGGTGAATGTAGTCGACAAGAATGACGTGTGGCTCGTGGATGGAAAAAAATTGAGCTATTGTTTACAAGTACTCGGAATAACACTAAGGTACTAAAAGAAAACACTACAATTTAATTAGTATCCTAAATCAAATATTTGGATCTATCACTTTTATCTATTTTTATTCTAGCCCAATTTAATTCTCATTTATTAATCAGTCAAAGCCTCTCCTAATCTCATTGTACACGGTTACTTCACCAATACCTCCATTCCCTAAAATCTCTCCAACAAGCAAACCACATCTCTACAGAATTAACATATATCTCTTTCCACAACTGTGTCTTTTATCATCCGCCGTTTCTGCAATTTTTTCTTCTCCTCCGTAAAGGTATTTCGTCTCGTTTCATTGACTACGAAAATCTGCATACTTGTTGATTCCATAATCAAGATTCTTGAATATCACAGTGTGAAGGAGCAGAGAAAGCCGTGATTTGTTTCAATACCTTCTGCTTGTGCAATTTTTGCTTCTTTTTAAAGGTATATCCACTATTTTTTTCTGAATCCTCTGCATCCCATTCCATGATTTAGTTTCACATAATCACACACGGGAACAAATTCCTTTTGAAAATTTTGGAACTGTTGAATGATGCTCCCTCCTAAAGCTTCGATCTTTAATACTTAGAATGTGCCTTTTGAGTTTCTCTTCAATTCTGATTCCTAAATTCTTCTACCTGCCCATAAATATTTGAAACGAACAACTAGAATTTTAGTAAAAGATTGGGATTTGGGAAAAAGAGGAGAGGATCTGTTCTGTGAATTTGTAGGAGAATGTGGAGGGAGAGAGAGACGTGAGTTTTAGAAGAGAGATGGGTACTTCCTATTTGTGATGTTGGACGAAAATTTTGAGAACCAGAGAAAGAGGGAGATGAGTTGGCTTGGAGTACTTTTTAAGTTTTCCTATTTTCTGTTTCTTTCTTGTGTTGAGTTGGATGTATGTTAATAATTTTTTTTTGAAGGGGAGTACATACGTGTAGTGATGTGGGAATATCTAAGTTCAATTCTTTTGATTGTTATTAATTATTCATTCTGTGTTGGATTGGGAGTATAAACGTGTACTGTGAGGGAGTATAAACGTGTACTGTGAGGGAGTATAATATGTATTTCTTGTTCCTTTATTTTGCCTGCATATGATCGGATTTGGCCAGTAAATTGCTTGCTATGGGGTTTTTATTTTGAGCTATGTTAAGTTAATGCCGACGGATGGAAGTATAATTTTGTTGATGTTGTTTTGATTAATTGATGAGTCCGAGTTCTGAAATTTTGAGTTAACGTTGGAACGAGTTTGAGATATGAGGTTATGCTAAAAAAGAGAAAGGGATAAATTGAGCACCCACTTAAGATGCATGCATTGATAAATTTATTTATTTTGCAAAGTCTAATTTTGCATATCATGTTATTTCAAAAAAAAGGGGAACTTGGGCACGTTGTTGCGGTTGGAACAAGAAAGTGTCGATGAGTTAAGCATTTGAGGTGGGCTTTCTTTTTAAATAAGGACTATGTCCTAAGTATATTTATTTTTGCGAAATATGTTTGTCATGCCATTTTTTTTTTGTGTTGCTATGGGACCTATCTGAAGTGGCTTTTGCCATGTATGGTTAATCGAATTCGGGTCTGACTAGGGAGCGAGTCCCTACTCAGGCTAGTGTACACCCCGTAGATCGTGCGCTATCTCTTTGAGTTGGCCGGTCTAGTGGCTTGGAATGTGGCCACATTCCTCGTCATGTATGTTCAGATATGGTATGGTGATGTTGATGATGTTGAGGTTGATGATGATGATGTTGGTGAAATGTTTTAGTGACTCGGGCCCTTTCAAAGTTAAAACCCCGAGGTCACTCGTTAATGGCATGATAAATATTTTTATTGAAAATGTTTTCGGCATGAGTCCACTGAGTGCATCAAGTACTCAGCCCTGCATTTCTTTTTAAAAATTTGCAGGTTGAGCTGTGACGAGCACGGTGGGTGTTGAGCAGAGCTGGTAAAGATTTGTGTTTGCTTTTAATATTCCGAATATATTGTGTCTTCATACATAATATTATTCTTCTCTCGAAATGCTTCCGCTAAATATTGTTTCTTTTGAGTTCGTGTATTGTTGAGATATTTTCATTTGGAGTTGTCGATTGTTGAAATGATACTCTGATTTTATTCGAGCTATTCCCATTTGTTTCGGGCTATGGTCGAGTTGTGTTGTTTTCCCCTTCTTTCCCGCTTCTTTAATCCTCCCCTAGTCGCGATCAACCGTGTTTTCTATCCTTAGAAATTGCGGGCGTGACATTAGTGGCCCATTAAGAAAAGAGTCCAAAGGAAACTAATCCCCTCTCCCTCTCTGTAACACCCTGAAAATTTGTGACTTATTTTATTGATGTGGATGTTGAATGGGAAATACTTTTATGAAATTTAATTTCTATGTGATTAAGTTTATCACGTGAAATTAGTTGTCGTGAGTATTATAAAAGTAATGCAGAATATTTACAAATAATACTATTGTATATTATATGTATATGTGCTATCTTAAATATTAAATCGTAGTCATATGTACATATGTAATAAACGAGATAGTGTGCATGGAAGTATTATATTTGTGCATGCAAATATATATTGAGATAACATTAATTTAATATAATAAAATATGTTATATGCCCATATATGTATATCAGTGTATACACGTGTAATTGCATGGAATAGGTTAGTCACCCAATTTTCTATGTATGTTTTATAGTGTATCTATACGTGTACACTACATAATTACTACGTGTACACAATGTAACTATTTTAGTTAAATTATTTAAAGTACATCACAGCTATAATTGGAGAAATATTGGATACAACTATGTCTCATAGGGAAGAGGGGGAGGGGAGTAAGCCTCGGTATAAATATATTTACGTGATGTATTAAAAAGAAGAGGGGAGGAAGGAAAGCGAAAAAAAAAGGAAAGAGAATGGAGAGGCTAGGAAAGAAGCCGAGAAAGAGGAAGGGAGTTTGTGTATACGCGAGCTCGAGGAATAAGAGTTGCCATAAGTTGGATTTTGAATTGTTAAGCGAACGAGGTGGGTTTTCTTTTACTAAACTCTTTTACGCTTTCAAAAGTATGATTATGGTGTGATAAGGGTGGTTTAAAGTGTTATGTCATGCCATGTTTGTTTTGATGATGAGATTGTTGCCTGATGCCTAGTTTGTTGAGCTTGCTCCATTAGGCTATAGGGCTATGTTAAACGAATTCGGGTCTGAGTAGGGCCGCAAACCCTATCAGGCTGTGTACACAGAGGGGATCGTGAGCCGTCCTTGCTAGTCGGCCGGTCTCGTGGGCGAATAGTGTGGCCACACTTTCGTCGCACTATGGAAAGATGATGTGATTGTTTGATTGATGAGAAAGTGGGGAGATTGTTTTGACTGGCCAGTCTATGAAATTGTTATTGTGATACTCGATGATATTTCTTTTCTAAATGTAAAACTCGAGTTCACTATGATATGGATGACATAACTTTTATCAAATATTTTCGGCATGAGCCCACTGAGTATATTAAGTACTCAGCCCTGCATGTGTTTTCCCTATGTGCAGGTTGAGCGGTGATGTTGCGGTGAATGTTGAGTCGAGCGTTAAGAATTCCGGATGCGTCGTGTCTTCATACATGGGCGTCATCCTATGACTCTCCTTTGATACTTGTTTTTTCGCTGCCGTGTTTCGAATCGTTCTTGTTAAAGTCTTTCGTTTTGCCCCACACTGTTTTATGACATTAATAACCTTGAGACATTAATCCGCTGCTTAACTGTTTAAATGATGAAGATATTTCTTTTGAAATTTGATCGATTTTCGTGTTAAATGTTGCCTTTTATTGTTCCCCCATTTCTTCCCCGCTTCTTAGTTCCTTCCCTAGTCACGATTTCCCCGTCTTTACTATCCTTAGTAAGGGCGGTCGTGACAAAGTGGTATCAGAGCTTCGTTCTTTCGCTCTGGTCCGAGAGTCTTCTTTCAGATTAAGTCTAGATTAGTACCCCTAGACTAAAAGTGTCACGAAGGCTCAACATCCGAAACATCACGCTCAACCACAAGAAAGTGAGGTATGTTTTAAGTTATTGAAAGAATATGAATTTGATGATGATTTGATAAGGATGTTTTGGCTAGATTATACATGTGTGAATATGATAATGTGATGGTATGATTATGTGGAACATGAGCATCACTGACATGATGTCCTAGGTATGTGTTATGTGTGAAAGTACCTCGAAGTATTTATGTGGGACAACCAAATTTCGGGACGAAATTTCTCTTAAGAGGGGAAGGATGTAACACCCTGAAAATTTGTGACTTATTTTATTGATGTGGATGTTGAATGGGAAATACTTTTATGAAATTTAATTTCTATGTGATTAAGTTTATCACGTGAAATTAGTTGTCGTGAGTATTATAAAAGTAATGCAGAATATTTACAAATAATACTATTGTATATTATATGTATATGTGCTATCTTAAATATTAAATCGTAGTCATATGTACATATGTAATAAACGAGATAGTGTGCATGGAAGTATTATATTTGTGCATGCAAATATATATTGAGATAACATTAATTTAATATAATAAAATATGTTATATGCCCATATATGTATATCAGTGTATACACGTGTAATTGCATGGAATAGGTTAGTCACCCAATTTTCTATGTATGTTTTATAGTGTATCTATACGTGTACACTACATAATTACTACGTGTACACAATGTAACTATTTTAGTTAAATTATTTAAAGTACATCACAGCTATAATTGGAGAAATATTGGATACAACTATGTCTCATAGGGAAGAGGGGGAGGGGAGTAAGCCTCGGTATAAATATATTTACGTGATGTATTAAAAAGAAGAGGGGAGGAAGGAAAGCGAAAAAAAAAAGGAAAGAGAATGGAGAGGCTAGGAAAGAAGCCGAGAAAGAGGAAGGGAGTTTGTGTATACGCGAGCTCGAGGAATAAGAGTTGCCATAAGTTGGATTTTGAATTGTTAAGCGAACGAGGTGGGTTTTCTTTTACTAAACTCTTTTACGCTTTCAAAAGTATGATTATGGTGTGATAAGGGTGGTTTAAAGTGTTATGTCATGCCATGTTTGTTTTGATGATGAGATTGTTGCCTGATGCCTAGTTTGTTGAGCTTGCTCCATTAGGCTATAGGGCTATGTTAAACGAATTCGGGTCTGAGTAGGGCCGCAAACCCTATCAGGCTGTGTACACAGAAGGGATCGTGAGCCGTCCTTGCTAGTCGGCCGGTCTCGTGGGCGAATAGTGTGGCCACACTTTCGTCGCACTATGGAAAGATGATGTGATTGTTTGATTGATGAGAAAGTGGGGAGATTGTTTTGACTGGCCAGTCTATGAAATTGTTATTGTGATACTCGATGATATTTCTTTTCTAAATGTAAAACTCGAGTTCACTATGATATGGATGACATAACTTTTATCAAATATTTTCGGCATGAGCCCACTGAGTATATTAAGTACTCAGCCCTGCATGTGTTTTCCCTATGTGCAGGTTGAGCGGTGATGTTGCGGTGAATGTTGAGTCGAGCGTTAAGAATTCCGGATGCGTCGTGTCTTCATACATGGGCGTCATCCTATGACTCTCCTTTGATACTTGTTTTTTCGCTGCCGTGTTTCGAATCGTTCTTGTTAAAGTCTTTCGTTTTGCCCCACACTGTTTTATGACATTAATAACCTTGAGACATTAATCCGCTGCTTAACTGTTTAAATGATGAAGATATTTCTTTTGAAATTTGATCGATTTTCGTGTTAAATGTTGCCTTTTATTGTTCCCCCATTTCTTCCCCGCTTCTTAGTTCCTTCCCTAGTCACGATTTCCCCGTCTTTACTATCCTTAGTAAGGGCGGTCGTGACACTCTCGGTCAAACCGTGTCCCACCTTCTTCTCTTTCACAAAATCCCTCAAAGATCCCCAATTTTTTTCTATTTCCGTCGCCTTCCTCCGACTCACCCCTCGACGCCGGCCGCCGCTCACCGTCGAAATCACTATGCCGCTACTGCTATCGGAAATCGCGACGCCGTTGCTGTCTCGCCGGGAAGACACGGCACCGCTGCTGTCGTCCAATCCAGCCGAGCCGCCGCCGATTCATCCACCGCCACTGATCCTTCCTCAACGTCCAGTCACCACTGTTATCCCTCCGTTCTCCATCGTGAAAACAACCCCGTCTCGGCTGTCCGAAGTCAGCCGCAGCTGCGGTACCAATCAGCCGAACAGCAACCCCGAGCACGTGCCTCGCCGTTGTTGCTCCGCCACTCTCTGTTCGGCAGCCTCCGAAACAATAATGCGCTGCCCTGAAACCAACCCAAACCAGCCCGCGGGTAAAGTTCTTACATTGATTTCGTGAAATTAAAGTTCGATTCTTTGATTCGGTTTTGTTTGAGTTATCAGTTTGATTTAGTTATCGTTGTCGTATGTTGCGCTGGTTACATGGTATGCAAAGAACAAGAGATCATATACCTTTGGCCTGCGTGAGGCTCGACCTCGGCTTATTTGAGTTGTCAAAAGAATTCGGCCTCTGCTTCTCGAGAATCTGGAGAAGTGTAGTTGAAAGTTGAAATTGGTAGTGAAATTGAATAGGTAATTCTCTGCTGCTAGTTTGTGAAAAGGAGTATACCTTGAACGAATTTTGAGAGAATTATCGTTAGCTCCCTCCTTCGAGTTGGATTCTTGATATCTGCCGGAAGGAGATTAGATGAGTTGGTTTGAATCTTGAAAACTAGAGAGAAATTTGTGAGATTACCTTAAGAGAATGAAACTTATTTTTCTTGATTGCATAGAACGATAGGAGAGAAAACAAAACTGATTTGAAGTGTATAAAATAGAGGGAGGGTGGTTAAAGATGTGGGAGAGATTTAGGGGTGAGGAGAGAAACGGTTTTAATCGTGGGTTGAGGGGAGAAGAATTTGAATTCTTTTTTTTTGATTAATCTGAATTTGTTCGGTATTTATTTGCAGATCACGGAGGAGGAAAATCTCTGCAGAATCTTTAATTAAAATTTGAATTAATGCAGCTTGGTGACCAAGTCAACAGGTCGAAATTAATTATATTAGTTTAATTCACGATCCCTTGTATTTTATTTAAATTGTGCAGCCCACAATTTATTTGTAACAAACTGAATTTTTATATTATTTATTCAATTTATCGGATCCAACACGGAATTGAGTCCAATAAATATTCCTCACGGAAAGGAATTATTGAAATTCACATTGTGATTTACTTCACAATTTCTAGCTCTCATACCAAATTATCAATTATTCAAAAACCTTTAATTTCACCTCACATTAACTATTCAAAGCATCAACGTCACATTTTCAACAAAGTTGATCCAGTCAAAATTCCAACTCAAAATTAGGTCACACAAAGTATCCATCAACTATTCCACTCGACAATTAATCCACAGACTTCGCAACATTAAAAGCATTAAATGCAAGTACTTTAGGGTTAGAAAATTAGGGTTCAAAAAGTGGGGCGTTACATCCTACCAACCTTAACAGAAATTTCGTCTCGAAATTTGTTACCCTCAAGTAAAGAGTTCTGGGTACAATTTCACCATCTTGTCCTCATTCTCCCACGTGGCTTCTTCATGCCCATGATTTTCCCAAATTACTTTCACACAAGCAACAGGTTTATTTCTCATATTTTGGATCTTTCGGTCCAAAATAGATTGGGGTATCTCCTCGTAGCTCAAGTCTGGATTCAACGCGACTTCCTCAAAACGGATCACGTGCTTTGGGTCGAACACGTATTTTCGTAACTGCAACACATAGAAAACATTGTGCAACTTTCCAAGGTTTGGTGGTAGCGCCAATCGATATGTGACGGGGCCCAATAAATCGCGGCTTCAATTTTCCCTTGTAGCTAAATCGTGTTATCCCTTTTGATGGGGATACCTTCAGGAAAACATTGTCGCCAACTTGGAATTGTAAGTCAGTTCGTCGGACATCCGCGTATGATTTCTGTCTGTCTTGAGCTTCTTTTATCCTTTCACGAATTTGCAGAATGATTCCTACCATTTCTTCAACTGCATCGGGTCGAAGTATTCTTCTCTTGCCAACTTCATCCTAGTAGAGCGGCGATCTAAACTTTCTTCCGTATAATGCCTCATACGGCGCCATGTTTATCGTTGCCTAAAAACTGTTGTTGTAGGCGAACTCAATCAGTGGTAGTGCTACCTCCCAACTTCCTCCTCGGTCGAGTACCATAGCTCTTAACATATCCTCGAGAGTTTGGATCGTTCTTTCGGACTGTCCATCGGTTTGCGGGTGAAATGCTGTGCTGAAGTTCAATTTGGTTCTAAGCTCTTTCTGTAGACTTACCCAAAATCTTGAGGTAAATTTTGGGTCATGATCGGACGTGATAGTCACTGGGACTCCATGCAATCGGACTATCTCCTTTATGTAAATTTGAGCTAGCTTGTTGGACCCATAGCTTATAAGAATCGGTATGAAGTGCGCACTCTTGGTAAGTCGATCTATAATTACCCAAATGGCGGTGTTCCCTCTCAGAGTCCTCGGCAATCCCGTCACGAAATCCATGGCGATGTGTTCCCATTTCCACTCAGGAATCTCTAGCGGTTGTAACTTTCCATAAGGTCGTTGATGTAGAGTCTTTACATGCTGGCAGACTAGACACCTTTCGACGAATGACGCTATGTCCCTCTTCATACCATTCCACCAAAAGGACTTCTTCAGATCTTGATACATTTTCGTACTTCCTGGGTGGGCGGTGTAAGGAGTCTCATGTGCTTCACTAATAACTTCGTTTTTGAGTTCCTCGTTATCCGGTATGCCTAGTCTTCATTCGAAAGTAAGGGCCTTGTCACCTTCTTCACTAAAATTCCCCGATCTGCCGGTTCGCACTTCCACATGAGTTTTCCTCCAATTTCGCATCCATCTGTTGTGCTTCAATAATTCTTGACCTTAGGTCAGGTTCAACAGCTAAAGTGGCGATTCGCGCTTCCTCTGTTTCAGGTGCCCTCACCACTTCCAATCACATCTTGCTAAACTCACGAATCAGGCTTTCTTCTTTGATGAGAAAAGTAGCCAGTTGGGAATGGTCCTTCCAGCTCAAAGCATCTGCCACTACATTTGCTTTGCCGGGGTGGTAGTTGATGCCATAATCGTAGTCTTTCACCAACTCGAGCCATCTTCGTTGCCGCTTGTTCAAATCATTCTGCTCGAAGAAATACTTTAGGCTTTGGTGGTCCGTAAAGATCTCACATCGGACTCCGTAGAGATGACGTCTCCAAATCTTTAAGGCGTGTACTACCGCTGCTAGCTCCAAGTCGTGGGTTGGATAGTTCAACTCGTGTGGCCTCAATTGTCGTGATGCGTAAGCAATCACTTTGTTGTTTTGCATCAATACACATCCAAGTCCCACCTTCAAAGCTTCAGTGTATACCACGTAGTTCACTCCAGGCTCTGGCACAACTAAAATCGGTACACTAGTTAGCTTTTCCTTCAACAGTTGGAAACTTGCCTCACACTCTCGGGTTCAATTGACTCTTACCCCCTTCTTGAGTTGTTGGGTCATGAGTCTCGCAATCTTGGAGAATCCCTCTACAAACCTTCGGTAGTATCCTGCCAAGCCTAGGAACTCCGAATCTCGTTTGGTGTTGAAGGTGCTTTCCATTGCTGTACCGCCTCAACCTTGGCGGGGTCCACTCGGATTCCCTCTGCTGACACAATGTGACCAAGGAAGTTCACTTCCTTAAACCAAAACTCGCACTTGCTGAATTTGGCATACAGTTTCTCACTCCTCAATGTCTCCAATGTGATTCGTAGGTGTTCCTCATGTTCTTTTTCATCCTTCGAGTAGACGAGTACATCATCTATGAAGACCAAAACGAATTTATCCAAATATGGATGGAATACTCAATTCATCAAATCCATGAATACTGCAGGTGCATTTATCAATCCAAACGGCATTACCACAAACTCATAGTGACCATATCTCGTGCGAAAAGCAGTCTTCGGTATGTCTTCTCGTTGGACTCTCAACTGATGGTATCCGGACCTTAAGTCCATCTTTGAGAATAGACCAGCTCCACGAAGTTGATCGAATAGGTCATCTATTCTCGGCAGTGGATATTTGTTCTTGAGAGTCATCTTGTTCAACTCTCTATAATCGATACACATTCTCATCGATCCATCCTTCTTCTTCACAAAAAGCACAGGCGCGCCCCACGGTGAAACACTGGGTCTAATGAAACCCAAGTCCATAAGCTCTTGTAGTTGTATCTTGAGTTCTTCCAACTCTTTAGGTGTCATTCGATATAGGGCCTTGGACACCGATGCCGACCCTGGCTCTAGGTCGATTGTGAACTCCAATTGTCGATCTGGCGGTGGACCAGACAACGCTTCGGGAAAGACGTGTGGAAATTCTCGTACAACAGCGACATCCTCCATTTTCCTTTCTTCCTTCTCATCTCCTTGTAGATAGACCAGATAGGCAGGACGCCCTTTTATCAACATCGTAGTGGCTTGGAGTGCGGAGATGATAGATGTTTTTCTATTCATCGTGATTCCATGATACACGATTGGTTCCTTTCCAGGGGCTTGTAATGATATTTGTCTCTCCTTACATCGAATAGTAGCAAAATTCGCAGTCAACCAATCCATTCTCAAGATTACGTCGACATCCTTCACGGCCATAACTTGTAAGTTGTGTGCGACTAGCCTAAGTTCCCCCATAACAATTTCTATGTCCGAGCATATTCGAGAAATCTCTATTACCCCTCCCACCGGTGAGGTCACCATCATCTCATGTTCAGATTTAGTAACTGGCAAACTTAATGTGTCCACACATAGTTCTGATATGAAAGAATGCGATGCGCCCGTATCAAACAACACAACAATAGGTGTATCGAGAACTTCGCCCATACCCGTCAGGTATCCGTTCTCGTGACTCCCTTGTTCAGTCTTGGGTTGTTTAGAACTTAGCGCATATGTTCTAGCCTGGGAGGGAAGTCTTGGGCGGCGAGGTTGTTGTTGTCGCTGAGGTTGATCATGATTCACCCTTGGTTGCGCCGGTGGTGCCCTCGACTGTGGACGGAACCCTTGATTGTTCTGCCTTAAGCCCATCCCCACATTCTTGCTCGGGCACTCTCTAAAGTAGTGGCCATTTCCACCACAGTTGAAGTACTTGGTGGTATTCAGCATTCTGCACTCTCCGAAATGGTACTTGGAGCACACATTGCATTGTGGTGGTCTGGGTCGGAAGTCACTCCTCTGATTAGAGAAGTTTTGTCTGCCTCTATACTGTGGTTGGTTCTGGGTAGGCTGGTACCTCTTGCTGTCATAGTGGGTCCTGTTCCCATCCCACTTCCTCTTCTCCCGGGAATGATGTGGTGGAGGTAAGGCCAGTGTAGTGTTTCACATCGCCCTCTCCTTGGGCATAGTTGCCTCACATCTAGTGAGAGGGCCAACGCTTCCGCGTATGTAAGTCTCCCACGACTAGCTAATGCCATCTTAATCTCATGCCTTAGACCCTCACGGAACTTATCAGCCAGCTTCTCATCGGTGTCAACTTGTTCAGGTGCATACCGAGTCATATCGCAGAGTGCGCGGTTATATTTAGTCACCGACATACGCCCTTTGGTTAAGTTGTAAAACTCAGCCGCCTTTGCCTTTCAGTATATCTTTGGTATGTACTCGTTATATATCGCCTCCTTAAAGTTCTCCCAAGTCATTCTACCCACTTGATCTCGTGGCGTGGTCTTCATCTTGGTATCCCACCAGAAGTCAGCAGACCCAGTCAATTGGTAGGTCACACAAGTCATTCGTTCCGCATTGTTGCACATCAGAATCGTGAAAATACGCTCCAAAGCGCGTATCCAACTCTCAGCCCTTTTCCGGCTCTCCCATTCCATCGAAGACGGGTGGTTTTTGTTTTAAGAACATCTTCACAATTTTTCAGTCTACTGGAGACGGAGGAGCTGGTGGTGATGGTGCTTGCACGCGTTTCTCCTTTCGATTGTTTCCCATTTTAGTTGATTCAATTTCTCCACTTGTTGGACGATTCATCTCGTCGACGACCTTCGTTCGTATATCTTAATCTATCCGGTGCTCGTATTTTCATTCCAATACTATCGTACAGTGATGCTCTTATACGACGATCTTAAATACTCCTACTCACAACTTTCTGTTGTTATCCGTATATCCCTTGGTCAACCACTTATATAAATTCTGAGCCGCAAAACATGATCATTTGGTGTACACGGCTTCTCTCAGCTTTGTATTTCTCAAGACCTAATATCTAGGTAGGGCATAACGTTCGATTCTTCAGCCGCTTGCTACAACTAAGCGTGGATGCAAGAATATTTGACTCCTCGTGTTGTTGGTGTATCATCTTTTTGTATGTGTCTCTTGAAACTTATTCCTCATATGTGTTTGCAGAGATCGAGCCATTGTCTTTCTTGAGGGTCTTGTATCAAGAATTTAGAAATCTACTTAACAGTCTTACTTGGATCAGAACGGGTTTCAACATGAGGAGCACTATTGAAATTTCCCTTGATTAGAATGGCTCCGAAAATGACTCAAGAGGAACAAGAATGAGTCACTAATTTCATTAAAAGGAAACAGTGATGCATCACTTGCAAATTGCAGATCAATCAAAAGTTTTAAATGCACGAAAAGAATACCATTGTTAAGGAGCTTGATAGAAAGAAATTTCTGAGAATCCAAGTAAGTACTGTCAATTAAATTCATCCATTCTAGCTACAAAGGTGCCATTCCGTCATTTCCCGAAGATAATAGAAGTGTTCTCGAAAACTCTAGATTCTAAGTCAAGATTCTTGGTCGTTACAACAATTAACTGTCCTTGGAGGTCACATCTTCATATTGTTTTTGGCACGCCCTAGCAGTCATTCTCATTAAAACATGGTAATAACCCTCCTGGCCTTAACGTGTCATAAGTGTTGTCATATTTGTAACGCGTCGTTGCATTAACATGTTACGCACGATTGCATTCACTTTATTTGATTGCAGGCAAAATTTCTCGTCGTTGTAAGGATACATCACCCAACATTTCTTCTTTTCTTGATCTCGTTAGAAACCTTCTTTCGTTTTGTTCTTATAATCCAGGGAAAACAATAGGCAATTATAATAATCTGTCTAGTTCGAAGTATATGTTTTCGTTTGTCCCATCACTCAGGAAAGTGATATTGTAGTTATCAATTTACAACTATGTTCGAGCACGTTCAGCCTAGGATACTTCTTAGGCACTCTATGTTTTCCAAACATAGTTCATAGTCTCATACTTCAACATATATTCGATCATTGCTTAATTCAAGATTCATATGGATTCTACATTTGCAACGAAGTTCAAAATTTCACATTTCACTTTCATAATGATTCTATATGATACCTCGTACTTCATCAATCATGAATTATCATCACATAAAACGTCTTTTATATATTGCATAGTCAAATATGTTTATCCATATAAACCATTTGGCATTCCATAGCATTTCATCCAGCATATATTAATATTTAAAATAGTAACTCAATCAATTCATCGTCCATAGAATCACATTTCATAAATCATACAGTTCATGGACATCTGTATCACAATCACAAAATTGCAACTATGCACTCATCATGCTTTGTATTCACAGTTTCGTAATCATACAATTTCGACCACATAGACATAAAAAAAAAATTCGCTCAGGTAATCAACATGTATGTCCTTCAAGTTAAATTCACAGTTCAAACATGTAATAAAAAGTCTTCGCCTCAAGCATGTGATTCATATTCACACTTCAATATCCATAACATTCAACGCCTTTAATCACATACTCCCATAGTGTCTCACGTCTCGTATGACCACAACACTTTTCAAAAGCCATAGCATTTACTTTAAATTTCCAATAGGCCCAAAATTGCCATTTTCGCAAGGAACCATTTTTCCATCGAATTTCAAAAATTTTGGTAATTCATTTAAAAGTCGCCAAAATATTCTAACCTCTCTTTCGTGGTTGGGCGTGACGAGTTGTGGTGTTGAGCCTTCGACGTTTAACACTTTAGCCAATTAGTACAAGAATAGATTTTGACTCCAAAAAGACTCTTGGGTCCAGAGCGGAAAGAAACTGAGGCTCTGATACCAAACTGTCACGACCGCCCTTTAGGATAAATACGGGCTATCGTGATTAAAAGAATTTAATAAACAGACACAGAGAACTAGGGTTTCAATAACGGGTTTGACCAACAATTAATATTCAAGGAAAAACGATCAAAAGTTTGACATTATCCAACAAAATTCCAAGGATCCAATATCCAAACAATCCAAGTTGCAAGTCCAATAAACGATAAGTAAAAATAAAGTCACAGCGGAAACGACCAAGAGAAAGAGTGACGTCATGTGTGATGACACCACGACACTCATAGTTCAAAGATAAAAATTTATTCTCCAATTTACTTGCTCAACACCACCATATTCTCGTCGCCGCTCAACCTGCACATAGGGAAAACACATGCAGAGCTGAGTACTATAAAAATACTCAGTGGGCTCATGCCGAAAACATTTGATAAAAGTTATGCCATCTATACCACAGTGAACTCAAGTTTTAATTTGAGAAAATAATCGAGTTCACAAAAACATTATCATACACTAGCCAGTCAAAACAATCTCCCCACTTTCACAACAATCCATCAATCACAACATTTCCATAGTGCGACGAAAGTGTGGCCACACTATTCGCCCACGAGACCGGCCGACTAGCAAGGACGGCTCATGATCCCACATGTGTACACTAACCTGATAGGGTTTGCGGCCCTACTCAGACCCGAATTCGTTTAACAATAGCCCTATAGCCTAATGGAGCGAACTCACAAACTAGGCATCAGGCGACAATCTCATCATCAAAACAAACATGGCACAACATAACAATTTAAACCACCCTTATTCCACCATAATCATACTTTTAAAAGCGTAAAAGAGTTTAGTAAAAGAAAGCCCACCTCGACTGCTTAATTCTCAAGTACTCTCTTCCCCTTGGTATCACGATTCACTTGCGATGATTCACCTTTAATATTTAGCTAATATTTAAATATCAACACACTTTTCAAATAAATAAATAAAAATGCATGCCTCCTAATTAAAGTTATTTATCTCATTTTTCTCGGTTTTCGATTATTCGGCGGCCGCCCAAAATTCCTTCGTTGGCTCTTCTTACTTTACACCACGATGTCAAATAAATTCCCAAAATTTATTCAAGCGCATAACTTGAATTATCACAACTATTTCCCTTTGTTAAAGAAAAATTATATATTCCGAACTTGGGATAAATTATTCATGCTTCAAAAATTATTCCAGAATTTAGTCAAATAATTTCCCACAATTACTTATCGGCCCAAAAATTTTATTCAAGTGGCTTACCATCATACTACCCACTTATCCCTCCATTTAAAAAAAATTTGAGCCCAAATCAATTAATGATGGAGCCCAACACAAAAACAAAAAAATATGAAGTTAGTGGCCCATTAAGAAAAGAGTCCAAATGAAACTAATCCCCTCTCCCTCTCGGTCAAACCGTCTTCCACCTTTTTCTCTTTTACAAAATCCCTCAAAGATCCCCAATTTTTTTCTATTTCCATCGCCTTCCTCCGACTCACCCCTCGACGCCGGCCGCCGCTCACCGTCGAAATCACGATGCCGCTACTACTGCTGTCGGAAATTGCGACGCCGCTGTTGTCTCATCGGGAAGACACGACACCGCTGCCGTCGTCGAATCCAGCCGAGCCGCCGCCGATTCATCCACCGCCACCGATTCGTCCTCAACGTACAGTCACCACTGTTATCCCTCCGTTCTCCATCGCCAAAACAACCCCGTCTCGGCTGTCCGAAGTCAGCCGCTGCTGCGGTACCGATCAGCCGAACAACAACACCGAGCAGGCGCCTCGCTGTTGTTGCTTTGCCACTCGCTGTTCGGCAGCCTCCGAAACGACAATGCGCAGCCCCGAAACCAACCCGAACCACCCTGCAGGTAAAGTTCTTACGTTGATTTCGTGAAATTAAAGTTCGATTCTTTGATTCGGTTTTGTTTGAGTCATCAGTTTGATTTAGTTATCGTTGTCGTATGTTGCGCTGGTTACATGGTATGCAAAGAATGTGACTGGAATTGAGGGAACAAGAGATCATATACCTTTGGCCTGCGTGAGGCTCGACCTCGGCTTATTTGAGTTGACAAAAGAATTAGGCCTCTGCTTCTCGAGAATCTGGAGAAGTGTAGTTGAAAGTTAAAATTGGTGCTAGTTTGTGAAAAGGAGTATACCTTGAACGGATTTTGAGAGAATTATCGACAGCTCCCTCCTTCGAGTTGGGTTCTCGATTTCTGCCGGAAGGAGATTAGATGAGTTGGTTTGAATCATGAAAACTAGAGAGAAATTTGTGAGATTACCTTGAGAGAATGAAACTTGTTATTCTTGATTGCATAGAATGATTGGAGAGAAAACAAAACTGATTTGAAGTGTATAAAATAGAGGGAGGGTGGTTAAAGATGGGGGAGAGATTTAGGGGTGAGGAGAGAAACGGTTTTAATCGTGGGTTGAGGGGAGGAGAATTCGAATTCTTTTTTTTTTGATTAATTTGAATTTGTTCAGTATTTATTTGCAGATCACGAAGGAGGAAAGTCTCATCACGGAGGAGGAAAATCTCTGCAGAATCTTTAATTAAAATTTGAATTAATGCAGATTGGTGACCAAGTCAACAGGTCGAAATTAATTAGATTTTTTTAATTCACGATCCCTTGTATTTTATTTAAATTGTGCAGCCCACAATTTATTTGTAAAAGACTGAATTTTTGTATTATTTATTCAATTTATCGGATCCAACACGGAATTGAGTCCAATAAATATTCCTCACGGAAAGGAATTATTAAAATTCGCATTGTGATTTACTTCACAATTTCTAGCTCTCATAACAAATGATCAATTATTCAAAAACCTTTAATTTCACCCCACATTAACTATTCAAAGCATCCACGTCACATTTTCAACAAAGTTGATCCAGTCAAAATTCCAATTCAAAATTAGGTCACGAAAAGTATCCAACAACAATTCCACTCGACAATTAATCCACAGACTTCGCAACATTAAAAGCATTAAATGCAAGTACTTTAGGGTTCAAAAATTAGGGTTCAAAAAGTGGGGCGTTACAATAACACTCCCATATATATATATATATATATATGGGAGAACTACACTCTCTATACACTTATACTTCTAACATCCTACTGACATAAACCTTTAGATAGACAGATGTGGGGTTGTGATTTCCTCAACTAAGATTGCATTTTTTTAGCATTTTCGTTGCATTAAAGGGTAAATTAGTCTGTTCATGTATTTAACCCACTCTCCATCCTTTCCACTCTCTTTCCAATTCATTCAACTTCCCATTCCGCCGTGTTCACCTCCAAAAACACATTCTCAATTCAAAACCCTAAACCAATCTCTCCGCACACCACAATTCCGGCTACAGCAAAGTCCAGCACTTTCATCAACATAGCTTAAACCGCTTCCATCAATCGACCACAAATTCGATAAATTCTAAAATATGAGAAATTTCGAACACCACAGAGCCTGACGTCGAAGAATCTTCGCGAATTGGTAATTTCATGCTTATCTCGGTTCTTGTTTGGTGAAGTTTTGTTTGCTGATTCAATTGTTTAATATGTTTAATTTCTTTTTTGTATGTATTTAGATGTTCTTCGTTATGTCGATTTGGTGTGGTATTTTTTCTTAGCATTGTATTAATTTTGCTTATTGCGTCTGATTTGTTGCTTAATTCTTTTTTTGTTTGCTTAATTTCGTGATAAATATGTTTTTTGTTGGATGATATTTGTGTGTTGAAAAGTTTTGCTTACTTTGTCTTTAACCATGCATAAATGTGATTAATTCTATTTTTTTGTTTGTTTAATTTCGTATTAAATGTGCTTAGTTTTGTGTGATGTAAAATTTTACTTATGATATGCGAAATCGTGCTTTTTTTTACAAAATATTTCTTATTTGCGCTAAACTGTGCTTATTTTGGATACGATAATTAGGTTTTTGCTTCTTTTGCACAATGGTTAGTTTATTGAAAATGTTGCTTATTCTGTTCGATAACATGCTTAATTTCTTTTTAAATGTGCTTATTTGTGTTCGATATTTTGTTTATTGAAATTCTTTGATAGTTTTTGTGTTCGATAAAATGATAGTTTTGCCGGATAGAATGATACTCTGAGTTAATAAAATGATACTTTTTGCTTATAAATGTTAGGTATACTGCATAAAATGATAGTTTTGCCGGATAGAATGATACTTTCAGCAGATAGAATGATAGGTATTTTTGGTGTATAAAATGACATTTTTGTTTAATAAAATGATACTTTTACCTGATAAAATGATAATTTAAGCGGATAAAATGACATAAAACTGATAAAATGATAGTTTTGCCGGATAGAATGATACTCTGAGTTAATAAAATGATACTTTTTGCTTATAAATGTTAGGTATACTGCATTAAATGATAGTTTTGACGGATAGAATGATACTTTCAGCAGATAGAATGATAGGTATTTTTGGTGTATAAAATGACATTTTTGTTTAATAAAATGATACTTTTACCTGATAAAATGATAATTTAAACGGATAAAATGACATAAAACTGATAAAATGATAGTTTTGCCGGATAGAATGATACTCTGAGTTAATAAAATGATACTTTTTGCTTATAAATGTTAGGTATACTGCATAAAATGATAGTTTTGCCAGATAGAATGATACTTTCAGCAGATAGAATGATAGGTATTTTTGATGTATAAAATGACATTTTTGTTTAATAAAATGATATTTTTACCTGATAAAATGATAATTTAAGCGGATAAAATGACAGTAACCTTATAAAAATGATACTCTGAGTTGATAAAATGATACGTTTACTGCTTTGTAGGTTTGTATATTATGTATTGTGCCGATTATGTGTTAATATGATACTTTTGGCTTATAAATTTTAGGTTTGCAGCATAAAATGATAGTTTTGCTGGATACAATGACATTCTGAATTTATAAAATGATACTTTTTCTGATGATAGTTTTTCCTAATAAAATGATACTCTGAGTTGATAAAATGATACTTTTACTGATTTGTAGGTTTGTACATTCCTGTTTGTGATTATGCTTTGAAGCCAATGATTGGTATGAAATTCAATACATTAGTAGAAGCATCTGGTTTCTATGAACACTATGCCCGTTCAGTTGGTTTTGGCATTCGTAAACTGGGCAACAAATCAGTTCATGGTATTATTAATTGGCAGTATTTGGCTTGCAGCAGACAAGGCTCTAAGAGTTTTATACCTGGTCATACATCCAAATCAACTGAAGTGTCTGTTAAGAAGCGTAGGTGTCGGTCGTTTAGGTGTGAATGTCTTGCTAAGCTCAACTTGAGATATTTTTCAGATGGTATTAGCAGCGGGTATTAGTTTTATCAGTTTGTTGAGTATCATAATCACTTAATGGTTGCGGATGACCATAGGCATTTTATAACGGCCAATCGCAGTCTGGATCCTATCCATCGAAGTTATATAGAGGATTGTGGCAGGTGTAATATTGTTCCCACTCAAACATTCAAACTTTTGAAGGAGATAATGGGTGGACCTGAAAATGTTGGATGTGATATTATTGATATTAGAAATGGTTATCGTGATATTATGTCCAATATTGATGGTTCAGATGCTCAAATGATTTTTGATTATATGCGTTCTCAAAAGGAATTATCTGATGCCTTCTATTATGAAATTGAGATAGGATCTCATGGAAAGTTAACTAAACTCTTCTGGGCTGATGCTATTTCAAGACGAAATTATCATATGTTTGGAGATATAATTTCATTTGATTCAACATACAACACTAACAGGTATATTACTTTTGATGCTAATAGACCTAAAATGATACTTTATTAACATTTGAAATAATGCAATATTAAACACGGTAAGATGCATAATAATCTAAAGTTTGCTTCTTATGTCGTGAAACATCAACTTCTTTTGACGTAAAAGTTTACTTCTTGTTCGAAAGTTTGCTTAATTTGTGCTAAAATATGTTTATTCTGTGTAAGCATTTGCTTAATTTGTATTAAACTTTGCTTAATTTGTTTGAGAATTTGTTTACTTCGTACGCTGGATTGCTTATTTTGTCGTGTAATCCTCTACAACCAAAATTATTATTTAATCATTTGCTTACTTTGTTGAGCATAAAAACAAATCTTACTTCGAAAGAATCCATCGTTAAGAACATAAGCATCATAAAATTCAATTGTTTCTTCCAATGTTCTAAATTTCGAACATAAGCATCATAAAATTCAATTATTTCTTTCAATATTCTAAATTTCTTTCCACTGACGGACTTCAGCTCATCCGCACACTCAGGTACACGCCTCAATGATTTATAAAAAGAATTCAAAATTAATGATGTCAAACATAATAACTAAAAAGTAAAAACGCATCACAACTACCATATATTGCATCGACTATACAACTCTATTGCATTAATTAATAATTGAATCATATGCAACATTATTACATTATGTTGCACTATTTGTTCAAATTGTTGAATTATTCACAATATATCAACGTAAACAGATTTAATAAAATCTGCTTCAAGTCTTCAACCGTGGACGATTTTTAAAATTTTGCTTTGAAATTTTGGTATCACTATATTCTTTCAACCATAAATATAGCAATGGTGTAACTTACCATAAAAATAATAATAAATGTCGACAAATTAGGGACAATATATAACTGATTGAATTCTTAGTACCATTTCTACCCTTTCTGCATATAAATCGAAATTTTTATTGAATATTTGAGTGGTGAGGTGGCATAATCATGTGCGTTAATTACATAGATCTATTGGTTGTTATTGGTAGGATGCTATTATTTGAAAATGGGTTATTTTTGAAGTGTTTATATATATATATATATATATATATATATATATATAGAGGATTATGATTAAGATAGAACCATTCTTAAACGTAGAACCATTCTTAAACGTAGAACAAATGCCAAACGAAGGTCGTTAGATCTTTTAATCCAATGGTGTTGATTTGCACAACAACTTCCCATTACAACCAAAACTATTATTAATGGGTGAATGCAGAGAAGTGAAAAAATAAAGCATGCATGGACTCTTCTTCGTTTCATTCATTCTTCCATCAACATGTGAGTTTTTTCACATGTTGAGCCCGGAATGTCGTGAAAACATAGTCTAATATGTATGATTTTTAATCTTGACCGTCATTTTTTCCTCATCCAATGAATAAAATATGTAGAGTTCTAGGTTCTACACTTAAGAATGGTTCTATCTTTAACGCAACCCTATATATATATATATATATATATATATATATATATATATATATATATGAAAATGATCAATACAAAAATTGAATTCAATACAAAATCCAGACCAAATCCTGACCATGAGATTTGGAAATCTAATGGTCAATAATTAAATAAAAACACGAATGGTCAGTATAAAGTAGTTTTAGGTCATAATATAAAATTTGGGTTTGAGGTCATGTTAAGATCATTTTATGTCATCATTACTATAATGACGTAAAAATAAGCTTATGATGACTTAAAAATGACCTTTGTATGCTTGGTTCTGCATTTCTGTATTAAGAATAAGCTTTGCCTACATCAAAACCCTATATATATATATATATATATATATATATAGAGTTGTGATCATATGATAACCCCTAAATATTGTAATAACCCTATAACCAAATCTGAACCACACATATTTTCTTATCTTGTGGTTGAGATTCAAACTTAGATTTACTTCATAAAAAAAAGGCACGGGGGTAAATATGTCATTTCCCTCATTTAAATTTCTGAATTTCGCTCCATTCTTTCTCTCTTTCTCAGTTCGATTCTTTCCTATTCTCCGCGATTTGGTTTCAGATTTCCATAATCTCTTGATTTCCATAATCTCCAGATTTCTTTCCGATTATTTCCATAGAGATTTCCTTCCGATTATTTCCATAGACTCCAGATTTCCTTCCGATTATTTTAATAGACTCCAGATTTCCTTCCGATTTGGTTCATTATTCCATAATCTCCAGATTTTCATTGATTATCTGTTCAATAGCTGTCAGAATTTGCTTCGATGGAGAACGTAGCAAATAACGAAGGTAACAATCATTATCTATTATTTAGCTTATTGATTGTGTTCATATTTTAATTTATTGATTGTTTTGATTCATGTATTGAATTTGATTTTTGATGAATATTAGCTGTCGATTGGTTTATGTTTCTGATGTACTGAAATTCTTATTTAATTAAATTATGTATTGCCGTTTTTGTGTTAAGATGATAGTTTTGGCTTATAAATTTTAGGTTTGCAACATAAAATTATAGTTTTTGCCGGATACAATAATATTCTGAGTTGATAAAATGATACTTTCAGAACATAAAATGATACTTTTGTCATAAAATGACACTTTTACCTGATAAAATGATAATCTAAGCGGATAAAATGACAGTAACCTTATAAAAATGATAGTTTAGCTGAAGAAATGGCATATAAGCTGATAAAATGATACTTTAACGTGACAAAATGACATAAAACTGATAAAATGATAGTTTTGCCGGATAGAATGATACTCTGAGTTAATAAAATGATACTTTTTGCTTATAAATGTTAGGTATACTGCATAAAATGATAGTTTAACCGGATAGAATGATACTTTCAGCAGATAGAATGATAGGTATTTTTGGTGTATAAAATGACATTTTTGTTTAATAAAATGATACTTTTACCTGATAAAATGATAATTTAAGCGGATAAAATGAGAGTAACCTTATAAAAATGATAGTTTTTTCCGGATAGAATGATACTCTGAGTTAATAAAATGATACTTTTTGCTTATAAATATTACGTATACTGCATAAAATGATAGTTTTTCCGGATAGAATGATACTTTCAGCAGATAGAATGATATGTATTTTTGGTGTATAAAATGACATTTTTGTTTAATAAAATGATACTTTTACCTGATAAAATGATAATTTAAGCGGATAAAATGACATAAAACTGATAAAATGATAGTTTTGCCGGATAGAATGATACTCTGAGTTAATAAAATGATACTTTTTGCTTATAAATGTTAGGTATACTGCATAAAATGATAGTTTTGCCAGATAGAATGATACTTTCAGCAGATAGAATGATAGGTATTTTTGGTGTATAAAATGACATTTTTGTTTAATAAAATGATATTTTTACTTGATAAAATGATAATTTAAGCGGATAAAATGACATAAAACTGATAAAATGATAGTTTTGACGGATAGAATGATACTATGAGTTAATAAAATGATACTTTTTGCTTATAAATGTTAGGTATACTGCATAAAATGATAGTTTTGACGGATAGAATGATACTTTCAGCAGATAGAATGATATGTATTTTTGGTGAATAAAAGGACATTTTTGTTTAATAAAATGATACTTTTACCTGATAAAATGATAATTTAAGCGGATAAATTGACATAAAACTGATAAAATGATAGTTTTATCGGATAGAATGATACTCTGAGTTAATAAAATGATACTTTTTGCTTATAAACGTTAGGTAAACTGCATAAAATGATAGTTTTGCCGGATAGAATGATACTTTCAGCAGATAGAATGATAGGTATTTTTGGTGTATAAAATGACATTTTTGTTTAATAAAATGATACTTTTACCTGATAAAATGATAATTTAAGCTGATAAAATGACATAAAACTGATAAAATGATAGTTTTTTCCGGATAGAATGATATTCTGAGTTAATAAAATGATACTTTTTGCTTATAAATGTTAGGTATACTGCATAAAATGATAGTTTTGACGGATAGAATGATACTTTCAGCAGATAGAATGATAGGTATTTTTGGTGTATAAAAGGACATTTTTGTTTAATAAAATGATACTTTAACCTGATAAAATGATAATTTAAGCGGATAACTTGACATAAAACTGATAAAATGATAGTTTTGTCGGATAGAATGATACTCTGAGTTAATAAAATGATACTTTTTGCTTATAAATGTTAGGTATACTGCATAAAATGATAGTTTTGCCGGATAGAATGATACTTTCAGCAGATAGAATGATAGGTATTTTTGGTGTATAAAATGACATTTTTGTTTAATAAAATGATACTTTTACCTAATCAAATGATAATTTAAGCGGATAAAATGACATAAAACTGATAAAATGATAGTTTTTTCCGGATAGAATGATACTCTGAGTTAATAAAATGATACTTTTTGCTTATAAATGTTAGGTATACTGCATAAAATGATAGTTTTGCCGGATAGAATGATACTTTCAGCAGATAGAATGATAGGTATTTTTGGTGTATAAAATGACATTTTTGTTTAATAAAATGATACTTTTACCTGATAAAATGATAATTTAAGCGGATAAAATGACATAAAACTGATAAAATGATAGTTTTGCCGGATAAAATGATACTCTGAGTTAATAAAATGATACTTTTTGCTTATAAATGTTAGGTATACTGCATAAAATGATAGTTTTGACGGATAGAATGACACTTTCAGCAGATAGAATGATAGGTATTTTTGGTGTATAAAATGACATTTTTGTTTAATAAAATGATACTTTTACCTGATAAAATGATAATTTAAACGGATAAAATGACATAAAACTGATAAAATGATAGTTTTGCCGGATAGAATGATACTCTGAGTTAATAAAATGATACTTTTTGCTTATAAATGTTAGGTATACTGCATAAAATGATAGTTTTGCCGGATAGAATGATACTTTCAGCAGATAGAATGATAGGTATTTTTGGTGTATAAAATGACATTTTTGTTTAATAAAATGATATTTTTACCTGATAAAATGATAATTTAAGCGGATAAAATGACAGTAACCTTATAAAAATGATACTCTGAGTTGATAAAATGATACGTTTACTGCTTTGTAGGTTTGTATATTATGTATTGTGCCGATTATGTGTTAATATGATACTTTTGGCTTATAAATTTTAGGTTTGCAGCATAAAATGATAGTTTTGCCGGATACAATGACATTCTGAATTTATAAAATGATACTTTTTCTGATGATAGTTTTTCCTAATAAAATGATACTCTGAGTTGATAAAATGATACTTTTACTGATTTGTAGGTTTGTACATTCCTGTTTGTGATTATGCTTTGAAGCCAATGATTGGTATGAAATTCAATACATTAGTAGAAGCATCTGGTTTCTATGAACACTATGCCCGTTCAGTTGGTTTTGGCATTCGTAAACTGGGCAACAAATCAGTTCATGGTATTATTAATTGGCAGTATTTGGCTTGCAGCAGACAAGGCTCTTAGAGTTTTATACCTGGTCATACATCCAAATCAACTGAAGTGTCTGTTAAGAAGCGTAGGTGTCGGTCGTTTAGGTGTGAATGTCTTACTAAGCTCAACTTGAGATATTTTTCGGATGGTATTAGCAGCGGGTATTAGTTTTATCAGTTTGTTGAGTATCATAATCACTTAATGGTTGCGGATGAGCATAGGCATTTTATGACGGCCAATCGCAGTCTGGATCCTATCCATCGAAGTTTTATAGAGGATTGTGGCAGGTGTAATATTGTTCCCACTCAAACATTCAAACTTTTGAAGGAGATAATGAGTGGACCTGAAAATGTTGGATGTGATATTATTGATATTAGAAATGGTTATCGTGATATTATGTCCAATATTGATGGTTCAGATGCTCAAATGATTTTTGATTATATGCGTTCTCAAAAGGAATTATCTGATGCCTTCTATTATGAAATTGAGATAGGATCTCATGGAAAGTTAACTAAACTCTTCTTGGCTGATGCTATTTCAAGACGAAATTATCATATGTTTGGAGATATAATTTCATTTGATTCAACATACAACACTAACAGGTATATTACTTTTGATGCTAATAGACCTAAAATGATACTTTTTGCTGATACAATGATACTTTTTGCTGATACAATGATACCTTTTTGCTGATACAATTATATTTCAGTGGATACAATGATACTTTTTGCTGATAAAATGATAGTTATAGCTGATAACTGATACTTTTCTGTATGCATGAAAATATAACTCATTTTTATGTTATGTTTTGAAGGTATTGCATGATTTTTGCTCCATTCATTGGAAAAGATAACCATTCCAGAGCAGTTACTGTCACGACCGCCCGTACTAGGGGTGTTACAAACGAGGCGATCGTGACCCAGGGTCAAACATTTAAGTATAGCATTTAAGGATAACAGTTCATAAGAAATGCTCAATTAGCTTAAAAGAATAGTATTTTAGTTCAAAAATATATATATAGCAGCGGAAATAAGGTTTCAAAGAGAGTCAAGGATGACGCCTATGTATGAAGACACAACGCATCCAAATTCCCTATGCCGACTCAACATCCACCGCAACATCCCGCTCAACCTGCACATAGGGAAAACACATGCAGGGCTGAGTACTTGTTGTACTCAATGGGCTCATGCCGAAAACATTTTCATAAAAACAGTTATGTCATCCATACCAGTGATCTCGAGTTTTATGTAGTTAAGAAATATCACGAGAACACAAAAACATTTCAAAGTCTGGCCAGACAATCAATCTCCCCACTTTCTCGTCAATCATTCAATCACATTCTCTTTCCATAGTGCGACGAAAGTGTGGCCACACTATTCGCCCACGAGACCGGCCGACTAGCAAGGACGGCTCACGATCCCACTTGTGTACAGAGCCTGATAGGGTTTGCGGCCCTACTCAGACCCGAATTCGTTTCATTCATATCCATATAGCCTAACGGAGTAAACTCAGACGAACTAGGCATCAGGCATACAATCTCAATCAAAACAATCCATGGCATGACATAACACTTTAAACCACCCTTATTACACCATAATCATACTTTTGAAAGCGTAAAAGGATTTAGTAAAAGAAAGCCCACCTCGTTCTCTTAGCAATTCACACCCCAACTTAGCAACTCTCGATCCTCGAGTTCACGAGTACACAACACCCTTGTGAATGACAACACAAGTCAGCCTCACACAACATCATCTTACTATGCATGTCCTATCGCTTCTCTCTCGTCGTTTTCCTCAATTTCCCAAACCCAGTATACGTCACATAGGTGTAAGACACGCGTAACACATTTCAACTAATCACAAATGATTTCAACATTTAAACACGTTTCTTGGACATACATGCATCATATAACACTTTTAAATCTTGAAACTAGGTGTCATTTTAATAAGGCAGAAAACTGGCAGAATTGCGCGACCGTTTTGTAAAAATTACTATAAAATCACCCAACCTCAAAAGATGCTAAATTTTGGTCACAATACAGAGGACACATTCAAGTTCATCCATGAAAATTTTCATATCGAAATCACGCCATTTAGTCAGTCATTTCACATATTGAACTCTCTGGTCAGAACATATAATTTCTGACAGTATTGTGCAGTAAACTTCAAAAATTCACCAAAAATTCATCCTTCCTCATATGACGCTAAAATTTGGTCACAACACATTAGACACATTCAAGTTCACCCAGTTAAAATTTCACACTGAAATCATATCATTTGGTCAGTTCAAATATTTACGCAACTCTCTGATCGGAACATAAAATTCTAGCAGCACTGCGCAGTTCATTTGAAAAATTCACCGTAAATTCATACGATGTCCAATAAGGCTGAAATTTTCACAAGACTCAGAAGACACTTCAAATGTTCATCTAGTTCAAGAATCACATCGATCGGAGGTTATTTGATCGGTCAAACAGATTTCGAAACATTCTAGCCGAGAACACACGTTACTGGCAGAATTGCGCAGTCAACTTCAAACATTTTTCAAAAATTCATTTTTCGACAAAAAGGGCTGAAATTTATACGAGACACAGAAAAAACTTGAAGTTTACTCAGTAAAAATTTCATAGAAAAATTCGTTCGTTTGATGGGTCAAATACAGATCATAAGTCACTGGTCGTGCATCACAGATTTCTGGTTCCAGTTCGAAAATATGGTTTTTAAAACTTCCACAACACAAACACCGATTTTTCATGCTCGATAACACATAATCATGCTTACACGTTCCTCATACACATATTTGCACATAAACTCATATTATTCACCAAATATTTCAATCCAACACACATGATTTCAATCAACAGCGCAAAATCAAACAAGTTCTTACGAAACACACTTTCCCTCCCGTTAAACTTGCGATGTATCAAACCTACACCCTCTACATGCATGTAGGACTCAAGAACATGGTCAAAACGGGTAGGATGATAGAAAGTGAACAATATACCTTCTTTGACACAAAACGAATAGGTAGAACAAACGTTGACACGATTCGTCCCTCTCCCTTCACCGCTGCCGCCGCTGCCACGAATCCGCCATCGCGGATCCGCCACCATCGGCTCCTCCCTCTCTCTTCTCTCTCTCGGGTTCTCGATTCGTTCGTAGAAGTAAAAGAAATGAAAGAGGAGGGAGGTCATATTTATAGAAAAAAATTTTCATAAAAGACAAAAATTCACGTCTTTTCGTTTTGATGTGACGAGTAATTAATGCGGCGTTGAAAAACGTGCCTGATGCGACGTGGTTCTTATCCACTTGGAAAACGTGCCTGGTGTGACGCGATTCTTATCCAACTTTTCATCTCGATTTGTTGTCGAAAGTGCATTTGATACGTGGTTTATTCTTTCGTGTAGGTAACGATTTAACGGGTCGTTACATTCTACCCACCTTAACAGAAATTTCGTCCCGAAATTTGATCATCTTACATAAACAACTCGGGGTACTTTTCTTTAATTTCATCTTCTAACTCCCACGTGGCTTCCTTGGAACCATGGTGTTTCCAACACTTTCACGAATGCTATCGACTTGTTTCGCAACTCTTGTATCTTTCGATCTAGGATTGCCTCTGGCCTTTCCTCGTAGCTCATGTCGGGGTTTAGGATCACTTTTTTCTTGATGAATCACATGCTTGGGGTCAAACACGTACTTGCGCAACTGCGACACATGGAACACGTTGTGCACATTCCCAAAACTGGGAGGTAACGCCAAGCGATACTCTACAGGACCTACTTCATCGATAAACTCGTACAGTCCTACAAAGCGCGATTTCAACTTGCCCTTCATTCCAAACCTCACAACTTCTTTCGTCGGGGATACTTTTAAGAACACTTTGTCACCAACGTCGAATTTGTTTTCCGTTCGACGCACGTCAGCATACGACTTTTGCCTATCTTGAGCTTCCTTGATCCTTGCGCGGATTTGATGCACAATTTCGGTCATTTCCTTTATAGCGTTGGGTCTTAACATCTTCCTCTCGCCAACTTCATCCCAATATAGTGGGGATTGACACTTCCTGCCATATAAAGCTTCATACGGAGCCATATCAATCGTCGCTTGGTAGCTATTGTTGTAGGCGAATTCAACCAACGGCAGAACAGTTTCCCAACTTTCCCCTCAATCTAAAACATCGGCTCGTAGCATACCTTCAAGCTTTTGAATCGTCCTCTATGACTGTCCATCCGATTGCGGGTGATAAGCAGTTCTGAAGTTCAATTTCGTGCCCAAATCTCGTTGCAAACTCATCCAAAACTTTGATATGAACTTCGTATCGCGGTCGGACACAAAAGTCTTTGGCACTACATGCAAACGTACTCACTCACGTAGATCTTAGCTAATTTGTCCGATCCATAGGAAATCTTTAATCGGTAAGAAGTGCGCGCTTTTAGTCAGTCGATCGATAATCACCAAAATCGCAGTGTTGCCCTTATGTGACTTTGGCAAACTCATCATGAAGTCCATGGCTATATGCTCCCACTTCCATTCGGGAATTTCGAGTGGTTGCAACTTCCCATATGGCCGCTGGTGTAAGGCATTGACTTGTTGGCACGCTAGACATCATTCCACATGTGACGCTACGTCTCCTTTCATCCCATTCCACCAAAAATGTTGCTTCAAATCTCGATACATCTTCGTACTTCCGGGGTGAGCAGTATAAGGCGTGTCGTGCGCTTCACTTAAAATCTCATCTTTTAGCGCCTCATCGATTGGTACACCCAATCGTCCATCGTACGTCAAAACATTATCCGCCTCCGCACGATAATGATCGAGCTTCTCGGCTCTCACCTTCACACGTAATTCTTCCAACTTCTCATCACGTCGTTGGGCTTCTATGAGCTTGGTTATCAAGTCTGGCTCGATCACTAGCGTCGTTATTCTTTCTCCTACTGTCTCGGGCTCTTTTACTATTTCCAATCTCATTCTATCGAATTCGCGAATCAACGCTTCCTCTTGCGTTAGGAAATAAGCTATTTGCGGTTGGTTCTTCCTACTCAAAGCATCGGCTACTGCGTTCGCCTTGCCCGGATGATAGTGAATACCACAGTCATAGTCTTTCACGACTTCTAACCAACGTCATTGTCGCATGTTTAGCTCCTTCTGCTCGAGTACTTGAGACTCTTATGATCCGTATAAATCTCACATCACACTCCATAGAGATGGTGTCTCCAAATTTTCAGTGCGTGCACTACTACTGCTAGTTCCAAATCATGAGTCAGAAAATTCAGCTCATTCGGTCTCAACTGTCGGGAAGCATATGCTATCACCTTCCCATCTTGCAGTAACACGCATCCAAGTCCTACTTTTGATGTATCAGTAGAGACGGCGAAGTCCTTGTTGGCTGCCGGCACCGTTAGAACAAGTGTTGTGGTCAACTTTTATTTCAATCGTTGGAAACTCGCCTCGCATTCCGGCGTCCAAACCTCTTTGATTCCTTTCTTCAACAATTGTGTCATTGGTCTCGCGATTTTAGAGAATCCCTCGATGAAGCATCGGTAGTATCCCGCCAATCCCAAGAAACTGCGGATTTCACTCGGCGTTTTCTGCGATTTCAAATTTTGCACAGTCTAAACCTTTGCGGGGTCTACTTGAATCTCATTTGCCGTCACGATATGACCAAGAAAGTTCACTCGAGTCAACTAAAATTCATATTTACTAAACTTGGCATAAAGCTTCTCCCTTCGTAACGTTTCCAACACAGTTTGCAGATGCCCTCCATGTTCCTCCTCGTTCTTCGAGTATACTAAAACATCGTCGAAGAAGACTAACACGAACTTCTCAAGATACTCGTGGAAAACTCGGTTCATCAAGTCCATGAAGACGGCCGGGGCGTTGGTCAGCCTAAATGGCATCACTACGAATTCATAATGGCCATAACGAGTGCGAAAAGCAGTCTTAAGTACATCCTCTCGTCGGACCTTTAGTTGATGATATCCCGACCTCAAGTCCATTTTTTTTTTGAAAATATGCCCGCTCCTCGAAGTTGGTCAAACAAATCATCAATCCTCGGCAGTGGGTACTTATTCTTTAGGTCATCTTGTCGAGCTCACGGTAATCGATGCACATTCTCACCGTTTCATCCTTTTTTCTTTACGAACAACACCGGCGCTCCCCACGGTGTCACACTAGGTCGGATAAAACCCAAGTCTAACAATTCTTGCAACTGAATCTTCAACTCTGCCAACTCTTTAGGGGCCATTCGGTATGGCGCCTTCGATACTGGCGCAGGCCCTGGTTCCAAATCAATAGTGAACTCTAATTGTCTGTCGGGTGGCGGTCCAGACAAAGCTTCTGTAAAACACATCGAGAAAATCTAGTACTACTGCCACTTCTTCCACTCTCAATTCCTTCCTTTCCTCTCCGTTCAAGTACACAAGATACGCCGAACGCCCTTTCCTTATCATCATGGTTGCTTGCAATTCGGAGATTATAGAGGTTTGTCGATTTAAAGAAATCCCTTACAAAAAAATAGTCGGCTCGTCGCCAGGGGTTTGAAAAGAAATTTACCTCTAGCTGGTGCATCACTTTTACTCATGTCTGAGTATAGAAACTTATTCCCCCGTGTGCATTCGAAAAGCTCAACCCCTCCCTTTTCTCCAAGTCTAGTATCAAGAACTCGAAAATTGATCATGCAGTCTTACTTGGATATGAACTGAATTCAAAATTGTAGCAACACTGCTGAAGGTGTCTTAATCAGAAAGGTTGTAGAATTAATCAAGAAAATAAGAACAACACTTCTAGTTCGACTCTTTTAGATCTCATCACCAACTTGCAGAAATTGGTTTGAAAAAATAAGGCAGGGTCTAAGTTTCATTGATCTTGATCATGTTCATTCTGGAAATTAAGGTTTCAAATAAACTCATAAAGGTTGAGACTTTACTTCTGACGAGAGCTCGAAAGAATATGAGATAGGCCTTGAAAACAGGATGAAACTGAATCAGGTCTCAAATTACATAGTAGGCTGCCAAATAAGATATTTCAATTGTCAAATCAAATTTGCAAAATCAATGAATGATGGTTCACACATGTCATGACACGAGATGATCAATCGTGGGAGGATTTAGAAGCATAGACAAATGTCATGAGGTAGCACTGATCATAGTTCGACGACATCATGTTAGCACTGATCATAGTTCGACGACATCATGTTATTGAATAATGATCACATCAATGGATTCACAGGGTTGCAACCAACGTGAAGTGAACTTTTTTTTAGGAAGATCGGCTAGATCAACCACGTTAAGGAAAAAGAGACACAATAGCCTTAACTTGGTGTTGCAGAAAGAAAATCATTGAGCATGAAACAATATGTGTAGTGAAACTGAGCTAAAAAAAATTTCACTTCTGCAAGGAAGAACTTGCCGCATGCATAGTTACGAAATAAAAAGGTGTACAAAAGTTCCAAGAAGAATATTCCATCCTTTGAAGAAACATGTTTGGGAATGGGATCGTACTGAAAGTCATAACTGCAAACAACTTTAGAAATGAAGCTCAAAGGCGGAAGTTCATAAAGTCAAAATATTGTCCTTACAAAAGATGAATCAAAGAAGACTACTAATCAAGATGTCCAAAGTTACAAAGACAAGCACAAATTTTCAAGAACTGAAAAATGAGTCATGACTTGACATAGGAAAAAGAAATAATGAGCATTACTTGCAAGGTTTGAGTCAAACAGAGTCTTAAATTGAACAGGGCTCCCCGTTAATCGAAAGAACGTAGAAAGAATTTCTTAGGATCCAAGTAAGTACTTCTGATTAAAATCATTCATTATAGCCACGAGGGTCACACTCTCTCGTTCATCTTTCTGAGGCCGAACATGGTAACATCGTTCTACGAAATTGCGGATTCCAAGTTGAGATTCATCGTGTCGTTACAACTAATAACAGTAGTCGAAAGCCATATCTTCATATATTCCTTGCACATGATAATCGTCATTTTCTTAAAACGTTGTAGTTATACTCGCGTTCTCAACATGCTATAACGGTCGTTTTCGCCGCATCGCTACTTTTGACCGAAGATCGGATTTATCTATTAGATCGCAGGTATGATCTCTAGATCCGTTGTAGGATCATTTCGCATCTCTTCTTGCCTCGAACATTTTCTCGTTTGGAACATCTCTTCAATATCGCTACTTTTGACCGAAGATCGGATTTATCTATTAGATCGCAGGTATGATCTCTAGATCCGTTGTAGGATCATTTCGCATCTCTTCTTGCCCCGAACATTTTCTCGTTTGGAACATCTCTTCAATTTGCACTTCTTCTTATCTTAAACTCTTTATCATATGCTACGTCCTTTCGCATTCTCCTTGTTCTCGTCATTTAGGGAAAAACGATTCTGAATTTGTAATCATTCGATAAAGTTCGAGTTCACACCACATATTTCCATTTGTCCTATCACTCGGAAAAGTGATATTGCAGTTGTCAACAACTAAATTCGATATCATTTAATCTAACATACTTCTTAGGCACTCTATGTTCGCATACAAAGTTCATAGCGTCATTCCAAGAAATAGAAAAATTTCATGGTCCACTGGTGTCCATCCTCTATCTCGATACTCTAGTCTCATATCTCGATAATTTGGAAATTTTGCCCCACTTTTCATTCTCGTTCGTTTTCATTGCTCGGGAAAGCAATAGGTGAGTTTTCAAATTAGAACTACGGTCCGCGTGGTCAACTAGGTCTACATCTTCGGCACTCTAAGTTCACGACACATTTCATCATCTCGTAGATAGCAAAATATCACAACAAGTACTATAACACACGACATTTTCACATCTCAAAGCAAAACACTTTCACACTTCTCATTATCATTTAAAACTTTTGAAATAAAATTTTCTTCAGACTCTCACACTTTCATCAAAATTTTCACATATCACTTTCAACTTTAGAGTAAAAGTTTTGACTCAAAACTCAAAACATACTTGAACATCCACTTTCATCACTCGTATAAAACACTCCATAGAATAACGCTTCATACTTCGCACCTCATAACATATATAACATCACACTTCCATAGCTAAATTTTCCAATCGAAAAGGTTTTTTTTTTTTTTTTTAAATTTCAAAAATTTTTTTTCATTTTTTTTAACAACTTTCCACAACATAAACATTTTTTTCCTCAATCAAACTCCACTAGACAACGAGTCATTAATATTACAAAACATCAACCACAAAATCCTTTTTCCATTTTTTTTCTACATATCAAACCATGCAAATCTTTCAAAACTCATAACACATTTGTATTCCAAACAAAACACTCATGCAATTCACATTTATGTTTGAAACAACATTCTTAGATTACTCATTTATTTTCTAAAAATTTTAACATTCTCAAAACAACTCATCAACTTTCGTCATTCATGTAAAACACTCCATCATCCTATGTTGACATGCTCACGTCGTAGTACTTTCACACATATAAAACATACTTAGTCATCATACTAGTCTTGCTCATGCTCCATATAATCACATCATAACAATATCATGATCAACATACCACACGTGCTTAGATCATCTTGTCAATCATGCGCATACTTCACATAATCATACTATCACAACATCGTGTTCACATATATAACACGTGCTTAAATTTTCATGTCAATCGTACACATATTCCACATAATCATATCATCAAAATTCAGCTTCACGTATAACATTCATTCACATGCGTACACTTGCCAAAACATCCTCATCATATCATCATCAATTTCATACATCTATCTCACATTCTTTCAACAACTTAAAACATACCTCACTTTCTTTAGTTGAGCGTGATGCTTTGGATGTTGAGCCTTCATGACACTCCAGTTTAAGGTTTACTATTCTAGACTTAAGGTGAAAGAAGACTCTCGGACCAGAGCGAAAGAACGAAGCTCTGATACCACTCTGTCACGACCGCCCATACTAGGGGTGTTACAAACGAGGCGATCGTGACCCAGGGTCAAACATTTAAGTATAGCATTTAAGGATAACAGTTCATAAGAAATGCTCAATTAGCTTAAAAGAATAGTATTTTAGTTCAAAAATATATATATAGCAGCGGAAATAAGGTTTCAAAGAGAGTCAAGGATGACGCCTATGCATGAAGACACAACGCATCCAAATTCCCTATGCCGACTCAACATCCACCGCAACATCCCGCTCAACCTGCACATAGGGAAAACACATGCAGGGCTGAGTACTTGTTGTACTCAATGGGCTCATGCCGAAAACATTTTCATAAAAACAGTTATGTCATCCATACCAGTGATCTCGAGTTTTATGTAGTTAAGAAATATCACGAGAACACAAAAACATTTCAAAGTCTGGCCAGACAATCAATCTCCCCACTTTCTCATCAATCATTCAATCACATTCTCTTTCCATAGTGCGACGAAAGTGTGGCCACACTATTCGCCCACGAGACCGGCCGACTAGCAAGGACGGCTCACGATCCCACTTGTGTACACAGCCTGATAGGGTTTGCGGCCCTACTCAGACCCGAATTCGTTTCATTCATATCCATATAGCCTAACGGAGTAAACTCAGACGAACTAGGCATCAGGCATACAATCTCAATCAAAACAATCCATGGCATGACATAACACTTTAAACCACCCTTATTACACCATAATCATACTTTTGAAAGAGTAAAAGGATTTAGTAAAAGAAAGCCCACCTCGTTCTCTTAGCAATTCACACCCCAACTTAGCAACTCTCGATCCTCGAGTTCACGAGTACACAACACCCTTGTGAATGACAACACAAGTCAGCCTCACACAACATCATCTTACTATGCATGTCCTATCGCTTCTCTCTCGTCATTTTCCCCAATTTCCCAAACCCAGCATACGTCACATAGGTGTAAGACACGCGTAACACATTTCAACTGATCACAAGTGATTTCAACATTTAAACACGTTTCTTGGACATACATGCATCATATAACACTTTTAAATCTTGAAACTAGGTGTCATTTTAATAAGGCAGAAAACTGGCAGAATTGCGCGACCGTTTTGTAAAAATTACTATAAAATCACCCAACCTCAAAAGATGCTAAATTTTGGTCACAATACAGAGGACACATTCAAGTTCATCCATGAAAATTTTCATATCGAAATCACGCCATTTAGTCAGTCATTTCACATATTGAACTCTCTGGTCAGAACATATAATTTCTGACAGTATTGCGCAGTAAACTTCAAAAATTCACCAAAAATTCATCCTTCCTCATATGACGCTAAAATTTGGTCACAACACATTAGACACATTCAAGTTCACCCAGTTAAAATTTCACACTGAAATCATATCATTTGGTCAGTTAAAACATTTATGCAACTCTCTGATCGGAACATAAAATTCTAGCAGCACTGCGCAGTTCATTTGAAAAATTCACCGTAAATTCATACGATGTCCAATAAGGCTGAAATTTTCACAAGACTCAGAAGACACTTCAAAATTTCATCTAGTTCAATAATCACATCGATCGGAGGTCATTTGATCGGTCAAACAGATTTCGAAACATTCTAGCCGAGAACACACGTTACTGGCAGAATTGCGCAGTCAACTTCAAACATTTTTCAAAAATTCATTTTTCGACAAAAAGGGCTGAAATTTATACAAGACACAGAAAACAACTTGAAGTTTATTCAGTAAAAATTGCATAGAAAAAATCGCTCGTTTGATGGGTCAGATACAGATCATAAGTCACTGGTCGTGCATCACAGATTTCTGGTTCAAGTTCGAAAATATGGTTTTTAAAACTTCCACAACACAAACACCGATTTTTCATGCTCGATAACACATAATCATGCTTACACGTTCCTCATACACATATTTGCACATAAACTCATATTATTCACCAAATATTTCAATCCAACACACATGATTTCAATCAACAGCGCAAAATCAAACAAGTTCTTACGAAACACACTTTCCCTCCCGTTAAACTTGCGATCTATCAAACCTACACCCTCTACATGCATGTAGGACTCAAGAACATGGTCAAAACGGGTAGGATGATAGAAAGTGAACAATATACCTTCTTTGACACAAAACGAATCGGTAGAACAAACGTTGACACGATTCGTCCCTCTCCCTTCACTGCTGCCGCCGCTGCCACGAATCCGCCATCGCGGATCCGCTACCATCGGCTCCTCCCTCTCTCTTCTCTCTCTCGGGTTCTTGATTCGTTCGTAGAAGTAAAAGAAATGAAAGAGGAGGGAGGTCATATTTATAGAAAAAAAATTTCATAAAAGACAAAAATTCACGTCTTTTCGTTTTGATGTGACGAGTAATTAATGCAGCATTGAAAAACGTGCCTAATGCGACGTGGTTCTTATCCACTTGGAAAACGTGCCTGATGTGACGCGATTCTTATCCAACTTTTCGTCTTGATTTGTTGTCGAAAGTGTATTTGATACGTGGTTTATTCTTTCGTGTAGGTAACGATTTAACGGGTCGTTACAGTTACATTTGGAGTTGGATTGTTATCAAGTGAAGGTAGAGACTCATATTCTTGGTTATTTGGCTGTTTTGTTCGATGTATGGGGGTTGCACCCAAAATGATATCACTGATCAAGATTGGGGGATGAAACTTGTTGTTCAACAAGTACTTTTACAAACAAGGCACCGATGGTGCATGTGGCATATTATGGTTAAGGTGTCAGATAAGTTGCCCAAATCCTTGCTTGGTAGTGAAGATTTCAAAAAAGAGTTTAATGCATGTGTTTGGTCTGATTTGTTAGAGCCTGATGAGTTTGATATAATATGGAATGATATTATGGAACGGTATGGATTAGAAGACGTCCACTGGTTTGGATCGATGTATGAAGATAGAGAATTCTGGGTTCCTGCTTATTTTCGAGATTTTCCCATGGGGTCGCTTCTTAGGACTACATCGATGTCTGAATCAGAGAATAGCTTTTTTTAAAACTACACAAAGCCTCATGCAAATCTTGTACAGTTCATCAATTTCTTTAACTGTGCTGTCGGAGATCAAAGGAATGTCAATTCACGATTGAACTACTTGGATTACTCAACTATTCCTGATTTGTCAACCCAATTGCCTATTGAGAAGCATGCATCTACAATCTACACTGATTCTATTTTCAAACATGTACAAAAGGAAATAAGTATGGTATGTGAGATTGTTTCGATAACTGTTGAGGATAACATCAAGATGCATAAGGTCAAGGACCAATATGGTAGAACATGGGATGTTAAGTATGATTGTAAGGAAGACACATTTGACTGTAGTTGTAAGAAATTTTCCAGAATTGGTTTGTTATACTGTCATATATTTTGTTTGTTGACGAATAAGTCTGCTAATTTCATTCCTGAGAAATATTTTGGTCGAAGGTGGTTGAAGAGCTCTTTACTAAAGGCAGCCCATGGTCTACCATTTGAGGAGCAACTATCATTTGAACGTGAGCTCCAATTTTAACCTTATTTGTAAAAACTCTATTTTTCAGTCATTGAAATGATAGTATTTATTGTAATAATGTTATCTTTTACCTTGCAGATTTGGATGAAAAGCAGGAAGTTAAGAAAAAGTTGTTCTCCAACTTTTATCGATTAGTCCAAAAGTCTGAGGGAAGTATGGATCATCTGTCTTTGTTATGTGCTGGTCTTGATGATTTGGAAGAGCATATATTTGGAAATTGTGCAACACCTTCAGTCATTGAACAGAAAAATATGGTTGAGAATTTTTATGGAATGGCAGTACCTGATGTAATTGATGTACATCCTCGAGATGTTGTTCGTACCAAAGGATCGGCTAGTGACAGGGTATCAAATAGGGAGAGTGCAATAAAGAAAGCAAATAAGCCAAAACGACGGTGTGGTAAATGTCATGAGATGGGTCATCATGATTCTAGAAATTGTGGTAGATTCAATGAGAAGGCAGATTGAAGCCATTTGATATAAACTGATACTTTCAGCCGATAAAATGATAATTTCAGCCGATAAAATTATAGATATTTTTAGCTTATAAATGTTAGGTTTACTCAATAAAATGATAGTTTTGTCGGATAGAATGATAATCTGAGTTTATAAAATGATAAATGTTACTCGCAGTAGATAAAATCATATTTCTAACCTATAAAATGACAAAATGATACTTGCAGCCGATAAAATGATATTTCTGAATGATAGAATGATACTTTAAGTTGATAAAATGATACTTTTGGTTTATAAATGTTAGGTTTACAACATAAAATGATAGTTTTGACGGATAGAATGATACTCTGACTTAATAAAATGATAGTTTTGACGGATAGAATGATACTCTGACTTAATAAAATGATACTTGCATCCGATAAAATGATATTTCTGACTGATAGAATGATACTTTGTGCTGATAAAATGATACTTTTGTTTATAAATGTTAGATTTACTGCATATAATGATAGTTTTGACTGATAGAATGATACTCTGAGTTGATAAAATGATACTTTTGCCGATAGAATGATACTCTGAATTTTGCAGGATAAAATGACAAAAGATACTCTGAGCCGATAAAATGATATTTCTGACTTATAGAATGATACTTTGAATTGATAAAATGATACTTTTGTTTATAAAATGATACATTCGTCATAAAATGAAACTTTAACCTGATAAAATGATAATCTAACCTTATAAAATGATATATAAGCTGAAGAAATGGCATATAAGCTGATAAAATGACAAAAAAATGATAAAATGATAGTTTTGCAGGATAGAATGATACTTTAAGTTGATAAAATGATACTTTTGGCTTATAAATGTTAGGTTTACTATATAAAATGATAGTTTTGCAGAATAGAATGATACTCCGAGTTTATAAAATGATAAATGTTACTCGCAGTATATAAAATCATATTTCTAACCTATAAAATGACAAATGATACTTGCATCCGATAAAATGATATTTTTGACTGATAGAATGATACTTTGAGTTGATAAAATGATACTTTTGTTTATAAATGTTAGATTTACTGCATAAAATGATAGTTTTGACGGATAGAATGATACTCTGAGTTGATAAAATGATACTTTGGCCGATAGAATGATACTCTGAGTTGACAAAATCATAGTTTTACCGGATAGAATGATACTTTGAGCCGATAAAATGATAATTTGACTGATAGAATGATACTTTGAATTGATAAAATGATACTTTTGTTTATAAAATATATAAGGGCAAAATTGTCATTTCGTTTTCAAATTGGCGCGTCGATAGAAAACGTGAACTAGACGCTAAATTTAATTTCTCTGACACTCAAACCCTTCGAATCGCTTCCAAACACTCCGAATCGCTTCCAAACTCTCCGATCGCATTCAAACTCTCTGATCGCATCTAAATTCTGTAATATGACGTCGGAAAACGCTCAAGGATCATCGAAGAAAGGTTGGATGAAGTTTTTTACTTATTTCACTTTCGTTTTTGCTCGATTTTATCATTTTGCCTGCGATTATCCTTTTTTTAGATTCTATAGTTTTTTAGTATAGATTTATAGTTACATATTACAGCATGATGAATTTTCTTCGAATTTACTTCATACCTCCTTGTTCCATATCCTAACTCAGCGGTTTTTAGATTCTAAATCAGCGGTTTATGCGAAGAAGTTTATCATTATTTAGTATCTCAGTGAATAATTTTGAGCTATATTAAGTGTGTATTCATTAATTTGACCACTTTTTTTGTATGTCTTCCAGCCTCAAAGCGTGGGAGGTCACAAACTAATGATGAAGAAGAAATGCTTGCTAGAAAGAAACAGGATAAAGGAAAGAGTGTTAAAGATATTAGTTATAAAGTTCCTTCGTGTGATGAAATTAAAAGTTCAATTAGGGAGGTTGCAGATGCTATTAGTAAAATGATGACGTATATAAAGGATGCTCCAGCAAATACCAATGACACCAATTGCTTCAAAGTTGCAGCTATAAATGCACTAAAGATGGTTGGTGTGGAGGTTGATCAAGGGGACCAAGCTGTGTCTAAGCAAATTGAAAACATGACACAAGCTATGGAAGAGGATCAAGAAGATGATCCAGAATGGATTCAGCTTATGGAAAAAATGATGGAAGCCCATGATGAAAAAGGCAAATTAGTGAATGAAGGGACATCAATTTTGCCTGATATTAACTTGGGAAAGAAACCTGTACGTTGAAGATTTGGGAAACAATTTATTTACTTTTTTGAGTTTTTATTCTTATGTTATACTCCCTCCGTCCCGGACTACTCGCACATTTCCTTTTCGGCACGAAGATTAAGGAATGAGTGTATAGCAAAGTCAACAATTGCGGCTGTAGGTGATAATTTTTACTAAAAATGGAAAGAGTGCAAATAACTTGGGACGCCCAGAAAGGAAATAAGTGCAAGTAGTCCGGGACGGAGGGAGTATCACATTTCACTTTTTGCAGGAGACAAATGATTATAATCCCTCAACCGAAATAGTAGTTTACAATCCAGACATGGTAAGTGTTAAGCAATGATATATCTCATCCATTCACCAACACTTTTAACAAACATGAAGTGAACTATATGTCTTATATAGTGAAGTTTTCATATCATTCTTGCCCTGACAGGCAACTGCTAGGATTGAACAAATGGAGAGGATGGTCCAGGCCAAAACCAAGTTTACCTTGAAGGAGTCACAAATCTTTTTGTGGATTATGACAACATATGAATCAAATGAGTAAGATTTATATTATAGTTCCGATTTAGAAGAAAAATATACAAAAGATGTGCTAACACACACACATATTTGAACAGGGACGCCATAGTATATGATGATAATGTCATAACGGTAACAAAAAGAGAATTATGTTCACTATTGCCACGTACGCTAATAGAAGTTGGTGTGATCAGTGCATGGGCTTCTTATTTGAATAATATGGAAGGATACAGGGCTCTATCTTCATCAAGGCGCCTCTTTTTCACAACATACCCATCCGTAAGAATAATATAAATTTTGAAAAATAAATTGCATGGTATATGTTCATTATAAAGCATGATTATATATATGTGAAAAGGTGGATTATTTCCCCCACAGGGTGCGTAGGTGTCGTTCAAGCAAGGATGTATCCTACTGATCAGGATAAGGATCCTAACTAAGCCTAGACCCTGGTTTTCAAAGAATTCCTCAACCCACTTCTACTGAGTAGTATGGTGGTGGTAAGGGTCGAATCCCACGGAGATGGTGCGTTAAAACTACTGCGGGATAATTTGGAATGGTTGGTTAGCTACCACGCTCGGGTTGAGATTTCTACCTAGGCGAGAAATTAAAAGCTAAGCTCTACTGACTAGAATGGTGGAGAAATATTAGATGGCAGCTGTGTACGTGGATTTGGATAAACATCTTATAACAGAAAATATTCGGTGGGTCAGGGTTCCTATTTTGGTCTAAACGGAATATTCAGAAAGTAGTGGAAGTTTGGTGACTGGGCTGACAAGGTTTAACTAAAAGTAAAGGACAAAAGCAAAAAGCAACTAAAAAGGTAAATGGTCCCCTCCAAGCGACAAGGACATCATCTTCCTCAACGAACACATCCAAAATTCAGAAAACAAATTCAGATTCATCACGGAAAACACAGATCAATAACTCAAGACACGGATCCACGATTAGGAACTCCAAATCTGAAATCAAACACTGGATCTGAAACACCGCATGCTGGTCAACATAGGAAACAATTCGAAGTTCAAAACTAAACTGCACGCACAATTTCCACGCAATCAAACAGTACCAGATCACACTAACTTAGCGAAACTTAATACCTAAACGGAAATTAGAGATTCAGCACTCAAAACAACCAGAAAATTTAGATCTAAACTAGCTAGGCAAGTAGAAAAGGAAGCGACGCAATAAACAAAACGGAAGTCAACTTCATACATTAAAACACGATCGAAACTTCAACAAAGTATTTCAAAAGCAGAAAAATATCCAACGGCAACAGAAATCCAACGCAAAGAAAAAAAACGAGAAAATTAAACTACGAAAGCAAAGTAAAGTGTTTTGCCACTCCGGGCGATGAAACTCTAAACTACGGTCTTGCTTTCTGAAACGGACGATGACTGGAACTTCTGGAACATTCTGAACGTCAGGTGATCATTGCTCGGCGAGGCAAGAAGTAGGACACGGCTGAAAGACTGGAATCACCGAAGAGAGCTCTCTACCTAAAGATGTGATGAATTCAAGTGAACAACCCTCTCTCTCTCTCTCCAACTTGGCTACCTTTTATAGGGAGGCTACCCTTGATTTTAGGGTAAATCCTCGTTGCAATTTGACTTCTTTGCCCTTAGTTGTGGGTAATTCGTCCCAGCTATCCGTCTTCTCTATCTCAAGCCGCTTTAGCAAGTATACAGATCAGTATGAGATCATGCTGGCGCCTTTTCCACCTGATCATTCCGGAACTTCCCTACTGGCCAGAACACTTATCCTGCACACTTTGAGCAACTGTTTTGCAAATATAATCATTCAAACCTATTATACTGACCAGTAACCGAGGCCTAGAAAACGACTTATCAAACTGCTCACACTTACCACATGCTTGTCCTCAAGCGTGAAGAACAAACAAAAGGCAATAAGTCGCATTCTAGCCTGGTTACTTCCCTGCCCGACTCTACCTAAAACTGGACTCTAGACTTCAACGACAAAAAAAAAAAAAAAAAACATACAAACACACAAACACACAAACAGATTGGGCTACATTTTCAACCATCCCTCCCCTCGGGATCAGGTGCAATCCGGCCTTAGACAGCCTTGAACTTCTGCCGCCCCCCCCCTTTCTCTCCCAGTCAGTACATCTGCTTGTCAAGATCGCCCACACTCTCGGTCACCCACTAGGTTCACTCAGTCACTCGCACCTCACCAGGAACGTTAGGACTGAATTCTCTCATCATGCTCAACCACAATTGCTTTGGACTTAGATCTCATGTGCAGCTACTGAAGGACTTAAAGGCTTGTAACGGGGCTGTTGGGTTGTAGTGTTTTGGGTAGATGTTCCTAAGGCTCTAAGGTTCAAAAACTTCTATTTAAATTATGAGGGGGAACTGTGTGCTATAGGCTTCTGATCAGTTGCTTTTTAGCTGGTGCTTCTGGCTTGGGTCTCCAACTGGTCAGTAGGCTTCTTGTGGCTTCGCATCAGTTGCTTTTCTGATCAGTTTTTTTTTTTTTTTTTTTTTTTTTTTTTTTTTTTTTTGGACCTGGATATTAAGATTGAAGAAATCAGTTCGTCCTCGGCTCCCTCTAATCAGTTCGTCCTCGGCTTCCTCTAATCAGTTCGTCCTCGGCTCCCTGCTGATGAGCCGAGACGGGAGTTCGGTTGTGGGCCGAGAAAGGAGTTAGGTTGTGGGAACTCCAATTTTCTTGCCCAGCTGGTTTCTGCCCTTTGTTCAGCTTCCTGGCCAGTAGCATCCATTTGTTTCATGCCTTACGCACAGTCCCAGGGGCTAGGGGTGTTTATCTGGGTATAAAAGGTTAAGAAAAAAAGGTTCTAAAGGTGGTTTTTTTTTTTTTTTTTTTTTTTTTTTTTTTTTTTTTTTTTAACAAGGGGGGTTCCTACTGCCTTCAGTATTTGCTACCCGCGATCACTTCACCCTAGGCAAATTGTGGCAGCCTCTCCTTTCTTTAAGTGTATGTGGAAAGTGGTTCCACTTTAAGGCTTATAACTCACATTTTAGAGGGCTTTCGTGTTTGGCTCTAAGTGTGGGCTTTTCTCTCATACTCACATCATCTATACTGGTTAGGAGGTACTAAGGAGAGTGGTTTCGGTTTTCCAGCTTGTCTTATCTCCCTCAATTCCCCTCACCTCCAGCTCAGGACGGTTGAGTTTTAAGCCCAAATCAGCACACAACATAAAAACTAGACCTAAAAAAAACACAAAACGAGCACAAACACAGAACACGCATATATACGTCATACTGGCCATTACGTCTCCCCTCCCACTTCACAAGTGTCTGCCCCAGATAAGGCTGTGAAGTGGAAAAAGGTACTGGCCAGTATGGTGGACACACAGACAACAAAATAACAAACAAAAAATAACAACTCAAACAGAAACTTCTCACACTTAGACTATGGAATAGGCTAAGTGGGAGCGGTTTGAACACCTAACAGCAACAAAAAAAAACATAGAAACACATATATACAAAACTCCTCACACTTAGGCTATGGAATAAGTGTGAGTAAACATGCGCGAAACCAAAAACAAAAGAAACACAGAATTCATGCTCCCAAGAAACAAACCCCTTGCTTCTCACACTTAGACTATGTACTAGGCTAAGTGTTAGAAGTGAGGTCTGCGCACAACACAGAAGAAATAAACTACCTAAACACCAAAACACAATAAAACAGAATACGGAAACGAAAACTAAAAGAAAAACTAACTTGTCGGTATAGGGGGTCTATCGTAGTCGCCTGCTCCTTCGCGGAGCAGGTGGTGCAGGTTGTTCTTTCGGTGGGTCTGTCTCCATTCCAGTCTGGTCCTCCTTATCGTTCTTCGTCGCCGGCTCATCGGCCTCCGCTGTCACTTCGGCTTCCTCTGGCACTTCGGCTTCCTCCGGCACTTCGGTCTCTTGGATTTGTGGTTCATCAGTTCGGCCACCATGGCCACTCGACCCAGCCACTTCCTTCCTCCGGCTGGTTACTTCCTCTAAGATATTGTCGATCATGGACAACATCCTATTCATCTCTGTCTGCATCTTGTAGTTTTCCTCCCCGAGTCTGGATACAATAGCTTCCATTGCCGCCTGTCTCTGACGCATCGTTTGTTGCTCTGCTGAGCCCTTCAATAGCCGGTCCACTTCTGCAGCCAACTTGGCTACCTCTGCCTTCAACTGCCGATTCTCCTCTTTTACTTCTTCCATAGATTTCTCCATCCTTTCATCTTGCCTCTGAGTGCGTATACTCTGCCCCTCGGAATCCTTCAACATTCGTTCCATCACGGACGCTAAACGGACCACTTCTTCCCCCATCTGTCTGCTCTCCTCAGCCATCTTCTCCACAGCCTGTTCCATTCTATCTTGCCCCTGATCGTGTCCTGGTGCGTCCTGAGCTATTGCTAATCGAGCAGTGGGTATTGCCTCTTCTCCCATCGCATAAAAGTGGGGCACGCCCTGCCTCATGTATACTGTGTTCGTTCGGACGAACAGAGGGGTGTCGAACAATCCTGGGGCGTCCACCATTGTTAAGGGGGTTAAGTCCTCGTCCGCCGAAACGGTGATGTTGTTTCTCACAAAGATTCCCAATATATGGCAGAGGGAAATGTTGCGTGCAGGGTGTGTGGCGATGAGGTGACATGTGTAAGCGGTCCAGAATCCTAAATGCAGCTTCACGCCCTTCTTGGCACACCATATAAGGTACAACTCTGTCATTGAAGTCCGGACTGCCGAATTAGATTGCCCCAAAAGATTGTAATCTAAAAATAGTTGAACCAGGCGTAAAACGGGGTCGCTGAGGTGGATCGATCGGGAGATTGTGGATTGGAATTGCCCTGCCCCTTGGTGAGTAAGTTCCTCCCAAGCTGACTGAGGCTCGAATTCCACATGCCGGCGGGGAATCCCCCGCTCCCTGTCTCTCCATTCAAGTCCTATAGCTTCCTCCAAACTGCATATACCCAACCGCACAGTCCATTCAATCAAATTCATCTGAATTTCTCCCCCAAATAACCTGAAGTTGATACATTCTTCATCCAAATCAGTTGTGACCCTAAATCGAAAGGTCGCAAAAAATTCCTTGGCCAAATCGACCGGGACACCCAAATCTTCATTCTTTAACAACCATTCGAAACCCAACCCATGCAGAAAGGCGAGAAACGATTCACGAACTTGTAACTCATCTAAAGAAGGGAGGTGAATTACCTTCCCACTCTTAACCTTCTTACCTTTCGCATTTTTGGTGCGGTAGACGGATTGGAGCTTCTTGTTGTCAAACAGTTTCATCTCCTCCACAACGTCATCCGTGAGTTCTACCGTCCATCGCTTATATCGGAGTGGATCTGCAGGTGGATGCAAAAGTTCCAGATGATCGTTCGGGAGTTGCTGCTCTTTGTATTCCTCGTCCTCCATGGACGTATCGCTATCTGACTCAGATTCTTCACTAACCTCGTACTCGCTATCACTTTGCTTTTGCTGGCCGGATGGGGTGGTCTTGGTAGCCTCGGTGATTACTACGCCTGTATTCACGGTGCGCGGTTTTTTGGTACTCGGCTTCCTTTTCACAACGGCTTTCCCTTTTCTTTTCCTCTCCATCTGGTACTTGGCCTCCTCCTCAGCTTGGAGTAAGGCTTCGTCTTTCTCAGATTCATCAGAACCTCCTAAATCGGGTGATTGGTTCAAACCCTCAGCCTTCCCTTCGAGTGCCGTGCCTGTTTCTTTCTGTACTGAAAATACCCCAGTGTTTTCCTGATCAGTAGCTTGAACAGGTTCGCTTTCAGGCTTCGTTGGAGTGGCTTGATCGTCCTCGCTGGCGATCTCTATTGGGTATTCGGCCGTGCTCGCTTGAGTCATACGTGCTGTTCTTTTACCCAAAACTCGCTGAGACACCCGTTTGGGTGTCGGTTTCTCTGTCATTTTCAGATTTAAACGCCGCTTCACCGGTATCGACCTCAGAACGGGATGCGGCACTGCTGCTGGTTCTTGGGTACCCATTTCTTGCTCTTTCTCCTCCTCTTGCAAACCATCGTCCCCTGTATCAGATTGGGGATCTACCAACCCTGCTTCTCTCCCTTCATCCTGCACTTTCTCCTCTACTGACTGGTACTCTTTGCCCTCTGAAATGGTTCCTGGTTCAGCTGTTTCACCTTCCCCTACTGCTCTCGATGTGAGGTCTAGACCCTCAACCATCGAGACAGTGTTATCGCCCATCCGATCGACTCCAGCTATGATAGTCTGAAATTCCTCATCGGTCATGAGGCCCTGTTTCTTGGCCAACTCGTTCAGATCTATGTCCTCCCGTGCCACTTTAGGAGAGACTGGCTCCTTCTCGGGTATCGTCCTTGCTCCTCTGCTCTCTCCCGGATTTTTCTTTTGCTCATGTTCCTCAGGGCCGGAATCGTAGTGGGCAGCGATGGTGTCGAGTTCCGCCGAATTCGGTACTGAAGTTTCCGATGGAGCGGACGCCGATGGAGTTCCTTCTTCCGAAATTGCTGCGGTGTGGCTGACCGGCACAGATGGAATTTCGCTGGTTGCGGTTTCTACGGCTCTCGTCTGGCCAAAACTAGTAATCGCCGCCGTCCAGTCTCTAGTCGGGTCTTGTTGGCGAAGAAATGCCATCACGGCATTCAAAGAAATAGTGGCAGGCGGTTGAGCGGTCGGTGCCGGTAGTGGTTGATCTGACTGTGGTTGTGCCTCCGGTGTTTCTTCTCGCGGTGGCTGTGTCTCTTGGATGTTCTCACGACGGGGTTTGATTTTCCTCGCGAAAGCTTTCTTACCCATGACTGAAATTTGTGATTTGACGGTAGGAATTAGGGTTTGGTTTGAGTACGATGTTTCTGTGAGATGGCTCGAGGAGAATTTCTTTGAAAGGGATTTTGAAAATAAGGGTTTATGAGGGAGAAAGGGTAAGGTGGTATGTTTAATTCGGACGAGAGGAGGTGGTTGCAGGCGGTTGTCACTGGCTATCACAGGTAGCCGGTCGCGACGTTTCAAAGGACAGAGGCGGTTGCGAAATCTGGATCCTGATTGGGCGACGGGTCTTGTCCCACTGCTCACGCGCCTTCCCAGTCTGCCTCTCTGCAAAAGCTTCTGCCCTACATGCAGCTCCTTAGTTCTCAGATTTCGATCATGCCACAATTTGGTTCGCTCCTTGTACCACATGGCTGAGTCGAACGACTCCAATCTAAGTTCCTCAAGCTCCTGCAGCTGCAGCTTCCTTTCCTCTTCACAGGCTGTAGTATCCATATTCACTTTCTGTACTGCCCAGTATGCTCGATGCTCAATCCCAACCGGTAAATGGCACATCTTCCCAAAAACGATCCGGTAAGGGGACATGCCTATGGGGGTTTTGTAGGCTGTTCGATATGCCCAGAGAGTATCCTCTAATCTCACGCTCCAATCCTTGCGAGAAGGGTTTACAGTTTTCTCTAAAATCTTCTTTATCTCTCGATTAGAGATCTCGGCTTGGCCGTTAGCTTGCGGGTGGTACGGGCTTGAAAGTCTATGGTGCACACCGTACTTTTTCATCAAAGCGTCAATTGTACGATTACAAAAGTGTGTACCTTGATCAGAGATGATCGCCCTTGGGACTCCAAAACGGCTGAAAATGTGACTCTTTAAGAACTTGGCCACCTCCTTTGCTTCACACGTACTTGTGGCCTTGGCTTCTACCCATTTGGAGACGTAATCCACCGCGACTAGGATATACAGATTGCCATAGGACGAAGGAAAAGGCCCCATGAAATCCATTCCCCATATGTCGAACAATTCACAAACAACAATCGGTACTTGTGGCATCTCATCTCGGGCAGATATCCCACCGGTCAGTTGGCAACGCTCACAGCTCCTGCAGAACTCGTACGCATCTTTGTTGAGGGTCGGCCAATAAAATCCACTATCTAAAATCTTCCTGGCCGTCTTCTTAGATCCGAAGTGTCCTCCGCATGCTAACGAGTGGCAATGGATCAGGACATCTCGCTGCTCCCAGTCAGGAACACATCTTCGTATCACTTGATCGGATCCTACCCTCCAAAGATATGGGTCGTCCCAAAAGTAATATTTGGCCTCACTCTTGAGCTTCATTCTTTGGGCCTTTGTAATGTTCAGTACCTCTGGAAGCTCTCCAGTAACTAGGTAGTTTGCTAGGTCGGCGTACCACGGCTCCTGCCCTACCTTCTCCTTTCCTTTCGCTGCATCATTCTGACCAGTAAGCTTCAATACTTCTTCCCAGTCGATCCTTCTGGGCGCAAAAATTACTTCACATAAATGTTCTTCCGGGAACTTGTCATGCACTTCTTCGTTGTTCCCATCTTGCAATATTCTACTCAAATGATCTGCTACCTTGTTCTCGACTCCTTTCTTATCTTCCACTTCCCAATCGAACTCTTGTAACAAGAGCACCCATCGGATCAAGCGTGGTTTGGACTCCTTCTTGGTTATCAGATACTTGATGGCTGCATGGTCAGTATACACTATAACCTTGGATCCCAGCAAATATGGCCGGAACTTCTCGAAAGAATATACTACTGCCAACATCTCTTTTTCAGTGGTATCGTAATTCCGCTGGGCTTGATTCAGAGTCTTGGACGCATAAAAAATTACGTACCTCTTCCCATCGATCTTCTGACCCAGCACGGCTCCTACCGCATAGTCGCTGGCGTCGCACATTACTTCGAAAGGGTAGTCCCAGTCAGGAGCCCGTATGATAGGTGCGGATACCAGCTTTTCCTTGAGAAGATCGAAAGCAGCCTTGCATTGCTCATCAAAAACGAACTCCACGTCATTTTGTAGTAGCCTAGTAAGGGGTTGGGCGATTTTGGAGAAATCCTTAATAAATCTCCGATAAAATCCGGCGTGTCCCAAAAAACCCCTAATCCCCTTCTGATCAGTAGGGAACGGTAATTTTGATATAACATCCACCTTGGCTCGATCCACCTGGATTCCTCTTTCCGAGACCACGTGTCCCAGAACAATACCCTCCGTGACCATAAAATGACACTTCTCAAAGTTCAAAACCAAACTTTTTGCTCGACACCTCTCTAGGACTATGTCCAAATGATGAAGACAAGAGTCGAAAGAATCTCCGTAGACCGTGAAGTCATCCATGAATATCTCTATACAGTCCTCAATTAAATCGGAGAATATGCTCATCATACAACGTTGAAACGTACCTGGAGCATTGCATAGGCCGAAGGGCATGCGTCGGTACGCATAGGTTCCGAATGGGCAAGTGAAGGTGGTCTTATCCTGGTCTTCCGGATCCACGCAAATTTGGAAATATCCACTATACCCATCTAAAAAGCAGAAGTACTTCTTCCCGGCCAATCTCTCCAACATTTGATCTATGAAAGGCAGGGGGAAATGGTCCTTCCTTGTTGCATTGTTCAGCTTGCGGTAATCGATGCACATTCGCCAACCCGTGACTAGCCTCGTTGGGATCAGCTCATTCCTCTCATTCTTGACGACTTGGATCCCAGATTTCTTGGGGACCATGTGAATGGGGCTCACCCACTCGCTATCGGGCACTGAATAGATAATTCCTAGCGACAACAACTTCAAGATTTCCTTCAATATCTCTTCTCGCATGTTAGGGTTTACCTTCCTTTGAGCATCTCTATGTGCCTTCGCTCCTTCCTCCAATCTAATGTGGTGCATGCAGACGTCGGGGCTAATTCCAACTAGATCTATAAGACTCCATCCAATCGCCTTCCTGTTCTTGCTCAGCACGGTCAGTAGTCTAGCTTCTTGCTCCTCCGTAAGGCTGCTGCTGATGATCACTGGATATGAGTTCTCACCTCCGAGGAAGGCATACTTCAAGTTTGCTGGCAACTTTTTCAACTCAACTTGGGGTAGAAGTGTGTCTTCGGGTAAAGGGTTTTTCTGAGCCTCTCCTTCTTTATCGGATTCTCCCTCTGAAGGTTTCTCTATACTGACTGGTAGCTTGGCTCCTGCGGCTCCAATGAATTCCGACTTCTGGCAGAAATCCTTAATCGCTCCTTCTATTTCTTCATCAGTCAACCCCTGGCTACTGATCAGATCACACCATGCAGCAGCTTCTACGTCAGCCTGTTCATAAACATCTAAAGCTTGGAGTTTCTCCTGCAATAGTTCGGTCTCAAGAAAATCTTGGACTAGGGGGTCAATCACATCAACATAGCATAGATTTTCAGAATCGATGGGTTTCTTCATGGCATCATTTATATCAAAGGTAAACTTCTCTCCATGAAAATCAATGCAAATAGTCCCTTCAGCCATATCTACTATCGTCTTGGCCGTTCTCAAAAATGGTCTTCCTAACAAGACTCCACTAGATTCCCTCGCTTCAGGTTCACTCATTTTGATCACATAAAAATCAGCGGGGTAAGTAAAATCATGCACCCTAACCAACACATTTTCTAAGACTCCTTCGGGACTTATGCACGACCTATCGGCCAATTGAATCAACACCCTAGTACTTGACAACTTAACTCCCTTCAACCGGTTATAGATCGACAATGGCATAACATTTATAGACGCTCCCAAATCACACATTGCATGTTTGACCTTCACATCTCCTATACTGATCGGTAGAGTGAACATACCTGGATCGGCTCTCTTGGGCGGTAGCTTCTCTTGCACTATTGCTGACGCTATCCCTTCCACCATAATCTTTCCATCTTTCTGGGCTTTCCCGGCTATGAAATCCTTGATGAACTTCCCAAGTGGAGGCAGCTTCACGGCTTGGAGGAATGGTATGGTGACATCCAGCTTCCCGAAAATAGACAAGTAGTCCACCGGGTTTTCCTTCCTCCTCTTCGTAACAAAGCGGAATGGGAACGGTTTCTCCCCTTTTTTCTCCTCTACCTGTCCCTCTGCTAACACCTTGGGGTCTTCCTTGGGCAAATTCTGGGGTTGAGCCCCCGTTCTGGATTCTACTTCCTGATGGGGTTCCTTACTGATCAGTATGATCTCGGGTTCATCTTTTCCACAAGGGGTCTCGGCCAAGAAGAATGGGTCCTGCATCCGAGGCATGGGTCTTTTGAGCTCCTCCATCGAGATGGTGTCGCCCCCTATCTTCGTTCCGCTAGTCTCTCCACTGGGCTGCTTAGGTCGAGGTCCATCATAAGCCGTTCCCGACCTCAACGTGACCTTACTCACATTCGCCTTTTCGGGCATTTGGACGGTCGATGGAAGCTTCCCTGCATTTCCTTTCAGATCACCCACCGAACTGGCCAGTTGGGCTAACTGTCTATTCATCATGTCCATGTTCGCTTTATGTTCTTTCTGGGCATTTTGCATTCCCTGCACGACCTCATTATGGGATTGCAACTCTCCCTTGATACTCTGTTGTGACGAGAGCAATTCCCCCATCATGTCTTCCATGGATCTTCTTGGCTTGTTTGAGTTTTGGAACTGACTCGGCCCTTGGTTCTGGTAGTTCTGGAAATTTTGCTGGCCCTGGTTAGGTGGATATTGGTTATACTGGGCAGGAGAATTGTAATGGTCCTGGTGGTATTGATTCTGATTTTGGTGTTGGAACTGGTTTTGGGTCTGATGGTGTTGGGGTGCTTGGTTTGGTTGATTTTGGTAGTTTTGGAAATTTCTCTGGTGAGGTGGTATATAGGCAGGGCTCGGATTTTGGTTCTGTGGGTTTTGGTTTTGGGGCTGTTGGTTCCTTCCTGACCAGTTGGATTGGTGATCAGGGTTTACTGGACCACGGTTGGGGTTTTGGTTCGGGTAAGAATTATATTGGTTCTGGTTTTGACCTTGGTTCTGGTTTTGGTTCCCATCTCCCCATCGAAAATTCGGGTGGTCTCTCCATGGTGCATCCCGTTGTCTACCTTGAATCCAATGCCCACTAGAATTGAAGTACCCCGCAGCATTGACTTGTTCCATATTCACGAAGTCATTAGGCTGATCATAGTTCGGTGCTTGATTTCCCTGCTCTGCACTCTTGTAATTCCCAGCTGGGGAAGGTGGTGGGGTGCTTTTCTCGATCGCACTCAGAAGTGACTTCTTCAGCTCTTCCATCTTCAAATCCATTTTCTGCTCCAGCTTGTTGTCCTGATCAGTAGACGAGGCAACAGCAGCCCTCTCTCGGTTGTATCCTTCCCTTGAATGGTCATACTCTTTCTTAGCATTCAGTAGCTTCCTTAGGACTCTCTTCGCTTCGCTGACCCGCAATTGCGTGAAACTTCCTCCCGACGATGAGTTTGCCAGGTCCTTGGTTATCGCGCTCATACCTTCGTAGAAAGTATGATGTATTTCAATGTCAGCCATGCGATGGTTGGGACATGATTCCAAAAGACCCATGTATCTTGCCCAATAGTCGCTCAAGGGTTCATCATACCCTTGCTTCACATTAGTTATTTCCCTCTTTAGCGCACTTGTCTTGGATGATGGGAAAAACTCACCTAGGAACGCGGACTTGAAATCAGCCCAAGTCTCAATAGAGTCGGGGGGCAAGCGCATGAACCAGGTGTTGGCTTCCCCCTTGAGCACAAATGGCAAAGCCTTCAGCCTATAATCATCCTCAGTCGCTCCTGCTGGTCTCCTCTGCGCTCTACAAATTTTACAAAACTCATGAAGAAACTCATACGGCCCTTCATAGCTCTTCCCACAGTATGTAGGCAGGATCGCGATCACATGAGGCTTCACATCGCAGGCGGTTTGCCCTGGGGTAACGACTATGGCTTGCGGTGGCTCTCCTTCGGTATGTGCGTTAAGGGTACCGATCTCTGGATCCTCATCTCCGTTGGCGGCCATCTGAACTGGAATGCCTCCCAACAGTGGTATCTCCTCTGGTATTGGTCCTTCTATGTTGTATTGCTCTTCGTCGCTACTCGAACTTAAGTCAGACAGGGTTGTGGACAGGCCAGAACGAGTGGTTACGAGTATAGATCCTCGCTGGAGTATTTTCGGTCTCCACTGGTCAGGAGCCGAACTGCTTCTCATAAACTGAAAAGAAAAGAAGAAAAAATAAACGGTTATGCACAATATATACACCAAGTATCACTCACAGTAACTGCAAATAACGCTATCCATCCCCGGCAACGGCGCCATTTGAAAAGGTGGATTATTTCCCCCACAGGGTGCGTAGGTGTCGTTCAAGCAAGGATGTATCCTACTGATCAGGATAAGGATCCTAACTAAGCCTAGACCCTGGTTTTCAAAGAATTCCTCAACCCACTTCTACTGAGTAGTATGGTGGTGGTAAGGGTCGAATCCCACGGAGATGGTGCGTTAAAACTACTGCGGGATAATTTGGAATGGTTGGTTAGCTACCACGCTCGGGTTGAGATTTCTACCTAGGCGAGAAATTAAAAGCTAAGCTCTACTGACTAGAATGGTGGAGAAATATTAGATGGCAGCTGTGTACGTGGATTTGGATAAACATCTTATAACAGAAAATATTCGGTGGGTCAGGGTTCCTATTTTGGTCTAAACGGAATATTCAGAAAGTAGTGGAAGTTTGGTGACTGGGCTGACAAGGTTTAACTAAAAGTAAAGGACAAAAGCAAAAAGCAACTAAAAAGGTAAATGGTCCCCTCCAAGCGACAAGGACATCATCTTCCTCAACGAACACATCCAAAATTCAGAAAACAAATTCAGATTCATCACGGAAAACACAGATCAATAACTCAAGACACGGATCCACGATTAGGAACTCCAAATCTGAAATCAAACACTGGATCTGAAACACCGCATGCTGGTCAACATAGGAAACAATTCGAAGTTCAAAACTAAACTGCACGCACAATTTCCACGCAATCAAACAGTACCAGATCACACTAACTTAGCGAAACTTAATACCTAAACGGAAATTAGAGATTCAGCACTCAAAACAACCAGAAAATTTAGATCTAAACTAGCTAGGCAAGTAGAAAAGGAAGCGACGCAATAAACAAAACGGAAGTCAACTTCATACATTAAAACACGATCGAAACTTCAACAAAGTATTTCAAAAGCAGAAAAATATCCAACGGCAACAGAAATCCAACGCAAAGAAAAAAAACGAGAAAATTAAACTACGAAAGCAAAGTAAAGTGTTTTGCCACTCCGGGCGATGAAACTCTAAACTACGGTCTTGCTTTCTGAAACGGACGATGACTGGAACTTCTGGAACATTCTGAACGTCAGGTGATCATTGCTCGGCGAGGCAAGAAGTAGGACACGGCTGAAAGACTGGAATCACCGAAGAGAGCTCTCTACCTAAAGATGTGATGAATTCAAGTGAACAACCCTCTCTCTCTCTCTCCAACTTGGCTACCTTTTATAGGGAGGCTACCCTTGATTTTAGGGTAAATCCTCGTTGCAATTTGACTTCTTTGCCCTTAGTTGTGGGTAATTCGTCCCAGCTATCCGTCTTCTCCATCTCAAGCCGCTTTAGCAAGTATACAGATCAGTATGAGATCATGCTGGCGCCTTTTCCACCTGATCATTCCGGAACTTCCCTACTGGCCAGAACACTTATCCTGCACACTTTGAGCAACTGTTTTGCAAATATAATCATTCAAACCTATTATACTGACCAGTAACCGAGGCCTAGAAAACGACTTATCAATATGCTTGTCTATCATCTTCATCAGCAGCAGCATCAGGAAGTTTCTCTCCTAATACACAAAAGATTTCAGTGTGTTAAACGATTTATGTCATTATATAAAGTCAAAGTATCATTTTATCCCCTGAAACTATCATTTTATCCCCTGAAACCATCATTTTATCAAGTGCAACTATAATTATATCAAGTGCAACTAGTAAGTTTATCATTTTACCCACTGAAACTATCATTTTATTCCCAGAACCTATCATTTTCAATTATTTCCATCCAGATTTGACTTGTCTCATCTTTCAGCTATATACAATTGTTGACCGACCTTATGGGGTCGACCTCATGACTCTATTTGATAGATCATGTGACAATTTACAAACTGAGGTTGAACAAATTCCGTATTTCTAATGGGACGATGTAGATTTGGTAAATACTGAACACAATTGATTCTTTGTTATATTACTAATTGTTTTTATTCTGAAATTATTATTATTATTATCTATGTATGTGTTCTTTCCAATTTGTACTGTAGAACATTACTATACCATATGCTTCAGATTTAGTACTAAAAGTATAGTGGTGATTGACAATTCGAAGAATGCTGACGATGAGGATGTATTAATCAAATATGGTGCCATACCTGGAAATGTGGTAAGTATACATGATATATAGTGAAGTATTTTTGTGATTACAGTGAAGTATAGCACTCTTTATAGTGAACTATATCTGATATTCATAATGATATATTGCAGAGATTGTTTTTTTGTCATTTTTTGACAAAAATAGGGTATCACAACCAAAGCAAATCAATGAAGTATGCGAGCATAGTAAGGCTCAAAATACCTTGGAGAACAACATCAAATGTAGAAGATTGTGGAGTTTTTTTGATGCGACATTTGGAATGTTATTATGGTGAGCGTGAACAAGATTGGAATTGTGGATTAACTGCAAGAAGCAAGGGAATACTCCAAAGACTGAGAGCAAAGTATTGCAGCGCATTATTATTGTCGGAAAAAAACCATGAGGCATTGAATATCTTGTCACTAGCATCAAAGCAGTATGAAGAATATGGGAAAACAAATAACACAGATGTGGAAAAAATGATTGTAAACTTCAAGCGTTCATAAACTATTGTAGAAAACTTCATTTAAATTCAATAGCAAGTACTTATTGTACATTAATATCTTGTTTACTATTTAATTCATTGTTGTGTTGTATCTATTTACTTCACTGAATAAGGAACTAGTGTTTTGTGAACAAGAGTGATGTGTTTTGCTTGATAAAATGATACTTTTACTGATTTGTAGGTATGTACATTCATGTTTCTGATGATGCTTTGAAGCCAATGATTGGTAGTTAAGATGATACTTTTGGCTTATAAATGTTAGGTTTATTGGATAAAATGATAGTTTTGCTTGATAGAATGATACTCTGTGTTGATAAAATGATACTTTTGCCGATAGAATGATACTCTGAGTTGACAAAATGATAGTTTTGCCGGATAGAATGATACTCTGAGTTTATAAAATGAAAAATGGTACTCGCAGCAGATAAAATGATATATCTATCTTATAAAATGACAAAATGATACATGCAGCCGATAAAATGATATTTTTGACTGATAGAATGATACTTTGAATCGATAAAAAGATACTTTTGTTTATAAAATGATACATTCGTCATAAAATGAAACTTTAACCTGATAAAATGATAATCTAACCTTATAAAATGATATATAAGGTGAAGAAATGGCATATAAGTTGATAAAATGACATAAAAATGATAAAATGATAGTTTTGCCGGATAGAATGATACTCTGAGTTGATAAAATGATACTTTTGCCGATAGAATGATACTCTGAGTTGACAAAATCATAGTTTTGCCGGATAGAATGATACTCGGAGCCGATAAAATGATATTTCTGACTGATAGAATGATACTTTGAATTGATAAAATGATACTTTTGTTGATATGTAGGTTTTACATTCTTGGTAGTTAAGGAGATACTTCTGGCTTATAAATGTTAGGTTTACTGTATAAAATGATAGTTTTGCCGGATAGAATGAGACTCTGAGTTTATGAAATGTTAAATGTTACTCGCAGCAGATAAAATGATATTTCTATCCTATAAAATGACAAAATGATACTTGCAGCCGATAAAATGATATTTCTGAATGATAGAATGATACTTTAAGTTGATAAAATGATACTTTTGGCTTATAAATGTTAGGTTTACAACATAAAATGATAGTTTTGACGGATAGAATGATACTCAGAGTTAATAAAATGATACTTTTACTGATATATAGTTATGTATATTCATGTTTGTAATGATGCTTTGAAGCCAATGATTGATAGTTAAGATGATACTTTTGGCTTATAAATGATAGGTTTTTTGTATAAAATGATAGTTTTTCCGGATAGAATGATACTCTGAGTTGATAAAATGAAACTTTTGTTTGTAAAATCATATTTCTAACCTATAAAATGATAAAATGATACTTGCAGCCGATAAAATGATATTTCTTATTGATAGAATGATACTCTGAGTTGATAAAATGATACTTTTGAAAGGATTGAACTTTTGACAAATCCAAACTTTTAAAGGATTGAACTATCATTTTATACCTAACACTATTTTTTTCATAAGTTGGAGTATTTTGTGGTTACTTTAATAAAGTGGGGATAAATAATTAATAAAATATATAAGGGCAAAATTGTCATTTTTTTTCAAATTAGCGCTTCGATAGAAAACGTGAACTAGACGCTAAATTTGATTTCTCTGACACTCAAACCCTTCGAATCGCTTCCAAACCTTCCGAATCGCTTCCAAACTCTCCGATCGCATTCAAACCGTAGTTTCTTCAATTTCGAAGGTAAATTCATCCAAATTCTGTAATATGACGTCGGAAACGCTCAAGGATCATCGAAGAAAGGTTGGATGAAGTTTTTTACTTATTTCACTTTTGTTTTTGCTCGATTTTATCATTTTGCCTATGATTCTACTTTTTTTTAGATTCTATAGTTTTTTAGTGTAGATTTAGAGTTACATATGACAGCATGATGAATGTACTTCGAATTTACTTCATACTTGGTTTTGTATCATCAATACAAAACTCATATCCTAACTCAGCGGTTTTTAGATTCTAAATCAGCGGTTTATTCGAAGAAGTTTATCAGTGTCTATAGCAAATGTGTGACTATAGCGGCAAAACTCATATTGATAAAGCGAATAGTCGAGATCCGTTAGTTTATCAGTATCTGCAACCATATCCTAACCTCCTGACCTTATTAAAACGCTTTGGTTTAGAAAAATGTGTGCAGCAGTAATGCAGATTCAAAGAAGTTTATTTGAGTGCTGATTTTGTGAGTAGTGTTTTGTTCTACTTAAGTGACAAGTTTTGCTCTCTCCTGTTTTGAAGTCATTGAAATTTAGTAAATGATAGATTCAGGTGATAAAATGATATTTTCAGGTGATAAAATGATAGCTTCATGTGATAAAATGATAGTTTCCGGTGCTAAATTGATACTTTGACTTTATATAATGGCATAAATCATTTAACACACTGAAATCTTTTGTGTATTAGGAAACAATGTTCCTGATGCTGTTGCTGATGATGATGTTAGACTCTTAATGATGGTTTCAGAAGGTAAAATGATAAATCTTTTGTTTATTAATGATACATCTCTAAATTGAAAATGATAGTTTCAGGGGATAAAATTATAGTTGCACTTGATAAAATGATGGTTTCAAGGGATAAAATAATAGTTTCAGGTGATAAAATGATAGTTTCAGGTTATAAAATGATAGTTTCAGGTTATAAAATGATAGTTTCAGTGTGTAAAATGATAGTTTCAGCGGATAAAATGATAGGTTCAGTGATAAAATGATACTTTTACATCATAAAATGATAGTTTTCAAATGATAAAATGATACTTTTGCATAAAATAATGATAGTTTTGGGGAATAAAAATATAGTTTCAGTGGGTAAAATGATAAACTTACTAGTTGCACTTGATAAAATTATAGTTGCACTTGATAAAATGATGGTTTCAGGGGATAAAATGATAGTTTCAGTGGATTAAATGATACTTTTAGTTTATATAATGACATAAATTGTTTAACACACGGAAATCTTTTGTGTATTAGGAACAAACATTCCTGTTGCTGGTGCTGATCATGATGATAGACATTTAGTGATGGTTTCAGAAGGTAAAACGATAAATCTTTTGTGTGTTAATGATAAATCTCTACATTAAAAATGATAGTTTCAGAAGGTAAAATGATAGTTGCCTTTGATAAAATGATAGTTGCACTTGATAAAATGATAGTTTCAGGGGATAAACTGATAGTTTCAGGGGATAAAATGATAGTTTCAGTGTGTAAAATGATAGGTTCAGTGATAAAATGATATTTTTGCATAAAATGATAAAATGATAGTTTCTTGGAATAAAATGATAGTTTCAGTAGGTAAAATGATAAACTTACCAGTTGCACTTGATAAAATGAAAGATTCAGGGGATAAAATGATAGTTTCAGGGGGTAAAATGATAGTTTCTGGAGATAAAATGATACTTTGACTTAATATAATGACATAAACCGCTTAACACAATGAAATCTTTTGTGTGTTAGGTGATGTTGATGCTGCTGATGATGATAGACTATTAGCAGATGAAATAGAAAGTATAAAAAATAACAAGAAAAGAAAGAATGATGATGCAAGTAAGAAGAAGGCAGCTGCAAAAAAGTGCAAGAAAATAGTTATTCAAGATGATACAGCCAATTACTCACCGACTTTGACAGGAAGAAGGAATACTGACTTCTTCGTAAACATGCTCAAAACTCTAAACAAGAATCAAAAAAGAGCTGTAAGAGAGATTGGGTTTGGCGCACTCCTAAACTTCAAAATAAAAAGTTTCCCAAGATCATTGGCTTATTATCTGATTTACAACTTTTACAACTTTAACCATAAAAGTTGTTCAATTAAATTGAACAGCGAGGAATCACTATTTTTAGATGATGAAGATGTTCATATTACTCTTGGGTTCCCGATGGGATCTTTACCTATGAGTAGGATCAAATTTCAGAAAAATATCAACATCAAAAGTGAAATTGCTAGATTCTGTAAAGGTGGAGAAAAAAATATGGTTCCAGCGTATGTTGTAGAGCAGATGATGAAAGACGAAGAAGGTGGTGAGTGGTTCAAAAGGAATTTTATGATTCTGGTGGAGTATGGGTTGATCAACACCCCTGCTGATGGAAATCTGAGCCCACAAGTTTTAGATTACATAGCTGATGTGGAGAAGATCAAAGAATACAATTGGTGTAGCTATGTCATATCCAAATTGCTTGAAACACAAAAGAGATGGAAAAGAAACACAGCAAAGATATTTACAGGACCAGTTATCTTTGTAGTGGTAAGAATATATTTTTTTTTCATTGTCTATGAATCTATTTACAGAAAAACTAATATTTAGTTTTTGTTAATGTAGGCCTGCTACGTCGACAGCATTGTGTTTGAAAACAAAATGGTGTCAAGATGCTATCCAACAGTTAAGGGTTGGACTGCCGAACTGCTGAAAGAAAGGCAAAGAGCAGAAATGAGTGGTTCAGATTTTGGTCTCGGTCATAAGTATGACCGATATAAAAAGCAACCACATGAAGAGAAAGATGAAGATGATGAATCTGAATCCGAAGATGATGATCCTGAAGATGTAAAAGCTTTGAAGATGAAAGATCATGAGGAAGAGGCGACAACAGTGGAAGTCAAGAAAAGACTTTCATAGATGAATGGAAGGAAGCTGCCAGGGATTGTAAAGTGTCAATGTCGAAGATGCTTGATGTCCTTGAAGGAGCGTCGGGTGAACTGAGGAAGCTTGATAGCTTTAAGATAATATGCGATACAACAAGAAACGCAATGGGAGTGAAAGAGGAAGGTGTGCAGAATGTTACAGAAAGTCAGAAATCAATGTCACATGCTATGAGCAATAACGAAATTGATGATCCTGAACGGATCGATATCATGATAGAGCTGACTAAAGCTGCTAAGAGGGCATTTATTCTGAAAAATAGGAATGAGTTCCCTACCTTCACTCTCATACCCGAATATGACCAAACTCCTGATGAGAATGAAAATTTTAATCGGAAAAAGGATATGGAGAAGGAAAAACTTCCAGAGAAGGAAATGGCTAATAAAGCAGCTCGAGAAGAGAAGGAAAAAGTTCCAGAGAAAGAAGTTGAATTGTCTCTCAATGATGAATTTGAGGTAACTTTTAAAAATGATAGTTTAAGTACATAAAATGATTGTTTATATAGTTAAGATGATATAGGTTTGATGATGTTTTTTGGTTGCTCTGTTTTATTTGAAAAATGATACTTTTGGATCACTAAATGATAGTGTAAGGGTATAAAATGATAGTTTCAAATGATAAAATGATACTTTTGCATAAAATGATAAAATGATAGTTTAGTTGAATAAAATGATAGTTTCAGTGGGTAAATTGATAGGGTTCAGTGATAAAATGATACTTTTGCATCATAAAATGATAGTTTCAAATAATAAAATGATAGGTTCAGTGATAAAATGAAATTTTTGTTTCATAATGATAGCTTTAAATTTTTGGCTGATAAAATGATACTTTTGGCTGATAATATGAGTTCCATTGGGTAAAATAATATCCCTTATGTCAATAACAATTTAGATTTTTGAATGAAAGGATGAAAGAGCATGTGCCATAATATCCAATGCCATGGAGGATATACATGGTGAAAGCGGAGATGATGAAGTTTTAAAAGAGAGGGAAGAGGTTTTGGAAAAGGCCAAAGGTAAGAAGAAGGTACCTCCTACTGAAAAGGAGAAAGTTGCCAGAACCACAAAGAAAATTGTTAAAGCACTGTGCTCTCCCTACAATGTCAGAGCAGTAAGTATAAAAGGAAAATTGAGTAAAAAAGAGAAGGAAATAATGTACTGGTTGATGAAACATGAAGAAAGCAAATAGTAAGTTTTGAATTACATAATTATATTCTTATTAAATTCTTTTAACTAACATTAAATATGATTTTGAAATCATTTATAAGATGGTTTATGAGAACAACATGATGAGCATGTTCAAGATTGATTTCCACAGCCTTGCTCCACGTACATACGTCAGTATCAACATCATAGATGCATGGGTTGTGTATCTCAACCACCATGAAAAATTCAAATCAAAGGCATCACCGAGTCGCCTTTTCATCAACACCACACATACGGTACAGTAAACGAATAAATAAATAATAGTGTTACATTAAAAGTTAAATTTATTTACAAAAATGTAAACATGACAGATATACAATATCACTGCAAGGGAATCTGGATGGACTCAAGCCGAGGCTCAAAGAAAATTCTGCTCATCGCTGAATGAATGTGTCAAAGATTGAAAATTTCAAATGGGAAGATTATGACATGGTAAGTCATAATGAGATATACATTACAGAACAACATTCCTATATTTTTTGAAAATGACATTTGTATATAATGTTTTGAAAATTAGATATTCTTTCCGATCTGGGCGCACTTTCTATATCATGTGCTTCAATCTCAAGATTCAAATGATGGATGTGATTGACAATGTTCTGATTAGTGAAGAGTTGATTAAGAACAAATATGAAGATGCACCAAGTATGTTGGTATGTTTAGTTAAACGCATTCAATATTTAATAGTTAAAATGCATTGAATATCATTTAGTACGAACATAATATCATTTTTACTAGTAATAAATATCATTTTTTATCAACCTCATGTATGTTTTGTGTTATTTGAATAGAAAATTTTCTTCCGGAATTATCTTGGAGATGGAGTTAATCCATCAATGGAGAGAATTGTCAAAATGTCAAAAACCAGACACATGACTTTGTCATGGCCAAACGATACAAATAAAGTTGACTGTGGAATTTATGTGATGCGCCATATGGAGACTTACATGGGTTAGTCTTGTTCGTAACTGGAATTCTGGTTTAACGAAGAAGGGGACAGAGGCTTTCATAAAACTCCGTGCCAAATATACTAAAGCATTGCTTATTGGAGATACAAACAAGAAGGCTTTTGAGACATTTACAAATATACAACAGAAGTTTCAGAATGATAGCAAAAAAGGGGAAATCGATGTTGAAAAGATGATTAGAGAATTTAAACCCCCTAAGGAGAACTAGTAGTTGTAATAGTAAATTGTATGACTTGATACTATTGTTTTGTAATAGTGGTGTCGAATATAATGTGAGTTGATAATCTGAGTTGATAAAATGATACTTTTGGCTTATATATGTTAGGTTTACTGCATACAATGATAGTATTGCCTGATAGAATAATACTCTGAGTTGATAAAATGATACTTTTGATTGATAAAATGATACTTTTGACTGATAAAATGATAAAATGATATATGTTAGGTTTATTGCATAGAATGATAGTTTGCCGGATAGAATGATAATCTGAGTTGATAAAATGATACTTTTTGACTGACTGATAAAATGATATATGTTAGGTTTATTGCATAGAATGATAGTTTTGCCAGATAGAATGATACTCTGAGTTGATAAAATGATACTTTTGACTGACTGATAAAATGATATATGTTAGGTTAATTGCATAGAATGATAGTTTTGCCGGATAGAATGATACTCTGAGTTGATAAAAATGATACTTTTGACTTATAAAATGATAAAATGATATATGTTAGGTTTACTGCATACAATGATAGTTTACCGGATAGAATGATAATCTGAGTTGATAAAATGATACTTTTTGACTGACTGATAAAATGATATATGTTAGGTTTATTGCATAGAATGATAGTTTTGCCAGATAGAATGATACTCTGAGTTGATAAAATGATACTTTTGACTGACTGATAAAATGATATATGTTAGGTTAATTGCATAGAATGATAGTTTTGCCGGATAGAATGATACTCTGAGTTGATAAAATGATACTTTTGACTGACTGATAAAATGATATATATTAGGTTTATTGCATAGAATGATAGTTTTGCCGGATAGAATGATACCCTGAGTTGATAAAATGATACTTTTGACTTATATATGTTAGGTTTACTGCATACAATGATAGTGTTGCCGGATAGAATGATACTCTGAGTTGATAAAATGATACTTTTGGCTTATATATGTTAGGTTTACTGCATACAATGATAGTGTTGCCGGATAGAATGATACTCTGAGTTGATAAAATGATAGTTTAGACTGATAAAATGATACTTTTGACTGATAAAATGATATATGTTAGGTTTATTGCATAGAATGATAGTTTGCCGGATAGAATGATAATCTGAGTTGATAAAATGATAATTTTGACTTATAAAATGATAAAATGATATATGTTAGGTTTACTGCATACAATGATAGTTTACCGGATAGAACGATAATCTGAGTTGATAAAATGATACTTTTTGACTGACTGATAAAATGATAAAATGATATATGTTAGGTTTATTGCATAGAATGATAGTTTTGCCAGATAGAATGATACTCTGAGTTGATAAAATGATACTTTTGACTGACTGATAAAATGATATATGTTAGGTTAATTGCATAGAATGATAGTTTTGCCGGATAGAATGATACTCTGAGTTGATAAAATGATACTTTTGACTGACTGATAAAATGATATATATTAGGTTTATTGCATAGAATGATAGTTTTGCCGGATAGAATGATACCCTGAGTTGATAAAATGATACTTTTGACTGATAAAATGATTTATGTTAGGTTTATTGCATAGAATGATAGTGTTACCGGATAGAATGATACTATGAGTTGATAAAATGATACTTTCACTGACTAATAAAATGATAAAATGATATATGTTAGGTTTATTGCATAGAATGATAGTTTTACCGGATAGAATGATACTCTGAGTTGATAAAATGATACTTTCACTGACTAATAAAATGATAAAATGATAAAATGATATATGTTAGGTTTATTGCATAGAATGATAGTTTTGCAGGATAGAATGATACTTTTGACTGATAAAATGATAAAATGATACTTAAATAAGATTTTACGTATTTAAATGAGCGAAATTTGTATATCATGGGAAATAAGATTTTACGTATAACTAAACCTCATACATACGTGTAACTGAACCTCATACATCTATATATCATGGGAAATAAGATTTTATGTATTTAAATGAGCGAAATCTGGATACGTAAATTTTATCATGAGCGAAATTCAGAAATTAAATAAGCGAACTGACATATTTACCCTCTGCGCTTTTTTTATGAAGGAAAGCTAAGTTTGAATCTAGACCACGTGAATTTAAAAATGTGTGGTCCAGATTTAGTTATAGGGTTATTACGGAAATTGGGGTTATCATTATAATGCACCCGTATATATATATATATATATATATATATATATATATCGAGAGAGAGAGAGAGAGGGAGAGTTGTGATCATATGATAACCCCTAAATCACGTAATAACCCTATAACCAAATCTAAACCACACATATTTTCTAATATTGTGGTTGAGATTCAGACTTAGATTTACTTCATAAAAAAAGCGTGGGGGTAAATATGTCATTTCCCTTATTTAATTTCTGAATTTCGCCAAATATCACGTAAAATGATAAAATGATATATGTTAAGTTTATTGCATAGAATGATACTTTTGCCGGATAGAATGATACTCTGAGATGATAAAATGATAAAATGATACTTAAATAAGATTTTACGTATTTAAATGAGCGAAATTTGTATATCATGGGAAATAAGATTTTACGTATAACTAAATCTCATACAAACGTGTAACTGAACCTCATACATCTGTATATCATGGGAAATAAGATTTTATGTATTTAAATGAGCGAAATCTGGATACGTAAATTTTATCATGAGCGAAATTCAGAAATTAAATAAGCGAAATGACATATTTACCCTCTGCGCCTTTTTTATGAAGGAAAGCTAAGTTTGAATCTAGACCACGTGAATTTAAAAATGTGTGGTCCAGATTTAGTTATAGGGTTATTACGGAAATTGGGGTTATCATTATAATGCACCCGTATATATATATATATATATAGGGTTTTGATCCATGCAAAACCATTCTTAATACAAAAATGCAGAACCAAGCATACAAAAGACATTTTTAGGTCATTGTAAGCTTATTTTTACGTCATTATAGTAAGGATGACATGAAATGATCTTAACATGACCTCAAACCCAAAGTTTATAATATGACCTAAAACTGCTTTACAATGACCCTCCGTGTTTTTGTTTAATTATTGACCATTGGATTGTCAAATCTCATGGTCAGGATTTGGTCTGGATTTTGTATTGAGATCAAGTTTTGTATTGATCATTTTCCTATATATATATATATATATATATATATATATATATATATATATATATATATATATATATATATCGAGAGAGAGAGAGGGGGAGAGTTGTGATCATATGATAACCCCTAAATCACGTAATAACCCTATAACCAAATCTAAACCACACATATTTTCTAATATTGTGGTTGAGATTCAAACTTAGATTTACTTCATAAAAAAAGCGCGGGGGTAAATATGTCATTTCCCTTATTTAATTTCTGAATTTCGCCAAATATCACGTAAAATGATAAAATGATATATGTTAAGTTTATTGCATAGAATGATACTTTTGCCGGATAGAATGATACTCTGAGATGATAAAATGATAATATGTCATTTCCCTCATTAAATTTCTGAATTTCGCCAAATATCACGTAAAATGATAAAATGATATATGTTAGGTTTATTGCATAAAATGATAGTTTTGCCGGATAGAATGATACTCTGAGTTGATAAAATGATACTTTTGACTGACTGATAAAATGATAAAATGATATATGTTAGGTTTATTGCATAGAGTGATAGTTTTGTCGGATAGAATGATACTCTGAGTTGATAAAATGATACTTTTGACTGACTGATAAAATGATATATGGTAGGTTTATTGCATAGAATGATAGTTTTGCCGGATATAATGATACTCTGAGTTGATAAAATAATACTTTTGACTGATAAAATAATAAAATGATAAAATGATACTCCCTCCGTCCCGCACTACTCGCACCTTTCCTTTTGGGCACAGAGATTAAGGAATGAGTGATAGACAAAGTCAACAATTACGGTTGTAGGTATAAATTGTTACTAAAAATGGAAAGAGTGCAAATAACTTGGGACGCCCCGAAAGAAAATAAGTGCAAGTAGTGCGGGACGGAGGGAGTATATGTTTAGTTTACTGCATACAATGATAGTTTGCCGGAGAGAATGATAATCTGAGTTGATAAAATGATACTTTTTGACTGACTGATAAAATGATATATGTTAGGTTTATTGCATAGAATGATAGTTTTGCCAGATAGAATGATACTCTGAGTTGATAAAATGATACTTTTGACTAACTGATAAAATGATAAAATGATATATGTTAGGTTTATTGCATAGAATGATAGTTTTGCCGGATAGAATGATACTCTGAGTTGATAAAATAATACTTTTGACTGATAAAATGATATATTTTAGGTTTATTGCATAGAATGATAGTTTTGCCGGATAGAATGATACTCTTAGTTGATAAAATGATACTTTCACTGACTAATAAAATGATAAAATGATATATGTTAGGTTTATTGCATAGAATGATAGTTTTACCGGATAGAATGGTACTATGAGTTGATAAAATGATACTTTCACTGACTAATAAAATGATAAAATGATATATGTTAGGTTTATTGCATAGAATGATAGTTTTACCGGATAGAATGATACTCTGAGTTGATAAAATGATACTTTCACTGACTAATAAAATGATAAAATGATATATGTTAGGTTTATTGCATAGAATGATAGTTTTGCCGGATAGAATGATACTCTGAGTTGATAAAATGATACTTTTGACTGATAAAATGATACTTAAATACGATTTTACGTATTTAAATGAGCGAAATTTGTATATCATGGGAAATAAGATTTTACGTATAACTGAACCTCATACATCTGTATATCATGGGAAATAAGATTTTACGTATTTAAATGAGCGAAATCTGGATACGTAAATTTTATCATGAGCGAAATTCAGAAATTAAATAAGCGAAATGACATATTTACCCTCTGCGCCTTTTTTATGAAGGAAAGCTAAGTTTGAATCTAGACCACGTGAATTTAAAAATGTGTGGTCCAGATTTAGTTATAGGGTTATTACGGAAATTGGGGTTATCATTATAATGCACCCCTATATATATGTATATATATATATATAGAGTTGTGATCATATGATAACCCCTAAATCACGTAATAACCCTATAACCAAATCTAAACCACACATATTTTCTAATATTGTGGTTGAGATTCAAAATTAGATTTACTTCATAAAAAAGCGTGGGGGTAAATATGTCATTTCCCTAATTTAATTTCTGAATTTTGCCAAATATCACGTAAAATGATAAAATGATATATGTTAGGTTTATTGCATAGAATGATAGTTTTGTCGGATAGAATAATACTCTAAGATGATAAAATGATAATATGTCATTTCCCTCATTTAATTTCTGAATTTCGCCAAATATCACGTAAAATGATAAAATGATATATGTTAGGTTTATTGCATAGAATGATAGTTTTGCCGGATAGAATGATACTCTGAGTTGATAAAATGATACTTTTGACTGTCTGATAAAATAATAAAATGATATATGTTAGGTTTATTGCATAGAATGATAGTTTTGCCGGATAGAATGATACTCTGAGTTGATAAAATGATACTTTTGACTGACTGATAAAATGATATATGTTAGGTTTATTGCATAGAATGATAGTTTCGCCGGATAGAATGATACTCTGAGTTGATAAAATGATACTTTTGACTGATAAAATGAAAAAATGATAAAATGATACTTAAATAAGATTTTACGTATTTAAATGAGCGAAATCCTGACCATGAGATTTGACAATCCAATGGTCAATAATTATACAAAGACACGGAGGGTCATTGTAAAGCAGTTTTAGGTCATATTATAAACTTTGGGTTTGAGGTCATGTTAAGATCATTTCATGTCATCCTTACTATAATGACGTAAAAATAAGCTTACAATGACCTAAAAATGACTTTTGTATGCTTGGTTCTGCATTTTTGTATTAAGAATGGTTTTGCATGGATCAAAACCCTATATATATATATATATATATATATATATATTTGTTTACAACATTCATACATTAGCTAAGTGGTTGGCGCTCTGGTCAACTTGTGTCGTTGTACAAGTTTGAATCCGCCTAATGCCCTTTTTATATTACATTTATGCTTCCATGAACCTAGGGGTGGGGAATTATACCGAAATACCAAACTTATCGTACCGAAAAAATATCGAAAATATCGATTTTTTGGTATACCGTAGTTTTCGGTACCGAAAGATTCGGTACGGTAACAGTATTAGATTTCCTATACCGCGGTATACCGAATCTTCGATATATACTGACGCTTCGGTGTACCGTTGATCATTAAATATATAAATATATATACCTATATATAATATTTATGTTATATTTATAGGATTATTATTATATATAAAACCCTTTTATTTATAGCAGGTTGGATCCTCCATTTTCAGTTTCATTTACAAGTAACGTCTTTTGTCAAACTTACCAACAAGGTTCCAAGAAATGAAGATAATGTTGCTCATGATTTTATAATTTATTTTTGATTTGGTTGTCAAAGTTTTATAAATTTGAATATTAGAATGATTGTATGGAGTTTAATTGTTTTATACTTTTTGAAGTGGTTGAACAATAGAATTGTTTTTTTAATATTTTAGGTATAATATATTATTTTTCCGGTATAACAGGAATAACGGTATGACGTTCCGAAGTTCGGTATACCGCAAAAGTACGGTATATCGGAATGCGGTACGGTATACCGAAAACATGGTATGGTAACGGTATCAAAAACTACCATACCGAATTTTCGGTATACCGAAATCCGCTATACCAAAAAATTCGGTATGATATCAGTATGGTGTTTTGTCATACCGTAACTTTCGGTATGGTATATGGTATGACACTCAAAGTACGGTATACCGTACCGGACCACCCCTACATGAACCAGTTGCTTTCTATTTTATGCTTCCAATTTTTTAACTTTCATTTTGTTAATACTTCCCATTTTTTCAAATGCACAAGGTTTTAACTTTACGTTACACACACTTTATTTTTTTTATTTCACACAAATTTTGCAAAATAAAAATTCTCCTTATTTATTACTCTCATTAAAATGAAATAACATCATCTCTATATTTTTCACTCTTAGTATTTCTTTCTGTAACTTATAAAATAACAATAAATAAATATTTGGTCTCAAAAAATAAATGTTTCACTTTAGTGGAACATAAGAGTTATTGTCACCATCCCTTTATTATTTGTCAAAATCATTATCCTTCTATATATTAGTATCTCATAACTTCCTACTACCCATGCTATTACAACTTGATATGAGACAAATATCGAAAAAATATACTACAACCATTAACAATAATTTGGATCCCCCATAGTACAAATCATGCGTCCGCCACTACTACGGGCACTATTTTGCAAGTTTAATAAGTTTGCTTATCTAATTTAATTATAATTAGCCCACTCCCAATAACATATATATATAGTAACTGCGGTTAATTTTTGGACAATAAGAATGCTATTCCATTGTTAACCCAGGGAAAATAATTGAGGTGTCGGTGCGGAAAATAATTGAGGTGTGGGTACGAATGATTAATATTTAGGGCAATGGACACCACGTCCATGATACAGCCACTGACATTGGCCCGTGGTGGACCACTTTACCTAATCTCAGAAAAATTTGAGACGGCCATATTAGTCACTAATGTCATGTTCTACTATTTCAAGATAAAACAACTCATCAACAGTGAATCCTACTATCAATAATTGAACAGAAATAGTATGACTAACCTCATCACAGAGGGCCCACGTATGATATTTAAAATTTTAGTGAAAATATATTGTAAACTAGGTATTTTTGCGTTTCTCAATAGTTATTCCAATCATTCTATAAAAATATTTATGTTCAATTATTTTATACTATTAATTTACTCATAGTTTAATTATTTATAAATACATAAATTAAATTAAAATCATTTTTAAAAAAATTAAAAACTATTATGCCAAAACAAAGTACAGAAAATGGAGATTTTACGTTTTCAAAAGAAAGATGTTATGAGTATATGAATATCTATGGCATGTAGAAAAAATTACTACACCCTTTGTCCACTATTGATAATCTTAATAGTGGAGAATGCGAGTTTTAATATAAAATAGAAAAAGATAAAAATCAAGTAAAGGGAAAAAAGTGTAGACCATGTTACCATAGTTAGAAATATATACTACTAATTTTTTAAATGGGATAGTAACTATTGGTTGTGGACGAATGAAATACTCCATCCGTTCCATAAAAATATGAACATATGATATGGTATGAGAGTTAAGATAAAGTTAGTAAAGTAAGAGAGAAGAGGAAAATGATAGTTGAAGTAGTGTTAGTGGATGGTGAAATCCTCATTATTATTAGTATTTTAATGATAATATAGAGGTAATAGATTAGGATAATTTTCTATAAATGAAAATGCTCATATTATTATGGGACAAATAAAAATAAAACGTATACATATTTTTATATGACGGATGAAGTATTTAGTAAGCTTAAAACTTACATGGGAAAGAAGATGAAGTAGTAACATCCCATGTTTTAGGGTTAAATAGTTAATATTGTCTATGTTCCCTATTATGCGTAGTACTTTTCATTTTAAATCATTTTTAATATATTTCTATTTCACTTTTGTTATATTTTGTAATTAATCTTAAATTTTACTAACTCATTTTGTTCACGTTTTATTATAAAATTAATATAAAGTACGACGTATATTTATTGACTTTTTCATTTATTTTTATTTATTTATATTATGTGGAGCTAAAATAAAAATATAAATTTCATTTATATTTTTATATGAAGTCAAAGTGAGATAGATAATTAGAATCGGAGTGAGTATTTATTATTGTTAAAACCAGAGTGAGTATTTGTTATGAATTGAATGAGCTTATGCAATGCACCGTCCAATTGGATAATTTAAATGACGAGTTTAAATTTAAATGAAACACTTGTTGGATGGTTTTGTCAATAGGTCGAATTTGACTAGATGGATGAAGGAATGAGGAATCTGATACTATAAATGATTGGATTAACTTTAAGCTTCTGGGCTTCTGGGACGGTTGTCAATAACTTAAACCAATTTTATACATCTATGTATTAATGTGTTTTCTTTCTTTTATGTGTTTTTTTTGAGTTTGGTTTGTGTTTGAGTCTTGTCTTTGTTGTTTGAGTCTAGTTAGAGTTGGTCCAATGAGAACCATGCACTGAAACTTGCCTTATTTCTTTATTCTTGTCTTTTATACCTGATGACAAGTATGGTTTAATTGTGAGCAGTTTGATAAGGCTCGTTTCATGCATTTGTTTTGGGATAAAATTCTGTATTTTCTGGGAACTAATGTGTGATTTTGAGTTCAAGTGTGTAGGAAACCTACCAGGTCTAGAATACCATATGGAGTGACCAGGCAAACGCAAAATCAAAGGGAAATGAAGTGAATTACAACATGTTGTCGTACTGATCAAGGAGAATCAAGAAAGAAGCAGCATGAGACAAAGGAGCACATTCTAAGGATCCTTTGGCAAGGGCATAACCGACATTTCCAAGATGGATTGCCTTGGGGATCAGAGCCTCAAGCCTCCCTATATAAGGGTGGGGAATAGAAGAGTGAGGCAGCTCTCTTTTTCAGCTCAAGTCTCCCGAGCTCACATTTTCTCTCCAATTTCTTAGTTAGTTTCTGCACACTTGGAAGGGGGTGGTTCTCTAGCTGTGGTGGTGTTATTTCAATCGTTTTACCTGTGTCCCACCGTCCTACGAGGGCGAAGAAACAATCCTATTTTCCTGCCTAGTTTTAATTTCGTGTTTTGAAACAATTGTTAACATTTTGGATGGTTCGTAGTTTCGTCTTGTGATTGCTGAAATTTGACGTTTGCCTTTGGATTTTGCTGGAAGTTGTTTGAGTTTTAATTCATGGATGATTTGTTTACGTTTCTCTTTATGGAGCTCGTTTACATCTTGTTAGATGCTTTTCGCAACTGGTAGTTTCAGGAGGTCGAGATCTAGTTTGTCTACGTACCATTTCATAGATTTGAGCTTGATTGTGTTTGAATTTGGTAGATCCACGTTAGATTGAGTAGATATAGACTCCTTTGTCTTGAATCTGCATGGTTATGGGTTGAATCTGTCTTTATGAAATTATTGCTTGATCAGTTAGATTAGATCTGTAGTTTTAAGTTTGAATTTTCATGCTTATGTGTTAACTGGAACGTGCTCGGTTTTAATGAAGGCTGAAATTTTGGTTTATGTTCTGTTTCTCGTCGATCACTCGAAGAAGATGAAATAATTAGTTTTTAAGGTCCAGATTTGCAGTTTTTGCACCACCTTTTGCTTTTCGGCAGCTTTTGCGGAAATTGTTAGTTAAGGGATTTGGTCACCACCTTGCTTTTACCTATTTTTTAGTTATTTCGGGTAAGCATCAACATGATTGTTTCATGCGTATTTCAAGTTGTTAGCGTAGATTTAAGTCCCAGTTACTTTTTTGTCTCGTCGCATAATGTCTATTTGGTTACCAAGTTGATCAATTAGGAGTCTAGTAATGAAGTTTCAGTTTGTTAATCTGGTTGATCATTTGGATAAGTTTCTTTTGTCCGCTCAGTCAAGTAGGATAAATCTTAATCCACTCTGTATGCGTGGCAGCAGCCATTCTGAAAAGTCTGCAACACATGTTGAAACACCTTCATCTCTGTGGGATTCGACCCTTACTTCCCTTTACTAATTAATAGTATTGTGGGTTAAGGCTTTGAAGGTTCCTCGTTCTCGATTCGTACGCCCGACAGTACATAGATAGACTTGTAGGGTCATCTTGATCAGTTAGATTTTCACCGCTTGATCAGTCTGTGATTCTTTGAATGTCATGTTGAAGCGAGTCTCCTGGTTCGATTGGTCGACCTCTCTTGATCAGTCTGCGATAATTTCACTCTATTACATCGCGTGCGATTGTGAACCTGGTCACTTTTTAAATACATTACATATTCAATCATAAAAATAAAAACAAATTTTAAATACATAAATAATAGTACTCCCTCCGTCCCATAATAGATGTCACACTTTCCTTTTTAGTTTATCTCACAAAAAATGTCACATTCCATTTTTAGAAAAAAGTTCTCTCTCACACAAATATAAAAATTATATTTTCTCTCTCCATTTAACACACAAAACAAAACCTCCTAAAATTTCGTGTCGTCCCACAAGTGTGACATCTTTTGTGGGGCGGAGAGAGTACTATATATGTTTCATCTGTACATTATCAATTAATCAAATTTTATGTAAAGTCTTATTTACTTTTTTCTATTTATAGTCATCGGAACTCACACCTACTCTACTAAACACTTACTCTACTAATCATTACAGTTACATAGAGATGACAAATTGTGCAGATAGTTATCGGGTTATACCCAATATCAACCTAGCCTAATAAGGCCAAACTCTAATCCAACCCGAAATCGTCGGGTTCTTATCTTGTCTCAACCCATTAACTTCGTGCGTGTTCGTGCGGATTATCGTATCTCGACGAAAATTGTTAGCCCTATTGTTAATGTTAGTAAATTACTATACAATTTATCTTAACACGACAGTACAATAACAACCAAAACATTATGTTATATGATTAAAATTTGATATTATACCATTAAAATTGATATTACATGATTAAAACTTGTCATAATTTATATCTACATGATAAGGCTCATTTCATGCATCGGTTTAGGGGTAAAATGTACGCTACTTGATTGGTTTTATCGCGCAAAACAAGTGTTAAATGTGCAGAAATGCCGCTTGACCAAGGCAACAAGGCCAAACTGATCAAGCAAGTACAATAGGCGAAAAAGGCCAGAAAGCGGGGGAGTTGATCAAGAGAAGTAAACAAGCAATCAAGGGGGGGACCACTGGCTTCCAGAAGAAGGACATGAGAGGCAATGAGTTGGATGGTGCGCATCATTCTGTTAGCAAGGACAACGTTCTAGAAGGGGACACGTGCTGATATATGAGACGCAAGGACGGAGCTGAGTCATGAATCTATTACTGAAAAGCGTCGTCATTCTAGAAGGAAAGCACGTAGCAATCGATGAGTCGCTCGCTCACGCTATTCCCTGCCAAGATCGTTATCCAGCTAGAGGTCATTGCCGAGCTTATAAATAGAGGATGTGCCACCACGCAAAGGGGGGAATCGGATCTTTTACTTTCCGTCTTTAGTTTAGTTTAGTTCTCTAGTTTAGTCCAGTTCTCTAGATAGTTTAGATAAAGTAATGCTTAGTTAGAGAAAAGGGCGACCGAAGGGAGCGCTACAGAATACTCTATATCTGTCAGCGTTGTCTCAAGTTTCCTGCCGAGGATCTTCTCGGTTTACTTGCTTTCGTATTTTCCGAAGTGTTAGCTTAGTTTAATTTCAAGTTGCTTTGTAGTTAAAGTTTCGATCTTTCTGTACTTCGAATGTTCGCTGTACTCGTTTGGATTCTGAGTATAAAATCAAAGTTGTTCTGTTTTCGTCATCATGTTTACTGTTCCAAGTAGTTAATTTTCATTCCAGTCTGAAATTCACTTGACCCAGTAGTTAAAATTCCCTTGAGCAAGTAGTTAGTTACTTTTCTGTCTAGGGTAAAATCAGTAGTTAAAAACTTCCAAAGTTAAAGTGTGGTAGCAGCCAACCCCCTGTTCACTACTCACACACTTGATACACTAGCTTATCTGTGGGATCGGCCCCGAACTTGTCGCTTTACTGTTAAAGTAGTGCAAAATTGGGAGTTTATAAATTAAATTGGTGGCGTGCGAGAGCGAGAGCGAGAGCAACTTGATCAAGTAGCAACGACATTTGCTAACTGATCCATCTGGTTCAGTTATCTCTTCCATATAACTTGAATCAAAGAAATTCCGCAGTCGCATCAGCAGTTCCGCCACTACATAATAAAATTAAGTATAATATTATTTTAATTAAAGTATATCTTATCAGATAACCCAAACCCAATCCGTAAACATCATGTTCTTATTGGGTTGACTCCATATGGACCCAAATCCAATAAGACTTGACTCAAACGCATTAATTTCGTACTGATTCATGCCAGATTATTATATCGTATAAAAATTGTCAACCCTAGACTTACATCCCATTATAAAATAAATATATAAAAATAAAATTCACATTTACTAAATTTTCTACCACTTTCCTTCATAAAATCAAATAATTTCCTTAAATCCACACCAAGTGAAAGTAAAGCTAACGGATGGAAGGAGTGTAAAATTATTGATCATAAAGTACTTTGGGTAATTGTACTTTTCATAAAAGGTAAGACAAGATTGACAAGAGTATGAATTATAAATGAATAGAGTATTAATATTTTTTAATTTAAAATTCATTATGAAATAAATTTGATTTTAATGTAAATAGTTTAAGATGATCTAATAGGTTATGTGTACAATAGGTAAATCACATTTATGCATACTACTTTACATACCATCAACAGAATATAAAACGACATTGATAGTTCAATATATTATCATATGATGTATTCAATCAATTATAATTATGGAAAAGAAAAATATAAAATGAGAATATTTTTCAATCACAATTACAAAGAAAAAAAAGAATAAAAAGAAAATATTTATGAAATATAACCCCCTGAATACACCAAATAAATATACATACAGAAAATTGAATTAATGAAAATATTTACAGACGATTAACTTTTACTCGATGTCGGTTGGTGCCTCATTATTATTATTATAGTTCACTCAGTAGTAATTAACCCTAGACAAAACATATCCACCTCAACTGATCCCTCGTGCTTGTTTTCATATCAACTGGACCATGTTAAAAAAAGGAATATGATTTTTTGACGGCATTAACCATAATAGGAATTAAGTAGAAATTATAAATTAAATTTTATTTTTTATGAAATTTATATTTTAGATTTATACTTTTGTACCCTCTATATACAAACCTGTTTATTGATTTTAGTTAAGGTTCATGAGATTTGTAAAATGCGCCACCAGCATCTAATTCCAACTATGATTCTCCATTTACAACTCTGTCTCTATGGATTTACTCAATTCCGATTTTTTCACAATAATAAAAAAAGTCATTTACATAATTTTTATTATATACAAATTACAATATGCATTTTATAAATTCTCTTTGCATTGTTTTTTTTTTGAAATGTAAATTGCAATACGAATCTGATCAATTTTTGACAAATTATTTTGCTCAACTTATAATTTCCTGATTCTTAATTTTGAAAACGTTACGGTCAAAATTCAATCAAAATAAATAAATCACTGTTCTTAACTCATGTTTAATTATTTAAGTTATATAATTAATATTTTCTATTTTCTTTGTAAAATTAAAAGTTTTTACTTCATCTTTAAAAAATATGAACTTCATAATTTAGTAAATTTCTTTCTAATAAGATGAGATCCATTGTCCACTAATAATATTTCAATCACTTTTTTTATATCTTTCTCTTGTTTTATCAGGGGCAAATTGCCTTTAAAGACATGAACTTTAAAAAAAGTTCAGTTTTTCCCGTGAACTTTAAATGTTGCAAACAAAGTCATGAACATTATCGGACTGTGTAAATTTCCCACTCGACCTGACCCAATAGATTTTTGGCACAAACTTATCCTACGTTCCACGCCAGAGGTGTGACTTGGCAAATCGTAGGCATTACATAAAACGACAACGATTTAATAAAATGACGTTGTTTTATGTGTGTTAAATTAAATTAAAATTTGGCTACGTCGACGTGATTTCACTCTCATGTTCATGACTACGGCTACGCGATTTCACATCATTTTCTGAGGTGGCGAAGTTTCTCAACCTAATCCAGACAAGCCACACCTCCGGCGTGCCACGTAGGATAAGTTTGTGCTGAAAATCTATCAGACGAGTCGGATAGGAAATTTACACAGTCCGGTAAAGTTTATGACTTTGTATGCAACATTTAAAGTTCATGGTAAAACTAAACTTTTCAAAAGTTCATGACTTCATAGACAGTTTTGCCCTTTATCAATTACGCATTGAGCTATACAACCCATCATAAATTCATATTTTTAAGAATGGGTTATGCAGGATTGTAGGGAGTATTTTGATTTTTTTTTATAGATATACTCCCTTCGTTCCACAAGAATATGCATTATTTTCTTTTTAGTCCATCCCACAAGAATATGCAATTTTTTAATTTTGGAAACTCTTTTCTCTATAATGAAGTGAGACACATTCTCCAATAACAATACTTAATTACTTTTTCTCTCTACATCTCTTTTACTTTACCAATTTTACATAAAAACTTGTGCCGAACTCAAGTGCATATTCTTTGGGAATGATGAAGTATAAAATATTAGAGTTCTCATCTCAATTTGCTATAGCAAACAATAAATTAAATGTTGATATATGACATATTAATATTAATTGATTTTAAGGATTTGATTTTAAGAATTTCGTTAATTCATTACTTTCCAAAATATAAATTACTATAGAATTTTAAATTCTAGAAAGTTACCATCAAACCTCGAACAAGAAATAATAATCACATGTTCTTAATGTATTTTAAAGCTACACGGTCAATATTATACCCAATGTTATAGTTAGCAGCTCAATTCACTATAATATGCAACAAATTGAAACTTGATATATGATACAAGAATACTAATTGCGATTACAGTTAGATTTTATGAATTTCATAAAAAAAATTATTATTAAATTTCCAAAATATATAATTTTTTAAATTCTTAAATTTTTGTACATTATAGTTGAACCTTGATTAAAATAATAATCACATGTTCTCAAGTCATCTATATAATAATTTAATGATATATAATTAATATTTTCTATTTTTATAAAATATTACAGAAATTTTAGTTCAAATCACTATAACATGTAACAAATTAAAATTTGTTATATCTAAATACTAATTGAGTTTGTGGTTTTGATTTTGAGAATTTATAATTATTATTTTATTCATTTTACCAAATTTTGGTTCTTTATATTCTTAATCTTTGCAACGTTATAGTCGAATATATTTAATATTTAACAATATATAATTCATATTTCTATATTTATCTATAAAGTATTTACTCATAGTGAAATTGAGTTTACGGTTTTAATTTAAAATTTTCATAATTTTGTTTTTTTTATTATTCACTATCCTAAACTTTAATTTCTTCAAATTCTTAATATTTTGGAAGTTGTAATTGAACCTCTATCAAACAATAATCACATGATCTTCACTCGACTATTTAATATTTTAAAGATGTATAGTTCACAGTTTTTCTTTTTCTTCACATGTATAGCTAAATGTGTTATACTACCCTCTTCCCATAAATATAATGACGCTTTCCTTTTTCGTCTGTTCCATAAAAATATCTCATTTCCATTTATGTGAAGTACAACAAACTCATTATCAATATACATCAATTTATTTACAACATATACCATTGGGTTCCACCATTAAACATGAATAATATGTGGGTCTCACTATCCACTAACACTACTTTTAACTATTCTTCTCCTCATATCTCTTACTTTCAATCCTGCATTAATTCTGTGTCGTCCCAAATATTTTTATTTTTTTTGGGAAGGAAAGAGTAATATGTATGCAACAAATTTTGATACATGATCAATTAATATTAATTGAAATAATGGTTTCGAGTTTAAGAATTTCATAATTTTATATTAAATTTTTCACTTTCGAAAATACTATTAACTTTTATAAATTCTTAATTTTTGAATGTTACGACCAACCTCTATATATAAAAAAATAGTCGCATATTATTAGCTCATCTATTTAATACTTTTATTTTAAAGCAACCGATTTAATATTTACTCATTTAATTAAATATTAGAAACCTTGTTTAATTTATTATAACATGAAATAAATTTAAATATAGTACTATACTAATTGATTTTACAGTTTTAATTTTAATTTTAATTATTTACTTTTTAAAGTTTTAATTATTTTAAATTCATAAAATTTTAAAACTTAAGGAGAAAGCTTGTACAAAATTGCATAATATATACTTTAAAGAAAATGTAAGATAGAAATATAAAGAAAAAAATAAGAGAAAAAAATGGAATATTATAAATATTTTAATGATTTCAGTTTGAGATCACTAGAAGGCCTTGTAGACATGGCTAGTTGGCCATATTTAATCGAAATTTTCTTCTGTTAAATCACTGTATCTCAACTTTAATAAGTTATAACGGTATAACTTTAATTTATCATATTGTGACCAACTTTAATATATTATTTTTTATTAATTAGGATTTAAATTTCAGAAAATGAATATACTATGGTCATCTACTATAAATATATATATCAACACTATTGCATTTAATTTTATAAAATTAAATATCTCACACATTTATTATTGATCAAAATCTTTTAACCCAACACAATTCCAACAGTACGCTTCTAAAATTCTGAACGTCTCTTTTTGTTTCTCTATTAAAGAGAAAAATATAACTATACCATTGACTCTAACTTCCCTTTTTTATTTTTCGTGTCATCCTTAATTAGCGTAATTCTATGTTATGGAAGGAATAATTTATTTTGTGTTTTAATCAGGTTTGGATTGTAGTCAAGTTTTAAAAAATGAAATTGCAATATCCAATATCTTTCGTTGGGCCACATCATATCTCAGCTACCGAAACGGATAGGCTGAACACAATATTAAATTATTAAATTATTGAATCGACAGACATGGATATGTTATTAATTAAATGTAGGGACATTTATGAAACCGCTAGATTTTTGGTATTTATCCTTAAAAAATAATCACTAGGCAATAGTCTTTTTATTTATTTAATTACTTCATTCATACGTGAATAAAAACATATTTTGATTCGATTTTATTAGATAAGAAAAGTTAGTGAAATGTGTGCTCTCATTTTATATATTCCATTAAATGTAAATATAATGAATTAATAGAGTGTTGGTTTCACTAACAAAAGTGGGAAAAATTAAATGTGAACGTCCCAAAATAATATAATATGCGTTGACGAAAGGTTTATATTTTTAAAATTTACCACACTTTAAAATTTACCACACTTTTACTATTTAGCACTAATAGTAAATGAAAGTTTCACGTGGTTTACTTGTGTGGGCTTAACGAGCATTTCTAGCACATGAGATACAAATTTGTTGAGGTGGGAAAACTAATCACAGAATCCAAATGTGGCACTATATAGTCTCACTAACAAAAACATAGTAAGATGTGTCTTTTAGGGAGACAAAAATTGAGACGCAATTATTATCGTTTGTAAGTTGAGGACAAATTATCTTAATCTTTTGTTCTTTTATGATATGAAGCGTTTGTGATATAGTTAGACGCACAAGTTAGCATTCTTAATAGCATTAAAAAGTATCATTATCCGATTTTTTTATTGTAGTGTCTGTCGTACATAGGACTACAGAAATAGGACTACAGAAAAACAGATAATACTGTTTTTTCTTATCTTGGTATCAAGGTTTATTATTTTCTGAATTCAACCATATAAAGGGTGAAGAAGTCCATCTCCAATCACCCATAATCACACAAACGAACACCACTATTTTTCCTTGTAAAAAAATGCTGAGCCATAACTTCTTCTTCCACAAGTCTCCTCAATGCATAACTGCTCAAACCCTAATTCCTTCATACAACTATTTTGTCTCTGGTGATGGAAAAAATATTGCAACTTCTTTTCAAATTCACCGCCAATCTAAACAACGGAAGCTACGGCTACGCCACTCCTCCCACGGCGTGAAAGCCAGCTTGTTTACCTCCAGTCAGAATTCGGTTTCCGTTAAGGCGGTCATTACAGTGATCGAGACGGTGGGCGCTGCCCTCACCCACCTCGGCTTGAGCCGGGGGCTCGACGAAATAGCCGACTTGCTCGGTAGAACCATACTTGTCGAGCTCGTTGCAGCAGATCTCGATTCTAGTAAGTATAACTCAAGATAATCACTTACTCCCTCCGTCCCACAGAATATACATTTTAGATAGACACGAATTTTAATGCATAATTGATAAAATGAGAGAGATATAAAGAAAAAGTAATTAAAGTAGTGTTAGTGGAGAATGAGTCATACCTCAACAGAGAGAAAAAAAAAGTTTCTAAAATAAGAAAGTGCATATTATTATGGAACAAACTAAAAAAAGAAAGAGTGCATATTCTGGTAGGATGGAGGGAATTTTTATTTTGAGTACCATTATTTGAAGAGGCTTAACATACTGTTAAATAATGGAGTACTCTTGGTCCACTAAATTTTGTCTCTTTTCTAGTTTTGGAATTATTTTACTATCACTTTTTCTTCTTTTTCTTATATATCTTAGTATTAAATTTTCTTTTTTCTATATCTGCATATTAAAACTCGTGGTGCTTACATATGAAATTATTTGTCATGAAAAAAAAGTATATAATATATATTTAAATATGTGTGAATGAAATTGTTTTAAAAACATAATATGCCATCCCATGATAGTAAAGTGAATTAATATTATCTTCGTTCCATGATAGTTGAGACATTCTTTTTAAATACGAATTTATGAAAATTATATTTATAGATTAAATGAAGAAAGAATGAAGTGGGAAAGAGAATAAAGTATGAAAGAGAAAGAGAAAGTAAATTAGGTGAGAAAATAAAATTTGACAAAAAAACCACTCAATTATCTTGGGAAAATAAACACTATAAAGTGGACTTTACAATCTACTAATACTACTGCCTTCATTGTTTTTCTTTATCTCTCTTACTTTATCAATTGCGAATACTACTGCCTCTAACTTTTTTCCTTTTCTCTCTTACTTTATCAATTTCGTATTACAATTTATTTTAAAATTTGTGGAGACATTTCTTTTCATCACGGAGATTAAGAAAATTGTGTGTAATGTATTAAATAATAAGATACTAATAAAGTACTCCCTCCGTTCCATAGTAGTGGAGTTATTTTGCCATTTTAGTACGTTCCATAGTAGTAGAGTCATTTTCTTTTTTAGTAAAAGTCAACACATTTCTTTTCACTTACTTTATTCTCTCCACCTTTTTCATTTCCCACTTTTTTCTTCATTTACTTTACTCACTTAACATAACATTTCTTAAATCGCATGTTGAAAAGAAATGCATCCACTACTATGGAACGGATGGAGTATGAGAGATGAAAAGGTAGAATTAATAATGTAAGAGACATGGAAAAGTAAGAGTGGAAAAATGACTTACTTCTATATTTTACTAAAAATGTTATGACTCGACTACTATGGAACGCCGAAATAAAAAAAATGACTCTACTAGTATGTAATGAATGAAGTATGAACTAAAGTGAAGTGTTTTAGTTATTTAAAGTAAATTTAAGTCCACTAACACAATATAGATTACTCTCTCTGTCCAGTAAAATAGACAAATTTTACTATTTTGGGTCGTTCATCAAAATTAGGCCATTTCTAAAAATGAAAAGTTTTAAACCAGTATTAACCCTACACATCATTTTAAATGTGGACCTCATATGCAATCGACTAACACCACTTCTACCATATTTTGTCTCATCTCTCTTATTTTACCAATTACGCATTAAAACCAGTATAACTTACAACTTTATATATTTTATTTTGATTAAGAGAGTATATTATAATTTATACACTCCATTATTCACTTCTTGGATCACGCACATGCTTCCAGCAATCAAATTGCACGTCATTCCTAATAAGTTAATAAGATTTTGATCTTTTGTTGAAACGTACGACGTAAAGTGTATACTTCCACTATTTCTTGGAGTTTGCGAAATGATAATAATAGCGACGACACGATTCAAAAATATACAAACAAAATAATGACTAGATTTCCAATTAAGGTAAAAGTTGAAAAAACAAAAGGAAATGGAGTTGAAGTGAATAAACAATAAAATAAATAAATTAAAATTAAAAACCATATCCTATAGTTGGAAAAGAGTGAAAAAAAGAAAAAAATGCCTAAAGGATTATAGATCAAAAACTAAGTTAGAGGCATTGAGAGTATTTTATTTCCATTAATTATCACATACTGCACAATTATTTTTATTTTCATTCTTATCACATTTTGCTCAATCCCTCTATACATAATAAAAGTATGAAAGTATTTTATTAATTTTTTTCTTTTTAGTCTGTTCCTTAAAAATAAAAACTTTATATTTAAAGAATTTTTTTCTCTATAGTCAGGTGAGACCAATTTTCTACTAACACATTTTTCTTTCTATTTATGTCTTACTTTCCCAATTTTGCATTAAAGCTTGTGCCGTTTTAAAAGTTCCTATTTTTCGGGAAAGAGGGAGTATATAGTATTAATTATTTCCTTATTAGTCCATATCTGAAAAGTATGGACTTTCTAATTTTGGAATAGTTAAACAACACATTACCCCTACACATCATTTTATTTACATCATTTTGGTAGGTTGCTTAGCCAAATTAATGACCTGTATGTAATTGGTTAATTCGATTTTATTTTACTGTAAATTGAAGAATCTGGATTGGAGAAGCCTACAGTGCAAGCATATGCACGTAAAATTGGGAGTGATGACAATTCGACCTTCTACGAGGCCACTTTTGAAATCAGAGAGGATTTCGGAGAGATGGGTGCCGTTCTAGTTGAAAACGAACACCATCGAGAAATGTATGTTAAGAGCATTGCTTTGGATGGACTTCCCTCTGGTGCTATCCATATCAACTGTCATTCTTGGGTTCAACCTAAATTCGATAACCCTACCAAGAGAGTCTTCTTTTCAAACAAGGTAGTAACTCTTTATACGCATTGTCATCTTTAATACTCTGCGCGTAATATGTGTCCTACTTTAACTTGACACAATTTTTTTAAAAATATGATTGAATGTAAAATATAAATAGGACATCACAGATATTCACATGTAAATGTAATAATAATATTGTCGGACGAAGAAGTATTTGTATGAATCTCACCATTGTCTTCGTCTATGATATGCAATATTTTAAATTAGTGGTCCATTATACAAATTTTTACTGACTTTTGGCGTAGTTTATTTAGGTTTAACCAATTACTATATACTCTTATAGTCTTATTACTCTTTTCATTTTAAAATGATAGACCACATATCATTCAAAAAGTTTATTATACTTAAAGGACGAGGTAATCGAAAGTTCCAATAAAAGACTAGTCATGTTAAAAGCCATTTTCTTAATCTATGTTAAAAGTCATTATATTTTGTAATCTCTTCGTGCATGATTAAAAAATACGTTGACTCGGCGTAGGTTTTTAAAAGTTATTTGACTTTGTAAAGAAAAATTAATAAAAAATACTACTCCCTCCGTATTCAAAAAATAGAAACATTTGAAACGACACGGGTTTTAATGCACAATTGGTAAAATAAGTGAGAAGAATTGGTAAAGTAAGAGAGAGGAAAAGACAAATGAGTAAAGTAAGAGAGATGAAGAGAAAAAGTAGTGAAAGTAGAGTTAGTGGATTGTGGGGTCCATATCCTAAAATAGAAAGATTCTAACGTTTCTATTTTTAAGGAACGATCCAAAATGGAAATAGTTGCTATTTTTAAAAAACGGAGAAAGTATTAGTTTTATATGATTATACGTTTTTTATAGTATTAATTTTTTAATGAAATTTGAATGAAATGATTTAGTAATAGGGTCTTACTACCAACAAAATGTATAAAATAAAAGGAAATGAGTCTTTAAATTATTGAAGTTTTAAAATGACAAAATGTGTCACTATTTCGTAGAAATAAATGATGAGCTATGCATGAGTTAATTTACATAAACAAATGTAGTCATACTTGCCATTCCAAACTCCAAGCGGGGTGAAAATATTGAGGGAGAAAGAGCTCCAAATTCTTCGAGGAGACGGCAAAGGAGAGCGCAAGACCTCCCATAGGATCTATGATTACGACGTCTACAACGACCTCGGTGACCCAGACAACGACGAAGACTCGGCCCGCCCCGTCATCGGCGGCCCCGATCATCCCTATCCTCGTCGCTGCAGAACCGGCCGCCCAAGAACTAAAAAAGGTCATCCATCTTATCTATGCATGCATATATGTGACACATTTCAGATATAAATTAATACTCTCTCCGTCCCACTAAAGATAGACTCACTTTTCTTTTTAATTTGTCCAACCAAGATAACTTATTACTTAAAATTACCCTCTCATCTTTACTTTATTTTTTTCATTCAACACATAAAACAAAACTACATAAAATCCTATGCGGCCCAAAAATGGGGTCATCTTCCTTGGGACGGGGGAGTAGTCCATATTTAAATTGTTGTAAACACGTACGACAGATCCATTATCCGAGTCAAGGTCCTCCGACATGTACGTACCACGAGATGAAGCATTTTCCGAAATAAAGCAAGCCACATTCAATGCGAAAACTGTCTACTCAGTGGTTCATGCTCTCGTGCCATCGCTCAAGACTACACTGGCCGACCCGGATCTCGGATTTCCATTCTTTTCGGCTATAGACACTTTGTTCAACGAAGGAGTCGTGCTCCCGGATATTCCCACCACTGGCTTCCTCGGCAACATTGTGCCTAGGCTTGTCAGAGCAATCGAGGACACTGGTAACAGCGTCTTGCGCTTTGAGACTCCCGAGTTCGTTGACAGTATGTGGCTTCATTTCTTGAACATTGCATTCTTTTGTTTAATTCCTACCATGAATTGCCATTTTTTACTGCAGGAGACAGGCTTGCATGGTTTAGGGATGCCGAATTCGCTCGACAAACTCTAGCCGGCATTAATCCATGTGCCATACAGTTGGTCACAGTGTGCACCTCTTTACACATTAAGGTTTTTTTTTGGTTTTACAAATATTGTTGGTGATATGTGTTAACTAACAGGAATGGCCGTTGAAGAGTAAACTTGATCCCGAGGTGTATGGACCGCCGGAATCAGCAATCACCACGGAACTCGTGGAAATGGATATTAGAGGATTCTGTACAATCGAGGAGGTAATAGTACTTTACTAAAAAAAATGTGTGTTCTTATCATTTTTTGTTTATTTATCTTTCCGACCAGACTGCGCCTTATTAATTTATACACATATGCAGGCATTGAAACAGAAGAAACTTTTTGTCCTAGATTACCATGATCTACTATTGCCTTTTGTGAAAAGGGTAAGAGAGCTCAAGGGGAGAACTCTTTACGGATCGAGGACGCTCTTCTTCTTGATGCCATCGGGCACGTTAAGGCCCATAGCTATCGAGCTGACTCGGCCAAAGATGGACGACAAGCCCCAATGGAAGCATGCATTTAACCCAAGTTGGGAGCCTACTGGCATCTGGTTGTGGAGGCTCGCTAAAACCCACGTCCTTGCTCACGACTCCGGTTATCATCAGTTGATCAGTCATTGGTAGTGTTTCACTCGCACTTTCTCTTATGTAAAGGGAGAGATGGGACTGACGAATTACGTTTAATTTCAGGTTACGAACTCACTGTTGCACCGAGCCTTACATAATTGCAACACACAGACAACTAAGTGCAATGCATCCGATTCATAGATTGCTACATCCTCATCTACGATACACAATGGAGATTAATGCATTGGCTCGTCAGTCACTCGTAAACGCAAAAGGGATCATTGAGGGGTGTTTCTCCCCTGGGAAGTACTCCGTAGAGTTGAGCTCCGCTGCCTACGACCAGCTTTGGCAATTTGACTTGCAAGCATTGCCAAAAGATTTAATTAACAGGTGACTACTACTATCTACCTCCCTTAAAAATAGAAACTATATCTATTTTGATTTGTCCCTTGCAAATAGAAACTTTCTATTTTTGGAAATGGACCTCGCGATCCATTAACACTACTTTCACTACTTATTCTCTTCATCTGTCTTACTTTATCCATATTTCTCTCTCACTAACTTTACCAATTCATCTAAGTATCTTACTCTACTAATTGTGTATTATAACTCGTGTCATTTCAAAAGTTTCTATTTTTCAAGGGCAGATGTATTAACTAGTCAAATTTGAAGCCCAATTAAAGTTTCAGCCCACAATGGCGATTTTTTACACTATGATAGAATTACATAAAGTACCATGTCTAAAACTAATTGGTGAGGGGAGAAGTAGCGGATGAGACTTATATAGTAGTTAATCAAGTTCCCTATTTCTATATGTGTTAAAGTTGTTTATTTCATTCGTCGTCTAATTTGTCAGAGGAATGGCCGTGGAGGATCCAACCGCGCCTCATGGCCTGAAGCTGACAATTGAGGATTACCCTTATGCAAACGACGGTTTACTTATATGGGATGCCATCAAGCAATGGGTTACAGACTATGTTCCACATTTCTACCCTGAACCGGACCTTATACAGTCGGACACCGAGCTTCAGGCCTGGTGGACGGAAATAAGAACAGTAGGGCACGGTGATAAGAAGGACGAGCCATGGTGGCCTAAGCTCAAAGCACCTGACGATCTAATCGAAATTCTAACAACAATCATATGGATAGCTTCAGGCCACCACGCAGCTGTGAACTTTGGCCAGTTTGATTATGGAGCATACTTTCCGAATAGGCCTACCGTTGCTCGTTCGCCCATGCCTATAGAAGAACCGAGCCCAGCGGATACGAAGAAGTTTATGGAAAGGCCCGAGGCATTCCTTCTAGAATGTTTCCCATCACAAGCTGAAGCCACAACGGTGATGACGATCTTGGATGTTTTATCCAACCATTCTCCTGATGAAGAGTACATTGGTGGTCAAGTTGAGGCTTGTTGGGCAGATGATAAAGTGATTAAAGCTGCATTTGAACGTTTCCATGGGAAGTTGGTGGAGATTGAAGGGATGATTGATGCAAGAAACGTGGATGAGAAGCTGAAGAATAGGTCGGGGGCTGGAGTGGTGCCGTATGAGCTTCTAAAGCCATATTCCGGGCCTGGTGTTACTGGAAAGGGTGTCCCTAATAGCATATCGATTTAGTCATTTCTATCTTATATTAACGAACTGTTTAATTTGATTTGAATAAGAGTTCATCAATTTAATAAACAAGAGTATCGTTTGAGTGTTATGCTAGCTTTATCCATAAATACGAACTCATTAATTCTGCAAAATGATTTTTTTAAGAAAAATTTAGAACTTGACATTTTGTTACATAGGTGATAGTCTACAAACTGCTATCTTTCTTACAAACTCAAAATTACGATTTGGATCGTTAGATTTCAAGATTTGATGTCATCGGATAGCATATAACATCAACAGAAAATGTAAACACATAATCAACCGATTGACGTTGTGTTGACATTTTCTGTTAACGTTATTTGTCATATGTTGATACCAAATCTTGAAATCTAGCAGTACAGATCATAGTTTTGAGTTTGTAAAATATATAAAATTTTCATTTGATTACATCCATTCTTTTACATCTAGATGCATGGTTGTGCATGGTTCCATTCTAATTACTCCATCTGTTCCATAGTAGTGGATGCATTTCTTTTCGGTACAGAGATTAAGAAAAATGTGTGTAATGTAATAAATAAAAAGATAATAAAGTAGAAGAGAGGAAAAAATAGAGAGAATAAAGTAAGAGAGAGGGAAAAGTAAGGGAGAAGAAAAATGTTGACTTTTATTAAAAAGGGAAATGACTCTACTACTATGGAACATACCAAAATGACAAAATGACTCTACTACTATGGAACGTACCAAAATGACAAAATGACTCTACTACTATGGAACAGATGAAGTATAATTTACTATGATAATAAACACGGATTAAACAATTATGGATATCAAATTGTATATATAGAATGATTTTGACAAATTCTCCTACGCGCACAGATCGGGATGGCCTCAATTCAATCCGGTCCAGAGTTGGACCTGACTCGAATTCAGCCCAATCCAGTCCGAACCCACCCAAATCCATCCCATGCCAAACATTGGATTACATACAAGCGTCCCACACTAGTATCTGTCGGGAAGAAAATCTCAATCAAAGCAAGAATCAACGAAAGATCAAGGAAAATTAAATTAAGAGCAGAGTTACTAAAATTAGAATATGTCTTCCATGCATTTCGTTCCTCGATGTGCCTAATTTGTTTTTAAAGAAAAAGACATTAAACAATGTTGTTTTAAGATTTTATGAACTGTATAAAATTGTCAAAATATACAACTGAAAATGTGAAACTCCATCCGAGATGAAGGAAGTGGATAAGGTGCAACACAAAATAGTAAGATCAATGGATGTTTGGATCTGGACAAGAAGAATCTTGAATGCAATAGATCCATGATTTGGTAAAATCTAAGCAATTAATTAAGCATTTAAGCTATGGAAGTGATGTTCTCAATTAGTTGTAATAATTAAAATGTAAAGGTACTAATAAATTGAATAAACATAATATTGGATCAGCGTAGCGACGAAATTAATATTAAGATGAAGGGTGAGTGATGATCAGTATAAACATAATATTGGATCTGCATAATGTGGGTTGTAATGCTAAGTCACATGTTCACACATGATGATATATATAATAGTCAAATAAGCGTCACATGAAATAAGGAACCAAGGAATATAATTTAGACTTAAGGACAGCCCTTTCACATGGCAGTCCAAACAACAATTAAACCATGGGAGTACATCAAAACAATATCTTTATTGAGAACAAAAATTATTTTTAAATAGTCATTTTTAGTTATAAGAAGTACTATTCAGCTTTATTTGAGGCAGTTACTACCAATAATCATTTAAGAAAAATAATTCACATGACTCAAAATCTATTTTGTAAAATCTCATTTATAATTACTCAAAGTAGTATTTTGAAAATTGGATCGATCTAACTGGTCCGACTAATTAACCATGAATCGATAGCCTTGTCAGTTGATCACTTATCTTTATTATAAAACAAATGGAGTACTATTTTGGAAAATCTCATTTATAGTTACTAAAAGTAGTGTTTTGAAAATTGGATCGGACTAGCCGATCTGACCAATTAAACCATGAATCGATGACCTTGGCAGTTTGCTCACTGATCTGTATTAATAAAACAAATAGTACTATTTTGGAAAATCACATTTACAATTACTCAAAGTAGTGTTTTGAAAATTGAATCCGACTAATTAAACAATGAAACGATAGCCTTGTCAGTTTCCTCACCGATCTGAATTAATAAAACAAATAGTTTGCAACTGTTTTGTATTACGTTTGTGGATATTAATAGTAGGACGTTAGTGTGACGAGTGATTGATGGAAAGTGTTTTTAGCACTGCTCCAATTGACTGAATTAATTTATGTTGAGCTTGTTGAAAACTTAACCATAATACACATGTTATGTCAGGCTTAAGCACGAGGCTCCTTTCAAACCAGGAAGCCTCGCCTTAGAAAACAAAAATCAATACCTCATCACACTATAACTACTTGCAAATCCCAAAGAGAATCTCATTGTTCCAAACTCCCATTTCTCTTGTTGGAAAACATGGTCATCAATTTTCATAAAACAAGAGCTCGTCTTGTGTTATTAGTTTTACTCATGCTCCGTTTACAAAGTTGTTGTGGTGCTCATACAATATCGCACGAAGGCGGAATCGGGTCGAGAAAGATGCTAGTGGCTGTAAACAGAGGGAAGGTTAGAGGGGTGAAGATTGAGCCACAGAAAGCAGTGGTGAATGGGCTCAGGAAAAGGCCCCCGACTTCTTCGAATCCTCGTCATAACAGATAATCAAACAGAGGATTTCGATCTTTCCATAATTTTACTAGTTTGATAGGAATGTCAGACATCATAGTATTGTCTCATAGGTTTGTTCATGTAATGTAATGATTCTTTTCAGATTCACACTAGCAATGGCTGCATAATGTAATGGCGTTGGTGTGTTGTCGGTAATATACAGGATGTGTTCTCTTTAGCTGCAAATTTATCATTAAAATGTGAAGGCTACGAAAATATGGGAAAAGTTTTTCGCACCAATAGCAAGGAAATTTTTCATTATGCCTGGATAAATTGTCTATCCTGCAAAATATATGAAGAGAAATAAATACACTAAGGGGTGTTCTGTTTGCAATATTGTATTCCGGATTAAATATGTATTATGTTTGGTTCATGAGATTCAATTCCACAATTCAATCTTAGATGTATAATCATATGATAATTAGTCATAGTTAACCCTTATGACTAAAATAATTTCACGACTCAATCCTAGATTGTATCTTGATATTATTTTATCAAGCAAATCGAACACCACCTTAGTGGATGAAGTTGCAGTTTACAAAGAATTTAAAATACGGGTGAGTAAATAAAAAAAATTTAACGTAAGTGTTGAACTGCTCGTTGTCGGAATCAGAAGCTTCTCTATGTCCATCATTATTTAAGACTTGTATACCAGTAAGCATATTCTTAAAATATTAATTTAGATTATTAATTAATTAAATAAAATTAGAAACAGTACCTTTATAGGAAATATTATAAACAAAAATGTATATAATAATTATGAAATAATTAATCACGAACTATATAGATCCAATATTAAATCATAGGAGATAAAATTCTATCATACTAAAGAACTAAACAAAAGAGGAACCAACCACCTTCATGTTTCTATTTTCCTTCCCATATTGAAATCTACCACCATAGGTGATAAGGCTCATTCCATACATCGCTTATGGGGTTAATTTCTGTGATTTCCATGAACTAACACGCGTTTATAAGTTTAGGTGTGTAGTGAATCTGCCAGACCCAGGAAGCGGATGCAAAATTTACCAGGCAGAGGGAATCAAAGGAAATTGAAGTGAAGAACGCCAACTCGCAACCTGACCTGGGAGATTACAGGAGCAATGACGGGAGCAGCTGTGAAGCAAAAAACATCTTTTAAAGAATCTTCAAGGAAGGGCAAAAATGACAAATCAGCAAGGAAAAGTGCCCTAGAAATCCGAGCCTCAACTATAAATAGCGACCACTATCATGAAGAGTGGCAGCTCCATCTTAGTTTTTGCTTTTAGCTCACTTCTCTTCACAATTCACTTCACAATTCTCTGCGCACTTAGCATAATGGGTTGATAATCTGAGGGCATTTGGGTAGTTTAGTTTCGTTCAGTAGTGCAACAACGTCCTCACGCAGGGCGAAGAAACAATCTATTTACATTTCAGTTGTTTTTGAGCCGTGAACTTCATTGTTTTGGAAGCTCGGAGCTAGATATTTTGTTAACTCCATATTTCTGATATTATGCAAGTTTCAGTTTATGTCTTATCTGGTTTTGATGCTTGATGTTGGTTTTTACTGATTTGGATGCTTTTCGCAATTGATTGTTGATTAGGAGTTGAGATCGGTGGAATTGGAGTTGAATGGTTGTTGAATTTGTTGGATCTGAATTGAGGAGTTATGGATGTGAACGTAGTAGGATCGATATTGGTTTGATCTGAGTTGAATTGTCGTTCAGAGTTGTGGATCTGAGACGTGGTGTTCTGATTCTGCATGGTTATGGATGTTTACTGTTATTTTCTTATTCTGCTTGACCTAGTAGTTTAGATATGGTTGTTTTATGCTTAATCGTCATGTTTATTTTTCTTGTTTCCTAGGTCCAGTAAATAGATTAGTTGCCTTTCATTTCCTCTGAGTCTAGTAGTTAAAACAAATTTAACCCAAGAGTTGCGTGACAGCAGCCAACCTCCTTCCAAATCCTTTGAACACTTGCTAAACACCTCCATCTACGTGGAATCGATCCTTACTTCCCTATACTAGCCAATAGTATGATGGGTTAAGGTTATGAAGTGATTGAGAGTGTACCCAATGACAAATTCAGATAGTTTTATGATTTACTAGACCTTGCGGTTTGGTGAATCCTGTGGACCTGTTTGATTGAAACACACATTCGCACTCACACTCCCAATGAACTATCAAATGGCACCGTTGCCGGGGATTGATGGCGTATCATATGTTTGTGTTTAGAGTGATTTGGTATATATAGTTTTAATCTGTTTTGTTTTCATCCTTTCTTTTTCAGTTTATGAGCAGAGGCTCAAGATACGGGTACTGGAACGATATATCTAACTGGAGGGATACCCAGACTAGTTGGCGGGCCAAGGAAGTAACAACCCCTGTTACCACTAGGTCCGGGTTAACCACATCAAACCTAACACCTTTGAGTTCAGGAAGTGAGGCAGACCCAGTCTCACCTGTGAAACGAGAACCACACCTACCTCCAGAGTTAGAGGAAGAGAAGCCAGAAGTTATGGCTGAGATAGATGATAATGATCCTGAAATAAGGTCACTGAACGCCTACCTTAATGGCGAGCCAGCCCAGGTGATAGTGGTCACACCGGAGCAGCTGGCGATCGATATCAACACAAATGTCTTAGCAGTGATGCCACACTACTATGGGGCAGAGAATTGAGTGCCCGTATGAGTTCCTGCATGTATTTTGCAAACTCTGGGGAATCCAGAAGAGACCCACTGGGTTAAGTGAAGATGACTACAAGTTGCGTGCTCTCCCTTTTGCTCTTAAGGGGGAGGCGAACACTTGGTTACTGAGGCATCCATCTAACTTTATCCGTACTTGGGCGGATTTCCGATTGGTGTTCCTAGACTATTTCTTCCCTTCCACCAAGACCAATGCGATCAAGAAGGAGATCCAAGGGGCTAGACAGGATTACAATGCGACCCTTAGTCAATATTGGTCGTGCTTCAAGGGATTATTGGATTCATGCCCAAATAACCGCATGGCTGAAGCGGAAGTATACCACAATTTTTATGGGGGCATGACTCCAGAGTGCAAGGATCTAGTAAATTCATCGAGTTGAGGAGATTTTTCGAGGAAGCATGTAAGTGAAGCCAAGGAAATCCTAGGGAGACTTATTGATGCCAAGAAAGCATATGACACTCCCCGCACCACTATTCTAAGAAGGGGAAGTGCAGATGCAGTGATGGTGCAAGATGAGGATATGATGAAAGCAAGGATGGACAAACTGGAGAAGGCGATTCTAACTGCCTATAGAGAAGAATAATCAACCTGCCCCAGTAGAAAAAGCCAAGCAAGTACCCGGTCCAGAGGAAGGGTACCAATACTATGGGACGCAAGGGGAAATGAAATGCCAAGCTCAAGTGAATGCAGTGGGAAACTGGAATCAGAATAGTAACTGGAACCCTTGGAAGATTAAGGATGCTCAGTGGAGGGATCATCCTAATTTCAGATGGGCTGATGGCAACAAGAATCCACCTCCCCTACCGCAGAATACGAATCCACATGAAGGACAATCTAACTGGCCTAACAGAAATCAGGAGGGAAAAAATTCTTAATCTAATTGGTCTGGCAGGAATCAAGAAGGACATAATTTTTGTGGGATTCAAAACCAAAGCGTGGTAGCTAACCAAACCTTCCAGAATATCACCACGATACCAAAACGCATCATCTCTGTGGGATTCGACCCTTACGTCCACTATACTAGTCAGTAGAAGTGGGTTGAGGAGTTTTTGATACCAGGTTCAGGCTTAGCTGGGATTTCCATCCTGATCAGTAGGATACATCCTTTGCTCGAAACGACACCTGACACAAACCTGCACTTTCAAATGGCGCCGTTGCCGGGGATGAATGACGTTATTAGCTGTTATTGTGTGTGATACTTTGGCTTATATATTGTTCATAATTTTTTCTCTTTCTTTTTCTTTCAGTTTATGAGAAGCAGTTCGGCTCCTGACCATTGGAGACCGAAGATACTTCAGCGAGGATCTATACTCGTAACCACTCGATATGGCTTGTCAACAGCTCTGTCTGACATAGGCACGAGTAGTGACGAGGAGCAAGACAGCATAGAAGGAGGAATACCAGAACAGGTACTACAGTTGGAAGGTAACCCAAGGAGAATGGCAGACCACAATGATGACGATCCAGAGATCGGGACGCTGAACGCGCATACCGAAGGAGAACCACCGCAAGCTATAGTAGTCACCCCGGGGCAGACATCTTGTGATGTGAAGCCCCATGTTATTGCAATCCTGCCCACGTACTGTGGAAAGAGCTATGAAGGCCCTTACGAATTTCTTCATGAGTTCTGTAAGATTTGTAGGGCATAGAGAAGACCAACAGGGGCGACCGAGGATGACTACAGATTGAAGGCTTTGCCGTTCGTTCTAAAATGGGAGGCTAACACCTGGTTCATGCGACTGCCTCCCAATTCCATTGAGAGTTGGGCAGATTTCAAGTCGGCATTCTTAGGGGAATTCTTCCCGTCATCGAAGACGAGCGCATTGAAGAGAGAGATAACCAGTGTGAAGCAAGGGTATGATGAACCCTTGAGTGATTATTGGGCGAAGTATATGAGTCTTTTGGATGCATGTCCGAATCATCGTATGGCCGATATAGAAATACATCATACCTTTTATGAGGGGATGAACAAGGCAACGAAAGACTTGGCAAACTCTTCGTCAGGAGGAAGTTTCACGCAGTTAAGGGTCAGCGAACCTGAAAGGGTCTTAGAGAAGTTATTGAGTGCAAAGAAGGAGTACGACAATTCTAGGGATGGCTACAGCAGAGAAAGAATTGCTAGTGCCTTGTCTACTGACCAGGAGCATAAGCTAGAGCAGAAGATGGATTTGAAGATGGACGAATTGAAGAAGACACTCCTGAGCGCGATCGAGAAGAACGCACCACCACCTTCCCCAACTGGGAGCTACAAAGGTGCAGAGTAGGAAATTCAAGGGCCGGGCTATGATCAGCCTAATGATTTCGTCAATATGGAGCAAGTTAATGCTGTCGGGTACTACAATTCTAGTGGGCATTGGATCCAGGGAAGGCAGCGGGACGCACCATGGAGGGACCATCTGAACTTTTGATGGGGAGACGGGAACCAAAATCAGAACCAAGGTCAAGGTCAGAACCAATACAACCCCCACCCGAACCAGAATCCCAACCGTGGCCCAGTAAATCCCGACCACCAGGCCAATTGGTCAGGAAGGAACCAACAAACCCATAACCAGAACCCACAGAACCAAAACTCAAACCCTGTTTATGTACCACCCCACCAGAGAAACTTCCAAAATTACCAGAGTCAACATAATCAAGGTTCCCAACATCAGCAGAACCAAAACCAGTTCCAAAGCCAGAACCATTTCCAAGGCCAGAACCAGAATCAATATAATCAAGACCAGTACAACCCTCCTGGCCAGTATAACCACTACCCATCTAACCAGAACCAGCAAAACTTTCAAAATTACCAACCCAACCAAAACCCCCAGTATAACCATCACCAAAGACCAAATCAGTCACCATATCCTAACAGGTCGAGGAGATCTATGGAGGACATGATGGGAGAATTGCTCGCTTCGCAACAAAGTATCAAGGGTGAGTTGCAGTCCAATAATGAAGTAGTGCAGGGGATGCAAAATGCCCAGAAGGAGCATAAGGCGAACATAGACATGATGAATAGGCAATTGGCTCAGCTGGCGAGTTCAATGGGTGAAATGAAGGGAAATTCAGGAAAACTCCCATCTACAGTCCATGTTCCTGAAAAGGCGAACGTGAGCAAGGTCACATTGCGGTCCGGTACTGCCTATGAGGGACCCCAACAGAAGAGGTCCAACAGAGAGCCTAGTGGGACAAATATACTGAAGGATGTCGTCTCGGAGGGAGAGCTTAACAGACCTTTACCTCAGATGCATGATCCATTCTTTTTGGATAAAGCACCATTGGAAAAGAATGAAACAAGAAGCGTACTGCCCAGGAGAGACCCTCCTAAGGAAACGGAACCCACGAAGGAGGCTCCAGCCCAGAATGTACCCAAGGAAAACTCCGGGAAGGCTGTTGAAGGACTGACTGAAGAGGCGAAAGAAAAAAAACCATTCCCTTACCGGTTCGTGACCAAGAGGAAGAAGGAAAACCCAGTGGATTACATGTCAATTTTTGGGAAGCTGGATATCACCATACCATTCCTCCAAGTCGTGAAGCTACCCCCGATTGGAAAATTTATCAAAGAATTCATAGCCGGGAAAGCCCAGAAGGATGGGAAGATCATGGTGGAAGGAATAGCGTCTGCAATTGTGCAAGAAAAGCTACCGCCCAAGAGAGCAGACCCATGTATGTTCACTTTGCCCATAACTATAGGAGATGTAAAAATCAAGCATGCAGTGTGTGATCTGGGAGCTTCTATAAATGTTATGCCATTGTCAGTTTATAATCGGCTGAAGGGAGTAACGTTATCTAACACTAGGGTATTAATCCAACTAGCTGATATGTCATGTATAAGTCCTGAGGGTGTGTTAGAGAATGTGTTGGTGAGAGTACATGATTTTACTTATCCTGCTGACTTTTACGTGATCAAGATGGGTGAGTCTGAAACAAGGGAGTCTAGCGGTATATTGTTGGGAAGGCCATTTCTGAGGACAGCCAAGACGATTGTAGATATGGCTAAGGGAACAATTTGCATTGATTTTCATGGAGAAAAGTTTACCTTCGATATCAATGACGCCATGAAAAAACCTATCGATTCTGAAAATCTATGCTATGTGGATGTAATTGACCCCCTAGTCCAAGATTTTCTTGAGACTAAATTACTGCAGGAAAAGCTACAAGCATTGGATGTATATGGGCAGGCTGATGTAGAGGCAGCTGCATGGTGTGACCTGATCAGTAGCCAAGGGTTAACTGATGAAGAGATAGAAGGAGCTATTAAGGTCTTCTGCCAGAAATCAGAATTTATTGGAGCCGCAGGGGCTAAGCTACCAGTCAGTACAGATGAATTTTCAGAGGGAGAATTAGAAAAGGAAGGGGATGCTGCAAGGAACCCTCTACCAGCAGACACACTTCTCCCACAAGTTGAATTGAAGAAGTTACCAGCAACCCTGAAGTATGCCTTTCTCGGGGAGGAAAATTCATATCCAGTGATCATAAGCAGCAGCCTGACAAAGGAGCAAGAAACAAGGCTACTGACTGTCCTAGGCAGGAACAAGAAAGCAATTGGATGGAGCCTTACAGATTTGGTGAGAATAAACCCTGACGTCTGCATGCATCATATTAGGCTAGAAGAAGGGGCGAAGGCACATCGAGATTCGCAGAGAAAGGTGAATCCCAACATGCGGGAGGAAATATTGATGGAAATCTTGAAGTTGCTGTCATTAGGGATTATCTATTCGGTGCCCGATAGCGAGTGGGTCAGCCCTGTGCACATGGTTCCCAAGAAGTCCGGGATTCAGGTGGTTCAAAATGAGAGGAATGAGCTGATACCGACAAGCCTAGTCACTGGTTGGTGGATGTGCATAGATTACCGCAAGCTGAACGCCGCGACTAGGAAAGACTACTTCCGTCTACCTTTCATCGACCAGATGTTGGAGCGACTGGCTGGAAGAAGTACTTTTGTTTTTTGGATGGGTACAGCGAGTATTTTTAAATCTACGTGAACCCTGAAGACCAGGATAAGACCACCTTCACCTGCCCGTTTGGAACCTATGCGTACAGACGCATGCCGTTCGGACTTTGCAACGCTCCGGGAACATTTCAGCGATGCATGATGAGCATATTTTCCGATCTAATTGAGGACTGTATAGAAATATTCATGGGTGACTTCACAGTCTACGGAGACTCTTTCGACTCATGCCTTCGTCATTTGGATGTAGTCTTGGAGAGGTGTCGAGCGAAGAGCCTAGTCTTGAATTTTGAGCAGTGTCATTTCATGGTCACAGAGGGCATCGTCCTAGGGCACGTGGTGTCAGAGAGAGGTATCCAGATGGATCAGGCCAAAGTGGACGTCATTTCCAAACTACCGTTCCCTACTGACCAGAAGGAAATAAGGGGTTTTCTGGGGCACGCGGGGTTTTATCGGCGATTTATTCAAGACTTCGCCAAAATTGCCCAACCTCTTACCAGACTTCTCTAAAACGAGGTTGAATTCAATTTTGATGATCAATGCAAGGCTGCTTTCAACTTGCTCAGGGAGAGGTTGATATCTGCACCCATTATCCGGGCTCCTGACTAGAAGCATCCTTTCGAAGTCATGTATGATGCCAGCAACTATGCAGTGGGAGTTGTGCTGGGTCAGAAGATCGAGGGAAGAAGGTATGTAATTTTCTATGCGTCTAAAACTTTAAATCAAGCCCAAAGGAATTATGATACCACTAAGAAGGAGATGCTGGCCGTGGTTTATTCATTCGAGAAGTTTCGGTAGTACTTGTTGGGGTCAAAGGTCATCGTTTATACTGACCATGCAGCCATTAAGTACCTGGTTACCAAGGAAAAATCCAAACTCTGCTTAATCCGATGGGTACTCTTGTTACAAGAGTTCGATTGGGAGGTGGAAGGCAAGAACGGGGTTGAGAATAAGGTTGCGGATCATTTTAGCAGGATAGTGCAGGATGTGAATAGCGAGGAGGTGCGAGATCGATTTCCTGAGGAACACTTGTGTGAAGTGATTTTCGCCGCTAGAAAAATTGACTGGGAAGGAGTGATGAAGCTTACTGGCCAGGATGTGACAGAAAAAGGAAAGGAAAAAATAGGGCAGGAGCCATGGTATGTGGACCTAGCCAACTACTTAGTTTCAGGAGAGCTTCCAGAAGTGCCGAACGTCACCAAAGCTCAAAGAATGAAAAGATCAAGAGTGAAGCGTAATACTACTTTTGGGACGACCCGTACCTTTGGAAAGTAGGAGCCGATCAAGTTATTAGAAGATGCGTTCCTGACTGGGAGCAGAGGGACGTATTGACGCATTGCCACTCTTTGGCATGTGGAGGACACGTCGGTCCCAGGAAAATGGCAAGAAAGATTCTGGATAGCGGATTTTATTGGCCAATCCTCAACAAAGATGCCTACGAATTCTGTAGAGGTTGTGAGCATTGTCAACTGACCGGTGGAATATCAGCACGAGATGAAATGCCACAAGTCCCGATCATTATTTGTGAGTTATTCGACATATGGGGGATGGATTTCATGGGGCCAAGGCCACAAGTACGTGTGAAGCAAGAGAGGTAGCCAAGTTCCTCAAAAGTAACATTTTCAGTCGGTTCGGAGTACCAAGGGCCATAATATCCGATCAAAGCACCCACTTCTGTAACCGCACCATCGAAGCCTTGATGAAGAAGTACGGTGTGCACCACAGATTATCCAGCCCCTACCATCCGCAAGCAAACGGTCAAGCCGAGATCTTTAACCGAGAGATAAAGAAGATTCTGGAAAAAACCGTCAATCCTTCTAGGAAAGACTGGAGCGTGAGGTTAGAGGATGCTCTATGGGCATATCGGACAACCTATAAAACTCCCATAGGAATGTCCCCATACAGAATTGTTTTCGGAAAGATGTGCCACTTACCCGTCGGGATTGAGCACCGAGCATACTGGGCAATACAGCAAGTAAATGTGGATACTACAGCCTGTGAAGAGGAAAGGAAGCTGCAGTTGCAGGAGCTAGAGGAACTTAGATTGGAGTCGTTCGACTCAGCAATGTGGTACAAAGAGAGAACCAAGTTGTGGCACGACAGGAATCTGAGGACCAAGGATCTCCATGTTGGGCAGAAAGTACTACTTTTCCAGTCGAGACTGAAGCTCATGCCTGGGAAGCTCAAGTCGAAGTGGACATGGCCTTATGTCATCACTGCACTCCGTTCTAATAGAGCAGTGGAGATTTCAGGGAGTCTTGCTAACTCTGAACCTTTTATTGTGAATGGGCATAGGCTAAAGGTATTTAGGGACAATAGTGATGTGGCTGTGGTGGATGAGATTCCACTGCAACCACATACTCAGGTTTCATACTGACCGGTAGGATAGGGATTGAAATTCCACTAGGATAGCTCCTTTTAGCGTAATTTACATATGCTGGCAAAGTAGAATTCCAATTTTCCTAAGGGAGATGTAAATAGTGTAAATATGTAGTAGTTAATTTAATCTTTGCCTGTTAGTTAATTTTAAGAAAACCCAAAAATATTTTCGGACCTCAACTATTAATTTGGAGTATATACTGACCATCAGAATCCCATTTTGGTGAAACTCCTATTTTATTTAAATGTCCTTTTTACTTTGTTTATAATCTAGGAAAATATAGGGGAAAATCATTAAAGGGCCGAATTTGAATTGGGACTTTGTTGCAGCTTTTGCAGGGTGACAGTGGCTAGCAGGGCGCGTGAGCAGAAAAACGAGAGGTAACGTCCAATCAGAGACCAGCATTACCAACCGTCTCTCACTCGAATCGGCAACCTGAAAACCGCCTGCAGCCAGTTACAACCCACAACTGCCTATTCCAACTCCATAACCACACCGTCTCTCCCATTTCATTTCAAAACCCTCACCTGCAATTTCTCTCTGCAAAATTTCTCACCATCTCTCCACAAACACCAAACCCCCACATTACACACAGAAAATCACAGATCTAAGCCATGGGAAAGAAAGCATGGGCAAAGAAAATCAAACCCACTTCAACCCGCAGGGAAGAAACTCCAGAATCACCACCGCCGCGGGAAGGACGGCTGCCGAGCCCACAACCAGAACCGCAACTACCGAAGCCGACTCCTCGGATGCAATGGCGGAATTCCTTCGACAGCAGGACCCTAATAGAGATTGGGCGGCGGCGCTGGCCGGTTTTAGTCAAATCGGTGGAAAAGGGAGCATTACCGGAGAAACCCCATCTGAACCGATTGTGCAATCCACGGTACAACCACCCAGCTCCATTCCGAATTCCTCCAAAATTCCACCAGGAAGAGAATCTCCCTCAATTATTGCACCGCCTGAGTCTGCGGAACCCTCCCAAACTCCACAACAGAGTGATTCGATGGAGGTTGACCCCATCTCCACCCATTACGATTCCGACGCAGAAGAACGTGAAGCGAGAAGAAGAGAGGAGGAAAAGGGCCAGAAGGGAGGCGATGAACCAGAGAAAACACCAACAGCGGAACCCATTCCTCAAGAAGCAGCGAGAGAAGAGATAGATTTGAATGAGACGGCCAAGAATCAAGGCTTAATGATTGATGACGAATTTCAGGCAATTTTGGATGGAGTGAATCAGAGGGAAGATGATACTGCCACGATGGTTGAGGATTTGAGCCTCACATCTAGGGCAGTAGGAGAGGAAGAGCCAGAGTTAGATACTCCCCAGACAGAGGTGGAGGAGAGTGATGAGCATATTGAGGAAGAGTCAGTACCAAGAACGGAGATACCAGAACCAGTAGCACCTCCGGTGACGAAACCAAAGGCAGTCAAGAGGAAGTTGGTGTTGAAGCGCTATCCGAGGGCAGAGAGGCCGAAGCCAGAGAGGGTATCACAAAGATGTCTCGGAAAGTGGGCATCTAGTAAGGAAACAGAGGCAGATCCGGTGGAGATCTTGAGTGATGAGGAAAGGGCTACTCCTATAAAACCTGGGGAGGAGTTTTTATGTCACGACCACATCTCCCTAGTCAAAGAAAGTGTAGCTTTACCGGGACTACAACATACTGAAACTGTCTCAATTCGTCATAAGATGCTTAAATCAAAACAAAACATTGTCTGAAAAGTGTTGAGGGTACAAATCAAGCTGAATCAGAGTAGTTATGGGAAATTGTCTTTGCTAAATGAAAGTTCTAAATTTACGCAACGGAAGAGTACCAAGATAGATGTAATATGTATGAAGACATACTACACCCGCTACCTTCCTACTTATTTAGTCTTCTGTCCCAACACCTTCTCTGCCTCGACCGATCAACCTGCACATTAAGGAAAACAAAATGCAGGGCTGAGTACTTGTTATACTCAGTGGGCTTATGCCGAAAATATTTTTCTTTTAGTTGTCAGCCAAGCTGAGTGAACGCGGGGTTTTTCTGAAAGCAAGTCCCGGTCACTAAAATCTTTTATTTCTGTCTGAAATAGACTGCAGTCTCTTAAACTTCTGATGATATGCCATATCAGCTGCGTGAATCGGGAATGTGGCCACATTCCACGACCACTGGGTCGGCCAACCTGCTAGCTCACGACCCACGGACCGGCTAACTTGCTAGCTCACGGTCCCTAAGTGTACACTAGTCCGAGTAGGATTTACTGACCTACTGGGACCCGAATTCGATTTAACAGATAGGCAATCACAAAACAAAACATGGCATGACAACTCATTCAAATAATCATGTTTTTCTCATAAACACGCTTTAAAGAAAGAAGAGAAAGAAAGCCCACCTCGTTTGTTTAACTCTTTCAAACGGGCGCTTCCTGACTTGAGATTACTCGTCGTGCAACGGCGCTCCTTTATAACAAATAATAACACTTAAACTAGGCTTTAAGTAATTATTCATCTTGCATGAATGCATGCCTAAGCGTGTGCTTATTATTTTACTTCTTGCTTCTAAATTTAGAAGTCTTAAAACTTTAATTAAATCAGCGATTTAATTTATTCGAGATCTTGCCGAACTGCTCGGGTACAAAATATTTCCGGATTATTTTCTTTAAGTATTGTGAAATACTTTATGTGATTAATGGAATTTGCATCCAATCATTTACTGGGTACTATTTCAACACGGCTTAATTATTCCTTTTCTCCCGTGGCCTAGGGATTTTCCTCGAATCCGTTTAGGACGGTCTCAAATTAAGTGATTCAAAATTTAGAATCCGGGCCAGGATTTAATACAACAGCCAAATTCCTCTACCTCTTCTCTTCTATCTCTTTTTGAAGAGGCCCAAAGACAGATTAATTGTCATAGCCCAAATTCTATTTCTTTTAAGGGAGGCCCAATTTCTATTTACTGATCTGGCCCAAATAGGTACTACTCCAAATCCATCGAGCTCTCTCCCTCAATTTCTCTTCACAAAAACCATCCCCAATCTGAAATGGGCGAACCCTAGTCTCCATCGCCACCCCATCTCCGGCGTTCGCACAGCAGCTGCCGGAGTCGGCAGGGCTCGCCGTCGCCTCGCGAGGCTTCCGCCGTCGCCGCTGTTTCGCTGCTGGTTTCGGACGGCATGGCGTCGCCATCACCGCCACCGGGTCTCCTTCAAACACCGTCGCTGCTGCCACTTCGATGAAAATTTGTCAACGCGACGGAAAGGGAGGGTGGAGTCTCTGTCCAGCGGCTGTTGCCGGCTCGTGCTCACGAGTCGCCGCCAGTCGGTCTCTCCGAAACTCCGGACTCAGCACCAAGACAGCCACTGCCATGGCGGTTTACCGTCGAGCTCGGGGCTTGTCACGCGGCCATCTCCGGCAGTCCCAAAACTAAGCTAAGCCTCCTAATTGTCGATTACTTGATATATAGATCGTTTTTCCCTTGGCAGTCGCTAAGTGCTTGTAGAGTTGAGTTCTCCTTTCACTATTACATTCTTATTTGATGATAATGTTGCAAATATTGGAAAGTTTGCTATGTTCTTTATGTATGGAGTTCACTGGAGTGGTTCGGTTTAAAGAACCTTTTTTTCTCTTTTGTTACTGATCTAAATTCTTAGAGGCTGTAGCATATCATTTCATTATTCGCTATGGTGTTACGGAAGCTTTAAATTCCATCTAGAAATAAGGGTATGCTTGGCAGATTGTAATTCGAGTTTTAAGACTCTATATGATGCTATGAGGACGATTGAGAGAGAGGATGGAGTTGGAATAGCTTTTGATGTAGCTACTGTCCGGATTTCGGTTCCAAGAACTCCAAGCTCTTTAGCTCTCTCTCTGTTCCAGCCCCCTCTCTCTCACCCTTGCTATGTTGTTGGAGAAAGGTTATGGTGTGTAGGAAGAGAATTCGATGCATATGGAGAGGGTTTTATAGGCATGGACGTGTACTTGTGAGGCTTTAATTAGGCTGCTGCTTTTCTGTTACATCCTGCATTTCCTTTAACCGTATTTGGCACCTTGTGACTGCTTAATACTTCAGTTCATTTATGGCATTCGTTTGGTGTGGCAGATGTATAAGGGTGGGCAGGGGTATAAGGGTGGGCAGGGGTTGTTCACTGTGAAACTGCAGTGTTGTTGCTGTTGTACCCCTTTTTCTGGGCTCGGAGCAGCAATCGGTTATGAGTGTGCAGAGGTTGTTGCTGGCAGTGCAGGTCCTTGCTGCACCCCCCTTTACTTTGGCTTACTTGGCAGGTGCACAGGGGAGGGTACTACCCGTCAAATGCAGCCTTGCAGTGGGGCAGTTGCTAGAAGTGAAAATATGCCGGCTGGAATCTGCTGGGGTGCATTTTTTGCACTACTACAACAACCTTATGTGAGTGAGTCTCTCCCCTCTTTCTGCTGGTTTTTCCTTTGGTTAGGCAGTCCATTTCTTTAGCCTATTGTTACTCTACTGAACCTTGCTGCCTCTCAGGTTTCAGTGTCGTAGGCTTTTGGGGCGAGTTCTAACACCATTTCTTCTTGGTGTACTATGTGTTTGGGGTCAAACACGTATTTCCTCAATTGTGATACATGAGACACATTGTGTACATTCCCGAAGCTTGGCGGGAGTGCTAATCTGTATGCCACAGGGCCAACTGTTTCTAGGATCTCGTAAGGTCCGATAAAACGTGGCTTTAGTTTGCCCTTGACGCTGAATCTAGTTATCCCTTTCGACGGGGATACTTTCAGGAAAACTTTGTCTTCCCGCTTTGAACTGTAAATCGGTTCTGTTAGCGTCTGCGTAAGATTTGTGTCTATCTTGAGCTTCTTTGATTCTCTCTCGGATCTGTCAGACGATTTCTATCATTTCCTCTCCGAAGTCTGGTCCGAGAATTCTTCTCTCACCCACTCCATCCCAGTAAAGTGGTGATCTACATTTCTTCCCATAGAGTGCAAGGGAAAACGAAGCGATCTCTCCAACGCTGAGTGGCCAAGGTGAAGAGGCTGACGGGATGGCTGAGGGTCTGGACCTCGCATCCAGGTCAGTAGGCCACAAGGAGACCAGTCCTACTGCCCAGGATCAATTTTCAGCACAAGCTGAGAAGGAACCAGAAGAAGAGAAAGACGAGGATGATGGAGAGGAAGTTAGATATCAGGAAGAAAGGAAGCGAAAAGGGAAAGCTCTTATGAAGAAGAAACCCAGTGTCAAGAGGCAGCGCACAGCAAATACAAGCGTAGTCACAACTGAAGCCGTTCAGAGAACCCCACCAAGCCGCAGGGAACAGAGTGATAGCGAATACGCTATCAGTGAAGAGTCGGACTCAGATAGCGACATATCCTTGGAGAATGAGGAGTGCAGTGAGCAACAACTCCCGCGCGATCATCGGGAGCTAGTGCACTCCCCGGTAGAGAGACTGCGGTACCGGCGCTGGTCAGTAGACCTTACTGACGATCTGGTGGAGGAAATGAAGTTATTCGACTCTAAGAAGCTACAAAAGGTCTTCGATGGCAAGGATGAAGGGAGTAAGCAGGTTAAAAGCGGAAAGGTACTTCATATTCCCTCTTTAGATGAATTAAGAGCCCGCGAGCAGTTTCTCTCTTATTTGCATGCGTTAGGATTCGAATGGTTGTTGGAGAATGGGAATCCGAACATCAGTGTTAGGTTAGCAAAGGAGTTCTTTACCACATTCCGATTTAGGGTCACAACAGATTTGGATGAGGTTTCTATAAGTTTCCAGTTGTTTGGAGGGGAAATAAGTATGAATCTGATTGAGTGGACAGTAAGGTTAGGGATGTGCAGTCTGGAGGAGGCGATAGGATAGGAGTGGCGGAGCAGGGAACGGGGAATTCCCCGTAGGCACGTAGATTTCGAACCCCAAGAGGCGTGGGAAGAGTTAACTCACCCAGCCTCCGGGGAATTGGCATCCACTCTCTCTCGCTCAATCCATTTCAATAACCCAATCCTACGCCTAGTCCAGCTTCACTTGGACTTCAATTTGTTGGGGCAGTCGAACTCCGCGGTAAGAACATCAATGACAGAGTTATACCTTCTGTGGTGCGCGAAGCGCGGAAGGAAATTACATCTAGGATTCTGGACAGCATACCAATGCCATCTAATTGCCACCCACCCAGCGAGAAACCTCACTCTCTGCCATATCTTGGGAGTGTTCTTCAGAAACAACATCATCATCACAGAGGCTGAAAGCTTATCTCCCCAGATCATGGTAGACCCCCCTGGGTTGTTTGACACCCCATTTTTCGTCCGGACGAATGCTGTGTACATGAGACAAGGAGTACCACGGTTTTACGCGATGGGTGAGGAGGCTATACCGACTGGGAGATCTGCAGCACATCCGGGGACACAAGATCAAGAGCAGAGATAGGAGAGGCTAGAGAAGGCAGTGGATGAGTTGGTGGAAGAAAATCGACAAGCTAGGCAGAGTTGGCTCGCCTGACTAACATGATGGAAGGGATCTTGAAGGAGTTGGGAACGGGGAAGCTAGTGAGAGAGCTGGACCGAGTGGCCACGGAGGCCGAACTAATGAACCACGAGTATCAGAGGAGGTAGTACCCGAGACAGAAGAAGCAGAGCAGAAAGAAGAAGAGAAACAAGATGAATCTGAGGAAGAACCATCCAGAAACGAGGAAGAGGATTTGGAGGAACCACCTGCACCAGTCCCTGCATCGAGGAGGAGCAGGAGAAACGCGTGACCACCACCCCACCTGACAAGTTACTTTTTTTTTTAAGTTTTATTTTTTCATTTTTTGTTTTTATGTGTGTTTTTTTTAGGTAATATAATCTGTGTAGTATGTGAGCAAACCCCTTTCATAACACTTAGCCTATATAATAGTCTAAGTGTGAGAAGTAAAGGGTTTGCTATTTTGACGCATGTGTTCGTGTTTTCTTTGTTTTGTTTTCGTGTGCATGTAGCTCACACTTAGCCTACTGCGTAGTCTAAGCGCGAGGAGTTTGGTATATATGTGTTGTGTTTGTTGGGTTCTGTTTAGGTTTTAAATTCACCCACTTAGCCTATTATATAGTCTAAGTGTGAGAAGTTTTTAGTAGACGCATGTGTTTTGCTTGTTTGGTGTGTCTGTGTGGCAGCCATACTGGCCATTACCTTTTTCCACTTCACAGCTCTATCTGAGGGCACACACTTGTGAAGTAGGAGGGGGGATGCAATGGCCAGTATGACATGTGTACATATGTGTTTAGTGTTTGTGTAGTGTCTAGGTCTAGTTTTTTTTCGTATGCGTGTTGATTGGCTTAAAACTCAACTGTCTCGAGCTGACGGTGAGGGGAATTGAGGGAGATAAGACATGCTGGACAATGGAAACCGACCCCCTTAGTATCTCCTAGTCAGTATAGATGAGGCAAGGAGGCCACTGGCCACTGGGACTGTTGTGTGCAAGGCATGAGGCAAGGAGGCCACTGGCTAGAAGGACATACAAGAAAGAAACCAACTGGAGCAAGAAATTGAGAGGTAATGAGAAAATCGACCAGGAAATCATTCCAGGTCTTAAAAAAAAACAAGAAGGAATAAGGGTGGCGAAGCCACGAAAAGAAGAAAAAATTGTGAAGAAAATGGTCGAAAATACTTGACCACAAAAAAATAAAAAAATGAGAAGGAACAAGGGTGGCAAAGCTCCAAGACGCTACTGACCAGTTGGGAAGCAACTTCAGAAAAGGTCTAGCCAAACAGAAGTGACAGCCAAGAGCCTGAGCTCACACAGTTCCCTCGCATCAGAATAAAGTAATGGTTTTTGAACCTTAGAGCCTTAGGAACAACCACCCAAACACTACAAGCCAACAACCCCGTTACAAGCTTTAAAAACCTTCGGTAGCCGCACGTAAGATCTAAGTCCAAAACATCTGTGGTTCACCATTATGAGAGAATACAGTCCTAACATCTCGGTGAGGAATGAGTGACTGAGCGAATCTGGTGTTTGGCCGAGAGTGTGGATGATCTTGACTAGCAGATATATTGACTTGGAAGGAAAAGGGGGGAGGCGGAAGTTCAAGGCTGTCTAAGGCCGGATTGCACCTAATCCCAAGGGGAGGGATGGTTGAAAATATAGCCCGATTGATGCGTTAATGTGTTTAAGTGTTTTTCTTTTGTTTTTTATGTGTGTTTGTCTTTGTTTTAGTGTTTTTCTTTGCGTCATAGTTTAGGGTCTAGGTTAGGATAGAGTCGGTCAGGGGTGTAACCGGACTAGAATTCGACTTACTTCTTTTGTTTGTTCTTCACGCTTGAGGACAAGCATGGGGTAAGTGTGAGCAGTTTGATAAGTCGTATTCTAGGCCTTGGTTACTGGTCAGTATAATGTGCATTATTGGAATATATCTGCAAAACAGTTGCTAAAGTGTGCAGGTGGGAGAGTGTTCTAGCCAGTATGGGAATGTTCGGATAATTCAGGTGAAAAGGCGTCAGAAGGGTGCAATACTGACCAGGATGCATGCCAAGAAGGCTCGAGATAGAGAGGAAGGATAGAGTACCATCTTAAATTCCAGCCTAGATTAAGTCTCAACCCAAAGCGTGGTAAGTAACCAAACCTTCCAGAATATCACTACGATACCAAAACGCATCATCTCTGTGAGATTCGACCCTTACGTCCACTATACTAGTCAGTAGAAGTGGGTTGAGGAATTTTTGATACCAGGTTCAGGCTTAGCTGGGATTTCCATCCTGATCAGTAGGATACATCCTCTGCTCGAAACGACACCTGACACGAACCTGTACTTTCAGAAACCAAGGACCGAATGCCCACTATAATTCGAACCAAGGGTAGCACGGGAATTTCCCTTCAAACCAGGGGTCAAGTTCAAGTCAGCCATACCCCAAACAGTCAAAGCATACGGATGATATGGTAGGCGATCTACTCAGGTCGCAACACCATCTCCAGAGCAACATGCAGTCTAATAATGACGTGGTCCATAAGTTGCAAGACGCTCAGCAGGAGCAGAAGGCGGCTATGGATATGATAGCCAAACAGTTGTCTCAAATTGCCACTTCGTTGAGTGAAATGCGTACGAACTAAGGAAGAATTTATGCCTCAGTCAAGCAACCGGACAGGGCAAACATCAGTCAAATCACCTTGAGATCAGGACGAGAGTACAAAGGGCCGACAATCATAATTGATGAAGGAATGCCGACTATGGGAAGTGAGGAAAAGGATGACCTGGTCCAGCAAAAGGAAGGCACTGAAACAGGGGAAGCCGAAATAGGGGATGACATCCAGATCGGTGACTTGAGGAAGCCACTACCTCGAATGGCTGATCCATGCTTCCTAAGCCTAGAAACTGAAGTGAAAAGTGAAGAAGTAAGGAAAGAAACTGGAGAGTTTGACATGGGAGACTCCAGCAACACAATCAAGCAAGTTAAACCATTCCCCTACCTAGGGGAAGTCAGGAAGAAGAAGGATAATTCCGTGGATTTCATGAAAATTTTCGACAAACTGGAAATCAACCTGCCATTCCTACTGGCTCTGAAATTGTCTCTGTTCAGCAAGTTTATCATGGCATTCATCGCTGGGAAGACCAAATCCAATGGAAAGATAGTGATCGGAGAGAATGATTCAGTAGTGATGCAGAAAAGTAGGATGCCTTCGAAATGAACTGACCCAGGTATGTTCGCGTTGCCTATTTCTATTGGGGACATTAGGGTTAAGCATGCAATGTGTGACCTAGGAGCATCTATTAATGTTTTACCTCTTTCGATCTATAAGAAATTGATGGCAGTGAGAATGGTTGATACGAAGGTAGTGATCCAACTAGCTGATAGGTCATGCATAAGTCCAGAAGGTGTGTTAGAGAATGTGATAGTTAAGGTGCACAATTTTTTGTATCCTGCCGATTTTCATATGATTAACATGAGTGAAAATGAATCTGTTGAGTTTAGCGGAGTGCTTTTAGGTATACCGTTCCTACGCACAACTAAGACTATAATTGATGTTTTTGATGGAATAATTTATCTGGACTATCATGGGGAGAAATTCACTTTTAACATTGATGAGGCTATGATAAAACCTTTGGATGTGGAAAATCTTCATGTCGTGGATATTATTAACCCCTTGGTCAAGGAATATCTTGAGACTGAACTCATGCAGGAACAGATTGATAATTCAGACATGAGCCATTCAATTGATAAAGAAGTAGCAGGATGGTCCGAGGCAATGAATACTCAAGAATTGACAGATGAGGAGCTAGTAGAGGCAATTGTGGAATTCTGTAAAAGTCCGACGTCTGCCAGGTCACAGGGATCTGCCCATTTGGCCAGTTTGGAAAAATTACCAGACCTAGAAGATGTGACCACGAAGGAAATGTAAAAGAATCCACTGCCCCAAGAGGCAAGTTCACCAAAGAAAATATTGAAGACACTTCCACCAGGCCTGAAGTATGCTTAACTGGAAGAGATTGAAACGTTCCCTGTGATCGTCAACAGCAACCTGACCCAGGAGCAGGAGGGAAAATTACTGGAGGTGCTCAGGAGGAACAAGAAAGACATAGGGTAGACTTTGTCAGATCTGGTGGGTATTAGCCCCGATCTCTGCATGCATCACATCCGCTTAGAAGAAGGCGCAAATGCCTACCGAGATTTACAGAGGAAACTGAACACGAACATGAGAGAAGAAGTCTTAAAGGAAATGTTGAAACTACTGTCCCTGGGAATCATCTACTCAATCTCAGACAGTGAGTGGGTGAGTCCGGTACACATGGTACCGAAGAAATTTGGGATACAAGTGGTGACAAATGAAAAGAATGAACTAGTACCCAAAAGAGTAGTCACGAGATGGCGAATGTGCATTGATAACAGAAAGTTGAATACAACAACTCGGAAAGACCATTTTCCCCTGCCCTTCATCGACCAAATGTTGGAGAGGTTAGCTGGGAAACAAAATTTCTATTTTCTCGATGGTTACAGTGGCAATTTCCAGAGTTATGTAAACCCAGAGGATCAAGACAAAACAACTTTGACCTGCCCGTTTGGCACGTATGCTTATCAGAGAATGCCCTTTGGACTCTGTAACGCACCTGGAACCTTCCAGAGGTGCATGATGATCATTTTCTCCGACCTACTGGAGTAGTGTATTGAAATCTTCATGGATGACTTCACTGTCTACGGGGATTCATTTGAGTCGTGCCTAGGTCATTTGGATGTTGTATTAAGGAGATGTCAAGAAAAGAACCTCGTCCTCAACTTCGAGAAATGCCATTTCATGGTCCCTGGAGGCATCATCCTAGGCCATGTTGTATCAGAGAGAGGTAATTCAAGTGGACAAGGCAAAGGTGGATGTAATCTTGAAGCTATCTTATCCTACAAATCAGAGGGAAGTAAGAGGGCTCTTAGGCCACGCTAGTTTTTACCGGAGGTTATCAAAGATTTTGCGAAGATTGAACAACCGCTTACTCGTCTCCTGCAGAATGATGTAGATTTCATCTTCGACGAAGCATGTCAAGGGGTTTTCCAACTTTTGAAAGACAAGCTTGTATCAGCCCCTATCATCAGAGCTCCCGACTGTAATCACCCATTCGAGGTGATATGCGACGCCAGTGACTTCGCAGTTGGAGCGGTGCTAGGTCAAAGAATTGACGGGAAAAGCTATGTAATTTTCTATGCCTCGAAGACTCTCAACCAGGCCCAAAAGAATTATGACACCATGGAGAAAGAAATGTTAGCTGTTGTGTACTCATTCGAGAAGTTCCGACCGTATCTGTTAGGGTCGAGGGTAATTGTGTTCACAGATCATGCAGCTATCAATTATCTGTTAGCTAAGAAGGAATCTAAGCTGAGATTGATCCGCTGGGTCTTGTTACTTCAAGAATTCGATTGGGAGGTCAAAGACAAGAAAAGCACTGAGAACAAGGTGGCTGTTCACCTAAGCAGGATACTTCCGGGAGATAATGAAGAAGATATATTAGATGCATTCCCCGAGGAACGTTTGTACTATTGATACGCTCAGATTTTGCATTGTTTTAAGGCCTTTATTTGGTCCATTTCGAATATAAAAAAATACAATTCATGTCCATATTTTACATATTTTCTCTACTTTGGTATTTTGATGTGTTTTGTGAGAAATGTGCATATTTGAGCCTAAAAAAGACAGCAAAAAGCCGAAGTTGGAAATCTGGAGTTTTCGAGAAGCCCAGCGGTCCGCTGCAACTCATACAGTGACCGTTGGGGCCCAACAACCGCTGAGCTAGTAGCAGACCACTCCGGAGAAAGTTGTGCTGAAACAAATAACACGCCCAATGACCGCTCGAAGAGTTTCCGAAGCTACGGGATTATTCACAGCGACCGTTGCAACATAGTGTAGCGATCGCTATCCAAGAGGCAGAGGCTACGGATCAACATGCAGCGACCGCTGGCCAAGGTGCAACGGCCCGCTGGGAAAACGCGGCGCACATAATTGACCTACTTTCTCCCCATGGTTTACCAAACTTAGACATCTTTTACCTTATTTGTTTCTGCTCGATTTTTCCTCTATAAATACCCCCTCAAACCTCTTCATTAGGATCTTCTTTTGCCTTATAATTACAGCATAAATTTGAGAGAGTTCTTCATTGTGCAAGAGGTTGAAGAAGGAATCAAGAGAAGATCAAGGCTACAAGGATTCAACCTTTGGGTTTTATTGATTTAGTTCTTATGTTCACTTTGTTTTCCCTTCATTCTATGTTTTTAGATTATTCAATTACGTGTAACTAAATTCATAGGATTCTAGGGATGTGCTAGTAACATCTTTGGTTATACAATTCTGTTTTCTATTTAATATCCATTTTGTTTTTACTTCATTTCTTCTCTAAGTTGTTCTATAATACTTCACGTTGAGTTACACATTCGGTGATGATTTAATATAACTAGGTACATGATGCACTTTTTATTAGCACTATAAATACCTTTAAGTATACAGAGTAGGAATAGTATAGCTAAAGGTCAGTACCGGATATTGATCACGAGGAAAACAATCACAGACTGACTACCATCTACTAAAACTCAATTACTATATGGAAAAACCGAAAGATTTGAAGATTTTTGAAAACAAAACAATTTGAAAGCAAGTAAACAACTAATTACAAATAAATCACATAGATAAAAGTATAGAGATAATGGAATTCCAGGGATGTGCGTTCACAGTTATGGTTATACAAATTCCAACTACAATACCCTAAGATAGTTCTTACTTTGATAGAACGAGTCACCTAGTTTATGCTCATGCGATGCAAACGTTGGTTACAAACATTAAGGTTGTCAATCCTAAATACGTAACTCCTAAAAGCTCCTAAGACCCTTGAAAAATCCTCGCTCTCAATAAACAGTGCCGTTTTAAAGGAAGCTAATTGTAGTGTCTATTAAGTGGACCTAACTCACCAACCTCCTCTCACGATTATGTAGCAAGTTATATTAATTCATAACAAAATGTGTCACTCAAACGTGAAGCATTATCCAACAACTTAAGGAAGAAACAAAGTAAGAACAAACGGATATTAAATAGAATAAAGATTTGTATAACCAAAGTCTTTACTAATACATCCCTAGAATCCAATGAATTTAGTTACAAATTATAGAATAATCTAAAAACATAAATTGAAGAGAAAACAATTGGAACATAAAACTAAAGCAAATAAAACCCAAAGGTTGAATCCTTGTAGCTTTGATGTTCTTGAATCCTTGTTCAACTCCTTGCACAATGAAGTACTCTAACTTTTAATCTCTAGAAAATATGTTGCAAAAAGAGGATCCTAATAATGAGGCTTGAGGGGTTATATATAGGGTAAAAATCGAGCTCCTCAAATAAGGAAAAAAGGTTTCCAAACATGGTAAATCTTGGAGGAAAAGTAGGGCAAATTCTGCTCGCTGCTATTTCCCAGCGGGTCGCTGCACCTTGGCCAGCGGTCGCTGTGGGTTGGTCCGAGGCTTCTGACTCTTGAGCGGCGGTCGCTGCACTTGTTTCAGCGGTCGCCGACTATCATCCCGTAACTTTCTGGACCATTTGTAGCGGTCGCCGGACATGTCTTCATTCCATGAAAATTTTTCCCGGAGCGGGCCGCTATAGTCTTGGCGGTCGTTGAACGCCGGCGGTCGCCGGCGATCTTGCAGCGGTCGCTGGACATTTCTTCACTCCATGCACAGTTTTCCGACTTCACATTTTCACTCCTTTTTTAGGCTCAAATATGTACATTTCTCACAAAATATGTCAAAATATCAAAATAGATAAAATATGCAAATAATGGACATGTAATGCAACTTTGACATTCAAAACGGACCAAATAATGGCTTTCCAAACCGTGCAAAATCCGAGCGTATCAACTCTCCCAAACTTACATTTTTGTTTGTCCTCGAACAAAACATAAAAGACACAAGAATAGACGCACGGAATGCACAAGGACTAGACGTCATAATTGCCTTAAAGTGTGGAAAAGATAGATCAATCATGTATTAACGCAATCAAATCAAGCAAGACTTATTAGTGCACTTTTATTACTAACTCGTGGAACACCTTGAAATCATGCACTCACATGTGGCAAACTTCCAAAGATGGGAAGTGATTTATCTCCCACTCTCAAAGTGTATAAAGGTAATGTGTATAAGCACTCAAATCATGCATCATGCAAAGTTTACCATAGGCTTGCTCAAACTCTAATCCCTCCTCTACTAGATGTGATTAAGCATAAAAAATCCGAAAGGTCTTTATTTTTTATTGTAATGTAGGCTCTTTGGTAGGTGAGGAATATTTGGCTAAAAAGTGACTTCAAAAATAAAAATATCCCGAGTAGAGTTAAAATGACTCCACTTTTTTTATATTTTCTCCTTCAACTCACTTTCTAGTCCTTTGATTTTTCGTTTCTTTTCACAACCTTTCTTTCTTTTTCTTTTTCTTTTTTTTTCTTTTCTTTCTCATAAGCATCCTTTCTAGATCAAGCACACATTTAGAATTTTCACTATTTCATAACTTGCACTTTTCACAATTAAGCACACTACTTTTTTGTAACATTCTTCCTTATCTCTCTAATTCCTTTACACAAGAGAATAAAACCTATGCTAACCTAAGAAATTGTCCCCATTTACTTGGCTTCCAAAAAATAAGCTTAAAGGCTCAAAATTAGCTCGAAAGGAAAAAATTTGATAGGGTCGAAAATTTGGGAATAAAAGTAGCTAAGAAAAGATGACCTAACATCCTCCTAAATCAACTTAAACACTATATAAACTTAGACAGATTAGGACCAAGTTCTAGAAACATATACATGAATGCAGATAAATCACAAAAGAAAAGAATTAGGCTTAAATCTCACAATCTATAAGCATGATTCAAGGCGAACAAGCAATTCACTAATTATGCACCTTTCTATCAAACCATCATATCAAAACGTCAAGCCATATTTAATCAGAGATGAAAAGAACTTCATATCATTGGCAACTCGGTCTAATGTGTCCCTAAGCATGCGTGTTTCTAAGTTCTTCATGTTAAGTCCATGACATGGATTCACCTTCGGGATTTAAAAAAAAAATTAAACTCAAACATAAAACCTAAGCTCACGGTCCACCACTTCATCCCCCAAACTTATTTACAACGATGTGTAAAATAAGTTTGTAGAGTCGGTAGGGACGTGAGTAAAACTACTAAAAAGGAGATATGCCTTGAATTTTTTTTGCGTAGGGGTTGGACGGGGCGAAAATTCAAAAAAAATTAAAAAAATCGCGCAGAAAACTGCAATTGGCCTGGCTGGGGGCACTCCAGCGATCGCTGCGGCGAGTCAGATTGTTTCCAGAAGCTGGCCATCGGGCTGCTGCAGCCTCTGCAGCGGTCGCTGGTGAAGGTCCAGAACCTGCGTAAATGTTCAAAGATATGAAAACTAAACAAAAACCAAAAAGTACTAAAAAACCTAAGCAAAAATTGTCAAAACATAAAAATAAATTGTCTTAAAACCAAAACAAAATAATGATACAAGTGCTCATTTAAATTCATGAGCTTGACTTTATCAATCTTGAGGAGGAGGGGGGAAATGGGCGTTGAGGTCTTCAAAGGCACAAATAAGATATGTGATGTTCCCATTCATGGTTTGGCGCTCCGCTCGAGCCTCGGCGGCCATCCATTGGAGCTCGGTGATTTGTTGACGTTGATGGACATCTTCTAGCCATTGATGCTCCCAAAAGTCTTGCTCCGCTGTCCGCCACTCACCTTGTGCCGCCCATCCTTGGCGGTTGTAGGAATTCTCTTGTTGTTGCTCCGCCCATCAATTGTCCCAAGTTTTGGACATATTTTGCATATAGGAGAACATGTCTCCTAATTGGGCAGATGTGTTGGCTTGAAACTCCTCATTTGCATTAGGCCTTCCATGACGGCGGTTGGCTTTAGTGCGGTGGCGGTGGGCTTCCACTTCCTCTTCTTCATCTTGTGGTGGCGGTGGCACCCCACTCCCTTGAGCATGTGAATGCTCCGCCTCTTCTTGATAATTGACAATGGCATCGAAGGCGGAGTCATCTTTAGGGTCGAAGATGGGGATGCGAAAAAGGAATGTTCTTTCTCCTAAACTCCCCATTAACGAGGTTGGCCTCGATGGCTCTCCGGTGGGCGAGAATTTTGAGCTTCCAATTAGCTTGGTTCCCTCACGTGTCGACCTTGGTCAAATGGGGAATGGGAACGGGAAAGTGATCCCGATCCACTTGGAAAAAGAATCCTTGATCGCTAGCATCGGTCTTCAAAAGCCCCACCGAGAAAAACACCTCGTAGGTGATGAATCTCTCCCCCATGTCTTCGGCGAACCCTGTGGTCTAGATCCCAAGATGTTCGGCGAGCGTCGTGATCAAACCTCTGCAACAAATAACTCCCCCGTCCTTCTTGGAGATCCGGTCAACGTAGAGAGTGAAGATGATTCCAAAGTTGAACTTCCTTTTTGTGAGAAGACACCACATGACGTCGAGCTCGGTTTGAGAAACAGCCCCACCATCAATCCTTGCAAACATACGTTGTGTCATAGCCCGGTGGTGGTACCTCAAGAGGGGATTGTGCATGGATGATGACTTGGCGTAGCCCGGCTCATGATCTTCCCCCTCTGTAGTCATCGCACCCCAAACATCGGAGTAATCATAGTCAACCTCTTCATCGGGGTCGGGGTTGAAGCAATGGAACGCCGCACAAAGTTTGTGGTTGCCTAGGTGGAAGTTGATGCTATCGGGGATGCGGGAGCGGCGGTTCTTGTGCACCTTGAGCGATCTTAGGAACTCTAGAGTGAGTCTCCTATATGATGGCCACCTTGCTTGGAACTTGTGGATGAGGCCATTCCCTTCCCCTGTGTTGCATAGTACCAAAAAATCCTCTAAAATCCCCAAAGTTTGTAGAGGAAGATTGATGGGGTATCTCGAGGGTGTCGTCTCCCTCGCCGACACTTTCTTCCACATAGCCTTATGCTCATCCGTCTTAAGGCTAATGTCGTAGTTCTTTGCATTCTCGGGCTTTCCTCTTGTTGTCATTGTCCTATATAAGAAAAATAAACTCTAAAAAGAGCACCAAATAGTAGACAAATAAGGGTTCCCCCAAACTTGCACTCAACTAAGCATACATCAAAAATCAACAAGGACATGCAATTTTGTATCAAATAAGCATCCTAAATTGTAGCATGTGATCATATAAAATAAAATCAACAACTTAGAACACAAACAATCCATCCTCCAACGTGAATTCATCCCCCATGTTGAGACGCATCAACAAAATCAACACAAATCAACAATCTCTATACTAATATGTATTGCAATTCATGAAACTAATAATAGCCTCACAATGCTATGAACATGATTGCAAAATATAAACACTTAAGAACAAGAGGGAATTCACCACCCTACGCAAAATCTAGCTATGAAAAACAATTATAATCATCATCAAACTCATCCCTCATACTAAAACATGCTTTTCCACGGAACAATTCATCAAGAAATAGCATACCTTGAGATAATTCAATTAAAACTCAGAAATTAAAAGTAGGATTCATACCTTGAGTTGGAGAGAATTGGACGATGAAAGCTTGAAACTTGTAATGGAAAGGGAGAATGAGAGTGTGGGTGTGTGAATTTTGTGATAATTTGTAGTTGGGGTCGTGTGCAAGAGAGAATTGGAGAAGATGGTGAAAAGAATAAGAGAAAATGGCGACCGCTGCGCGACGTGCAGCGACCGTTGCGCGTGTTGCGAAAACGGTGCATCCCTAGCAGGCCGCTGCGGCCCGTACAGGGTTCTTCAGGCCCGCCATAGGGCCCGGCCTGTTCCTGCACACTGAACAATCGGTAGCGACCGTCGTGGATTGTGCAGCGATCTCTAAGAGTTAATTTTATTTATTTATTTTTATGTGTGCACAGAAAATGCGCAAAAATCAAAGGAAAAAATAGAAAAACAAAACCAAAGGAAATTAAAGTAAAAACAAATTGAGTTTCCTTCCAACAAGCGCCTTTGTTTAAGGTCGTTGGCTTGACTTGAAGTGGCCCAACTAAGTGGGCGGATCAACGACTCTAGTGTTGAAAACTGCAAACGGGACTATTTTGTTGCAAATCTTTCTCGACCATTTGTATTTTCCATTCGAGTTCTTGATCACATAGACTTCGGGATCGACTAGAGTTTGGGACTTCTTCTTGTCCTTCTTCTTCTTCTTAGGCTTTTCTTGCAATGGAGGATTAGCATTCTTAGGTTTGTTCTTTTTAGGAACTTGAGGAAGAGTATGGACAATAAAAATAGAAGGGTTAGAAGAATCCTCCCCTTCTAATGGCCTAAAAGGCTTAGACGTATCGGTCATCATGACCGCCTTGCATTCACGCTCCATCTTGGCTTGTTGTGCCTCTTCATACTTAAGCATTTCACTCTCGATCTTGTAGGTGGAGCGGCTATAATCATCCCTAATCGTGATATCGTCTCTACCTATATCAATAACAGCTTTGCATGTGGCTAGAAAATCTCTGCCTAAGATTAGAGATACATTTTTGTCTACTTTCATATCAAGTATAATGAAGTCGGCAGGGAAGATAAAACCGTCTACCTTTACTGCTGCGAGGTGTGCGGCGGTCTGCCGGGCGTCGGGCAGTACCCAGATTTCACTCCGGAGGTGCTCCCTTTGTCCTTCTTTTGCTTGGCGACCCACTTCTTGTTTATGTCCGCCACTCGTGCTGGTTCCTTTGCCTTGTCTTCCTCAATCCTCTTGTGGACTTGTTCCATTTGAGTTTGAATGTTTAAGACGGCATTGGCAATTGGGCTTATTCCTTGCTTGAGGTTGTTCAACCTTGCCTCAACGACTCCAATCTTGGTGTCATTGGTCTTTCTATCTTGCAAGCACCTCCAAAATCTTCATAATTCCGTGGTCATACTTCTCCTCCTTCTTGATAGACTCAACTACTCCACCTTTGCTCACATTAAATCCTGCGGGGGTTGCAAGATATTATTATTAGAGTACGAAATGTTAGGATAAGGACGGTTCCCATTATAATTATTGAAATTACCGCCCCCTAGTTAGGGCGATAATTGTTGTTATAAGATCTGTTGGGGCTGTCCCCTTGTTGCACATAGTTGACATCTTCCATAGGAGGGGTAGGAGTGTTGGGTTTGGCGACTGCGATGACGGAGGTCGGTGGAACCGGATCCTCTTTTCTCGATGTATCAATTTGGTTAACCCGCACTTTGAGCTCGACCAATTCTTTCACAAAGGAGCTTTCTTCGGCCTCCTCTATTGCTGATACCCTTCTCGAGTTGTGCCTCTCTTTCGACCACCCTCTGTTGTTGGTGGCGAACTCTTCAATGACCGTCATGGCATCCGGTCCCGTCTTCCGCAAGAATCCTCCATTCGCGCCTGAATCCAACATAGCACAAATTTTTTCATTGAAACTATTATAAAGGATTCCTACTTGATGATCCATGGTGAAACTGTGGTTGGGACACTTGCGGAGGAGGGCTTTGAAACGAGCAAATGCCTCGTAGAGGGGCTCGTCGGGGCCTTGTATGAACTGGAAGATTTCGCTCTTGAGCTTTAAGATCGTGCCTGGCGGGTAATACTTGTCGAGGAAGGTAGCCACTATATCACTCCATGTGGAGACTTTTTCTGTGGGAACACACTCAAACCACTCTTTAGCAGAATCAATTAGAGAAAAGGGAAACAGTCTTACCCTTACGGCATCGTCGTCGACACCATTCAATTTCAGAGTGTTGGCGATTTTCTCAAACTTCGAGGGTGGCGTTGGAATTTGGATAAAGGGTATTCGCATCTCAAAATTGTTAGAATCAATGCGAGGGCATTCGGGAAAAGTAGTCATATTCCCGTGATTGAACATGTGCATCACGGGCACTATCTCCTTATCCTTCTTTTCCTGCGCCTCGCGGGCTGCCTTTTCTGCCTCTCTCTCATCCATCAACAGTTTGACCATGGCTTGAAGCCTCTCTATCTCCGTTCTGTCTGCCATTGATCCTTGCTCACTTCTTATTTTCCTTCGGGTCCTTTCAAGTTCGGGATCGAGCAGTTCTAAGATGTGCTTCCCAGAATGCGTTCGCATACACAACCTGAAAGAAACAAAAACAAAAATAAATTAAACTAAAAATTAAAAATAGAAAGCAATTAAAATCGAAAGTAGTAAAATTGTCTGTTTGAAGATATGAATCACTAAGTGAATGTATTCCCCGACAACGACGCTAAAAACTTGATGCACTTTTGTAACGACCCGCTAAGACGATATTATTAGAAACAATATTATTAGCTTGATTATCTATATAAGTGACTTTTATGCAATTAAATCAAAGCTACAATAGATTGTAGTTGTTGTTTGTTTTGACGTTAGGTGAGTGAATAGAATACGCAAATATATTTCACCTATTAGAATATAATAAATTTAAATAAATAAATAAATAAGATCCCAAAATCAAAATTTTAATGTCCAATACATCCAAAAAAAGGTCGAACAAAATTTAATCTATATATCCTGCATTCTAAGAAAATTGGGTACTTCAATGCAGACAGCCACGAACTTGAACCGATTATACCTACACCAAATTAAATGAACAAGTGAACAAATACTCAAATAATTACTTTAATAAACAAATAAAATATAAAAAAAAGAGAGAGGGCAGATCCTAGAGGATCGATCTTTTCAGACACATCATTAAATGTTGCATTTATAGATTGCAGTAGAAATCATCATCTTCTGACACAGATTGATATCATTACTGACAAAGAATATTGGTAGGAGATACATGCCTCCACTTGCTTCTTTCAAGTATATGTAAACATCTACAAATCATTTTTTTTGTCACTCACCCACATCACCATCACACACCCCATTTTTCGCTGCACACACCCCAACCCCACAAAGGATAGAAGATTCCGAGGAAGGATATTGCACACAATTGTAGGGTCAACACTACAGCCCAACACTTCACTTTCCACGTCAAAAAGGGAAACAACAAACATTTCCTTTCATTCATATATGTACAGGCATGCATATATGTATTTGGAAATAGAATCTGCCCCCACAAGTTTAACAACATACTGTATTTCACCATTAAGTCTTCCATATAGCAAGGCATATGTTCATAATTTACCAAATTCAGTAAATGGAAACCAAGTAGGATCCTACTGCCTTAAGAACTAGAAAGACGGAGAAAAAAACTTATCTCTATGAATCTGCCGAATTCCGGCAGCAAGCTCGGCAACCCAGAGACGACGAGGGCAACCCCCCTCCCCATATCCCTATGACTTTCAATAAAATCTTGACAAATCTACAAAGTTGAAACGCAAAACACATAAATGAAAGATTAAATCTTTTTAGAAGATAAAAAAAGAGAAAGAATTTAAATATTAACACTTACCTTCCAGGAGTTCGGCGAGGAGGCGGCGGCCAGGGCGCCGGGAAGCCGCTCCGGCGGTGCGAGACACGGAGGAGGCCGATGCCGCCGCCTGTGCATGCACAGTGGCGGCAGATTCGGGAGAGAAAGATGGAGCCGGAGGAGAGAAAGAAAGAGGGGGAGAGGAAGGAGGCGACGGAGGGGATCCGCAGCGGCGGTGGCAGATCGGGAGAGAGAGAGAGGGCGGCTGCGAGAGGCTGGAGAGGAAGAGAGAGAGAGAGGGAGAGAAGGGAGGAAGAGAGATGAGGGGGAGGAAGAACCACTGCCGGAGGTGGCGGTGGTGGCTGCAAGGTGTGAGGGGGAGAGACTGTTCATTTTGGAGAATGAGGGAGAAAGAAGAAGACTTAAGTATTTTAACGTAGGTTTTCTTTAAATGGGCTTAATGGTTGGGCTAGTATTTTTTTATTTACTTGGGCTAAAGAATTTAATGGTTTGGGGCTAGAATTTTAGTTTGTTTGGACTAAGGAGTGGAGTATATAATTTGAGCCCAACTCTTCTAATAATTGGGGCTGCAGTAAATAATTGAACGAAGGCCCGATTTTGAAATTTACTTATCTTTTGGGCCGAAAATATTAAGCAGTCCTAGACCAGTTTAGAAAATATTATCTTTTGGGAAGAAATCAAATTTCAGTAATCTAGCATGCGCCAAATTAATTATGGAAGAAGGAGCATCAAATAATATATGAGTTTTTAGGAATTTCTTAAAGAACAGTGAAAATGAAAAGGGCTTAATTGGGAGGCATACATGTTAGGTTTAGTATACTGAAAAGCATGTTCGAGTTCGCACGAATAGAATCTTGCTTGTGTACGAAAAAACTCTACAATTCACTTTTGACCCGATTCGGTATTATTCGAGCATTTCGCACGAATATAATCAGTATATTATTACATTATGTTTGCTTGTGCGTTTATAAGATGTTTTATAAACATTTAAATGCATAAGAAGTAAACGAAGCCTAAGTCTTTTGCTTAGTAGACTGGTTGTGGGCATCGTCCACTTTAAGGTAACTACAGTCGGTTATATGCAATGCTTTGCAAAAGAAAAAAGAAGAATTTCACAACCTAGATAGGCTTTGGCTACCTATCGTGAAAGGTTGCAATGTCAGTCCGATTATTTTTAAGCCTTATTGAAATAAGATGACGTTGGTGTGGTATATCACTGAATGGATCTAACAGCAAGACGTGTCTTTATGCTATCTACTGAAATACGAGGTCTTGATAAATATCTATTTCTTAATCATTGTACATTAGCATTGAGCATATGATATTGAGTATTTACTACTTTGACTTACCAAAGGTGCAGGTTTTTCGTCACCCAACGATCCAACTAATTGGGGGAGCCCATATCCAAAACCTTCCATAGATCCCTGACTGGGCCCAATATGAACTATTATAAATTGGAGAATAAAAGAGACAGAAAATACAATTTTTTTGATGAAAATTTCGTCCCTCACATATACAGTGTAGGGGACGAAAATTTCTCAGCTCTCCTCCGTGAGTTTTTCAGCTCCTCCTCCGTGAGAGAGTTCTGTCTTCTTTATTCGAGTCCTAGTATTTCAATAAGATCAGCCCATCCTGATGTCGGAATACAGTTCGGGACACCAGTCAAAAGATCCGTGGTCTAGTATTGAAGATCATCGTAGAGAAGGCGCGAGCAATCGACGATTCTTTGGAGAATCAAATCGGTAACTCTAAACCGTAGAATTCATGTTTAGGATTTATATTCTATGAGCATGAATTATTTGCGTTCTAGCATGCAATTCTGTATTAAAATGTGAATAGATTAATCCCGTAATCGGTCAAATAGATCCCGTGTCTGATTTATTTGTTTTGTACAAGTCTTCCGCTGTGCAAGGGGATTCAAACCCCAAAAATTGGTATGTTTTTGGCTCTGCTTATGTGGATTAATTTCATGTCGTGTGAATCGCTTGAATGCATGAGTTTCTTCGTTTTTGCGTTGTTTCGGTTTGTCGATAGCAATTAACGTGATGAACACGAAGAAAGAATCGCACATCATTAAATGTGCAAACCGCCACGTCTAGTGCAATTTGAAGCTAATTCCTAGATTGAATATTTGACATCGCGTATGGTGGAAACTTGTTCCAATATCATAATCATTACCTATAATGATTAGATCATAGAGTCCAAATTCATGGAATTAAAATTACGTAATAATCACGCGGTGATATCGCTGCGGACGGAGAGGACAGACCAGTAGGATACCGGAAGCGATGGCGGTCTGAGTGGGAGCCAATCGTGGGCGGTTCCTGGGCTCAAAAGACAGTGATGAATCCGCGAATTTCTGATGTTAGTAAAAGCTGGTAGAGAATGAAAACTACAACACACAGAATTTACGTGGTTCGATTTACTGAAGTAAATCTACGTCCACGGGAAGAAGGGAGGGCAAGATTGTATTGCTTGATCTGGGATTACAGCTTACAACACAGACTTGCTATATGATTTTATCTCTAGAGAGCTTAACCCTCTTCTATCTGATCTAAGTTCTATTTATATCTTGAACTAAGATCGTGGCTTGCATCACCACCCTAAGTCGTGGATGTCGTGTAGGTCATGGCCTAAGATCGTGGATGTAGCGTAGGTCATGGCCTACGATCGTGGCCTGAGTTGACACCACGTGGTAGTGGGTGTGTTGGACATCCTGTATGGGTCCACTAACTCCTTGTTCGGTCGAATACTGAGACCGAACTGCTTTGGTTGCCGATCTGAGAGTAGAGCTTGATGCCGACCTGAGAGCAGAGCTTGATAGGTTGGCTTTTACCGAGCTGTAGGCTGAGGCCGAACTCTTTGGTAATGCCGAACTCATACTCTTCCTTGGGCTTTGGGCTGATGGGCCGTCATTGCTGTTGGGCTTGTTTAGTACGCACCCCATCACTACCCCCCCCGAAAAGCGAAGTGAATCACTTCGGCGAAGCGAGTCACTTCGGCATTCTGGAAAAGGGTACGGGGGAGGCTGAAGTCAGGGGACGTGCCCTGCGCGTGACTGCATTAAATGCGGCATTAAATGCGACAGTAAAATCCGGCCGTCGAATCCTGAAAAGGTGGAATATGAAACGGTGCGATGATTTGAAATCTTTTCCAAATCTGATAAATACCGCCTTTCTTCATCATTTGAACACCTTTGCTATTGGCTTCTTCTGCACTCTCTATCTTTTGCGTGAAAAATTTCCTTCCGCTTTCAAAAATTTCCTCAGGATTTCTTCAAACTTTCAAAGAGTAAGAACCATGTCTGCTTCTTCTTCGTCTGAGTCTGGTAGCGGTAGAAAAGGGGGTAAGGGGTCTTCTAGCCGGAAAGAATCCGGGGAGAAGACCGTAGAGTATTTTCACAGTATCTTGAGTAAGGATACTGTGATATCCCTTTACGAAAAATACTCTTTTCCTGGGGGGAAGGCGGTGGTTCCCGACGATGATCATAGGGCTAACGACCCGCCGGAGGGTTATGCCACCGTTTACGAAGCCTGTTTAGAATGCGGGCTTCGTTTCCCTCTTCCCCCACCTTTTGTAGAGCTTCTTGATTTTTTTCAACTCCCTTTAGGTCAGGTGACTCCGAATTCTTGGAGGCACTTGTCGGCTTTTGCTGCCGAACTCCGTAGGTTAGATAAGGATCTGTCTCTGCGGGCAATCCTTAATTTTTTCCAATTTAAAAGGAAGGGATCTTGGTTTTACTTGATCCCCTTACAGCCTTTTAGGGCATTCTGCAAAACCAAGTGGCCGAAATGGCAAAACCGCTTCTTTTTTTATGATAGGACCGCGGCTCCTAGTTTTCCCTGGAGAGGGCCGAAGTCCGTTATCCGTCACCCTCGGCCTGAACCGTTGGACGAGCTCGATGGCGAGCTCAACAAGATTCCCATAGTTAGGAAACAATACACGGAGTCTGAGCTCGTCAAGGGCGACGTCGTGTTCGACATCTCGTCTTCGGACGAAGAGGCCGAGGGTGAGGATTTCTCTTTATCTTTATGCTCTACTGCTTTAGCGAAGAAAACTAACCTTGCTTTCTTGCTTTTTGGCAGTGTACATGCTGAATAAGGCTATCCGAAAGTCCTCCGAGCTTGTGGAGCCGGAGAGGCAGAGAGCCCCTCGCTCGGCGTCTGAAGCCGAGAAGGATCCGAAGAGGCAAAAAACCTCTTCTTCGGATCCGAAAGAGCCGGAGTCGTATTCGGCTAAAGGGAAGGGGAAATTTCATGAGTCCCCAAGAGTGCCGGGGAAAGACCTGGTCATCTCCGAGGTGGTTGCAGACATCCCGGAACACGTCCCTGAGCCTTTTCAATGGCCGACGAATTTTGTGGAGGTAAGCTTTCTGACTTGGCTTCTTTTCCACATTTTTTGATGGCCATTCTGTTGAGTTTTTTCCTTGTTCATCTTCAGAGAGCCAAGCTCGTCTCCGTGGAGCTCTCCAAAGCATCCCACGACTACGAGGAGATGCAGAAGGAGTTGCATCTTGCTCGTAGTCTGGCCGAACAGGCTGAGGCCAAATTTGAGAGGGCCCGAGCTGCTAGGATATCGGCTCAGGATGAAGCCCGGTCAGCCAAAAACCAGCTCATCATCCTGCAAGAGCAGACGAAGCACCGGGAGGCTCAGAAGGAGGCTGCCGCCGTGGCTGCCCAGGGGGAGGCTCTCCGTGTTTACACGGAGAAACTCTTTTTGAGCAGCCAGTTCTCGGCCTTTGTCGGTAGTCTGGTAAGGCTAATTACCGATAAGGGCGAGCAGGGGGCCGACGTCGTGCTGCCTCTGTACAGCCGAGAGATAGCAGCTCGGCTTCAGAATCTGCCGCTCCTTGAGGAGCTCGCTTCATCCTCGGTCCTGCTTTCTGCAGACCGAGTCCGGAGTTGTCGAGCTGATCGGGACGAGAACCTGGAGGCTATCTTTGCCTCCGTGGGACCCGTTTCACCCGCTTCGACTTACAACGGAGAGGGTGAGGCCGAGCCGCTGGAGCCGGAGGCCGAAGTCGAGCGGGCCGGGCATCCGGAGAAGGAAGCCGATCAGGAGGCGGAGGCGAGGCCGGCAGGACGCGAGGCCGAGGCTGAGGTAGCTCAGGAGAAAGAAGCTGAACCAGAGCGAGGAGCCGGAGACGAAGCTGGCGGAGTATGATTTCGTCTCCCTTCTCTTAGTCTGGTTTCTTCCTTGTAAAATGGCCTTGAAGCCCTCCTAGTGTAAAAAATTTTCCTTGTGAATGAAAAATTCTCTACACTTGTCTTCGTATAGCTTTTCGTACTCGCCTTTACTCCTGTTGCATTTTACTATCTGCTCGGTACAGCTGCCGAACTAATATAGTTGCTTTGTACTCAAGGAGATGGAGATACTTCACTGGAAACGGCTGTACTCTTCGGCTTTAGACGAAGCTGAGAAAAGAGCTATAGCCGATCAGACGAAGAATGACGAGCTTCTGGCTCGTTTAGTGAAGCTGGAGGCCGATAATAAGGACTTAGAGTCCGATAAGAAGGATCTGGAGGCCGAGCTGAATACGACCATTGCTGAGAGGACTGCGTACGAGGATTACATCCGTGTGCGCGGGGGAGTGACCATATCAGATGTTCAGAGTCGAGTTGACGAACTGTGGGAGGAATATCATGTACTCCGGAGGAACAATGCGCTGGAGAGCTCGGCTTGCCAACAAGTTGTGAAATCATTGCGGCGTTGGGCTTCTCGGTACAACATTGTTCTTTCTCGGCGCCCCTCCATAGAAAGATTCCTTCGGCATATCGTGCCAACAGATGCTCGCACTCCAGATCAAACCTCTGGTTCCCTTGTTCAAAATCCTACTCCCAGCCAACAACGAACTCCGGAACAGCCGGAAACGTCAAGACGAGAACGGGCTCAGGAGCAACCGGAATCGTCAAGACAGGGACGGACTGAAATTCGCCGAGGAGTTGTGACTATGAGCGAGCAAGATCAGCAGATGCTTATTGCAGAGACTCTTCATCGCCGAGGTGTTAGGACTTCTCGGGCTCGGGGAAGAGGCGTTGGGTCGAGGATAGCATCTCGTCGACCTGCTTATTCTTCATCTGCTCGGAACAACCGAACTCGGCTTCCAGAGGATTTTGCAGATAGGTGGCTTAACTTCAGCAACCCTGGACAGTAGAATAGTCCTTTGTAATAGCGTAACGCCATTTTGTAGGGTAGCTAAGTTGTATGCCGAACAAGATTTGAAAAATGAAATTTTGTTTTCGCTTCTAACACTGTATTTACAGCTTAGCGAAAAAATTTCATCGTACTCGTCCTCGGTCTTATGAAGTAAACTTCTTTGACCGGACTTGGGCCTTGGTCTTATGAAGTAAACTTCTTTGACCGGACTTGGTCCTTGGTCTGATGAAATAAACATCTTTGACCGGACTCGTCTTTGGTCTGATGAAATAAACATCTTTGACCGGACTCGTCTTTGGTCTGATGAAATAAACATCTTTGACCGGACTCGTCTTTGGTCTGATGAAATAAACATCTTTGACCGGACTCGTCTTTGATCTGATGAAATAAACATCTTTGACCGGACTCGTCTTTGGTCTGATGAAATAAACATCTTTGACCGGACTTGGTTTGTGTTCTAATTTGGCGATTTTTGTCGCCGGGATCGAACTTTCCCTTGTCCTAATTCGGCGAGTTTTATCGCGTGGATCGGACTTTCCCTGTTAACCGAAGTGGTCTTATGCAGTAAACCTCTTTGACTAGACATGGTCGTCCCCGGTCTTATGAGGTAAACTTCTTTGACCGAACTTGGTCGTCCTAATTCGGCGAGGTTTATCGCGTGGATCGGACTTTCCCTTATTGCAGTTCGTTTCAGACGAAGTGCTTGTTAAGCTGAATCGCGGTCTTGTATCCTCCTTGGAAGCTTGGACTCACAATCGTTGGCTTATTGCAGTTCGTTTCAGACGGACTGCTTGTTAAGCTGAATTGTGGTCCTATATCCTCCGTAGAAGCTTGGACTCACAATAGTCTTTAATAATCGATCTAAAAAGGAGATCAGTCTTTAAAGAACGATATACCTTGGTACCATTTGTAAGAGACGACAAGCACATAGAGACAAAACACATAGAGAAAAAATGAAAAGGACGAAGGAAAAAAACTTTAAACCCTTTTTTTTTAAAAAACGACAAGTAAAAGGTACAAGTAAGAAACAAACAAATAAAAACATATACCCCTATGACCGAACTAGACACGAGACGGACTGACCGGACTGTCTCTTACAAGTGGAACTTCTTGAGGTTGGAGATGTGCCATGTTCGGGGTACTTGTTCTCCTGACATGTGAGTCAATTTATAAGACCCTTTGCCGAGGACTTCTGACACCCGATATGGACCCTCCCATGTGGGTTCGAGTTTGCCCAGCTTTTCTGCTCGGCTTACTTCGTTGTTTCTCAAGACGAGATCTCCCACTTGAAATTGAAGCTTTTTCACCCTTTGGTTATAATACCGGGCTACTTGCTCCTTATACTTGGCTGCTTTTATGCACGCCAATTCTCTTCTTTCTTCGGCGAGATCTAGTTCTGCTCTCAGTCCGTCGTCATTCATTTCTGAGGAGAAATTTAGAGTTCGGGGACTGGGTACGCCGATCTCCACCGGAATTACGGCTTCAGTGCCGTACACCAGACTATACGGAGTTTCACCGTTGGAGGTTTTGGGTGTAGTTCGGTAGGACCATAGGACTTGAGGGAGATTTTCTACCCATTGTCCTTTGGCTTGTTCTAACCGAGCTTTTAACCCTTTCACCAGAATCCGGTTCGTTACTTCCGTTTGTCCGTTTGCTTGGGGATGGGAGACCGAAGTGAACCGCTGTTGAATGTTCAGCTCTTGGCACCAATTCTTGAACGTCTTGTCGGTGAACTGAGTCCCATTATCCGAGATGAGGATGTGGGGTATGCCAAATCGGCACACTATGTTCTTCCAGACGAAGTCCAATGCCTTTGAGCTCGTTATCGTAGCTAATGGTTCAGCCTCCACCCACTTCGTGAAGTAGTCCACGGCAACGATAAGGAATTTCATTTGCCGAGGAGCTTGAGGAAGTGGTCCCACTATGTCTATACCCCATTGCATGAAAGGCCAAGGGCTTTGCATAGTGTATAGATCGGTCTGCGGCATCCTTGGGACATTTGCATGAATTTGGCACTTCGTACACTTCTTGACGAGCTGCACTGCCTCTTGTACCATGGTTGGCCAATAATATCCCCATCTCAGAACTTTTGTAGCTAAAGCTCTGGCTCCGATGTGGCTACCGCACGATCCTTCATGAACTTCTCTGAGGATGTAGTCCGTCTCTTCTGGTCCTACGCACCGCAACAACGGCTGGAGGTAAGACTTTCTAAAGAGGACTCCTTCATGAAGTTCGTACCGAAGTGCTCGGCACGTGATCTTCCGAGCTTCTCTCTTATCCTCGGGCAATTGTCCTTGATCCAGATACCGCAAGATCGGCGTCATCCAGTTCGGCGAGCTGGATACTGAATGTACCTCGGCTTCATCAATGCTTCGATGCATTAATTCTTCCACCTTTGAGCTCGGATCTGAGGCCAACTTACTTAAGGTATCTGCTCGGCTATTTTCCGCTCTGGGAATGCGGATTATCCGAAAATAGGAGAAACTTCGGCTGATGCTTTGCGCTTTGTCCAAATACTTCTTCATTCTCTCGTCACGAGCTTCACTTGTACCCAACATGTGATTTACTATGACTTGTGAATCACAATGGACTTTGAGAGATTTGACGAGCAGACTTTGCGCTAACTGGAGTCCGGCCAGGAGGGCTTCGTACTCGGCTTCATTATTAGTAGTGGGGAATAGGAAACGAAGTGAGTAGGTTACCTCGTGTCCGTCGGGAGCGACAAGTAAAATACCAGCTCCACTTCCCATCTTGTTTGAAGCTCCATCTACGAATCCGCTCCAGCAGTCCGGCGGCTCTACTTCGGATTCCAAGGGCTGTGCTAGTTCGGCATTAGCAGAATTCTTCTGTTCGGCAATAACGGGAATTGCTTGATCGAACTTCGCTTCTGCAAGAAAATCCGCCAAGGCTTGTCCCTTGATGGCTTTCCGAGGTAGATATTCAATTGTGTGCTCTCCCAACTCTATAGCCCACTTGGCGATTCTGCCTGATGCTTCTGGTTTGGTCAACACTTGCCGAAGTGGCAGATCAGTTAAGACGCATACCTTGTGAGCATAGAAGTATGGCCGCAGTCTCCTTGCTGCATTTACTAATGCTAGAGCAATCTTTTCCAGAGGTTGATACCTGGTTTCTGGACCTCTTAATGCTCGGCTTGTAAAATAGATGGGAAGCTGCTTTAGGCCTTCTTCTCGTACAAGCACCGCGCTGATGGTTTGATCCGATGCCGCTAAGTATAAGAATATTACTTCGGCTTCGGTTGGAGCAGAGAGAATAGGAAGCTCGGCTAGGTAACTTTTGAGCTCGTCAAAGGCCTTTTTCTGCTCGGCTCCCCACTCGAACTTTGGTGCCTTTTTCAACACCTTGAAGAACGGCAGTTGCTTTTCGGCTGCTTGGGAAAGGAATCGATTCAGTGCGGCTAGACATCCGGTTAGCCTTTGCACGTCATGTATGGACTTCGGCATTGCCATGTTCTGAACGACTTGAACTTTTGAGGGGTTTGCCTTGAGTCCGTCCTTTGAAACCCAACAACCCAGAAACTTTCCCGAATCTACCAAAAAGGTACACTTTTGGGGATTAAGTTTGAGGTTGGCTTTCTTGAGCACGTTGAGAGTGGACTTGAGGTTGTGCTCGTACTCCGAAGTGCTTTTGCTTTTGACGACTATATCGTCAACATACACTTCGACCTCCTTTCCAATCAGGTGCCGAAAAAGCTTGTCTACCATCCTTTGATAAGTGGCTCCGGCATTCTTTAAACCGAATGGCATCTTTTTAAAAGCGAAAATGCCGAAATCAGTAATGAAGGCCGTTTTTGAAGCATCAATCTCATCCATTAAGACTTGGTGGTAGCCTTTGTATAAATCAAGAAAACAGAAAATTTCGAAGCCGATCAAAGCTCCTACTTTTTTATCTATGTTCGGAAGGGGATAGCAATCTTTGGGACAGTGCTTATTTAGATCGGTGAAATCTATGCACATCCGCCATCCTCCTTCCTTTTTCTTGATCATGACAGGATTGGCCACCCACGAAGGATACTTCACTTCGAATAACACATCCGCTCTCAGTAATTGGCGGACTTCGTCATGGATGACTTGATTTCTTTCTGCCGCAAAGAGTCTTTGCTTCTGTTTTATAGGCCGGACTGATGGATCAATATTTAACCGATGAGTGATTACCTCAGAGGGCACTCCGGTCATGTCCAACGGAGACCATGCAAAGACGTCTTTGTACTCCTTGAGGAGCTGGATGGTTTTTTCCCGAAGTAGAGGCGTTCCCGCGAAACCGATCTTGACCGTTCTGGATGGATCATCTTCGTATAACTGAACGGTCATTGAGTTCGGCTCTGGTGTGACTTCGGTAATTTCGCTTGCCTCTGACTCCGGCTGCTGTGATTGCTATGCTTGATGATGCCGATCTGATTGCTCGGCACTTTTAAGCGCAATATGCAGACACTCTTTTGCTCTCTTTTGATCACCTCGGATGACCGCTATCCCCCCTTTAGTGGGGAGCTTGATGGTGAGATGATAAGTAGAGCAAACGGCCCGAACTGCGTTGAGCCAGTCTCTTCCCAGGATGATGTTGTACGGAGACCGAGCTTTTACCACAAAGAACTCAATCATCGTACTGGAGCTAGTAGGCGCTTTCCCCACCGTGATCGGAAGGCTGATAATACCTTCAGGGCGGGTGTCCTCCTGGGCGAAGCTCTTCAGGGGAAGCGGAGCCGGACTGAGCCGAGCTGGGTCCACTTCTAGTTTGTCGAAGCACTCTTTAAAAAGAATGCTAACCGACGCTCCTGTATCCACAAACACCCTGTGGATTAGTTTGTTTGCCACTCCGGCTTGGATGACAATGGCGTCTTGGTGAGGAGAGATGGCCGGGACGGGATCAGCATCCGAGAACGTAATCACTTCGTCCTGCTTCAGCCTTTTATGCGTTGGCTCCTCTCGATTGGAGCCTCTGCGCTCTGACTTCAGGGACGACTTGGTCTTCTCGGCAGGGAGAGCGTCGATAGTCTGGATTACTCCATCATATTGCGGCTCGTCATCGTCTTCGGGATCCGGCTGCCTTTTCGGATCCTGAGGAGCGCAGTTCGCGCCTCTCTGCTTTTTATTCTTCTTTGACTGCTTGTTTTGGTATTTTTTCAATGTCCCTGCCTTCACAAGAACATCGATACCTGCAGCCAAGTTTCTGCACTCCTCGGTATCGTGACCGTGGTCTTGATGGTAGGAGCAGTAGTTATCCCGGGGTCGGCGCGCGGCTGATTTCGTCATCCGCTTTGGCTTTTCGAACAGGTCAGAGTGCAGTTCGAAAATTTCCGCTCTCGGCTTGTTCAGCGGTACGAACTGAGTGGGCGGCTTCTCGGGATTGAGACGGGGTCCCAATCTGTCTTGTACCGGAGCCTTTTGAATTCTTTCAAATGGAGTCCGGCGAGGATGCCCCTGATCGCTATGATCGGGCTTCCTTCTGTCTCCTCGGGACGATGAGCTGTCTAACGACCGTTTGCGACGGTCTGCCTCATCGGCCCGGGAGTACTGGTCCGCAATGTCCCACATTTCCTGAGCTGTCTGCGGACCGCACTCAACGAGCTTCCTGTAGAGAGCTCCGGGCAGGATTCCATTTTGGAATGCCGAGATGACAAGCAGATCGTTGAGATCGTCTACTTGCAGGCATTCCTTGTGGAATCTTGTCATAAAGTCGCTGATTTTTTCGTCGCGACCTTGACGAATGGAAAGCAGCTGAGCCGAAGTGATTCGGGCTTCCGCTTTCTGAAAGAACCTCCTGTGGAAGGCATCCATTAGATCTCGGTAAGATCTGATGCTGCCCTGGGGGAGGCTATCGAACCACCTTCTCGCGTTCCCGATGAGCAGCTCGGGAAACAGCTTGCACATGTGGACCTCGTTGAGACCCTGGTTCGCCATGTTATATTGATAGCGCCCCAAGAAATCGTGAGGGTCCACGAGCCCGTCGTAAGTCATCGACGGAGTTCGGTAGTTCTGTGGTAGGGGAGTTCGGGTGATATCGTCCGAGAACGGAGTCCTCAATGCTCCGTACACGGCGAACCCGACATTTCTTCGGTATGGAGGAGATGGAGTTCTCCTGTGATTCCGGTACCGAGGATTCTTTCTCCTGGAAGACATGACACTACTGCGGTAGTGACTGTCTCGTATGGAGGGAGAGGGAGAATCCGCCGTTTTCGTCTCCGGCTGCTTTTGGCTTTTTTGCAGGAAGGTTAAGAATTCCTCCTGCTTTTCAGCCAAAAACAGCTTGACAGCCTCGTTCAAATCGGGCTGCTGGGAAGACTCAGTGGGACGATTTTTGGAGCGGCTTGTTCCTCCGCCATGAGAACTGGTGGTGGATTTATCCCTAGGCTGTTTTCCAGACCTATGGGATGGATTGGCTTCCTCCTGGTTCTCACGGGCAGGAATACGGGTACTCTGCGATCTGGTATGCATTTTTTGGGTGGAAAAAATGGTCAAAAATTCGCTTTATCACAAATTTGGTTCTCTGCTTCCCACAGACGGCGCCAGTGATGAATCCGCGAATTTCTGATGTTAGTAAAAGCTGGTAGAGAATGAAAACTACAACACACAGAATTTACGTGGTTCGATTTACTGAAGTAAATCTACGTCCACGGGAAGAAGGGAGGGCAAGATTGTATTGCTTGATCTGGGATTACAGCTTACAACACAGACTTGCTATATGATTTTATCTCTAGAGAGCTTAACCCTCTTCTATCTGATCTAAGTTCTATTTATATCTTGAACTAAGATCGTGGCTTGCATCACCACCCTAAGTCGTGGATGTCGTGTAGGTCATGGCCTAAGATCGTGGATGTAGCGTAGGTCATGGCCTACGATCGTGGCCTGAGTTGACACCACGTGGTAGTGGGTGTGTTGGACATCCTGTATGGGTCCACTAACTCCTTGTTCGGTCGAATACTGAGACCGAACTGCTTTGGTTGCCGATCTGAGAGTAGAGCTTGATGCCGACCTGAGAGCAGAGCTTGATAGGTTGGCTTTTACCGAGCTGTAGGCTGAGGCCGAACTCTTTGGTAATGCCGAACTCATACTCTTCCTTGGGCTTTGGGCTGATGGGCCGTCATTGCTGTTGGGCTTGTTTAGTACGCACCCCATCAACAGCGCCCTTCGTGAGTGAGCAGCAGGGGTCGGAGAAGGCTGGCAGTCCTCGTCCACAGTCAGCAACACCGGAGTTGCAGCGACACAGCGGCAACAACGTTGGAGATGTCGCAGCAGCAGCAACGGTGGTTTTTGCAAGACGACAGCACCGGAGGCATAGCAGCGGTGATGAGCACGACGCTGCAGTAACGACAGCGTCGTCGTCACGCAGGATGGAGTCCAGCGAGGCACAGCGAGCGACGTCGACGCAGCAGCGTCGGAGGCGTCAGGCTCGTCGAACTCACGAGACGAGTGGGAGCCCAGCGGCGGCTGTGGTTCAGTGGTAGTGCGTTTGCGCAAGATTAGGGTTTACCCTATGCGTGACGCTCGCGCGGGTGGAACCCGCGCGACGTCGCATCGCCTCGTCCCGTGACTTCGCTTTCCAAATTTTGATTAGGGTTTTCAAATCCTTGGATTCAATTTTAGAAATAATTCAAGATAAATATGGAAATAAAATTTGAATATATCTTTTGTGGATTTTATATATTATATTAGATTTGATTATGAATTAAATCATGGATTAATTAGATTTTTTTCCTTATTTAATGGATTATATGAATTTTATTCCTAGATGAATCCTAGTTATATTTGGAAAATAATAATCTAATTTTTTTTATCTATATCCTATGGATTTATATGGATTTATTCCTAGACAAATCCTAGTTGGATTTAGATAATGAAAATATTATTTTATTCTTATCCTATGAATTGATATGAATTTATTCATATATGAGTTCTAGATGGATTTTGATAATGATAACATAATATTTTATTCTCATTTTATAGATTTATATGGATTTGTTCCTAGATAAATCTAGGATAGATTTGAATAATTATAATATAATTTTATCTAATTCTATGAATTTATATGGATTTACTCCAAGAATAAATCCTAGACGGATTACGATTAATATTTATATTAATTTATTTTATCCTATGGCTTTGAATAGATTAATTCTATTAAGACAAATCTTAGATGGATTAAAATAAGCATTAATCCAAGTTATCCTTATCTTTTAGATTTATATCGTAGATAGATTAGGATAAGGATGATATATAAGAAAATCCTTATTTAATTGGATTTAGATAAAATTATTTATCTAAGAAATCCTAAGTAATGTTTGATATATTCTAGATGTCTATTCTAAAAAGAAATAAGATTTGTATAAATCTTGTTTGATTGGATTTTATTTATCGTATGGATTATGATGGAATCGTTTCTATCTAGTAATATCCTAGAAAGATTTAAATAATGATAATCCTATATCAACGTTATCTTGAATTGAAGGATTTGATTTTACCGGAATAAAATCTAGAATAATCCTAAATGGATTTAGATAGCTAACACTATCTTGATAAATCCTAAATGAATTTGGATAATTATTATCCAAGATAAATCTTAAATAATTTCCGTTAATTATCCAGCGTGCTTAAATGCCATGCATTAAATGGAGTTATTTGTTTATTTGGTGTTTATCTATTTTAAGTGGATTATCTGCCTTATTTGCTTATGTGATAATTATGCAAAAACCATATAAAATTCTAAGCGATAATTACAACAAGTGCGTTGTATATGGTCTCCATCAATTGGTCTGCAATTTATGAAGCTTTTTTTTTTAATATTATCGCCACCTGCTCTGTGGGGACAATAATCCTAAAAAATAGCGAGTTCATGAGGGCGGACTTCTCAAAATAAATAGTATGAACTAGAATGTGGTTTCCAATATTATCGCCACCTGCTATGTGGGAACAATAATCCTAAGAAACTGCGAGATTCAGAAGTTCACACAGAATTTATGAGATAGCTTGATCTTGTTAGCAGCACATGAGCATTGTTATGGGAGTGTGTTGTAGAAATGAGACTCTGTAATGCTAAATTCGGTGGTCTTGCTTAGGGCAACATTAGGCGGCCATGCCACTCTGTGGTCTCTGGAATATTCGTCGGTGAAGTGCGTGGTTTGCGTGTGTGGTGAAAATGCGATGTGCTAGGTCGAGATGCCAGGTCCTATGAATCCACTAGATCACTTGGTCTAGGAACTCAATAGAACACGGAATGCTCTGTCGTTGGACACACTAGCTCCCCTTCAAAGATCCCTCAACCCGAATACTATGATTTAGTATAGAGAAGTAGGGGTCGATCCCACGAAGATGGACACGTAAGAAAGCATTTAGAGACTCTTGACAAAAGCGGCTGCTGCCACGCAAACAGGGTTGAGGTATTACTACTACTAGACCTAGGCAGGAAATGTAAACACTAGACCTAGAAAACTGTAAACATGCTGAGATCAAACATCATCAAGACTTCGGTATATTAAATTCACTTACTAGACCGTGTAAACGACTACCTAATTTAGTTAGACAGGAAACAACTAACAGTAGGGACCATGACCCAGAAATAGCAAGAACGGCAGAAAAGCTGCAAATAACTAACTGAGCATTTAACTAACACAGCATGCATTTCTTCAACGGGATTAAACACGAGAATGAAAGAAACAGAGCACATACCCAGATTCGAACAGAATGTAAAAGTTTGGTCGTCGAAAACTTACGACTAACCGGAAATAACTCAGATCTACATATACTAGACGAAGCGAAATGAAAACACGAAGATTAGGCATTAAAATAAACCAACTCTGCTCAGATCTCACGTCGAACGCTTAATCCACTCCGGATCCAAGCAATCCGAAACCAACAACAACTAGATTCCACTCCAAACTTCCGATCTAACAGATCTACTCCGATCAACATCAAATTTAAACGTTTCCACAATCAAAACTACAAAACTAAATTCAGACCTCCGATTCATTCACCAACAAACTCCGATCACTCCGATTCAGCCATTACTCTGCACAGATTCAATAAACAATTGCGAAACGCATCCAAAACAAGCAAGCTAGCTCAAAACTCCAGAAAATCACAACAGCAAAATCAGACATCGACATAACAGAAAATTAAACTTGCATAAAACACGGAAATAGTCAATAAAACAGAATGCCGAACTTCGAACAACGAAGCTCGGTAAAAACCACAAAATGCAAGAAAAGTAAACGGGAACTTGTTTCTTCGCCCTCAACAGGACGGTGTTACAACCCAACTTGAAACGAGAAAGCCGAAAGTGAACCCCAGCGCGGAACCCCCTGAATTTCCCTCTAAAAACCCAAGTGTATAGAAAAGTGAACTAGCTGCCGACTGTTAGTGAGGTCTCCCCCGAGAAGATCCCTCCAGAATGCATGCAACCTTCCTTTTATAGACACAGACATAATCTTCTAGAACCTTCGTAGAAATCTCCATTCTACCCTTCAGTTCTGAGATTTACTCCGTCTTGCAATTTCTTTCACAATGTTCACTTATTCGCCAGTTTCCTCGGGCGTGTAATTGCCTCCTTTTCCTGGACCTGTCGAATTTCTTCTATACACCTGGCTTAAAACATGTGTTAGACCGAGCAAATTCACAAATTTATCCCCTAGACCTATGCATAAAATTAGCCTTATCAAACTGCTCACACTTAAACCATACTTGTCCTCAAGCATGAAAGACAAGAAAAAGAATAAGGCGAATTTCAATGCACGGTCCCCAAGAACGACTCTACAAACAATACACTAACACAAAACAGACTCCTAGACCTAGACAACTACAGACTCATAAAAGAAGACAACACACAATAAGAAACAACAGACAAGCATGAACTAGTTTCAACTTTTAGGCGACTGTCCCCACAAGCTTAAGTTCTCTCCGATCGTCTACAGTATTAAAATCCTCCCCCTTCCTTCTTCTACCTAAACGGTCCGTCAGTTCGTCAAGATAGCCTATGATTTCCCAGCGGTTAGGTTCGCTCGATCACTCATTCCTCACCAGGGATGTTAGGATCGAAACGCTACAAAGTTAAAGTTATACCACTGATGCGTCGGGTTATGAGAGTTTTCTCCTTTCCATCGTATCCCGATTTTTCTATATTTTTTTTCATTCCTGGGTCAGGTAATTATCACTTCCTGCCCTTGGGTAATTAATCTTCTTTTTCCCCTTTTTTTCCCTGGACTTCGTCCAGCTTATACCTCCGATTTGTTATTTTATTCCTCCCCTGGACTTTGTCCAGCTTATACCTCCTTTTCCTGGACTTCGTCCAGCTTGTACCACCAGTTCTGGACTTCGTCCAGCTTATTCCTCCATAACCATTTTTTTCTCCTTTAGACTCTACTCCGTAAGCATCAAGTGGCAACCCATTTTTTCATGTTAGCTCAAAATGTTTAGGCTTATAACTCGCTTTTATAGTAGGGCTGCACAACTAAGTTATCTAAGGCATTTTCTATCGTCCTTACTTCATTCAGACCGCTTTTAGTTTATTAAGGAAAAAGGCATCAAAGTTGACGTGTATCCTTTCTTCAATCGCTCTCACTAAGGGAATTCTTTGCCTTATTATATCCACTAGCAAAAACTAACAAAAACAAAAACTGCAATTACTCCCCCCCTCCCGCTTCACTCAAGCTTGTCCCCAAGCTATCCTAGTGAAGGGGGGAAATAGGGAAGTAAGAACAACACTATACAGACCAAACAACACAAAACAAACAAACAACATACTTCTCACACTTAGACCGTACACCGGGCTAAGTGGGAGAAATCATAACAAACAAAACCAAAACATGCAAAAACAGAACAACCCCGTCTCACACTTAGACCACGGAGTGGGCTAAGTGTGGGAAGTTGCAACACGTATATACAGAACAGAGCATGCTGGCACAGATAAACGCAAACAGAAAACGAAAAAAATTAAAAGATGAAAAGTAAATGTTACTTGGTTTGGGGGGAATCAATTAGGGGTCTTTCTTCTTTGCCGGAGATTCCGACGTCTCCTTCTCTGTCTCACTCGGTCTGGGGACTTTCTTCTTCACGATCAACGGTCTAGTGGAGGATGGGGTAGTCAAGGGCTTCGATGCCTGTAGGTGTTTCGGAATAGCTACACTTCCTGGACCCGGTGATTTGGAACCGCTGCCAGGTCCAGAAAGTGACTCTGGTGCATCAGGGAATCTCTCACGAAACCACTTTGCCAACATCATCATTAGCGAGACGCCCTTCGCTATCCTCTCAGTGTGCTTAGACGATGTGGCCACAAGATCATTAATGCGCCCCTTGAGGGCCACGATTTCCTCCCTGACTCGCCCTACTTCCATTCTGACTTCAGTTACCTCCTTCCTTATTTTCTCTACCTCGACACTGTCCTTTTTATTACCCCATAGGGTCACAATCCCCTCCAGAACCATCTTAATTTCGGATCGCATCTATCCCACCTCCTGTCTCATTTCTTCAACTCTGATCTTAGCACCTGCCTCCACACTCGCCGTTTGCTGCTTCACCGGAACTTCTGACCCGCCAACCTCGTAAAAACATACCTCCTTTCCATGCATATATAGGAGCCCCTTGTTGAAGAAATAATTCATATTGAAAACTTCCGGGGGTAGGCACATCTCCACTCCTCGGCAGGCTTTATGGACTTTCAAGATCACGTTGCGCTGCAAATAAGCCCCTAGGAGATGACATGTGTATAAATGCCTGGAAGGGTTGGCAGTTACCTGGTGGCAAGCCTGGGAAAGCCAATAGCCAAGATGAACACGGACCCCCTTGGCCATACACCAAGTAAAATAAAGGTCGGGGGTTGTCAAGGCGTTGTTGGCGGTGCCCATCAGATTATAACTAATAAATGTCTGGGCAAATCGCAGGATTCTGTTCTCGATGTGGTGGGCTTTCGAAAAGCTGGTCTTAAACTGACCCACCCTTGGGTGGGTAACAAACTGCCAAGCACTCTGTGGCTTGAAACCGGGTGTAGACTTAGGCGGTCCTACCATTCTCTCATTCCATAAACCTTCGTCGTCCTGTGTACGTGTCAGCAAACCCATCCGGAGAGTCCACTCTCTGATGCTCATCACGTGCTCTTCATTGAAGAGGCGAAAGTTAATGGAGTCAGCATCCAAGTCAGTGGTGGACTTAAACCAGAAGGTCGAAAAGAATTCTCGTGCCAAGGCGATCGGAACCTCGAAGGTGCTGTGCTTGAGCAGCCAGTCAAATCCGATTGCCTCTATGTACTCCCGAAATTCGTTGTTGGATGCAATCTCCTTGAGCTCCTCTGGGTCATACATCTTCCCGGACTTAGCATACTTTCCCACGGCGCTCTTCTCTTTGTACGTTGCGGCACGTTTTGGGTCAGTGAACTTCCTCACAGCGTCCAGCAATTCCTTGGTGATCCAGATTTCTATAGGCTCGAAATTGAGCTCCTCTTCTTGTTCCTCGTCGGAATCACTGGACCTAGCAGGGCTTTCGGATCCAGCAGCTATGGTACCTTAGCAGGTGGAGGAAGAGAGGGTTCAACGGACTTCCCTTTTGCTTTCTTGGTCGAGAAAGGAGCAATCTGTTTTCCCTTCCTCTTTCTCTCGGTCGCATGGTGGCTTTCCTCCTCTTCTTTCTCTCCACTGCTAGGTCTGGGAGAGTTTGCCTGCTCAGGGGCTGCGGTTGCTAGACCCAGCGATCCTTCCTCCGTTTGCTGGACGGATTCGTCAATCTCATCAATCAAGCTCCGACGAGCTTGCCTCTTTACTTCCCTTGCACTTATCGGCGAAACAGTCCCCTCTGGAACATCGATCAGATCTACCAACAAATTCATCCTGTCGCCGGCGGGCTCCTGTACATTTTCAGAAATGAGGGCTTCTCCCTCCTCATTCAACAAAGGGGTTGCCCCCGTGATGTAGATAGGGGTTTCTACCCCAACCAACTCTTCCTCATCCTGGGACTTAGTATCCACAGCTTTTTCAGGGGTTTTCCCCTCACTTACATTCTCAGAAACATGGGCCTTACTGCCCCCAAAAACTTCCAGGGTTTCCCCCTCCACAGCCTTCTCGAAAATTAGGGCTTCATCGCCCTCCGAAACACTCACACAAACACCAGGGGTTTCCCCCTCTTCGAATTTCTCAGCAACAGGGGTTTCCCCCTCAGTAATACTATCAGGCAAAACAGCAGACAGATCCACACTCACAGATGTACCTAGTTTTCTTTCCCAACAAAATCCACAGCAGCTATAACAGGGTTCACCCCCTCAGAGACAACAGCTTCTTTATCAGACAAAACAAGGGTTTCCCCCTCAACGAACGAATCTAACCTTGGTTCGCTTACAGCCAACAGTTCCAACCCCGCTGCCAGATCTGCCTCCTCTCCTCGTATGTCTGCGGTGGTTGTTTCTGCGACGGTATTGTAATAGCCGAGACTTAGATTCTCGAGAGATATGAAATAAAATGCTAGAGTTTTATAAAGAATGAATGAGTATTTTATTTCTCGAATAAGAGTATAAATACAAATTCCAGAATTTCAAAGCTAATGAATTACAAGATGTAAGAAAGAAATAAAAATGCCAACTAACATCGAACTCGTCGTACATGTTAGGAAGTAAGTCGAACTATACTATTACATGGTTGAAGCCCTAGCAACTATGTCGATTTTTCATCGATAGGTCGCCTCGGCCCAGATTTCAAAAAGCCCGAATGGGCGAGACATTAAGAGAGCACCCTTTGCTCTGCTAGCCACGCGACGTTACTCAGATCCAGAAAGAACGGGCTACAATCAACCGAGAGGGAGTAGACATGAATTCAACCAAAATCTGCAAAAGTCTGTAGGGATCTGCCTGTACCTAAGGCTGCACCGAGGCAGCCCAGTCTAACCACCCGCAGCAGCCACCTGCACTCCAGCTGGTACCTGCGAAAGGGGTACACAATTTCAGTGAGTGTGCAGTTACAAATGGGAGCAAAAAAAAGCACCCTGCAAGCGGATAGTAAAAGAGGCTGCAACGCCAATAAATGCACAAGTACACTCCTGCATTTCTGCAGAGTGCAACGACCACTATAAATTCACGAGTACACCACCAAGAAACACCAGAATCAGTTGGGAAAGAAGCCAAAATTCCGAGTACATGCTCTGCAAAACCACAGAATGCCAGCCGGTTTTGCCTAAGACTCCCTTATTCCAGCCACGCAACAAACTTAGCAGCTTTCAGTTACAAGCTGTGCATAAATATACCAAACCCCTTCGGTTCCCCCTCCAACACCCCACAAATTACTCACTAAGTGGAGCAGCAAGTGGAGGAGTGAGGGAGGTCAAGGCAGAAGTAGTGAGTGGAAGTGAGGAAAAACCGAGGCAGAGGGAAAGAAGCCGAGTCAAAGACAGCAATCTCAAAACATTCTCAGTAAGTACACAACACCCTCTCATAGCAATAGAACATATGGATATGCTCATGGTAGAGAAACTTAAGCAGCATAATAGACCTCTAGCGCATAGCATGCTCAAGATGAGGAAGATTAAATCAAATCCCAACTATAACACCATCGTTCGAACATAGTAAATCTACTACCAGAACATAGACAGAATGAGAACTTAGCTCCTGCCGAGTAGAACCCTTAACATAAGCTAAGTAATAAAGGAAGAGACTTAGCTATAAAGGTTCGTCGGAGATGGCAGCACCGACTGCGGAACAGTGAACACCCGACGTCAGAGTAGCACGTGCGGAGGGGAGTCGAGGCTGCAGGTGATCCCCGACGCGCCGACGGCAGTTGTGGGATGATCGAGCGGCGAATACCCTAGCTGGAGCCTAGGCCGACGCGTTCAACACTCCGTCGCCTTCACGGCAGTGGCTGGACGAGCAGCTTGGGGTGAGCGACGGACGACGTTCGTCTGGAGGGGGAGTCGACTGCGAAGCCGACGGGTGCAACGACGGCGATTTGGCATCGCGACAGCAGCGATGCTGCCGAGAGAGGGCGAGAGATCCTCTGATGCCGAATCGTCCCTCGCCGGAGATAGAGGCGGGCGTGATGGACTGTGATGTCGACAAAGAACATGGAATGGGTGGAGGCTAGGGTTTCCCGTCGCAATCCCTTCAGTTTTGGGAAAAGTTCAAAAATGAAAGAGAGAAACGGAGGAAGAAGGAGCTGACCCCGATTCCTCACACACCGGCGAGGAGTGCCGAAGATGGCGGGGTGCGCAATCACCGAGAGGAAGGAGAGAATGGGGGCTAGGGTTCCTCATTCTCAATTTTGGGAATTTCAGAAAGAAGAAGAGGGTGTGAATGAGAGGGAGACCGATGGGTGTTAGGGAGTATGGTATCCTTGGGCCAGAAATATTACTTTTACTAATTGGGCCATTAGATAAATCCTCTTGGGCCTCAGATTTATTTAAAACATGGAAGAGGGAGAAGAATGAGCCAAGTAATTTATCAGGGCCGAAAATTTAATGGTCTAGGCCAGATTAAATAAATTCCCTAACTGGACCCGAAATTGAGTTGAAGCCATTTCCTTAGATCAATTTTAAGAATTTATGGAGTTAATTCTCTAAGCTACGGAAGGAACGAAATGTTAAACCGTATGGGATAGCTTTATGAACAATAATTAAAGCTGACTTTAATAGCCACAAGAAGTGTTTTAAAAAATACTTAAGACAATGCGGGAAATGATAATACCCGAACAGTTCGGCCAGTTCCGAATAATCGCCGATTTAATTAAAGAATTTAGATCTCTAAGATTTAGAATGAAAGAGATAAAATAAAAGAGCACACGCTTAGACATGCTTTCATGCAAGATACACAATTATTTAAAGCCTAATTTAGGTATATTAAATTTTGTAAAGGAACATCGTCGCTCGACGCGTAATCTCAGGACAGGAAAGCACCCGTTTTGCCAGAGTTTAAGTAATTGAGGTGGGTTTTCTTCCCTTTAAGAATTTATGAGGAAAAGCATGAATATTTTTCAATGAGTTGTCATGCCATGTTTTGTTTTGTGGTTGCCTATCTGTTAAATCGAATTCGGGTCCCGGTAGGTCAGTAAATCCTACTCGGACTAGTGTACACATAGGGACCGTGAGCTAGCGCCAGGTTGGCCGGCCCAGTGGTAGTGGAATGTGGCCACATTCCCGATTCAAGCAGCTGATATGGCATATCATCAAAAGTTTAAATGACTACAGTCTATTTCAGAAAGAAATAACAGATTTTAGTGGTCGGGACTTGTTTTCAGAAAAACCCCGCATTTACTCAGCTTGGCTGACAACTAAAAGAAAACAGTTTTCTGCATAAGCCCACTGAGTATATCAAGTACTCAGCCCTGCATATTGTTTTCCTTAATGTGCAGGTTGATCAGTCGAAGCAGAGGAGGTGTTGGGACAGAAGGCTAAATAAGTAGGAAGATAGCTGGTGTGGTATGTCTTCATACATATTACATCTGTCTTGGTACTCTTCCATTGCGCAAATTTAGAACTTGCTTTTAGCAAAGACAGTTGTTCCGTAACTACTCTGATTCAGTATAATTTGTACCCTCAACATATTTCAGACAATGTTTCCCTTTGATTTAAGAATCTTGATGAGTTGAGACAGTTTCAGTAAGTTTTAGTCGCGATATAGCTACACTTTCTTTGACTAGGGAGATGTGGTCGTGACAGAGTGGTATCAGAGCACCTTTCTTTCGCTCTGACCCAAGAACCTTCCTTCTAAGCCTCAGTCCAGAACAATAGTACTAGGAAGTGAACAGAATGATGAGTAAAAGATCCCAACACCTCAGCTCGGCACGATCAACCGCACCAAAAACAGGGGTCGACGCCCGCTCGTCCAAAAAAAGAGTTTTAAAGAAAGAAAATATTTTTCGTTTTGAGAAGGAAAATGAAATTTTCTAAGTTTTCAAGAAAAAGAAAGGAATTTTTACAGCCCTAAGTGGGAACAAAAATGTTGATTTGAAATGTTTGCAAGATGCAACGTTATAGCTGATACTTTGCATGAGATATGCTTAATGTATCTGTGATTTATGTTCAAAGAGCTTGACATGAATGTATAGATGTCATGTGGACTACGTATGCGAACCTAGAGTGCTTTAGAAAAGTACCTTAGGTGAGACACATACGACCAAGTACTAGCAGAACGAGAATTTTTACCGCCTTCCAGGGTGATGAGACCAATTAACACCCATCAGTTTGGGTAAGCTTCTAATTCCAAGGAATTATGAGAAAGAAAAGACGAACCAGAAAGTACTATTGTACTACTTATAGACAGCAATTAAAGGAAGTCCATTCCTTTAAGCACACAGATAGTATACATAAATATATGTATACTAGATGATGAACCAAGAAGTTCCTAGTGTCTTTACAAAGACCAAGTCATAACGAAAATAGTGTACTTTCAAGCCTGTTCGGGAGATGCATCCCTACACGGAAAGAGATCGTACCCAAGATCTAGTAAAGTGATCTGATCTGGCGTAACAGGCCCCAGCATGCTGTGAAGCACGATGGAGAATGTAATGTCTTACAAGAATCAGCGTTCTAAGTTATCAAGAACAATAGGAAAGTATGACCACCAGCTGCGGTTATCAGTTAAACAGCACGAGAAACCCCATCTTGTAATGTATGGTTTCCTAGAACGCGTTATTCAAGTCAGAGCTCCACAAGAACAAACAAAGAAGTGTCACATAACTAGATCCGATGATTATAATCAATAGTACTTACTTGGATTCCCAATGAGATCCCTTCTAAGAGTCCTTTCAAAGGACAGTACCCCGTCTATTCAGACTTTAGCTTGACTCGCAAGTAACATGTCAGTATTCCTTTTTCTATGCGAGATCTGACACATTTCCAGTTTATGGACTGCAGTCCTTTGACTCATCGTTCATAAAGAGTAAAGTTTTGACTGTGTAAGCTCCGGTCATAAATTCTAAAGTTGTTTTTATCTATTACCTTCAGAATAAGCTTATTCTTCAGACATCGTCTATGGAGACTTCTGATTGACTCACGTTTTGCAAGTAGTACGCCACTTTCATTCTTTCACGAAAGCGGTGACCCAGTTTTAGTTCCCAAATTTGGGATACTTTTATGTTTCAAGCATCGTTATTTGTTGTTGTCTCCTTTGAGCCACAATATAGGGGATCCATATCCCGATTTCTTGGACTCGTGCAATGAAATTTCATTCTTATGATGCTTACAGTTCTGACCCCCAGAATGGTCACGCCTTTTAAATATTTTCTCAACGCGTTTCATATTGTGTTGGAACTCTTGTTCACCTCCCTATTTTGAAACTGTGTTTTAGCAATATTTTCCCTACAGAGGTGAAATTATTCTATCTCAGTTCCAGTACATGTATTATTCCTAGTCTTGGAATTTTTTTCAGCAGTTTGAAGTTAAGGCAAGCATATTGCACTTTTTCCTGACGAGCTTGGCCTAGCTGATTATTCTCAATAGTTCATTTCAGTGTATTGCCTTAATGAACCTATGAAATCATTGATGTGATTTTGTTATTCCATATCAAGATGCCTTTGAAGCATGATCAATGTTCCTTCATTGCAATCGCCTACGTTTTTAAATTTTTTCGCGGTTGATCATTTTAGACAGTGACATGTTTGAACCACTATCCTTGATGCTCAGATCCTTTCAATTTGATTGGACAATTGTACTTTCCTAGTTGGCAGCTTACTATGGAAATTACAGTTAGTTCATTTCCATCCAGTTTTCATGACCTCTCTCATGATTATTTCTAGTTGAGCCCAGTTGAACTTCTATGAGTTCAACTTCTATGAGTTCATTTGAAACCAGTTGAGCCCATAGTTCTTTGAATGGACAAGATAAGCTCCATTGAACTCAGTACTTGACTTCAAGGGCGAATATCGACGAAAATTCATATGAGTTTCAGTAAGTTTTAGTCGCGATATAGCTACACTTTCTTTGACTAGGGAGATGTGGTCGTGACAGGTATGAACGGCCTCTGGTTGGGGTGGTGAAGCCCCTGAAATATTTGGTGGTGGTGGTGCGGCAGATGTTGAACCGCCTGTGCGGTCTGTTCCATCATGGTGGTGAACATAGCGAATGCTTTCATCGCTTCTTCCGGCCCCCCAAGCTTTTGCAATAGGTCGGCCATGAACGCCGCTGCGTTAGAATCGCCGGATCCTGAAATGCTTCCTGTGTTCTTTGTGTTCTCCATGGCAGATTCTGTAGAATTGTTACAAGAACTCGGAAGAAAATTGCTCCGATTAGGGTTAGAGAAAAGATAGGATTTGAGAGAGAAATTTGTGGAATTTTAGTAGAGAGAGAGTGAGTTATGATATGGAAAATAAAGGCTACAGCACGGTTATAGCCTGTGGGTATGGGAAAGGACGGTTTGCAGGCTGTTGCAGGCGTGACGCTAGCAACCGTACGCCTCTCCATAAAGTTACCTTTTGAAATTCGAACCGGCGCTGACTCCCTCCAAAATTTTAATCCTCAATTCCCTGCCCCATGTGAATATCTCTGCAATACCATACTTAGAAAAAACATCAAACTAAAAATGAAACGCCAGAATCCCAGGTCAAGGATATAACAGTATAAAATTTCCCTTAAGGAGTCTGGTATTCTGAATTTTTTTTTTTTTTTTGATTTATTTGAGTTTTTTTGATTTAAAGAAAGCGATTAAATATTTACAAATTTTGTTTTCAAGTGCTCTCAAGATTCCCTAGGTCAAGATATATTTATAAAAAATTTCCTAGTCACCTGACCGAGGAATTCACTGAGAACACTTCCTTCCCAGGCCAGTTAGGCGATATCAGGGAGTGCGCGTAGCGGCACTTCGTCCACTACACACATCTCCGAGTTATCCCTAAATACCTTCACCCTATGACCATTGACAAGAAAAGGAGTAGAGTTTGAAGCACTTCCCTGGATCTCTACTGCTCCATTTGCACGAAGACTCACAATAGTGTATGATCCAATCCATTTAGATTTCAGCTTACCAGGCATTAACTTGAGCCGGGATTGGAACAGGAGAACTTTCTGCCCAACTTGTAGTTCCTTGGTCCGGAGATTCTTGTCATGCCAGAGTCTCGTCTTTTCCTTGTACCATATTGCCGATTCATATGACTCCAGCCTCAGCTCCTCCAACTCCTGTAGCTGCAATTTTCGTTCTTCTTCACAGGACTGGGGTCGCATGTTGATCTCCTTGACCGCCCAATATGCTTGTGTTCTACTCCCATGGGCAAGTGGCACATTTAGCCAAACACAAGCCTGTAGGGTGACATCCCAATAGGCGTCTTGTATGCTGTCCTGTAAGCCCATAGTGCATCTCCAAGCCTCTTACTCCAGTCCTTCCTAGACGGATTAACCGTCTTCTCCAATATCGCCTTTATCTCCCTGTTGGAGATCTCCGCTTGCCCATTTGATTGAGGATGGTACGGTGTGGAAAGGCGGTGGTGCACTCCGTTCTTTCTCATTAGAGCTTCAATAGTCCGGTTACGGAAATGCGTCCCATTATCAGATATTATCGCTCTGGGCACTCCGTACCTATTAAAGATGTTGGCTCTAAGAAATTTCACTACCTCATTAGCTTCACAAGATGTGGTCGCCTTGGCCTCTATCCATTTCGAAACATAATCAACTGCCACAAGTATGTACGTATTTCTGTATGAAGACGGAAATGGACCCATGAAGTCCATTCCCCAGACATCGAAGATCTCACAAACAATCACTGGAACTTGCGGCATTTCATCTTTCCTGGAGATTTCCCCCGTCTGTTGACACCTCTCACAGTTCTGACAAAACTCGAAAGCATCCTTGTACAATGTAGGCCAGTAAAACCCGCTATCTAACACCTTCCTTGCAGTTTTCCTAGGTCCAAAGTGACCTCCATAAGCTAGGGCATGGCAATGATTCAGCACATCCCTCTGTTCCCACTCCGGGATACACCTCCGGATCACTTGGTCAGCTCCCATTCTCCACAAATATGGGTCGTCCCAGAAATAATACTTGGCTTCGCTTTTGAGCTTCATCCTCTGGGCCCGCGAGATTTCCTGCGAACTGGGCACCTCTCCAGTGACCAAGTAATTTGCCAGGTCTGCGAACCATGGCTCATCGTTCAGATGACATTTTCCCTTCTCAGAATCTCCTGGACCTGTTAACGCCATGATCTTTTCCCAACTGATAGGTCTAGGAAATATCCCTACATAGTACAGATGCTCTTCTGGAAATGCATCAGATATAGCTTCGTCGGTCTCACCTTGAAAAATACGACTCAAGTGGTCAGCTACCTTGTTCTCTGTTCCCTTCTTGCCTCTAACTTCCCAGTCAAGTTCTTGTAAAAGTAACACCCAATGGATTAACCTTGACTTAGACTCCTTCTTCACCAGTAAGTACTTTATTGCAGCGTGATCAGTGAAGACTATTGATAAGTCGTATTCTAGGCCTTGGTTACTGGTCAGTATGATGTGCGTAATTAATTATATCTGCAAAACAGTTGCTCAAAGTGTGCAGGTTGAGTGTTGTAGCCAGTAGGCAAAGCTTCAAATACTTCAGGTGAAAGGGCGTCAGGACGATTACGTACTGACCAGTATACATGCAAAAATGGCTCGAGATGGAGAAGAAGGATAGCTGGGACTGATCAACCACAATTAAGGGCAAAGAAGTCATCTCACCACAAGGTTTTACCCTAAAATCAAGGGTAAGCCTCCCTATAAAAGGAAGCCACATGGAGAGAGAAAAGGGAACTCATATATTCATCATCATCACTCTTAGGTAGAATTCTCTCGATAGTTCAGTCCTTCAGCCCAGTCCAGAGTCTCGTTCCTCGCCACAGCCATGGTCATTTGAAGGTCGTCAAGAAGTTCCCGGAGTTCCAGACGTTCTCATCTAGTCAGCAAGATCGTAGTTAGAAGTTCCATCGCCCGGCGTGGCAAAACACTTTTATTTCGCTTTCGTAGTTAAATTGCTTGTTTTTCCTTACGCTGGATCTTTGTTTGCTTTTGAATTTCACTGCCTAGAAGTACTATGTTTGAAGATCCGAACATGTTTTATGCTATGAAGTTGTTTTCTGTTCAGTTTATTTCGCCGATTTCCTTTCCTTCTGCCTAGTTAGCTTAGATCTGGAGTTTCTGGTCGTTTTGAGTATCGAATCGTGTGTTTCCAGTTCGTAGTTTATTTCTTCGAGTTAGCATAATCTGTTTACTTTTATTTCATAGAGGTTTGTTTCATGCAAGGTGCAGTCATGTGTTTCCTGTTTTCTTCCATGCTGATTAGTAGGCGGAATTTCAGTTTCGATGTTTGATTTTCGATTTGGAATCTTTGATTGTAGATTTGTGTTCATGAGTTATTAATCTGTGTTTTAATGGTGCTGTGAATCTGGTTTGTTTTCTGATTTTAGTTTGTGTTTGTTGAAGAAGATGATGTCCATATCCAATGTTGGGGACCACTTTGCTTTTTAGATGCTTTTTGCTTTTTGTCCTTCACTTTTAGTTATACCATGTAGACCTGTCAGCCTAGTCACCACAACTACCACTACCTTCTAATATTCTGTTTAGCCCAAAATAGAAACCCAATACCTTTCAAATATTTTCTGTTTACCATGTCCACGTACACAGCTGCATATCAGAATCCTCTCACACCTCCTAGCTGGTAGGATACCACCTTCAATTTCTTGCCTAGGTAGAGACTCAACCCAAGCGTGGTAGCTAACCCTCCAGAATATTACCACAATTCCAAAAACGCATTCATCTCTGTGGGATTCGACCCCTACCTTCACTATACTACCCAGTAGAAGAGGGTTGAGGATTTATTGATACCAGGTTTAGACTTAGCAGGGGATTGTTTCATCCTGATCAGTAGGATACATCCTTGCTTGAACGACACCTACGCAAACCTGCTCTTTCAAATGGCGCCGTTGCCGGGGATGAATGGCGTTATTTATTGTTATTGTGTGTGATACTTTGGTGTATATATTGTGGATAATTTTTCTCTTTCTTTTTATTTCAGTTTATGAGAAGCAGTTCGGCTCCTGACCAGTGGAGGCCGAAGATACTTCAGCGAGGATCTATACTCGTAACCACTCGATCTGGCTTGTCGACGGCTTTGTCTGACTTAGGTTCGAGTAGTGACGAGGAGCAATACACCATAGAAGGACCAATACCGGAAGAGATACTAAGGATAGAGGGAAACCCGAGAAGGATGGCCGCTCAAGGAGAAGAAGATCCTGAGATCGGGACGCTGAACCCACATACCGAGGGAGAACCACCTCAAGCCATAGTTGTGACCCCAGGGCAAACTGCCTGTGATGAGAAGCCTCATGTGATCGCAATTCTGCCTACATACTGCGGGAAGAGTTACGAAGGGCCTTACGAGTTCCTTCATGAGTTTTGTAAGATTTGTAGGGCGCAGAGGAGGCCAGCAGGGGTGACCGAGGATGATTACAGATTGAAGGCTTTGCCGTTCGTTTTGAAAGGGGAGGCAAACACCTAGTTCATGCGTCTTCCCCCCGACTCCATCGAGAGTTGGGCCGATTTCAAGTCAGTATTCCTAGGCGAGTTTTTCCCGTCATCCAAGACGAGCGCGCTGAAGAGGGAAATAACTAGTGTGAAGCAAGGGTACGATGAACCCTTAAGCGATTATTGGGCGAGGTATATGAGCCTTTTAGATGAATGTCCCAATCATCGCATGGCGGACATTGAGATACATCATACTTTCTATGAGGGGATGAACATAACAACCAAGGACCTGGCCAATTCGTCGTCGGGAGGAAGCTTCACACAGCTACGGGTCAGCGAAGCAAAGAGGGTCCTAAGGAAGCTACTGAGTGCGAAGAAGGAGTATGACCATTCAAGGGATGGATATAACCGAGAAAGGGTTGCAAGTGCCTCGTCTACTGACCAGGAGCAGAAGCTTGAACAGAAGATGGATTTGAAGATGGATGAGCTGAAGAAGTCACTCCTGAGCGCAATCGAGAAGAATACACCGCCGGTTTCCCCAGTTGGGAACTACAAGGGTGCAGAACAGGGAAACCAAGCACAGAGCTATGATCAGCCAAACGACTCTGTCAGCATGGAACAGGCTAATGCTGCCGGGTATTTTAACTCAAATGAGAATTGGATCCAGGGGAGACAACGGGACGCACCATGGATGGATCACCCAAACTTTCGATGGGGAGATGGGAACCAAAATCAAAACCAAGGTCAAGGTCAGAACCAATATAACCCCCACCAAAACCAAAACCCCAACCGTGGACCAGCAAACCCGGACCAGTAGTTCAATTGGTCAGGAAGGAACCAACAATCCCAAAACCAAAATCCTGTTCATGTACCACCCCACCAAAGAAACTTCCAAAATTACCAAAATCAACGAATCAAGCACCCCAGCACCATCAGAACCAAAATCAGTTCCAAAGCCAAAATCAGAACCAATATCACTAGGACCAGTACAACCCTCCTGGCCAGTATAACCAGTACCCACCTAACCAGAACCAGCAAAACTTCCAAAAATTTCCAGCCCAACCAAAGTTCCCAGTACAGCCAACACGAAGGCCCAAATCAGTGACAATACCCTAACAGGTCAAGGAGATCCATGGAGGACATGATGGGAGAACTGCTCGCGTCGCAGCAAGGTATCAAGGGCGAGTTGCAATCCCACAACGAAGTAGTGTAGGGGATGCAAAATGCCCAGAAGGAACATAAAGCGAACATGGATATGATGAATAAGTAGTTGGCCCAACTAGCTAATTCTATGGGTGAAATAAGAGGAAATGCAGGGAAACTCCCATCTACAGTCCAAATACCCGAAAAGGCGAATGTGAGTAAGGTTACATTGAGGTCAGGAACTACTTATGATAGACCTCGACCGAAACAACCAAGTGGAGAGCCGAGTGGAACGAAGATAGGGGACGACACCATCTCAGTGGAAGAGCTTAAGAGATCCATGCCTCGGAAGCAGGACCCATTTCTCTTGGGGAAGATGCCATGTGGAGGAGGTGAGCCCGAGAGCGTACTAGTTAGGAAGGAACCCAGTCAAGAGATAAAATCCAGAACGGAGGCTCAGACTCAAAATTTGCCCAAGGAAGATTCCAAGAAGGGTGCTGAGGGACCGGTACAGGAGAAAAAGGGGGAGAGACCATTCCCTTTCCGCTTTGTTACAAAAAGGAAGAAGGAGAACCCGGTGGACTACTTGTCGATTTTTGAAAAATTGGATGTCACCATACCATTCCTCCAAGCCGTGAAGATACCCCCACTTGGGAAGTTCATTAAGGAATTCATAGCCGGGAAAGCCCAAGAGGATGGGAAGATCATGGTAGAAGGGATCACGTCTGCAATTGTGCAGGAGAAGCTACCGCCCAAGAGGGCCAATCCAGGTATGTTCACTCTACCCATAACTATAGGGGATGTGAAAGTCGAGCATGCAATGTGTGATCTTGGAGCTTCTATTAATGTCATGCCTTTGTCAATCTATAACCGATTGAAGGGAGTTAGATTGTCGAGCACTAGATTGCTGATCCAACTGGCTGATAGGTCATTCATAAACCCTGAGGGTGTTCTAGAAAATGTGTTGGTTAGAGTGCATGATTTTACCTACCCTGTTGACTTCTATGTGATCAAAATGAGTGAGTCCGAGGCTAGGGAATCTAGTGGCATATTGTTAGGAAGACCATTTTTGAGAACGACCAAGACAATAGTAGACATGGCCGAGGGGACAATTTGCATTGATTTCCATGGAGAGAAATTTACTTTTGATATCAATGAGGCCATGAAGAAACCTATTGATTCTGAAAACTTGTGCTATGTTGATGTGATTGACCCCCTAGTCCAAGATTTTCTTGAAACCGAATTATTGCAGGAGAAGCTCCAAGCTTTAGATGTTTATGAGCAGGCGGACGTAGAAGCTGCTGCATGGTGTGATCTTATCAGTAGCCAAGGGTTAACCGATGAAGAGATAGAGGGAGCAATTAAGGACTTCTGCCAGAAATCGGAATTTATTGGAGCAACAGGGGCCAAGCTACCAGTCAGTATAGAGGAATCTTCAGAGGGAGAAATAGAGAAAGAAGGAGAGGCTGAGAAAACCCTCTACCCGAAGACACGCTTCCACCCCAAGTTGAGCTGAAGAAATTGCCATTGAATTTGAAGTATGCCTTCCTCGGAGAGGAGAACTCATATCCGTTGATCATCAGCAGCAGCCTTACAAAGGAACAGGAGGCAAGGCTACTGACTGTGTTGAGTAAGAACAAGAAAGCAATTGGATGGAGCCATACAGATTTAGTGGGGATAAGTCCCGATGTATGCATGCACCACATCAGGCTGGAAGAGGGAGCAAAGGCACATCGAGATGCCCAAAGAAAGGTAAACCCCAACATGCGAGAAGAAATATTGAAGAAGATCTTGAAATTGTTGTCGCTAGGGATTATCTATTCGGTGTCAGTTAGTGAGTGGGTCAGCCCGATCCACATGGTCCCAAAGAAGTCGGGAATCCAAGTCGTTCAAAATGAGAGGAATGAGCTGATCCCAACGAGGCTGGTCACGGGTTGGCGAATGTGCATCGATTACCGTAAGCTGAATAATGCGACCAGGAAGGACCATTTTCCCTTGCCTTTCATCGACCAAATGTTGGAGAGATTAGCTGGGAAAAAGTACTTCTATTTTCTAGATGGGTACAGCGGATACTTCCAAATTTACGTAGATACTGAAGACCAGGATAAAACCACCTTCACTTGCCCATTCGGAACCTATGCATACAGGTGCACGCCTTTCGGCTTATGTAACGCTCCGGGTACGTTTCACGATGTATGATGAGCATATTCTCTGATTTGATTGAGGACTGTATAGAGATATTCATGGATGACTTCACGGTCTACGGAGACTCTTTCGACTCATGCCTCCATCATTTGGATGTAGTTCTAGAAAGGTGTCAAGCAAAAAGTCTGGTTTTGAATTTTGAGAAGTGTCATTTTATGGTCACCGAAGGGATAGTTTTAGGACACGTGGTCTCAGAAAGAGGTATCCAGGTGGATCGAGCCAAGGTGGATGTTATATCCAAATTACCATTCCCTACTGATCAGAATGGGATGAGGGGTTTTCTGGGGCACGTCGGATTTTATGGAAGATTTATCAAGGATTTCTCCAAGATCGCCCAACCCCTTACCCAACTTCTTCATAATGAAGTGGAGTTCGTTTTTGATGAGCAATGCAAGGCCGCTTTCAACCTTCTCAAGGAAAAGCTGATATCCGCACCTATCATATGGGCTCCTGACTGGGACTACCCTTTCGAAGTAATGTGCGATGCCAGCGATTATGCAGTGGGAGCCGTACTGGGTCAGAAGATCGATGGGAAGAGGTACGTAATTTTTTATGCCTCTAAGAATCTGAATCAAGCCCAGCGGAATTACGATACCACTGAAAAAGAGATGCTGGCAGTGGTGTATTCTTGCGAGAAGTTCCGGCCATATTTGTTGGGATCCAAGGTCATCGTTTATACTGACCACGCAGCGATTAAGTATCTGATTGCCAAGAAGGAATCCAAACCCCGTTTGATCCGATGGGTCCTCTTGTTACAGGAATTTGATTGGGCGGTGGAAGATAAGAGAGGAGTCGAGAATAAGGTGGCGGACCATTTGAGTAGAATAGTGCAAGATGGAAACAGCGAAGAGGTGCACGATAAGTTTCCAGAGGAGCATTTATGCGAGGTAATTTTTGAGGTCAGGAAGATTGACTAGGAAGGAGTGATGAAGCTTACTGGCCAGTATGATACAGGAAAAGGAAAGGAGAAGGTAGGGCAAGAACCATGGTATGCAGACTTAGCCAACTACCTGGTGACGGGAGAACTTCCAGAAATACCAAGTATTACTAAGGCCCAAAGAATGAAGATCAAGAGTGAGGCAAAATACTACTTTTGGGATGACCCCTATCTGTGGAGAGTGAGATCCGATCAAGTGATAAGGAGGTGCGTTCCTGACTGGGAGCAAAGAGACGTTCTGATCCATTGCCACTCGTTAGCATGTGTAGGACATTTCGGATCCAAGAAGACGGCAAAGAAGATTTTGGATAGCGGCTTCTATTGGCCAACCCTCAACAAGGATGCGTACGAGTTCTGCAGAAGTTATGAGCGCTGTCAACTGACTGGTGGGATATCTGCGAAAGACGAGATGCCCCAGGTTCCGGTAATTGTATGTGAATTGTTCGACATTTGGGGAATGGACTTCATGGGTCCGTTTCCTTCATCCTATGGCAATTTGTATATCTTAGTCGCGGTGGATTACGTCTCCAAATGGATAGAAGCCAAGGCCACGAGCACTTGTGAAGCAAAGGAGGTGGCCAAGTTCTTAAAGAGTCATATCTTCAGGCGGTTCGGAGTTCCGAGGGCGATCATATCTGATCAAGGTACACACTTCTGTAATCGCACGATTAAGGCTTTAATGAAAAAATACGGTGTGCACCACAGGCTTTCGAGTCCCTACCATCCGCAAGCTAACGGTCAGGCGGAGATTTCTAACCGCGAGATCAAGAAGATTCTGGAGAAGACTGTAAATCCTTCTAGGAAGGATTGGAGTGTGAGGTTAGAAGATGCTCTCTGGGCATACCGAACAGCCTACAAGACTCGGAAGAACGTGAAGCGAGGAAAGGTCAGGAACAGAGGAACCTACAGGGGGAAGTCGGATCGGAGAAAATAATGACGACGAAAGTCGTTTCCCGAAAAGTGGCGAGGGAGGAGATAGATCTGAACGAATCAGCCAAGAAGCAAGGCCTAATGACCGATGAGGAATTTCACGCTATTTTAGATGATGTCAATCGGATAGAAGATGACACTGCCGTGGTGGCTGAGGGGCTAGACCTCGCATCACGAGCAGTAGGAGAGAGTGAAGAAGCCGAAGAAGGAAACTGCTCGGAAAACCAAGCTAGGGAAGAAGAGATTATGCCGGAATCACCCCAGCCAGAAGCAGAGAGGGGTGATACATCTATTGAAGCACAGGAAACGAAAGCAAAAGAAACAGAAGCAAGACCAGAAATACCCAACCCAGTGGCACCTCCGGTGACAAAACCGAAGGCCATCAAGAGGAAGTTGGTGTTGAAGGGCGAACCTAAGGCTAGACAGCCAAAGCCACAAAGGGTATCTCAACGATGCTTAGGGAAGTGGGCAGCTAGTAAGGTGAAGCCGAACACAGAGGCAGATCTCGCGGAGATCTTGAGTAAAGAAGAGAGGACCACTCCCACAAAACCCGGGGAGGAGTCTTTACCTGTTACTGACCTAGAGGATACTGCAATGGAAATCGAAGCGGTCTCTCCAACACTGAGTGGCCAAGGTGAAGAGGCAGACGGGATGGCTGAGGGTCTGGACCTCACATCCAGGTCAGTAGGCCACAAGGAGACCAGTCCTACTACCCAAGATCCACTTTCGACACAAGCTGAGAAGGAACCCGAAGAAGAGACAGACAAGGATGACGGAGAGGAAGTTAGATACCGTGAAGAGAGAAAACGAAAGGGGAAGACCCCTATGAAGAAGAAGCCCAGCAACAAGAAGCCATGTACAGTGAACACTGGCATAGTCATTACTGAGTCAGTTCAGCGAGTCCAGGAACACCGGAGGGAGCAAAGTGATAGCGAATATGCTGCCAGCGAGGAATCAGCCTCCGACAGCGATATCTCTTTGGAGGATGAGGAGTACGCCGAACAACAGCTTCTGGATGATCATCGGGAGTTAGTCCACGCACCGGTAGAGAGACTGAGGTACCGGCGTTGGACAATGGACCTTACTGATGATCTGGTGGAGGAGATGAAGCTTTTCGACTCGAAGGAGCTACAGAAAGTTTTCTATAGCAAGGATGAATGGAGTAAGCAGGTGAAGAGCGGAAAGGTACTTCATATTCCTTCTTTAGATGAGTTGGGTGCCCGCGAGCAGTTTCTCTCTTATTTGCACGCTTTAGGTTTTGAGTGGTTGTTGGAGAATGGGTGTAACACCCGGACTTTTTATAGTACTTGGAACAACACCAAGCTACTACGAGACAATTAATATATTGTCTAAACGAAAGGAAACGAACAAAAATAAGAACTTGGGCCGATCCAAATAAATATAAAGAAAGTCCAATGTTTTATTTTACAATTTGGCTTTGGGCTTGATTTATTTACAACAAAATAAATCATTTTGGGCCTATGAACTTCAACAAATAAATAAAATGTGGGAGATAGATTTAGAGCCCAAATCTTTCCAAGAATGTGGGAGCAAGCCCAACTCTTCTTTTTCTTTCCTTTCTTTCATTCTCCCTCTTCTCGGCCGATCCTCTACATGGTGACCCTTCAAATTTTTCTTTCACCTTCCATCTTCCTCATTCAATTCTGCAAGAAAATCAAGGGTCACACAAAATTCAATTTATGTTCATTCACCTTTCCCTACTCTTCCACTTCAACTTTTTCAAGCAAAGAAAAAAAAGATCACAGATAGAGGCAGAGCCGAGAGTTTGAGGAAAGCTAATGCCCTGTTTTGCTTCAATCTCATAACAAGCCAAGAAATCGAAAGATCCAAATCCAAGGAGCTCTCTCTTCCGGACCGTTGCACCACTTTCCTCCAACGGTTGAGGTAAATCTCCTCCCCAACACCAAGTTCTCACTTTTCCCATTTTAGCATACGAATTGCATGATCTGTTGATTCTCAATTGAACTAAAACAATAGCCCAAATTCAGTTAGAACCCAACCTATGTAATGCAAGAACTGAACTTAAGAAAAACGAAATCGGTTAAAGAACTCAACTTTTGGATAAATCGGGGCTTTTTCGGGCTTGTGCGGGGCTGTTCGGGTCGGCGGCGGGGACGCCCTTGGGCTGTCCGACTACCGACGGCTCGCTGAGGACGTCGGCGGTGGCTGGTGAAGCCGGCTGGAGCAGAGGAGCTCGATGGCGACAGCAGCGTCGCGTCTTCCCGGCGGCTTCCGGCGAGACAGCAGCACCCTCTTCCGGCGGACTGGCGGCTGCGGCTAGGAGCTGAAGGCAACCAACGACTTCGGCGGAATTGGAAGAGAGAAAAAGAGAGAGAGCCGACGGGATTTGGGGAAGAAAAGAGAAAGGAAAGAGAAGGGAATGGGGAGAGAAGAAGAGATAGGCGTGTAGATGGGGAGGGAATTTTTAGGCCTCTCCTTTTGTTTTTGTTGAAAATGGGCCTTGTAAATTAAAATGGGATGTTTGGTTAGTTGAGCTCCAATTAATTTTGTTGGGCTTCAAATCTTAATTGGAAGTATAAGTGAGGGCCAAATTAACTAAATCCGTGGGCCGATAATTTAATCGTGAGGAATTATTTATTTAATTCTCACAATAATTTGAAGAACGGAATAAAATTTAATTTCGAGGAGAAATAATTGCGATAATTAAAGTATACGCTTAATTAATTTTTAAGAAAGTTATTTCGACGACATGGAAAATACGAGAAGCCAACGGAGGAAAAGAACGAGCGTAAGCGGCCGACCGGCGTCGCACGCGACGCCTTGGGCGGCCGCCGAATAATCGAAAATGCACAAAAACCGAGAAAACGAATTAAAAGATTTTAATTAGAGTGCATGCATTCTAAAATGTCTCCGTTACCGAGATTTGATATGAATGTTATGTGTTTTCCGAAAAGGTGGTTCGCACGCACGCTAAAAGTCGGAACGAGGAACTTTTTACGGAAATCCTAAGCTTTTGAGGTGGGCTTTCGAACTAAAGTATTTTTAAGAGCTTTCGATTTGATATATTGGTTTGAGCATCATTTTATGTGACGAAATGCCTTTGATTGCGATTATTACATGATTATGTGATTTATGTGCTTAAAGTGAAAGTGATTGTCAAGTGTTGCGCTGTGTAGCTTTTTAAGTGGTAGTGAAATGCTCGACTTGTTGATGTGATGTGAATTGATGCTCGACCTTAACAGAAAAGTGATTTATGTTGCAAATACGTTTTTGAGGAAAATAAAGTTTGTAAAAGGAATATCATGCCATGTTTTGTTTTGAGAAATGCCTATCTGTTTGTTTAGCAAGGGAGTTGTCCCTACTAGACCTATTGAAATCGAATTCGGGTCTGACTAGGGAGTGAGTCCCTACTCAGGCTAGTGTACACCAATGGGGATCGTGAGCCGTCTTTTGGGTCGGCCGGTCCAGTGATCGAGTTTGCGGCCACATTCTCGTTCACAGGATGTTGATGTTGATGAGATTGATGTTGATGAGATTGATGATGATGTTGATGATTGCTTAGTGGGGAGTGAGTCCCTACTATGCGTTTAATCGAATTCGGGTCCTAGCAAGGGTACGTCCCTACTCGGACTAGTGTACACGATGAGGACCGTGAGTCATCGAATGGGTTGGCCGGTTTTCGTGCTCGTGGAAAGTGGCCCCTTACACGGCACCCTAAAGAACAGATATGGCAGTTTCTTAAATAAATCAAGGAGAAATGGTTGTGTTTTGAAATGATGAGGAAAAATGATTGGAGGATGAGTTGAAAGGTTGTGATTGAGATATTTTTAGTGTCTCGGGCCTTTTCAAGTTAAAACCCCGAGGTCACACAATGGTGGCATGATATAACTGTTTTGGCATTTGTCCACTGAGTGCATCAAGTACTCAGCCCTGCATATGTTTTCCCTATGTGCAGGTTGAGCGTTGACGAGGACGGAGGATGTTGAGCATTTGGACAAAGACTATTCAATAAATGTTCCGGTTGCTATTATGTCTTCATACATAGTAGTAGCTAACTCTCAAATGCTTCCGCTATGTCAAGTTTTAGAACTCTGATGTTTTCTTTAATCCGTTGGACTATTTTTTTTATTCGAACTATGTTGCTTCATGATTTAAGACTATGATTTGTTAATGAAGTTCGTCTTTTGATCTACATTTCGTACCCCTTTGATTGTTTTCCCCTTTCTTCCCCGCTTCTTAATTCCCCCATTAGTCGCGATCCACCGTATTTTCTATCCTTAGGAAATGCGGGCGTGACAATGGGGATCCGAGTGTCCCGGTTAGGTTAGCGAAGGAGTTTTTCACGACCTTTAGGTTTAAGGTCACCACTGATCTAGATGAGGAATGTATCAGTTTTAGACTGTTTGGCGGAGAGATACGGATGAGCTTGATTGAGTGGACCGTGCGTCTGGGAATATGCAGTTTAGAGGAGGCCATAGGGCCTCAGTGGAGAAGTAGGGAGCGGGAAATTCCCCGCAGACATGTGGAATTTGAGCCCCAGGAAGCCTGGGAGGAACTTACTCACCCTGATGCAGGGCAATTCCAGTGCACTATTTCCCACTCCGTTCATTTCAACAACCCAATCCTACGCCTAGTCCAGCTTTACCTGGATTTCAATTTGTTGGGGCAATCGAACTCCGCTGTTAGGACATCGATGACGGAGTTATATCTTCTCTGGTGCGCCAAGCATGGAAGAAAGTTGCATCTGGGTTTTTGGACCGCCTACCAATGCCATCTAATTGCCACCCACCCAGCCAGGAACCTCACTCTCTGCCATATCTTGGGAGTGTTCGTCAGAAACAACATCATCATCACGGAGGCCGAAGACTTATCCGACCAGATCATGGTGGATCCTCCTGGTCTTTTTGATACACCTTTGTTCGCCCGAACGAACACCATTTACATGAGGCAGGGCGTACCACATTTCTACGCAATGGGAGAAGAAGCTATACCGACTGGGAGATCTGCAGCACATCCGGGAACACAAGATCAGGAGCAGAGACAGGAAAGGCTAGAGAAGGCTGTGGACGAGATAGCGGAGGAAAACAGACAGATGAGATCAGAAATGACACGATTTGCATCAGTAATGGAAGGGATCTTGAAGGAGTCTGCAGGACAGACGAGGCAGAGTCAGAAGCAAGAGGCTTTGGAGACGATTGTTACCAGGCTAGGAGAGGAAAACCACCGGATGATAACAGAAATGACCAGGATGACGTCCGTGATAGACGAGATACTGATGATGTTAGCACAAAGAAGATAAGAGGAAGATGTTGGACCGAGTGGCCATGGAGGCCGAACTAATGAACTGCAAGTACCTGAGACAGAAGATAGGGAAACCGATGTGCCGGCGCATGCTGAGGAGCCGGCGGAATTTGACGAGAACCAAGCTGGAACTGAAAAGGAACCACCTGCACCGCCTACGTCATGAAGGAGCAGGCGTCACCGATTGACCACCCCACCTGACCAGTTAGCTTTCTTTTTATTTTCAGTTTTTAGTTTTTCGTACTTTAATTGTTTTTTTTAGGTAGTATAATTTGTGTTTGTGCGCAAACCCCATTTCTAACACTTAGCCTATTTAATAGTCTAAGTGTGAGAAGTAAAGGGTTTGTATCTTTGGTGCATGTTTTCTGTGTTTACTTGTTTATTGTTTTTTGTAAGCATGTTGGCCCACACTTAGCCCATTACATGGTCTAAGTGTGAGGAGTTGTGTATATAGTTGTTTTGTTTTTGTTGGTTTCTGTTGATTTGTAACTCCTCCCAGTTACCCTATTGTATAGTCTAAGTGTGAGAAGTTTTTAGTATAAGTATGTTTTGTTGTGTTTTGGTATGTCTGTGTGTAGGCCATACTGGCCATTACCTTTTTCCACTTCACAGCCTCATCTGGGCCAGACACGTGTGAAGTGGGAGGGGGATTGCACTGGCCAGTATGACATGTGTATATGTGAAGTTTGGGTTTGTGTTAATGTCTTGTTAGGTCTAGTTTTTTTTTCTTTTGTGTGTTGATTGGGCTTAAAACTCAACTGTCCTGAGCTGACGGTGAGGGGAATTGAGGGTGATACGACATGCTGGAAAACAGAAACTACCCCCCTTAGTACCTCCAGCCAGGATAGATGACGCAAGTATGAGGGAAAAGCCCATCCTTAGAGCCAAACACGAAAGCCCTCTTAAAATGTGAGTTATAAGCTTAAAGTGGAACCACTTTCCACATATTTAGAAAAAAAAAGAGAGCGGATACCACGAACTACCTAAGATGAAGTGACCACGAGTAGCGAACACTGAAGGCAGTAGGAACCCCCCCCCCCCTAAAAAAAAACCACCTTTAGAACCCATTTTCTTAACTCTTTGTACCCAGATATACACCCCTAGCCACTGGGATTGTGTGTGCAAGGCATGAGACGATTGGAGCTTACTGGCCAGAAGGTGTACAAGAAAGCAGAATCCAGCTGGGCAAGAAGGTTTGGAAGAAAATCGACCAGGGAGTTATCCCAGGTCCACAAAAAAAGAAGAAGAAGGTATAAGGGTGGCGAAGCCACAAAAAGGAAAAAAAAGATAAGAATATGAAGAAAAATGGTCAGGAAAGTTGACCACAAAAAAGAAAGAGAAGGAATAAGGGTGGCGAAGCCACAAGAAGCTACTGACCAGTTGGAGATCATAGCCAGAAGCGCCAGCCAAGAGAAGCAACAACCAAGAGCCCAAGTGCACACAGTTCCCCCCCTCAATAAAGCAGAAATTTTGAACCTAGAGCCTTAGGAACATCCACCCCAAAACATTACAAACCAATAGCCCCGTTACAAACCTTTAAGCCCTTCAGTAGCTACCCGTGAGATCTAAGTCCGAAGCAATCGTGGTTGAGCACATTGAGAGAAATGCAGTCCTAACATTCCTGGTGAGGTATGAGTGACTGAGTGAACCTAGTGTTTGGCCGAGAGGTGTGGGCGATCCTGACAAGCGGATATACTGACTGGGAGAGAAAAGGGGGGCGGCGGAAGTTCAAGGCTGTCTACGGCCGGATTGCACCTTATCCCGAGGGGAGGGATGGTTGAAAATATAGCCCAATTACTGTGTTAATGTATTTTAAGTGTTTTAGTTTTCTTTTAAGTGTTTTTCCTTGTGAAGCTAGTGGATTTGTCTTTTCAATCGCGTTCAAAAGAGCCTTCTCGAGCCTGTCAATCCTTGCCTCTACTTTATCATCTTCTTGCTCTCTTATGGCATTAACCGATCCTCTCCTTACTGCATTCCTAGGGTTATCGTACGCCTTCTTAGCGTCGATCAACTTCCCCAGGATTTCTCTTGCTTCACTTCCCCTTTTTCTGGTGAAATTCCCCCCGCTCGAGGAATTCATTAAATCCTTCGACTCAGGAGTCGCCCCTTCGTAAAACAGAGAGTAGGTCTCTGCCTCTATCATTCGGTGATTCGGGCACGCATCCAACAACCCCTTGAATCTCGACCAATACTGACTCAAGGATTTGTCGTAATCCTGCTTACACTCTAATATTTCTTTTTTCAGCGCATTCGTCTTGTTGGACGGGAAGAAATAATCTAAGAATTCCAACTTGAAATCCCTCCATGTGCGGATAGAATCCGGGGGCAATCTCAATAACCATGTGTTGGCCTCTCCCTTCAGAGTGAAAGGAATCACGCGTAGGCGATAATCCTCCTGTGTTGCATCATTCGGCCTCTTCTGAATACCACACAACTTACTAAATTCATTTAAAAATTCGTACGGGCACTCACTTCTTCGCTCAGAAAATGTTGGCAAGATGCCGAGTAAGTTTGTCTTGATCTCAATAGTCCTCTGGCGTGGATTCATCACTATAGCATGAGCTGGTTCTCCATCTAAATGAGCGGTTAACGAACCGATCTCTGGATCTGGATCTACTACTTGCGCCATGACTACTTCTTCTGTTTCCCTTGTTTCTGACTCTGTCTCTAACTCTGGTGGTGACTCCGGATCTTCACGTCCTGACGACGCCCAAGATTCGTCGCTAGTAAATCCACTCGGAAACAGCTCTCCCGTGGTGAAACCTGATCTGGTGGTTATTGTGGAGGCGGTTTCCTTGACCTGCCAAATGAATTGACCTTGCTCCCACCCAGACGAGTTACTCCAGTAGGTAGACCATGAGCCTCTGCTCATAAACCGAAAATAAAAGAAAAATAAATCAAAACTTTGTACGCCAAAAACCTCTAAAAACAATCACAAAATACGCCATCCATCCCCGGCAACGGCGCCATTTGAAGTGCGTGATTTGCGTGTGTGGTGAAAATGCGATGTGCTAGGTCGAGATGCCAGGTCCTATGAATCCACTAGATCACTTGGTCTAGGAACTCAATAGAACACGAAATGCTCTGTCGTTGGACACACTAACTCCCCTTCAAAGATCCCTCAACCCGAATACTATGATTTAGTATAGAGAAACAGGGGTCGATCCCACGAAGATGGACACGTAAGAAAGCATTTAGAGACTCTTGACAAAAGCGGCTGCTGCCACGCAAACAGGGTTGAGGTATTACTACTACTAGACCTAGGCAGGAAATGTAAACACTAGACCTAGAAAACTGTAAACATGCTGAGATCAAACATCATCAAGACTTCGGTATATTAAATTCACTTATTAGACCGTGTAAACGACTACCTAATTTAGTTAGACAGGTAACAACTAACAGTGGGGACCATGACCCAGAAATAGCAAGAACGGCAGAAAAGCTGCAAATAACTAACTGAGCATTTAACTAACACAGCATGCATTTCTTCAACGGGATTAAACACGAGAATGAAAGAAACAGAGCACATACCCAAATTCAAACAGAATGTAAAAGTTTGGTCGTCGGAAACTTACGACTAACCGGAAATAACTCAGATCTACATATACTAGACGAAGCGAAATGAAAACACGAAGACTAGGCATTAAAATAAACCAACTCTGCTCAGATCTCACGTCGAACGCTTAATCCACTCTGGATCCAAGCAATCCGAAACCAACAACAACTAGATTCCACTCCAGAACTTCTGATCTAACAGATCTACTCCGATCAACATCAAATTTAAACGTTTCCACAATCAAAACTACAAAACCAAATTCAGACCTCCGATTCATTCACCAACAAACTCCGATCACTCCGATTCAGCCATTACTCTGCACAGATTCAATAAACAATTGCGAAACGCATCCAAAACAAGCAAGCTAGCTCAAAACTCCAGAAAATCACAACAGCAAAATCAGACATCAACATAATAGAAAATTAAACTTGCATAAAACACGGAAATAGTCGATAAAATAGAATGCCGAGCTTCGAACAGCGAAGCTCGGTAAAAACCACAAAATGCGAGAAAAGTAAACGGGAATTTGTTTCTTCGCCCTCAACAGGACGGTGTTACAACCCAACTTCAAACGAGAAAGCCGAAAGTGAACCCTAGCGCGGAACCCCCTGAATTTCTCTCTAAAAACCCAAGTGTATAGAAAAGTGAACTAGCTGCCGACTGTTAGTGAGGTCTCCCCCGAGAAGATCCCTCCAGAATGCATGCAACCTTCCTTTTATAGACACGGACATAATCTTCTAGAACCTTCGTAGAAATCTTCATTCTACCCTTCAGTTCTGAGATTTACTCCGTCTTGCAATTTCTTTCACAATGTTCACTTATTCGCCAGTTTCCTCGGGCGTGTGATTGCCTCCTTCTTTTCCTGGACCTGGCGAATTTCTTCTATACACCTGGCTTAAAACATGTGTTAGACCGAGCAAATTCAAAAATTTATCCCCTAGACCTATGCATGAAATTAGCCTTATCAGTCGGTGTTGTGACCAGTAAAAATGTAAGACTTTAATGCGTATTGACCTCCTTTGGAGGATACAAAATTTTAATTTTACAGTTGCAAGATACATAATTGTTTTGTGGTTATTTGCGATTATGTATCGAGCATAAGTATGTGATAATAAGTTTATTTGCCAAATCTTCATTATGTCATTCAGTATCTTGTCTGCGATCCTTAAAGAAATAAACTTAAATGCCAAAATTATGTAGACTGAAAATATAAATGGATAAGATTCTCATCGCTAAAACTTGGAGTTTATACTCAATGATTCATGTCCTCCATTTCCTCGACATAATTCCACGAAGATTGTTCGAGAATGCTTTTTGCATGTATTTGACAAGTTCTTTAAGGAATAAGGTCAAGCTATTTTCTTTTAAGTAGCACGACAAGTCTTGGTTATTGATGATGAAAGATGGATATCAATAGAATTTGTCAAGATGATTCGATTGGAATATCCTAAAGGGACATAATATTTTGAGGAATCTTTTGATCACTCAAATAGTTTCTGACTCAAGTCATCGCCTGAAGTAATAAGAAATGACTAAAAGAAGGTTTAACCGAAAAGTAGAAAACCTTCATAATATTAGTCGTTATATTACTGTTAGAGGAAAGTAACATGATATATGACGAATTCGTAAAGGCTGCATTTTTCCTAAGTCCTAGTTCATTTGAACAAAATACTAGATATGGAAATGAGAGAGTCTGAGTTGTCATCAAAGTTTGTTTAAAGCGGGTGAAGATGTTTTGTAAGTTGGATTGACCTCTTTTAAAGAAGGACAATGACTTACATGGAAATGCAACTTCTAAGTAAGAGATCTTGATCCAGTTAGGTTTTTGTTGCAGTGAGAGCTATTTTTGCTCAATTATTGTTTTATGGTTGATGTTTAAGGCATCATAGTATTGAAACGATACAAATGCAACAAGATTGAGTATGAAACAACACATCAACTTCTTAAACAATGAATGATAAAGTATTTATGGCTCTTAGTCTTAAGGCCAAGAAAATACTTAGCTATTGTTCAGACTGATCCAGACCATCAAGATTTTAACGATTTGTTTGTTAAATAGCTTGAAAGTCGAGAATGTCTGTTTGATGCACTATAAGTGAGAATCATTCGATTCAGATCGCTTACAGAAGTGCAACATAGAAAGACTAGAGAGACTCAATGGTTTACACCATAAGGAGACAAGCAATGGGTTACGATCAGTAGTGGGAGCCTAACCTCCATTGACGAATCCAAGCGTTCTTCTGAAGAATGGGATAGTTATGTAAGAAGGAATCGAAGTCTTTCTAAGACAAGTTTGATTAAGTGATGAGTTGTACTCATGAAAATCTTATCATTGATGGGATAAGCGTTAGATATAACGAGGTACACCTTAAAGAAACTACCATCATCAGTACCTTCTACAAAACACGAGTTGTGGACTAGAGCGACCCTAGTCTAACACATCTCAAGGTGTAATGTTGTTCCAATGCATGTTGGAAAGGTATCCAAGTAATTGGAGTTGAGTACTGATTAGACATGTTTTAAGGTTGTCCCAAATGATGTAAGATTATAAGTTCTGTAATCTTCAAAGATATAATTCTTGTATGAAGATCAAGAAAGGAACTAAAATCCTAACAGCGTGATAACTCTCAGGACAGAGAGATATCAAATTTTCCACGTTACCAAGTACTCATACCATTAGAAATTTTGCACTAATAAAATTAAATTCTGAACCTAAGATTGTAAGAACCATGTCGTAGTGGGAGCGTTCCTAAGGAACATAACAAGTTCATGGGTCTAAGAGTGTCGTAAGACTCAGTCTTAGATTAACTTGAACATAATCCCTTTAACTACAATGTGGAATTGGTTCATTTGGACATTCGTCCTTGAAAATGTGATAGATTCCAAACTACAATCTTAGATAGACAACATGTTTTACAAGACTTGCAATACTACCTACAGGTTGTGTCAGTCAGTGGGAGCTAGTATAATTGCAAGTGTAAATATGGATCTCAAATGGCTAGACAGTGACAATGGGCTATGCCCAAAGAGAAATATCATCTTCTCGCTGTCGTTGTGCCAAGATTTGTTCGATCCTACAGTGTATCAGAACTTACATAAATTAGAATGTATGTATTACGATTGTCAAGATAGCTTTCTATTCATAGAAGTCTTGAGGAAATCATCTACATGGAACATCCTAATGGGTATGTAATAAAGGGCAAGAAACACAAGATTGGAAGTTAATGAAGACCTTTATGGTCTTAGGCATGCATCTAAATCAGAGTATGTGTTTTAGCGAGATTGTAAAATGTTTGGAATTTGACATGTGCCCTTAAGCGTGTTGTAAGCACAAGGAAGTTGAAAGTGCATTGAATATGGTATTATTGGTACTCTACGATGATGAAATCTATAAAAGTTGCAAACAACTAAGATTGACATCTAGCGTAAGAAACTGGTTGTCTACCCAGTTTAAGATAAAGGATTTAAGAGAAACTAATTACATTCTAAGCATCTGATTTTTTAAGATTGCTAGAAAGAATGTTGAGATTCTCTTAGGAATCCTATATGTATACATAGCTTGGAATATTTTAGCATTGGAAATTCCATGAAAAGGTTGTTACCATTCAAGATGGAATTGTCTTGTCTCTAGTCAAGTGTCGTTTGACACTTAGTGAGAACAAGAATTATGAGACTAGTTCTGCAGATAGATGTCTCATGTATGCTATGATGTGTACTAAGTTTGATATTAGTTGTGCTTTTGCATAGCAGGTACATATCATTTTAACCAGTCATTTTGCAAAGGACTTTGATTGAGGTAATGGATATACCATAGTACTTGAGAAAGACTAATCGCTATATTCTAGTTTACCAGTCATTCATGTAATGTCCTTGGGGTTACACTGACTAAGTCTCATGACTAATCAGTGATCGAGTAAGTCATCCTCATTATATGTGTTTACATTAGGAGTATACTCCTAGTAGCTTTGATCGTAAGTTTGAGTATGCCTATGAGTAATTTTACTCTTGCAAAGGCTAACTCAAGGGACAAACAAGATCATAAGCTAAGCAATCACATAGAGAGATGAAATAAATTAAAGATAAAGTACGCAGCAAAGACATAGTGGTGCAAAAGATATTATCAGAGAACAACCAAGCATATTTTTCATAGAAATTGCATTTGTGGCAACATGTTTCAAACATGGTGTGAAATGAATGGTAGTTCGATATATCTAGCTCCAAGACCTGCTTTGTGTATAAGTGGGAGAGTTTTTGGCAGTGAGTATACTCGAAAGCATGTTTTGAGTATAAGTGGGAGATTGTTAGGTTTAGTATACTGAAAAACATGTTTCGAGCGAGTTCGCATGAATAGAATCTTGCTTGTGTACGGAAAAACTCTACAATTTACTTTTGACCCGATTCAGTATTATTCGAGCATTTCGAACGAATAGAATCAGTATATTATTACATTGTGTTTGCTTGTGCGTTTATAAGATGTTTTATAAACATTTAAATGCATAAGAAGTAAACGAAGCCTAAGTCTTTTGCTTAGTAGACTGGTTGTGGGCGTCGTCCACTTTAAGGTAACTACAGTCGGTTCTATGCAATGCTTTGCAAAAGAAAAAAGAAGAATTTCACAACCTAGATAGGCTTTGGCTACCTATCGTGAAAGGTTGCAATGTCAGTCCGATTATTTCTAAGCCATATTTAAATAAGATGACGTTGGTGTGGTATAGCACTGAATGGATCTAATAGTAAGACGTGTCTTTATGCTATCTACTGAAAGACGAGGTCTTGATAAATATCTATTTCTTAATCAATGTACATTAGCATTGAGCATACGATATTGAGTGTCTACTACTTTGACTTACCTAAGGTGTGGGCTTTTCGTCACCCAACAATCCAGGTATATTGGGTAGTGGTGATCATTATCTAGCGGTGCTAGGATTGTTATTACGTTGAATCGTGCGCGAGGTGAGTCTCGTTTGATAATGTCCTCAAGAGGAGCTTGAACAAGGTTTTATTATTCGGAAACTGGCCAGTTGGAGTTTTATTACTCTATGAATAATAAATAAGTATTTCTTGCTAAGTCCACTCTTGGAATTAATAAGATGTAAATTAATTAAGTCCATAGTAGACTTTAATTAATTAATGGACATTTATATCTTAAGCGCGGGAAATAAATAATAAACAAAACGGAAACCCGGAATACTTATAATTTCGGATTTGGATGGGGAGTTCAATATTACTTCTGTAGTGGTTGCTCGTAATATTCCAATATAAGCTTGTATTAAATTGTGGGTTCAATTTAATTAGTGAAAAAGCTAATTGGGGGAGCCCATATCCAAAACCTTCCACAGATCCCTGACTGGGCCCAATATGAACTATTATAAATAGGAGAATAAAAGAGACAGAAAATACAATTTTTTTGATGAAAATTTCGTCCCTCACATATACAGTGTAAGGGACGAAAAATTTCTCAGCTCTCCTCCGTGAGTTTTTCAGCTCCTCCTCTGTGAGAAAGTTTTGTCTTCTTTATTCGAGTCCTAGTGTTTCGATAAGAGCAGCCCACCCTGATGTCGGAATACAGTTCGGGACACCAGTCAGAAGATCCGTGGTCTAGTATTGAAGATCATCGTGGAGAAGGCGCGAGCAATCGACGATTCTTTGGAGAATCAAATTGGTAACTCTAAACCTTAGATTAACTTGAACATAATCCCTTTAACTACAATGTGGAATTGGTTCATTTGGACATTCGTCCTTGAAAATGTGATAGATTCCAAACTACAATCTTAGATAGACAACATGTTTTACAAGACTTGCAATACTACCTACAGGTTGTGTCAGTCAGTGGGAGCTAGTATAATTGCAAGTGTAAATATGGATCTCAAATGGCTAGACAGTGACAATGGGCTATGCCCAAAGAGAAATATCATCTTCTCGCTGTCGTTGTGCCAAGATTTGTTCGATCCTACAGTGTATCAGAACTTACATAAATTAGAATGTATGTATTACGATTGTCAAGATAGCTTTCTATTCATAGAAGTCTTGAGGAAATCATCTACATGGAACATCCTAATGGGTATGTAATAAAGGGCAAGAAACACAAGATTGGAAGTTAATGAAGACCTTTATGGTCTTAGGCATGCATCTAAATCAGAGTATGTGTTTTAGCGAGATTGTAAAATGTTTGGAATTTGACATGTGCCCTTAAGCGTGTTGTAAGCACAAGGAAGTTGAAAGTGCATTGAATATGGTATTATTGGTACTCTACGACGATGAAATCTATAAAAGTTGCAAACAACTAAGATTGACATCTAGCGTAAGAAACTGGTTGTCTACCCAGTTTAAGATAAAGGATTTAAGAGAAACTAATTACATTCTAAGCATCTGATTTTTTAAGATTGCTAGAAAGAATGTTGAGATTCTCTTAGGAATCCTATATGTATACATAGCTTGGAATATTTTAGCATTGGAAATTCCATGAAAAGGTTGTTACCATTCAAGATGAAATTGTCTTGTCTCTAGTCAAGTGTCGTTTGACACTTAGTGAGAACAAGAATTATGAGACTAGTTCTGCAGATAGATGTCTCATGTATGCTATGATGTGTACTAAGTTTGATATTAGTTGTGCTTTTGCATAGCAGGTACATATCATTTTAACCAGTCATTTTGCAAAGGACTTTGATTGAGGTAATGGATATACCATAGTACTTGAGAAAGACTAATCGCTATATTCTAGTTTACCAGTCATTCATGTAATGTCCTTGGGGTTACACTGACTAAGTCTCATGACTAATCAGTGATCGAGTAAGTCATCCTCATTATATGTGTTTACATTAGGAGTATACTCCTAGTAGCTTTGATCGTAAGTTTGAGTATGCCTATGAGTAATTTTACTCTTGCAAAGGCTAACTCAAGGGACAAACAAGATCATAAGCTAAGCAATCACATAGAGAGATGAAATAAATTAAAGATAAAGTACGCAGCAAAGACATAGTGGTGCAAAAGATATTATCAGAGAACAACCAAGCATATTTTTCATAGAAATTGCATTTGTGGCAACATGTTTCAAACATGGTGTGAAATGAATGGTAGTTCGATATATCTAGCTCCAAGACCTGCTTTGTGTATAAGTGGGAGAGTTTTTGGCAGTGAGTATACTCGAAAGCATGTTTTGAGTATAAGTGGGAGATTGTTAGGTTTAGTATACTGAAAAACATGTTTCGAGCGAGTTCGCATGAATAGAATCTTGCTTGTGTACGGAAAAACTCTACAATTCACTTTTGACCCGATTCAGTATTATTCGAGCATTTCGCACGAATAGAATCAGTATATTATTACATTGTGTTTGCTTGTGCGTTTATAAGATGTTTTATAAACATTTAAATGCATAAGAAGTAAACGAAGCCTAAGTCTTTTGCTTAGTAGACTGGTTGTGGGCGTCGTCCACTTTAAGGTAACTACAGTCGGTTCTATGCAATGCTTTGCAAAAGAAAAAAGAAGAATTTCACAACCTAGATAGGCTTTGGCTGCCTATCGTGAAAGGTTGCAATGTCAGTCCGATTATTTCTAAGCCATATTGAAATAAGATGACGTTGGTGTGGTATAGCACTGAATGGATCTAATAGTAAGATGTGTCTTTATGCTATCTACTGAAAGACGAGGTCTTGATAAATATCTATTTCTTAATCAATGTACATTAGCATTGAGCATACGATATTGAGTGTCTACTACTTTGACTTACCTAAGGTGTGGGCTTTTCGTCACCCAACAATCCAGGTATATTGGGTAGTGGTGATCATTATCTAGCGGTGCTAGGATTGTTATTACGTTGAATCATGCGCGAGGTGAGTCTCGTTTGATAATGTCCTCAAGAGGAGCTTGAACAAGGTTTTATTATTCGGAAACTGGCCAGTTGGAGTTTTATTACTCTATGAATAATAAATAAGTATTTCTTGCTAAGTCCACTCTTGGAATTAATAAGATGTAAATTAATTAAGTCCATAGTAGACTTTAATTAATTAATGGACATTTATATCTTAAGCGCGGGAAATAAATAATAAACAAAACGGAAACCCGGAATACTTATAATTTCGGATTTGGATGGGGAGTTCAATATTACTTCTGTAGTGGTTGCTCGTAATATTCCAATATAAGCTTGTATTAAATTGTGGGTTCAATTTAATTAGTGAAAAAGCTAATTGGGGGAGCCCATATCCAAAACCTTCCACAGATCCCTGACTGGGCCCAATATGAACTATTATAAATAGGAGAATAAAAGAGACAGAAAATACAATTTTTTTGATGAAAATTTCGTCCCTCACATATACAGTGTAAGGGACGAAAAATTTCTCAGCTCTCCTCCGTGAGTTTTTCAGCTCCTCCTCTGTGAGAAAGTTTTGTCTTCTTTATTCGAGTCCTAGTGTTTCGATAAGATCAGCCCACCCTGATGTCGGAATACAGTTCGGGACACCAGTCAGAAGATCCGTGGTCTAGTATTGAAGATCATCGTGGAGAAGGCGCGAGCAATCGACGATTCTTTGGAGAATCAAATCGGTAACTCTAAACCGTAGAATTCATGTTTAGGATTTATATTCTATGAGCATGAATTATTTGCGTTCTAGTATGCAATTCTGTGTTAAAATGTGAATAATCCTGTAATCGGTCAAATAGATCTCATGTCTGATTTATTTGTTTTGTACAAGTCTCCGCTGTGCAAGGGGATTCAAACCCCAACAATACATTCCTATTAAAGTTTAAGAATTTCTTGAAGTCTAAGTAATATATTATATTATACTTTTTTTGTTCCAAAAGGGTTATTTTTGCATGTTAAAGTTGGAGCGAGAATTTCAAGTTAAGGAAATTAGACGAACGAGGTGAGCTTTCTTATACTAAAAATACAAATCGTATTTTATGTAAACACGAACACATGTTCGTGATTTTTAAAGATGTTGTCTTGCCATAAATGTTTTTGTAGCATGCCTATCTGTTTGGCTAAGGTCAAGTGAATTATGAATAATGATATAAGTCGAATTCTGGTCCCAGTGAGGGTGGTGTCCCTACTCGGACTAGTGTACACGGGATACCTCTAACCGTGAACGGTAGAGAAGGTGACCGTGGAAGGTGGCCACCTTCCCGGCACAAGGAAACCTCTGACATGATGGGCAGAGAAGGTGGCTGTGTGAGAACACCATCTCGACGGCACAATGTGACCAGATATGGCTAAGTACAGGAAAATGGGGCTGCAGTCCAATGTGAATATTTTTGTAAGCTCGGGTCTTTTCAATAAAACCCTCAAGTGTTACTGTGATGATGACGTGACAATATTTTCAAATGTATATTTGTATTTTTCGGCAATGTGTTCACTGAGTACTTTTGTACTCAGCCCAGCATATATTTCTAAATGTGCAGGTTGAGCAGCGAAGTGGTGGAGGAAGTGCTATTGAGACATGACATTTAATTCAGTCAGATTTTGACTCTCTGAGGTTCATGTCTTCATACATGGAACCGCGTTCATTTGCTTCTGTTATGCATCTTAAAAGACTCAAGTCTATTTTGTTCAAAACTATGATATTTTGAAATTTTTACAAACAATTACTCGAGTTTTATTGATCGAGTATCTTTTCTTCTATGTATCAACACTTGATTAGTCATGTCTCGCAACCAATGCTTGATTTTATTTCCCCTTAATTCTTTTCCCGCTTCTTATACCCCTGCCCCTAGTCACGGTTCCCTGACTATGCTATCCTTAGCTAACTGCGGTCGTGATAGAGTGGTATCAGAGCATTCTTTCTAGCTCTGAACCCGAGAGTCTTCTTTGAAAATCTTTGATCTAGCCTTGTTCCAATGTATTGTCTAATCGATGAAAATGCTCTTAGCACTCCCCCCAATCGCGCTCAATGAGGAAAAAGGTAACTTCTTCTTTTTCAAAAGAAAGTCAAGATGTTTAAAAGTTTGAAATGGAGAAATAAATCAAGCAGTTAATTTGAGTGAACAGATGAAAATACTGAGTTTAAAGAAAGAGTTGACGTTTCTTGATTTGGTAGCGTGCTTAAAGAAAAAGTTAGTATGTCTTTTCTTGACTAAAGATTGTGAATGTATGAATAAAAGAAGTAACTTTCCTAAATGGAAAAAGGTACTGAAATATGAAGGTATAAAGTATACGAGTCTGGTACCAATTGGTGAAATGACATCTCTTTTTGAGTTAGACATTGAATCATGTTGCTAGTATGGGGAAATCAAAATTTCCAAGAACTTAGAATACTTAGTTATGTGTTCCTTCTAGAACACAATATGAACTCGAACTTAGAAGTACAGTATGAACATTCCTCGATTTCCCGAGTGACAAAAAAAAAGGACGCGATAAGAAATAAACTTCGTCACGAGAAAAGTAATCCAACATAGAACAAAACGATGTTTCTAGAAAGATGGTACGGGTTAGATGCCATTTTCTACGTCCCAATAACATGCATAATCTAGGTTAGACGTTGTCTTTCTTGACAATCCAATCACTCCAAAGGATCATACCTTTGATCCAACTAAGCGATGTACACGTACATAGCAAGAGAGTATGATTACAATGTAAACAAAGAACCTAGCTTTACAATAATAAGTAAACAGAAACGGCGTGTTATGAGGATGAGCGTTATGACGAACTGAGAGTACAAGGGAGTCATAATCCCCACATATGGTCATCTGACGTGATCGTAAGGTGAAAGTAGCTTGTGACCAAAGTTTCCCATTACTCATTTACCATCCTCTATAAAGAGTTAAACAACGGAGTATCACCATCGTAGTTAACCAGGAAGATTCAGCAGCAACGCTTACTTGGATTCCCATGAATTTCATTTTCTCGCATCCCCCTTGATCAAAATACTTTTGTTGAATTAAGACCTTAAATGACTCATTTTGCAAGGTAATGTGCCATTATTTTCCCTCTCCTATGTTAGGATTGTGAATCACTTTCAGTTTTGAGCTTGCTCCCTCATGTTTTCAGTTTCTACTCGTTCTATGAAGAAGTAATATTTTGACTCACTGATTTCCTGCCACCTAACTCCTATGCTAGAAGTTGATTTAGTTATGGTCTTCAGAATGATCATGCTTCTTAAGTAATTGCCTCTTCAATGATAATATGTTCTTCAAAGATCGTTAGTTGACCTTTTGTGATTTCAAATGTGCTTGTTGACAAACTCTTTAATTTATAAAGAACAGTCCCCTCTTCTTAATTCCACTATAATTATTCCATCATGCTGTGAGTTCTTCAGCAACTCCAGGTCTAAAGCAATTTTCTCTATCCCTGAACTAGTTTGCTCTGATTGTCTTCTCTACTAGTTAATTTCCGTGATTTGGTTATAAACTTTATGAATTCATTAACATGATATAGTATCACGATATTGTTGACCCAAAAGGGTAGTTGCTTGTTATTCCTCTTCTCAAATCCACTTGAGACCAATCATTTTCAGTCTCATATTTGAGCAGCCATCCGGTTAGACCTTAAACTTTTTTTTTAATTTGACCTTTTGTGTTTTCAGACATAATTATTGACAAGCTCTTTCTTTTATACGAGTACTCTCATCTTCTAAATTCAAATATGACTATTGTCTATTGATTTGAGCTTTTCTGCAGCTCCATATTTAAAGCTGGCATATTGTTTCTCCCTTGGCTAGTTTCCTCTTGTTGCCCTCTTTATTAGTTAGTTTCTCTGAACTGCTTATAAACTCTAAAAATTTTGTTAATATGATCTTCTATCACAGTGTTGTTGAGCAAATTGCAATTGTTTGGTTTTTCTATTCTTTTCAAATCTATTTGTAACCAACCATCTCAGGTCATCCTGTTATCATCTGGAGATACTTGCAACTTTTCGACTTGACTGTTCATTTTGATTATATTATTGGCAACCTATTATTGACATCTACATTCTATTCATCATACCCTCACTTTCGCAATTTATTCCATCTGGCAAGCTCTTTCCACAATAAATTTCTCAAGCTCTATGGGTATAGCTCAAGCCCTTTGAAGTTGTATCTTTTCTTTTCTGGGAGTGACCATAATGAGCCCAATTGAGCCTAGTCTTTGCACTTCATGAAAAACTTTGTTGCAAGCTACTGGTGAGAGTTTGTGATGAACCAAATTGCTCACGTAATCGAACTAATTAAGTCGTTTATTTTCATGGTGACCTTGGAGCCTCCCAAAGTAAGGACGATTCGAATGATTCTCTTTGAATCCCAAATTCGGTTCGTATCAAAGTTAAAACTGTTAGACCACCTCTACATTTCCTCACGTGAGACCCTCAAGGAATGCAAGACGTTGACCTGTGCAGAAAATGCCAAAGAAGAAGAAGAAGAAGAAGAAGAAGAAGAAGTAAATAATCTGAAGTGGACATCCATAAAAATAATGGGCCGACCAAAAGTGTCAAGACTAGAACGACAAGTCATTATATTTATGCTATGACTAAACACTGCAAGCAACGAGTTGCAAGGGGATCCAACGTTTTGTACTTAGTACAATTTTGAGAAAAGAGTGATAACAATAGTCATTGAAAATTTTATTCGACCCGATTAGTCCCTTCGTAGTGTGCGAGATCTGTATGTATACAGTTGGGTGATCAATCGATACGATTAAGACTAAGTTAAGTTGAAAACTGAACTAATTAAGATCTATACTACAATGGTGACTAAAAAGTAAAAGTGTGAGTACCCTAATTATTTTCAACCAAACGCCAAGATGACATGAAAGAAGGTTTGACAACCGAGAATGAACGGGAAATGACCTAGAAACGAGGAAAGAACAAGCAAAGGTTTGTGATAAAACTTTGGAATTAGAGTAGCAATGCCAAAAGTGATATTAATGTCAACTGCGATACAACACAGTATGACTTTGTGAGGCAGAATACTCCTCATCAGACAAGAGAACATCTAACTTGTTATTCTAAAAGCAATTGAGTACACAATGGAGTCTGTAAAGCTGGGAATCCATCTTCCACCTGATAGAGTTTGCCTATAATAATAGTTATCAAGCCACCATCGACATGGCGCCTTACGAGGCACTATATGGAAGAAAATGTAAGTCTCCACTCTATTGGGGTGAAGTAGGGGAGAGAAAAGTATTAGGCCCAGAATCCGTGGCAGAGATGATTGAAATCGTGAGACAAATCCGGAGTCGGATCAAGGAAGCGCAAGACAGGCAAAAATCCTACGCCGACGAACGTCGAACCGAATTGAAATTTAACATCGGAGAGAAAGTCTTTTTGAAAGTATCCCCTTCCAAAGGAATAACCAGATTTGGACTCGAAGGTAAGCTAAAACCACGATTTATTGGTCCAGGTGAAATTCTGGAAGAAGTGGGCCCAGTAGCATATCCCTTAGCATTACCACCCAACTTTGGGAACGTACACAACATATTCCACGTCTCCCAACTTTGAAGGAACGTTTTCGACTCAAAACATGTGATTCGCCATGAAGAAATCGCCCTAGAGCCTAACCTGAGTTACGAAGAAAAGTCGGTGGAAATACTAGATCGAAAGGTGCAGCAGCTTCGGAATAAGTCGATTACTACAATAAAGGTTTTGCTTTCATTTTATTTTATTTTATTTTATTTTCATTTTCATTTTTTTTTCTTTTAGTAGTTTCTGCAGGCTGTGCATACTTGCACGTTTTGAGAAATAAGATGGGGGAACCTACCAACCATGATCTTATCGTCGCTCTCCGAAAGGAGGTGGAAGAGATGCGAGCAGAGATAGCTCGGGCAAAGGCTGAAAAAGAAAAACGTGCAAGGGAGGTAGTTCCAGTTATGAATATGTTTAAGTCATGGTAACATTGTGGATATTCTTGTAGGTCCGCAGATAGAGGCCAACAACTTAAAGTTGGGGATACCCTTGATCAATAGAGTTGAACAAAATGCCTTCACATGGAGAGACACTGAGGACGCAAATCGACATCTCACCAAGTTCGTGGAAATAGCTAATACAACCAAGATCAACGGTGTTGATGATGATATTATGAGGGTAAGACTTTTTCCCTTTTCCTTAACGGATGCTGCTAAAGAATGGTATAATTGTCTACCTGGAGATAAAACCACCAATTAGAAGGATTTAGTGGTACTCTTCCTCGACAAGTACTACCCGTCTGGCACCATCCTAAAGCTTAAGTGTGAGATCTTTCAATTCATGCAAGGAACCGATGAGCCTCTATATGAAGCTCTCGCACGTTTCAAAGCCCTTCAGGTAGGAATCCTTTATAATGGGTTTAACGAAAAAATCTCTAGTTTATTGGATTCAGGGGCGAATGGAGGATTCCTGAGGAAAGGAGGAGTTGCTGCTATGGAGGTAATAGAGGAATTAGTCACAAACAGTTGAGGTTGGTCCAAGGAAAAGCACAACGCCGAGAGGCTAGATACGGTGAAAAGACCATGTGAGAATTGAACATCTCAGGAATTGGCGTCCATCAAAGCAAGGCTTGAGAGGATGGAAGCTACTAGAAACCAGGGGAGTACGGACGTCAAATATGTCCAAAATGGGAGTGGTCCCAATGTTCCACATGATAATAATTACCGCCCCGGGCAGGGGGTGGTAACTTTAATAATTTCAATGGCAATTATCCACATCCCAACCTCTCATATTCCAACAGCAATTTCATCCAACCTCCTGCAAGGTTCAGTGTAAGAAAGGAAAGAGGAGTGGAGCCACCTACCAAGGAAGAAAAATATGAGATTCGCATCTAAAAGATCATGAAGGTATTGCTTGAGGATAGAAAGAACAATGAGGCCAAGATTGGAATTGTAGAGGAAAGACTAAACAAGCTCGAAATCGGGTTAAACGTTGTTGCCACCATTGTGTTTATCATTAAGATGAAAATGGATCAAGTTTAGAAGAACGTGGAAGAGGATTAAGCTAAGGCCACTTCCAAGGTTGCCAATATAAACCAGAATTGGGAGGTAAAGAATTCACTGTTCGAAGCCAGTACCTCGGGCGCGAAACCAAGGAGAATGCGCAACTCAGCGGACCACCGAGAAATAGGCAGCGCCTGATCAGCTTGTGCGACACAATGGAATCATCCTTCCTTTCCAACCCAAAAAGAAATTCAAGCTTGAAGAGCAATTTCGATATTTCATGAATATATTCTGTAAATTTCATACTAACATCCCTCTCGTTGACTCGTTGCAGGAAATTCCTAGATATGCTAAGCTACTAAGAGAGGCTGTGATGAATAAGAAAAAGCTCACAAAGGCCGACCTCAAGTTGGCTTTTCATTGTAGCGTGATCATTCAAAATAAGAGGGTCGTGAATCAAAGAGATCCCGGTGAGTTCATCATTAGGTGCTCTATTGGGAATGGTAAGGCGGACAAAGCCCTTTGCAACTTAGGAGCAAGCGTCAACATTATACCACTAAAGTACTATGAGAAGCTAAACATCGGACCACTCAAGACGCCGGTTGTGATCATAAGGTTGGCCGACAACTAGGCGATCAAAACAGTGGGAATGATTGAAGATATCTTGGTAAAGGTTGATGGTTTTATTTTCCCTGCCGATTTTATTGTACTTGACATGAAAGGAGACAAAAATGTACCTCTAATCTTGGGCAGAGATTTTCTAGCCACTTGCAAAGCTCTCAATTATGTAGGTAAGGGGCGAGATTACAATTAGTGACAACTACAGTAAGTCCACCTACCGAATCGAGAGTGAAATGCTCAAGTATGATGAGGCGCAAAAAGTCAAGTTGGAGCATGAATGCAGGGAGGTCATGATGTATGACAAGTCCAAGCCTTTTAGGCCATTAGAAGGGGAGGATCTTTCTCAACCTTCTATTTTTATTGTTAACCACTTACCTCAAGCCCCCAAAAAGGGCAAGACTAAGCATGATAAGCCTCCTTTGCAGGAACGAACCAAGAAGAAGAAGAAGAAGCCTCCTCATCATCTAGTCAACTCCGAGGTCTACGTGATCAAAACCTCGAACTGGAAGTACAAGTTTGGAAGAAAGTTCACAACAAGTTGGTCCCATTCGCGGTGACAAAGACTAAGCGTGTTGATACAAAGGCATCCCAACGGAAATCCCACGATGGGGGATAATTCATGAGCTTCAAAGAACGTCAAGCTAAGGATGAAAAACAAGCGCTTGTTGGGAGGCAACCCAACCATTTATTTCGAGTTTTTAAAGTACTCTTTGTGTTTGATTGTATTTTTGTGTAATTGAAATTTCGCAGGTTCTGGACTACGCCCAGCGACCGTTGGCGCTTGCATAGCGGCCTGATGGCTGCTCAATGGAACGGTTCTGATTCTTCCAAGAGACCGCCCGCTAGACTTTCACCGCACCCCAGTCGCAATTTTTCAAATTTTTCGATTTTTTGCCCCGTCCAGCCTCAATGCAAAAATTTCAAGGTATCTTTACAGTTTTCATAGTTACTCATGTCCCGACCAACTCTACGAACTTATTTTACACTTTGTTGTAAATAAGTTTGGGGGGGTGAAGTGGTGGACCGTGAGTTTAGGTTTTTGCTTTAGTTTTTAGGTTTATAGTTTAAGTTTTTGTTTTAAAAACCAAAGTGAATCCATGTCATAAACATAGCACGAAGAACTTAGAAAATCACATGTTTAGGGACACATTAGACCGAGTTGCCAATGATATGAAGTTCTTTTCATCTTTGATTAAGTATGGCTTGACGTTTTGATATGAGGGTTTGGTGAAAAGGTGCATAATTAGTGAATTGCTTGTTCACCTTGAACTATGCTTATACCTTGTGAGATTTGAGCCTAAATTCTTTCTTGTGTGATTTATCTGCATGCATGTATATGTTTCTAGAACTTGCTCCTAGTCTGCCAAAAATTTTTTACCCTCTCAAAATTTAAAATTTTTTCACTTAGGAGCCAATTTTGAGCCTTTAAGCCTATTCTTTGGAAGCCAAAATAAATGGGGACAATTCATTGGGTTAGTTTAGTTTTTATTATCTTTTACAAAGGAATTGGAGAGATAAGGAGGAAAGTTATAAAAAGTAGTGTGCTTAAATGTAGAAAAGTGCAAGTTGTGAAGTAGAAAATTTCAAAATGTGTGCTTGATCTAGAAAAGATGCTTATGAGAAGAAAAGAAAAAGAAAAAGAATGAAAGGTTGTGAAAAGAAAAGAAAATCTAAGGATTGGAAAGTGAGTTGAAGAGAAAAATAAAGTGTTAGAAGTGTCTTGGGTTTTTAGAAAAGTGGCGTCATTTTAACTCTACCTGGGATATTTTTTTTATTTTGAGTCACTTTTTAGCCAAATATCCCTCACCTACCAAAGAGCATACATTACAACAAAAAATAAAGACCTTTCGGACTTTTGATGCTTAATCACATCTAGTAGATGAGGGATTAGACTTTGAGCAAGCATATGGTAAACTTTGCATGATGCATGATTTGAGTGCTTATACACATTACCTTTATACACTTTGAGAGTGAGAGAAAGAATCACTTCCCATCTTTGGAAGTTTGCCACATGTGAGTGCATGTATTCTAGGTGTTCTACGAGTTAGTAATGAAAGTGCACTAATAAGTCTTGCTTGATTTGATTGCGTTAATTTATGCTTAGTCTATCAATTCCATTCTTTGAGGCAATTATGACGTCTAGTCCTTCTGCATTTTGTGCGTCTATTTTGTGTCTTTATTGTTTTGTTTGAGGACAAACAAAAATGTATGTTTGGGGGAGTTGATACGCTCGGATTTTGCACTGTTTTAAGGCCTTTATTTGGTCCGTTTTTAATATCGAAATCACAATTCATGTCCATATTTTGCATATTTTCTCTATTTTTGTATTTTGACGTGTTTTGTGAGAAATTTGCATATTTGAGCCTAAAAAGACAGCAAAAAGCCAAAGTTGGAAATCTGGAGTTTTCGAGACGCCCAGCGGTCCGCTGCAACTCATATAGCAACCGTTGGGGCCCAACGACAGCTGAGCCAGTAGTGGTCTGCTCCGGAGAAAGTTGTGCTGAAACGAAGAACACGCCCAGCGACCGCTGGGGAGTGCCCATCCACCGCTTGGAGAGTTTCCGAAGCTACGAGATTATTCACAGCGACCGCTGCAACATAGTTTAGCGGCTGCTATCCAAGAGGCAGAGGCTACGGATCAACATGCAGCGACAGCTGGACAAGGTGCAGCGGCCCGCTGGGAAAACTCAGAGCACAGAATTGACCTAGTTTCTCCCCAATATTTACCAAACTTAGCCATCTTTTACCTTATTTGTTGCTGCTCGATTTTTCCTCTATATACCCCATCAAACCTCTTCATTAGAATCTCCTTTTTGCCTTATAATTGTAGAGCATAAATTTGATAGAGTTCTTCATTGTGCAAAAGGTTGAAGTAGGAATCAAGAGAAGATCAAGGCTATAAGGATTCAACCTTTGGGTTTTATTGCTTTAGTTCTTATGTTCACTTTGTTTTCCCTTCATTCTATGTTTTTAGATTATTCAGTTATGTGTAACTAAATTCATAGGATTCTAGGGATGTGTTAGTAACGACTTTGGTTACCCAATTCCGTTTTCTATTTAATATCCGTTTTGTTTTTACTTCGTTTCTTCCCTAATTTGTTCTATAATACTTCACGTTTGAGTGACATATTCGGTGATTATTTAATATAACTTGCTACATAATCGTGAGAGGAGGTTGGCGAGTTAGATCCACTTAGTAGACACTGCAATTAGCTTCCCTTAAAACGGCACTGTTAATTGAGAGTGAGGCCTTTTCAAGGGTCTTAGGAGCTTTTAGGAGTTACGAATATAGGATTGATAACCCCAGTGTTAGTAATCTACGCTAGTGCCGCATGAGCAAAACTTATGTGATTTGATCTATCGAAGTATAAAATGTGCTAGGGTATTGTAGTTGGAATTTGTATAATCATAACTGTGAACGCACATCCTTGGAATTATCTTATCTCTCATATTTTACCTCTTTAATTATTTGCAATTAGTTGTTTTATTGCTTTCAAATTGTTTTTAGTTTTTAAAATCCCCAAAACTTTCGGTTTTCCAAATAGTGAACCAAGCTTAGTAGAAGGTAGCCAATCTGTGATTGTTTTCCCCGAGATCGATATCCGGTACTGACCTTTATCTATACTATTCCTACTCTGTATACTTGCAGGTATTTATAATGCTAATAAAAAGTGCATCAACTATGTGGTGGAATCTCCTAGACCTATTAGTTAGGCGGCAGTGTTAGCGTTAACCGGCCAGGAGATTCACACAACGGATAGTATAAGCTGAATGCAGAACCTTGGTTTGCAGACCAGGCAAATTTCTTAGTCACAGGAGAGTTGCCTAGTACACCAGATATTTCCTGGGCCCAAAGGATGAAACTCAAGAGTCAAGCAAAGTATTATTTCTGGGACAATCCTTACCTCTGTAGGATGGGTTCAGATCAGGTGATCAGGAGATGTATCCCCAAGTGGGAGCAAAAAGATGTGTTAAATCATTGCCATGCATTGGTATGTGGTGGTCACTTTGGTCCAAGAAAACCAGCTCAGAAAGTTTTAGATAGTGGGTTTTACTGGCCCACGTTCAATATGGATTCTTTCGAGTTCTGCCAGAGCTATGCTAGATGCCAACAGACTGGGGGGATTTCTACTCGGGATGAGATGCCACAAGTCCCGGTAATTGTGTGTGAGATTTTCGATGTTTGGGGAATGGACTTCATGGGTCCCTTACCATCGTCATATGGGAACACTAATATACTGGTTGCGGTAGAATATGTGTCCAAATGGATAGAGGTAAAGCTACAAGCTCGTGTGAGTCAAAAGAAGTCACAAAATTTCTAAAGGCCAATATATTCAACCGGTAAGGTGTACCCCGAACGATCGAAGCTTTAATGAGGAAATATGGCATTCACCACAAGCTATCTACTCCTTACCACCCTCAATCAAATGGTCAGGCGGAAGTCTCAAATAGGGAAATCAATGTTATTCTAGAGAAAACATTTAACCCATCAAGAAAGGACTGGAGTAAACGACTCAACGATGCTTTATGGGCTTATCAAAATGCATTCAAAACTCCCATTGGAATGTCGCCCTACAGGCTTATATTTGGCAAGATGTGCCACCTCCCTGTCGGCGTTGAACATAAGGCTTATTGGGCAGTCAAGGAGATGAATATGAAGCTCCAGGCCTATGAAGAGGATAGAAAGCTTCAATTGCAAGAGTTGGAGGAACTTAGACTTGAGTCGTATGACGCTGCGATGTGGTACAAGGAGAAAACCAAATTGTGGCATGACAAAAACCTCCGGGTCAAGGAATTGCAAGTCGTTCAGAAAGTGCTTTTATTCCAATCAAGGCTCAAGCTAATGCCCGGGAAGTTAAAGTCCAAATAAATAGGACCCTACACAATCGTTGGCCTACGAGGGAATGGAGCCGTGGAAATTTAGGGAAGCACCTCTAACTCTATTCCATTTTTTGTTAATGGTCACGGAGTCAAAGTGTTTAGGGATAGTTCAGAGATGTGCGTGGTGGAGGAAACTCCACTACGCATGCTCTCCAATATTGCCTAAATGGCCATGGAAAATATTTTGGATTAACATCCCCTTGACCAGGTTGCCTAGATGTCTCGTCTTTTAGTTAAATTTTTTTCTAAATGTGAGAGTCAATGTTGAATTTCTGAAAAAAGAGAGGGGGATGAATTTTCGGACAAAATGGGGGGAAGTTTTCAAAATTCAAATTTTAATGGGAGGGTACGGTTGCTTTCATCAGCATGCAACCGCCCCTCTCCCTTCTTTTTCCTTTTATTTTTATTTCCTTATTTTTATTTTTATTTTTCCTTTTCCTTTTCTTTATTTTCCTAAAATAACTTCCCTCATCTCTTTAACTTCTCCCTCACAATTATTTTATCTCATAACACACATCTTATTTTTGAAACCCTTTTCTCACAATTCCAAATTTCATCTGTGTCAGTTTCCGGCGAAACCGCCACCAACTACCGCCGATTTCCAGCCGAACCACCATGGAGAACCAACCACCTTCCAGAGGAAGAACCCCCAGCCCGTCAAGTCTACGGCCGGCGAATCATCAACAAAGCCGCCGATGAAAAATCTACCAGCGAAGAAACCACCGTCCGCTCCTCAGACAGAGGCGGTGGTGATTTTGTCGTCTCAATTTGTGATGCCTACCCCAACCAAAGTGTGATCGGAGTCAACGGCGATGGCGACTACAATCTCCGCCGTTCCGTCTACAATTTCTGCCGCTCCGCCTTCCATAACTGCCACCGTCGCCACAATATCTGCCATGGACACTGAGGAACATCTCGTGAGGGAGTTAATGAAGAAACTCGGCCCCAATGTAAAGCCGAGTGAGTTCTTTGCACGCATGGCAGTGGCATGTTAGGAGGAAGAAACCGTCTCCATTCTAACCCCACTTGAAATTCCACCTAGATCTGCAACTTTCACATAAACGACCACATCACAAACCCTATCCTCTCACAAAGAAAACCCCCAATTTTTTTCTGAAACCCTAACCCCAGTGATAAATCCGTTATCATCGGTTACCCAAACCGAAACCCAACCCATACTATCCAATCCTTCTCCTACTATTCCATGCAGGAGCCGTTAAGTGAATCCAAGACGAAGAAGCGAAGAAGGATGAACAGGGCAGTGAGGCAGGGGATGAAGAGGAGAATGCCCAAGGGGAGGAGGGTGATGATGAAGCTATCGGGAATGAGTCTGAAGGTGAGGGGAATGCTGAGGATGAAGAGGGAGATAACGAGGGTGAGGGTAGATAGGGTGAGGAAGGAGTGGATGACCGGGATGTTGCGGGTAGTGGTGCTAGGATTGACGAGGGTAATGTAAGTGAACCTGAGAACGATGGGGATGAGGAGAAGGTTGAAGGAGAAATTCCTGAGGAAGTAGCTGTTGTTGAGGAAGATGAGGAAATCGTCGATGAGGACGATGGTGAAAATGTTGAGACCGAGAGAGGGGTTGATATGGAAGTATACGAACCCGAAGTTGCTGATGGGTTGAAAGATATTGTGGTATTGGAGGATGGTCCGGAGTCAGAGGACACGCCGGCTGATAAGAGAACAGCAAGGAGGAATACCGCGAGAAGTAAGAAATTGGAGGAGACGAGGACTACTACGAGGGCTAGACGATTGAAATTAGTGGACTCGGATGGCGAGGATGAGACAGGGGAAGATGTCCCCGAGGCCCATGAGACCCTAGTGGAAACAGATGAGACCTCCTGAGGCCGTGGAGAAGCGCTATGCCGCTGAACGGAAACGCAATGGGAAGCAGGAGGCTAAACCCCTATAGAAGAAGCATAGGTAGGCTTCCTCGACCCTGGTGATTCAAGAAGCCTCTTTAGAGCTAATCCGAGTGCAGTTTGCCCAGACGCCAGAAGAGACCAGGGAAGTCAATGAGGAGGAAGAAGAAGTTGAGACCCACCAGGAGGAGGAGCCCATATTTGAGATGATGGAGGTGCTGGTGACAAAGAGGCTGGTGGAGGCCATGGTCCACTTTAAGGACCCTAAACTGGCCTTGACGTGTGAAGGGCGTGCTTTGAAGGGGAAGCTCGTGAAGTCGGGGAAGCGCTTACACCCCCATCTCTCCGAGAGATAGATTCGGTGGAAGAATTCCAATCATTCATCAGCGCCATAGGATTCGAGTGGTTGTTGGATCACTGCATGACAGATGTGCCAATTGCCTTGGCCAATGAGTTCTTCACTTCATTCAAATCCAAGTCCATCATGGACCCTGACGCCGACTCTATTAGCTTCCGCTTGTTCAACGAGGAGATAACGCTGAGTATAAGAGAATGGTCTTTGCGGATGGGATGTTTACCCCAGAGGAAGATGAAGAAGGGATTTGGAACAAGAGGGAGATAGGCCCCCAAAAGAAAACTGTTTGCATCGACATGCAAAAGGCCTGGGGACTTATCGCCCACACGCGTGGAGGAGTATTCAAGACGAGTGCCTCTAAAGAGATCCACATCGTCAACCCGGTCCTCCGCTTTGCCCAAGTCTTCCTCGGGTACAATCTCCTGGGTCAGACAAGATCTGCCCTTACCACACCTGAACTTTACTTTACCTGGTGCATGCTAAAAGGTGTGAAGGTCCATCTCGGATATTGGTTAGCCCAAGCTTGCAATCTGATGACTACCCACACAGTCTGCCACCTCTATACTTGTCACCTCCTTGGCGCTTACCTCAAAAGAAATGTAAGCATGAAGGTGGCAAAGTCAGTGTCTGATAGGAGGGAAAGATGAGACTATGACTCTGTGTGTGTGTGTCAACTGGCCAGGAGGGTACCTAGACCTAGCTGTGTCGTTGGGTCTGTGTCTATCTTCCCTATCAATAAAAAAATACCTCAACCCACTTCTACTGGCTAGTATAGTGGAGTAAGGGTCGAATCCCACAGAGATGGATGTAGGCGAGATACACTTGCGATGACATTCTGGGAGCGCTACCACGCTTGTTTTGGGGTTGAGTTTTACCTAGTCGGAAAATGAAATGGAACCTATACCCCTCCTGACCAGTAGGTCAGGGTGGGCTCTAAATGCTGCATGCTAAAAGAAATTAAAATGCGTGTGTAAACTAGGGTGCGAGTGCGCATGTGAGAAGCTACTAGACGAAACTTACTAAAAATGGCTAGACAAAAGGTAAAGTGAATCAAAGGACATGCTGGCAGACTGTCTGCTGGGTGTGTAGAAAAGCAGAAAAAGTGCAAGTACAAAAGCATAAAGCAACAAAAGCAACACAAGTGGTCCCATTATTTGATTGTGACATTTTCTTCCTCACCAAGCTAAACTAATAAGATCTGACAAACTCCATTGATGAATGCTCAAGCTTGAAAATTCGTGAATGCAATATTTAACTTGAAATCAAGAACGAAAGCTAAGAAAACTGAGATCTACGCAAACTGGTCAGCGGGACAGGGTGACAGAAACAAGCAGAAACGAATTCCATGCATTTTTAGAAACTTAAATCGATTAGAACTTGTAAGCACTTGAGGAAAAACTAGATCTAACTAAGCAAAGCAGATTCAAGCACTTAAACAACAGAAATCAACGTAAAACTACCAGATCTAGCTACTAGGCAGAAAGAAATAATAAGCAAGCTGAAACACAAAACAAAACCACAATAAACTTCATTGCATTCAAGATTTTTATCACCCAAAAGATGTTCCAACTAAGTAGCTACTGGAATCCAAGTCAAAGGCAAGCAAAAACAAGTACTTAAACTAAGAAATCTTAAAAACAAAGCAAGTAAAAGATTGTTTGGCTCATCGGAAACTGAAACTGGAGGAATTTCTGGAACTACGGCGGCTGGAATGAATCAGGCATGGTGCTCCTCGCCGGCAGGTGGCTGGAATCTTCAAGTCAGGCTGCTGGATTTAGATGGAACTAAGAGCTAGTGGAGTTATTCTCCTCAAAAGTGATGTAGTAGTGATGATAAGTCCCAAGTGAAGTGGTGTCAAAAATTCCCCCCTTTTCTTTATGTTCAGCTCCTATTTATAGGGTGGCTTGCCCTAATTTCTAGGGCTTTCTCTTCATGTGGAATGACAATTTTGCCCTTCTTTAGATAGGTGATTATTCCAAGCAAGTCCTTCCTTCTCGTGTCCAGTTCTGTAGCATCCATCCTGACCAGTTTGCGTATTTTCTGCTCATACTAACCAGTTTGCGTATTTTCTGCTCATACTAACCAGTTTGCACACTTTTCGCAGCTTTTTCACTCGAATTCCTTCTGAACCTTTTTTTCCTGATTTAGTACTTCAACCTGCACACTTTAACAACTATTTTGCAAATATTATCCAATAAAGCACCTTATACTGACCAGTAACCAAGGCCGAGAACGAGACTCATCAAACTGCTCACACTTAACACAAACTTGTCCTCAAGTATGAAGAAACAAGCTAAATAAAAATAATGAGTTGAGTTCGCAAGCCTGGTTACCTCCCTTCACCGACCTAAGACTCTAAAACTTAAAAGACCCTTCAACACATAGATGACTCACAGAAAACAAAAAACAAGAAAACGGACAAAAGAAAAAAAAAACTCATAAACACATTACACAGGCTATATTTTCAATCAATCCTCCCCCTTGGGTTGAATTAATCCGGTTGTAAACAACTTCGAAATTCTACCACCCTCCCCTTCACTGGCTAGTCTATCCGCTTGTCAAGATCGCCACTCTTATAAGCCAAAAGCTAGGTTCGCTCAGTCACTCATTCCTCACCAGAAATGTTAGGACTATTCTCTCAAATTGCTGAACCACAAATGCTTCGGACTCAGATCTCACGTGCGGCTCCTGAAGGGATTTAAGGCTTGTAATTGGGCTATTGGTTTGTAGTGTTTGGGGTGGGTGTTCCTAAGGCTCTAAGGTTAAAATAACTACTACTTTATTTTGATGTAGGGGAACTGTGTGTATCTGGGCTTTTGGCGGTTGCTTCTCTTTGGCTGGGCGTTTCCTGATATTGACCTCCAACTGGTCAGTAGCTTCTTTGTGGCTTCGCCACCCTTATTCCTCCTTCCTTCTTTTTGTGGTCAAGTGTTTTCGACCATTTTCTTCAACATATTTTTTTAATGTGGCTTTGCCACCCTTATTCCTTCTTATTTTTTTGGACCCGGAATTTTTCCTGGTCGATTTTCTCCTTACCTCTCGATTTCTTTCTCCAGTTGATTTTTCTTGTACGTCCTCCTGGCCAGTCGCCTTCTTGCCTTATGCCTCGCACACACACAGTCCCAATGGCTAGTGGGTTATATCTGGGTATAGATTTGGCTAGAAAGTGGGGTTCTAAGGGTGGTTTTTTTTTTTTGCATGGGGGGGTTTCCTAATGCCATCAGGACTTGCTACACGCGGTCACCTTACCCTAGGCATCATATGGCAGCCACTCTTTTCTTTTCTTTTTTTTTAAATGTTTAGCGGAAAGTGGTTCCACTTTAGGCCTTTAACTCACCATTTTAAGAGGGCTTTCACAATTGGCTTCTAATCGGGTTCTTCTTTCATACTTGCATCCTCTAGACTAGCTTGGATCTAAGAAAGGTGGTTTCTACTATTGGTGTGTTTTATTTCCATCGATCATCTCGCCTTAAGATTGGATCAGTTGAGTTTTTAGCCCGTGTTTTAACACATGTCCTAAAAAAACAAAACTTAACCTAAACTGACTCACTAGGGACTGACTCGACACATGACAACACATATATACAATTATACTGGCCATTATCTCCTCCTCTCACTTCATCCTTGCTTGCCTTCACGCAAGTTTAGTGAAGTGGAAAACAGGATGACCAGTATCTAACACATAGAAGCACAGAAAACTAGAAAACACATAACACATGGAAAACATATTATATATGAAACTTCTCACACTTAGACTATGCAATAGGCTAAGTGGGAGAAGAATAACAAACACAGAGAACACATAGACAATGTGGAACAAGTACTAATATGCAAAACATACTATGTCAACAAAAACTACTCACACTTAGACTATGCAATAGGCTAAGTGGGAGAAGGTATAGGACTCACATAAAAAAAACACAAAACAAAGACAACTTCTAAACATCCTTAACACATATAACGTTGTAAACCCTCGTCTGCTCACACTTAGACTATGGAATAGGCTAAGTGTTATGAATGAGGGTATACGCATGCTAAAACATGTACAAAAAATAGAAACAACACAACTAGAAAAAAAGTTTAATGAAAATAAAAAGAAAGCTAACTGGTCAGTTGGTAGGGTCGGTCATCTTCTCCTCTGGATCCTCTTTGGTCAGGAGCCTTGTGCAGTTTCCTTCTCGGGTTCCTTTGTTGGTACACATCAGGGGTGTCACTCTTTTTCTTATGATTCTTGAAAGTCCCCTTGATTTTCCTCTTTTCCATGGGCCGCAGATGATGGTTGTTGGGGACCTTGCTCCCGATCAGTTTGGGCACTTGTCCCAGCTTCTTGATGATAATGGCCGATAGGACTACCCTGGGCTTCTTGGTCTCCTTTTTTTGCTTTGCTGCCCCATTGTCTTTCCTCTTTCTTTCTTGGTTGCATTTTCCATCTTTGTCTTGATTTTCCTGTAAGTCAGTTTCTGGTACTAGTGTCTCTTTCTGGGCAGCAGGGATGGCAAGTGGATTGTCGATGTTGGCCTCCTGTACTGGCTGGGTGAAAGTTGCAGTCGGGTTCTCCCCAGGTTTTGTAGGAGAACCACCTTTCTGGATATTAAGGGTCGATGCCGGATGTCCAGCAACAGCAAGGGTCTCTGACTTAGTTGTAGCATGTTTTGGGTCCTCCCCAGGTTTTGTAGGAGGTCCACTATCTTCCTGGCCAGTATCAGTGTCCTTGCTCTTCTTTTTGTTGCAAGGAGTCTTGTCCTCCTCGCTTGAGATCTCTATAAGATCATGAACCTTGCTGGGGCCCTTCTTTTTCTCAATCCTACGCCTGATGATTCGCCTCGATGCGCGCTTCAGCCCTTGTTTTCTCTCTGCCTTCTTCTCGGCCAGTTGGTGAGCCCCAGTGGCTCTAGCGAATCTTGACTTCTGACAAATAGTCTCTTCAATATCATCTTCATCAGGTTCTTTAGTGGTTTCCCTTGAATTCTCTTCCGGACCTTGATTGATTTGAGGTTCAGCAACTGGTTCAGTTTCATCAGGACCACTCCTCTTGGTCAGTATGTCCTCCTTATCTTTCGTCTTGCTTGATTCCCCAAATGACTCGTTCCGTTCAGGCTCCTTGTAGGATGTTCCTGACCACAATGTCACCTTCCTCACATTAGCCTTGTCAGGTATGTGCACTGGAACTGGGAGCCTTTCCTCATTCCCACAAATCTCGTTCATCGAACTGGTCAGGTAGGACAGTTGCTTATTCAACATGTCCATATTTTCCTTATGCTCTTTCTGGGCATTTTGCATGCCTTGCACCACTTCATTATTTGACTGAAATTCACTCCTCATTGTTTGCTGGTAAGCAAGCATCTCTCCCATCATCTCTTCCATAGATCTTCCTGACTTGTTTTGGTGTAGGAAATGGTTAGGATTTTGCTGATGGTGGGGATTATACTGGGTGTTAGGGTATGGGTGGTAGGTATAGTTTGGCTGATTTTGATGAGAGGGGTACTGGCCGAATTGGTTAGAGTTGTGGGGTTGACTGTGATTGGGATTCAGGTGGTGTATGTAGGGATTTTGCTGGTGATGGGAGTTATACTGGCCGTTGGGATGGAAATTTTGGAAGTTTTGCTGGTTCTGGTTAGGTGGGTATTGGTTATACTGGCCATAAGGATTGTACTGGTCTTGGTGATATTGGTTCTGGTGTTGATTTTGGAACTGGTTTTGGTTCTGCTGAGGTGGTGGTCCTTGGTTAGGTTGACCCTGGTAATTTTGGAAGTTCCTTTGGTGGGGTGGTACATATACATGGTTCGGGTTCTGGTTTTGAGGCTGTTGGTTGTGGGGCTGTTGGTTCCTTCCTGACCAGTTGAACTGGTTGTTGGGATTTTCTGGGCCACGGTTGAAATTCTGGTTCGGGTGGGGGTTGTATTGGTTCTGACCTTGACCTTGGTTTTGATTTTGGTTCCCATCTCCCCATCGAAAATTTGGGTGATCCCTCCATGGTGCGTCCCATTGTCTCCCCTGGATCCAATTCCCATTTGAGTTGAAATACCTAGCAGCATTAGCCTGCTCCATACTGACCGAGTCGTTTGGCTGATCATAGCTCGGTTCTTAGTTTCCCTGTTCTGCACCCTTGTAGTTCCCAACTGGGGAAGTCGGCGGTGTATTCTTCTTGATTGCGCTTAGGAGTGACTTCTTCAGCTCATCCATCTTCAAATCCATCCTCTGTTCAAGCTTCTGCTCCTGGTCAGTAGATAAGGCACTTGCAACCCTTTCTCGGTTGTATTTACCCTTGAATGGTCATACTCCTTCTTCGCACTCAGTAGTTTCCTTAGGACCCTCTTCGCTTCGCTGACCCGTAGCTGCGTGAAGCTTCCTCCCGGCGACGAATTGGCCAGGTCCTTGGTTGTTATGTTCATCCCCTCATAGAAGGTATGATATATCTCAATGTCCGCCATGCGATGATTGGGACATGCATCTAAAAGGCCCATATACCTCGCCCAATAATCGCTCAAAGGTTCATCGTACCCTTGCTTCACACTAGTTATTTCCCTTTTTAGCGCGCTTGTCTTGGATGACGGGAAAAACTCGCCTAGGAATACTGACTTGAAATCAGCCCAACTCTCAATGGAGTCGGGGGGCAAGCGCATGAACCAGGTATTTGCCTCCCCTTTAAGGGCAAAGGGAAGGGCCTTCAGTCTGTAGTCGTCTTCGCTCGACCCCGCTGGCCGCTTTAGAGCCTTGCAGATTTTGCAAAATTCATGCAAGAACTCGTATGGGCTGTCACAACTCCTTCCCAAGAACACAGGCAAGATGGCCATAATGTGGGGCTCCACGTAGATTGCTTCTTGTCCTAGGGTCGTGACGATTGCTTGCGGTGGTTCGCCATCCAAGTGAGCGTACAACGAGCTTATCTCGGGATCATTTTCCTGGTCAGCCATGTTGGCTTTCTCCTCTTCAGTTGCGGATATTGATTCCAGTTCACTCTTGATGGTTGTGCTGCGATCCTCCTGACCGCTCGCATCCAAGTCAACTGGCAAGGCAGTGGTTAATTCTGAATTAGTGGTGACTGGATTTACCCCTTCTTCCCTTGGCCAGTTGGACTCAGTTTCATTTAACTGCGGAACACAAAAAATAAAGAAAAGTTTACTAAAAATGGCTAGACAAAAGGTAAAGGGAATCAAAGGACATGCTGGCAGACTGTCTGCTGGGTGTGTAGAAAAGCAGAAAAAGTGCAAGTACAAAAGCATAAAATAACAAAAGCAACACAAGTGGTCCCATTCTTTGATTGTGACATTTTCTTCCTCACCAAACTAAACTAATAAGATCTGACAAACTCCATTGATGAATGCTCAAGCTTGAAAATTCGTGAATGCAATATTTAACTTGAAATCAAGAACGAAAGCTAAGAAAACTGAGATCTACGCAAACTGGTCAGCGGGACAGGGTGACAGAAACAAGCAGAAACGAATTCCATGCATTTTTAGAAACTTAAATCGATTAAAACTTGTAAGCACTTGAGGAAAAACTAGATCTAACTAAGCAAAGCAGATTCAAGCACTTAAACAATCTCCTGGGTCAGACAAGATCTGCCTTTACCACACCTGAACTTTACTTTACCTGGTGCATGCTAAAAGGTGTGAAGGTCCATCTCGGATATTGGTTAGCCCAAGCTTGCAATCTGATGACTACCCACACAGTCTGCCACCTCTATACTTGTCACCTCCTTGGCGCTTACCTCAAAAGAAATGTAAGCATGAAGGTGGCAAAGTCAGTGTCTGATAGGAGGGAAAGATGAGACTATGACTCTGTGTGTGTGTGTCAACTGGCCAGGAGGGTACCTAGACCTAGCTGTGTCGTTGGGTCTGTGTCTATCTTCCCTATCAATAAAAAAATACCTCAACCCACTTCTACTGGCTAGTATAGTGGAGTAAGGGTCGAATCCCACAGAGATGGATGTAGGCGAGATAGACTTGCGATGACATTCTGGGAGCGCTACCACGCTTTTTTTGGGGTTGAGTTTTACCTAGTCGGAAAATGAAATGGAACCTATACCCCTCCTGACCAGTAGGTCAGGGTGGGCTCTAAATGCTGCATGCTAAAAGAAATTAAAATGCGTGTGTAAACTAGGGTGCGAGTGTGCATGTGAGAAGCTACTAGACGAAACTTACTAAAAATGGCTAGACAAAAGGTAAAGGGAATCAAAGGACATGCTGGCAGACTGTCTGCTGGGTGTGTAGAAAAGCAGAAAAAGTGCAAGTACAAAAGCATAAAGCAACAAAAGCAACACAAGTGGTCCCATTCTTTGATTGTGACATTTTCTTCCTCACCAAGCTAAACTAATAAGATCTGACAAACTCAATTGATGAATGCTCAAGCTTGAAAATTCGTGAATGCAATATTTAACTTGAAATCAAGAACGAAAGCTAAGAAAACTGAGATCTACGCAAACTGGTCAGCGGGACAGGGTGACAGAAACAAGCAGAAACGAATTCCATGCATTTTTAGAAACTTAAATCGATTAGAACTTGTAAGCACTTGAGGAAAAACTAGATCTAACTAAGCAAAGCAGATTCAAGCACTTAAACAACAGAAATCAACGTAAAACTACCAGATCTAGCTACTAGGCAGAAAGAAATAATAAGCAAGCTGAAACACAAAACAAAACCACAATAAACTTCATTGCATTCAAGATTTTTATCACCCAAAAGATGTTCCAACTAAGTAGCTACTGGAATCCAAGTCAAAGGCAAGCAAAAACAAGTACTTAAACTAAGAAATCTTAAAAACAAAGCAAGTAAAAGATTGTTTGGCTCATCGGAAACTGAAACTGGAGGAATTTCTGGAACTACGGCGGCTGGAATGAATCAGGCATGGTGCTCCTCGCCGGCAGGTGGCTGGAATCTTCAAGTCAGGCTGCTGGATTTAGATGGAACTAAGAGCTAGTGGAGTTATTCTCCTCAAAAGTGATGTAGTAGTGATGATAAGTCCCAAGTGAAGTGGTGTCAAAAATTCCCCCCTTTTCTTTATGTTCAGCTCCTATTTATAGGGTGGCTTGCCCTAATTTCTAGGGCTTTCTCTTCATGTGGAATGACAATTTTGCCCTTCTTTAGATAGGTGATTATTCCAAGCAAGTCCTTCCTTCTCGTGTCCAGTTCTGTAGCATCCATCCTGACCAGTTTGCGTATTTTCTGCTCATACTAACCAGTTTGCGTATTTTCTGCTCATACTAACCAGTTGCACACTTTTCGCAGCTTTTTCACTCGAATTCCTTCTGAACCTTTTTTTCCTGATTTAGTACTTCAACCTGCACACTTTAACAACTATTTTGCAAATATTATCCAATAAAGCACCTTATACTGACCAGTAACCAAGGCCGAGAACGAGACTCATCAGTGTTCAATCTTCCCATGTGCGATGCCCCAGAGCTATTCAACCTGGCGTTTTTCTTCAACAAAGTGATGTTGTATATGAAAAATGGAGAAATCCAGTCTTACGAACTAGGTAAACCCGAAGTGGCAACTGTGAAGATGGAGGAAGTGAAGATGCCGACCAATGCTGAAAGGGAGGAGTGGCGACGCGAGATGAGAGAGGTCAGGAATGAGATGAGAAATGTGAGCTTACCTGTTGTGGGACTAAAGGGAGCAATGGAGGTGCAAAACGAGAAGATAACTGAGGCCATCTCTATGATGTTGAAGATGTTCGCCTTAGTCGAGGAGAGACTTCCCCCGGCACAACAGAGTATACCTCCCAGACCCAGCAGAGAGCCTAAACAGCTAGCCCCAGGAGCCTCCTCTCTTAAGAAAGCTACCAGTGATCCAGCAAGTATACTGTCCAGGAAGAGGAAGGACGTGATTACCAAAACCACAACCGTGTCAGTGAAGAAGAACATACCCAACCCAGCCATGAAGGAGACAGAGGAACCTGCCCCATCGGTTCTAAAGAAAGTGAAAGTTTACCGCCCGAAGCAAGTGCCCCAGAAACCTAGCTCCCAAGGGAGTCAAAAACAGAATTAAATACCCCAATAACCAAGTAATTTTACGTTTCTGTTTTTGTTTTTTATTTCCTTTTGTTAAGTTTCTGTTATGCATGTTTATCTCTGTTTTTATGCATGTTTTGTTGTGTTTGTATATATCTGTGCTTGTGTGCCTTCTCCCACTTAGCCCAATTCTTGGTCTAAGTGTGAGAAGTTTTTGTAAATATAGCATGTCTTTGGTTTCTGTTGTTTCTGTGATTGTGTCTTCTCCCACTTAGTCAATTGCTTGGCCTAAGTGTGAGAAGTTTATTTTGCATGTATGTTCTGTTAGTTTGATGTTTTGAGTTTTCTCCCACTTAGCCCAATTCTTGGTCTAGGTGTGAGAAATTTGTATTTTTCTTGTGTTGTTTATGTCCGTTAATGTGTGCACACTAACTGCCATGTTTTCCACTTCATCGGGGATGCTTGGGGACAAGCAGGAATGAAGTGGGAATGGAGGGAGTTAGTGCAGTTAGGTCAAGCATGTATATATGTTGGTTTTTAAGTAAGTAGAGTGTCAGTTTTTTTAGGACTTTTGTGTTAAGTATAAACTGGCGAAATAGAAAGGAAGATTCCCTTTTTGAAGAGATGATGCATGTCAATTTTTGAGACCTCTTTCCTTAATAAAAAAATCAGTTTGGAGGAAGTAAGAACGATAGAAAATCCTTGTTTTGATCTAGTTGTGAAGCCTTCTAAAAGTGAGTTAAAAGCCTATAAGTATAACACTTTCTATTATTAAGAAGAAAAAAAAATAGAGAGGTTGTCACTTGATGCTTAGGGGGAATCTACACCAAATCTCACAGGAAACTGAAACAGATCTACTCCGAACATCAACAAATCTAACCTCACGATCAGAATCTACACCAAATCTCACAGGAAACTGAAGCAGTGACCTCAACAACTTGAGATTCTCACCAATTAATCTCACTAAAACAGAGTGTCACGACCGCACTTCCTAAGGATAGAAAGCACGGTGGATCGCGACTAATGGGGGAAAAAAAGAAGCGGGGAAGAAGGGGGAAACAATCAAGGGGTACGATATGTAGATCAAAAGATGAACTTTATTACCAATTATAGTCTGAAATAACGAATCACAAAGTTCGTGGGAAACATAGTTCAACAGAATAAAGAAAACATGGGAGCTAAAAAAACTTGACGTAGCGGAAGCAATTGAGAGTTAGCTACTACTATGTATGAAGACACAATAGTAACCGGAACGTTTATTGAATCCAGTCTTTGTCCAAATGCTCAACATCCTCCGTCTCCCGTCCACGCTTAACCTGCACATAGGGAAAACATATGCAGGGGCTGAGTACTTGGTGCACTCAGTGAACTATCAAAGTCTAGTAGGATATTATCCCAGTAGACAATCAGATGGGCAATTCAAAACATAAAAACGTCATGACATACTATTTTAAACCACCCTTATTTCACCATAAACATATCATTTCAAAATAAAAGAATTTAAGTAGTAAAGCCCACCTCAGTAGCTTAGAAATTTCCTTTTATAACTTCTCGATCCGACTTTAACGAACGTGCGAACCACCTTTTCGAAAAACAATTAAAGTACACATCAATCTCAATAACGAAAACATTTAGAATGCATGCACTCTAATTAAAGTCTTTTATCTCGTTACTCGGTTTCCGTGCATTTTCGATTATTCGGCTGCAGCCCAAGGCGTCGCGTGCGGCGCCGGTCGGCCGTTTACGCATATAACTCATTCGTTGACTCCTCATATTTTTCCTCCATGATATAGGATTTAATCCCAAGATTTTGATTAAGCGCTTAACTCACTTTCACCAATTACTTTCCTTTGAATTAATTATTTCGGACTTGAGATAAAATTATTCATCCTTTGCATCATTCGGAAATTAAGTAACTACTTAGTCACTATTAAATTATCGGACTAAAAATTTATTTAAAAGGCCCGAAACTTAATTATTTCCCCACTTTATCTTCAATTAAATTAAGAAGGCCAACTACTATAACTCCAAGAGAGGCCCAATCTTTATTTTCTCCAAATTATAATTATTGAGAGGCGCAAGAAATACATTTTAAAACAAAGCCCAATTCTTTTATCTCTCTCTCTATCTTTCTTTCGACAGTGGCTACCAGCCTCTTCCATCGTTCGCCTCGGCTCGCTGCCCCACCGGAGACGTCGAGGTTATCACCGCAGTACCGTCGTCGAGATCCCGGCATCCATTGCAGCTGTCGTCGTCGTCCCTGCTGGCAGCCGCCGTCGCTGCTACGCTGTCGGGAAGCTGCTGCCGCAGAGGAGATCGCACGGCGCCGCTGCTGCCGCGGGGAGGGGGAGCTACTGCCGTCGCCACCGGGAGCCACTGTCCGCACCGGGGAACGTCGAGCGCGGCTGTCCGCCGCTGCCCGTCGCCGGCGGCGGCTTTCCCTTCTCCGAAACCACCCCTAACGACCCCGATTCAACACGCAACAACACTCCCATTATAAAGTTAAGTTCTTTGAGACTTTCGATTACGTACGGCGATCGTTTGATTTAGTTTACAAGTTGAGTTGGTTGAGTTGGTTATGGAAGAATTATGGAATGATGGCAATATATATATATATGTACATACAACAATTCATGCTTTAGGAATTGAGAATTATACCTTCAACTTGGTTGGTTTTGGTGGTGAAAGAACAAGAATGGTGAAAAAGAATCCTCCTCCTCTTCCCTTCGGTTTCTCTCTCGGCTCTCTCTCGGTTCTCTCTCACTCTCCCTTCTTTTTTTTTCTTCTTTTGTGTAGTGTAATGTGTTGAAGAGATGGAAGGCTAATGTAAAGGTTTGGGGTGACTTTTGGATGGAAGCAATGATGGTGGAAGAAGGTGAAAGAGTTGGAGGTGGAGAGTTTTTTTTTCGTATGAAAACCATCGACTACATGGAGAATGAGAAGAAGAAAAAAAAGGGGGGTCTTTGGGCATGCTCCCATTTACTTGGAGTAATTTTGGGCTTCACTTAATTTAAGTGTTGTTGGCTCAAGTTATTGTAAGCTCATATTGGAATTATTATTATTTAGTTAGACTTTTAAATAGTTAGTGTCCAAGCTATTTTGTCGATAGACAATTGGACTCTAATTAAATTTGCAAAGCCCAACATAAATTCATACTTTATATTTTCGTATTTTCCTTCGTTAATTAAAATTCACGGTTCTTTATTAAATTTTGTTAACTCGTTCTTCACAAACAAAAATTAAAGTACGTTGAACGGCACAACCTATATTTGGTGTTGTTCCAAATATAATTCCTTCAACCATTCCTCGATTTACGCACGTCGTCTTCCATAAGAAAATATTCATCTCCACGTACTTCATTCATCATGCTAATCATAGCAACATCATCATCATTATTTCGACGAGACCTTCAACATGTCTCCCAAAGTTCCACAATCAAAATAAAAAGGACGTTCCAAAACCCCCATCATCACATAAAAACCATACTACTTTCCATAGCACATTTAACGAGAAGCATAACATGACGATAACATTTTATTATTATTTTTTTTTATTCAAGATATATAATAATTTAGTACATAAAAAGTACGGGTGTTACATTCTATCCACCTTAACAGAAATTGCGTCCCGAAATTTGCTCATTTCTAACATACAAATCCGGGTACTTCTCTTTCCTTTTATCCTCGAGTTCTCATCTAGCCTCCTCATAACCAGCATGGTTGTTGCTCGGGCACTCTTTGGCAAAATGTCCATCTCCACCACATTTGTAGCATACATTAGTCTCAATTCTGCATTCACCCCAATGATTCTTCTGGCACTTGGCGCAGGAAGGCGCTCTCTGACGGTACTCTCCACCTTGGTAGGGAGTAGCTTGTTTTCCTTTACCCCGTGCAGAGTTTGGGGTACCTTGAAACCTTTTGTTGTCGAAGGATTCTCGGTTCCCATCCCACTTTCTCTTCTCGCGAAAATTTTGTTGTGGTGTAGGTGGCGTTGGGGTAGTAGGCGTTGTTGTCCTTTCTCTTGGCATTGCTTCCTCCACATCCAAAGCACGAGACAGTTATTCGGCATACGAGAGTCTTCCACGGCATGCCAAGGCCATTCTTATTTCGTGTCTCAAACCATCACAAAATTTCTCCGCCATTTTCTCATCAGTATTCACTTGTTCTGGCGCATAACGAGACATATCGCATAGGGCACGGTCATATTCAGTCACTGTCATCCGCCCTTGCTTCAGATTGTAGAATTCAGCCTCTTTAGCTTTACGGTAACTCCTCGGAATATACATATCATATAATTCCTCTTTGAAGTTTTCCCAAGTTAGGGCGTCCAGTTGTTCACGCGACATCGTTCGCTGCTTGGTCTCCCACCAATATTCTGCGGACTCAGTGAGCTGGTAGATCACGCAAGATAGACGTTCCTGATTGGTGCACCTTAGGAATTTAAATATGCGCTCTATGGCACGTATCCATGTTTCAGCGTTAGCCGGATCTCCCATTCCATCAAACACCGGAGGGCATTCCTTTCAAAATTCCTTTTCGATGTTTCGTTCTAGTTGCGGTGGTGGTGGTGGTTGTCCTTCGGGTCCCACACTACTCTGGGTTTCATTACTGGCCTCATTTTCGTGATGAACTGCTGCGCGTCTGGGACGCATTCTGATTAACACACACGTTAGTACAATTATCCAAATCTTTACTCATCACCACTTGGAATTCGCTCTTTTCTAAGCCTCATCGTTTCATCGATAAATACATTGCCTTAAAAAAAGTACAGTCCGCGCGTATACAATTAGCCTACATCTAAGGCCTTTGAAGTCTACATCTCATAATATTGTCAATCATACTCCATTCATCATCACGTCGAACATCAATTGCATAAACATTTCTCATTTCAAAACATTTTACCTTTTCTTTCGTTGAGCGCGGCGAGACGGAATGTTGAGCCTTCAATGAATACTCTTTTAGTCAAGTGAAACGAGTCTAGACTAGATTGAATAAGAGACTCTCGGTTCAGAGCGGAAGGAAAAGTTGCTCTGATACCATTCTGTCACGACCGCACTTCCTAAGGATAGAAAGCAAGGTGGATCGCGAATAATGGGGGAAAAAAAGAAGCGGGGAAGAATGGGGAAACAATCAAGGGGTACGATATGTAGATCAAAATATGAACTTTATTACCAATTATAGTCTGAAATCACGAATCACAAAGTTCGTGGGAAACATAGTTCAACAGAATAAAGAAAACATGGGAGCTAAAAAAAACTTGACGTAGCGGAAGCAATTGAGAGTTAGCTACTACTATGTATGAAGACACAATAGTAACCGGAACGTTTATTGAATCCCGTCTTTGTCCAAATGCTCAACATCCTCCGTCTCCCGTCCACGCTCAACCTGCACATAGGGAAAACATATGCAGGGGCTGAGTACTTGGTGCACTCAGTGAACTCAAGCCCAAAATACATTTCATCAATAAAGTTATGTCAAGCCACCGTTGAGTGAAACTCAGGTTTTACTTTAAAAAATGCCGAGAAACACTAAAATCATTTCCATAAAAAGGTGCATGCGCATGCAAACATCATCGTCATCCTCCCTCATGTACCATATCTGAACCATCATGTGAAACGAGACTGTGGCCACAATCTCGATCACTGGACCGGCCGACCTAGGGGACGGCTCACGATCCCTATCAGTGCACTAGTCCGAGTAGGGACTCACTCCCTAGTCAGACCCGAATTCGTTAACTATCAAAGTCTAGTAGGATATTATCCCAGTAGACAATCAGATGGGCAATTCAAAACATAAAAACGACATGACATACTATTTTAAACCACCCTTATTTCACCATAAACATATCATTTCAAAATAAAAGAATTTAAGTAGTAAAGCCCACCTCAGTACTTTTATAACTTCTCGATCCGACTTTAACGAGCGTGCGAACCACCTTTTCGAAAAACAATTAAAGTACACATCAATCTCAATAACGAAAACATTTAGAATGCATGCACTCTAATTAAAGTCTTTTATCTCGTTACTCGGTTTTCGTGCATTTTCGATTATTCGGCGGCCGCCCAAGGCGTCGCGTGCGGCGCCGGTCGACCGTTTACGCTTATAACTCCTTCGTTGACTCCTCATATTTTTCCTCCATGATATAGGATTTAATCCCAAGATTTTGATTAAGCGCTTAACTCACTTTCATCAATTACTTTCCTTTGAATTAATTATTTCGGACTTGAGATAAAATTATTCATCCTTTGCATCATTCGGAAATTACGTAACTACTTAGTCACTATTAAATTATCGGACTAAATATTTATTTAAAAGGCCCGAAACTTAATTATTTCCCCACTTTATCTTCAATTAAATTAAGAAGGCCAACTACTATAACTCCAAGAGAGGCCCAATCTTTATTTTCTCCAAATTATAATTATTTCGACAGTGGCTACCAGCCTCTTCCGTCGTTCGCCTCGGCTCGCTGCCCCACCGGAGACGTCGAGGTTATCACCGCAGTACCGTCGTCGAGATCCTGGCATCCATTGCAGCTGTCGTCGTCGTCCCTGCTGGCAGCCGCCGTCGCTACTACGCTGTCGGGAAGCTGCTGCCGCAGAGGAGATCGCACGGCGCCGCTGCTGCTGACGCGGGGAGGGGGAGCTACTGCCGTCGCCACCGGGGAACGTCGAGCGCGGCTGTCCGCCGCTGCCCGTCGCCGGCGGCGGCTTTTCCTTCTCCGAAACCACCCCGAACGACCCCGATTTAACCCGCAACAACACTCCCATTATAAAGTTAAGTTCTTTGAGACTTTCGATTACGTACGGCGATCGTTTGATTTGTTTTACAAGTTGAGTTGGTTGAGTTGGTTATGGAAGAATTATGGAATGATGGCAATATATATATATATATACATCATGCTTTAGGAATTGAGAATTATACCTTCAACTTGGTTGGTTTTGGTGGTGAAAGAACAAGAATGGTGAAAAAGAATCCTCCTCCTCTTCTCTTCGGTTTCTCTCTCGGCTCTCTCTCGGTTCTCTCTCACTCTCTCTTCTTTTTTTTTCTTCTTTTGTGTAGTGTAATGTGTTGAAGAGATGGAAGGCTAATGTAAAGGTTTGGGGTGACTTTTGGATGGAAGCATTGATGGTGGAAGAAGGTGAAAGAGTTGGAGGTGGAGAGTTTTTTTTCGTATGAAAACCATCAACTACATGGAGAAGGAGAAGAAGAAAAAAAAGGGGGGTCTTTGGGCTTGCTCCCATTTACTTGGAGTAATTTTGGGCTTCACTTAATTTAAGTGTTGTTGGGCTCAAGTTATTGTAAGCCCATATTGGAATTATTATTATTTAGTTAGACTTTTAAATAGTTAGGGTCCAAACTATTTTGTAGATAGACAATTGGACTCTAATTAAATTTGCAAAGCCCAACATAAATTCATACTTTATATTTTCGTATTTTCCTTCGATAATTAAAATTCACGGTTCTTTATTAAATTTTCTTAACTCGTTCTTCACAAACAAAAATTAAAGTACGTTGAACGGCACAACCTATAGTTGGTGTTGTTCCAAATATAATTCCTTCAACCATTCCTCGATTTACGCACGTCGTCTTCCATAAGAAAATATTCATCTCCACGTACTTCATTCATCATGCTAATCATAGCAACATCATCATCATTAATTCGACGAGACCTTCAACATGTCTCCCAAAGTTCCACAATTAAATAAAAAGGACGTTCCAAAACCCCCATCATCACATAAAAACCATACTACTTTCCATAGCACATTTAACGAGAAGCATAACATGACGATAACATTTTATTATTATTATTTTTTTTATTCAAGATATATAATAATTTAGTACTTAAAAAGTACGGGTGTTACACAGAGAATCATCGGTGGAGGAAGAAGATCGGAAAAGATGACCGGTGAAATAGCCTCGGAGAGAGAAAGGGAGTAGAGAGAAGGGAGAGCAACTCATCGGCTAGAGAAAGAGAATTAGACAAACAAAATGAATGAATGAGAAAAGGTGGAGTAACATAACTCAGTAAACAAACACAGCCCTTCATCCAATGGTCAGGACTCGTGATCCGCGTTGAGTGCACATGTGACGGCCATCGGGTGATTCAGGTAAGTGAATTAACTAAGGTGGCCTGATTCACTTTGGGCCACAAAATTATTTCACAACGGGCTTGGGAACACCCAGCCCAATTTAATTGTGGTCCAATAATTCAACGCACATCTTTTTTCGCAAAGATTAATACAAAATGGAGAATAAAATAAATGAAATGAAAAAAAGAAATAAAAATGAATGAGGAAACAAATGTGGACTCAATGCTAGGATGTTCGAATATAATTATACAAATGAGAGAAAATAGATAAATGATTTGAGTTGTGATATCCATCTACACTTCAGGCCTTTTATATGCACAAATTGAGAATATGAAAAATCATAAAATTAAATCATTATGAAACAACCATTAAATTAATGGTGGTTATAAGAAAATGGAAAGCCAAAAGGTAAAAACATTAAAATTAAAAATTAATTATATTTATATTAAAAAATTAATTTATTATATGATACTATTCTAATTTACAATGGTATTTTGGTTACTTTTCCAAAACTTCCGTTTTATATATGCGTATAATATGCATTCATATTTATACACATTGTAATTTGTATATTTGATACTTATAATAATTTTATTGAAATAATATAGATATATGGAGCATATTTTTTCAGTCCTTGGACATTACATTTTAGTATTATCTGTAGTTCGTATCCGTTTACCTTCCCTGAAATGCGCAGAAATAGGCACAATTACGGGCTAATTAAGTCAGTTGTTCATTTCATTAGTGTCCAGCCGCTAAATATGGGAAAGCTCGCACTCATGTTCATTCCATATAACACAAGAAACGAAACAGCGGAATTAGGTGGTTTTCAATTCTTGTTTCATTTATTACTCCCTCCGTCCCTGAAAATTTGTCACATATTTTCATTTTCATCCGTCCTATAAAATTTGTCGCATTTCACTTTTTACCATTTTTTATAGTGGACCCCACATTCTAATATTTCATACTCAGTCACATTTTATTATGATACAAATTCTACTACATTTTCAATCTACTTTACATTTTTTAAACCCGTGCACGGTCAAAATGTGCCAAAATTTGAGGAATGGAGGGAGTACATCAAGAATGGTTGTGCAGGTACACTTCTTCCCCTCAACTTACCTTACAATCGAAGATTCTCCTTTCTCACATTCACATTTGGCGAACCCTAGGCAGCCCAGGCATCCAGTCTTTCTTCTCCGACATACGATCGGTGTGTTGGCAATTGAAACTATACTCCTTCCGTTCCATAATAGTGGAGGCGTTTCTTTTCGGCACGCGATTTAAGAAAATTGTGTTGAGTTAAATAAAAAAAGAATAAAAAAAGAAATGAAAAAAGGTAGAGAGAGTAAAGTAAGTGCGAAGAAATATCTTGACTTTTACTAAAAGTAAGTGTTGAGTAAAGTAAGTGTAAAGAAATATCATGACTTTTACTGTGGAACAGAGGGGGTATAAAAATACAACTATCTCACATCAGTGTTCACATAGACTTGAAACCACTATATAATTATAATGGGTCACTCCTCCTATTACCAACTGGTTTTAGGATGGAACCCATGAATTTCAATCATGGTATCACAGCGGATTGCCGATCGTGGGTCAAATTTAACTGACCTAGCAGGGCTGAAAGCGAAAAAAAATGACTAACCCAGCATTATATCTGGGTTTAAAATTTGGGATAGTGTTCTAATCAATCGAAAAAAATTGGGCAGGTCCAACCAATCAGAAAAAATAGTCCAACCCTCCAAGTTCACCTTAAATGGTTTGAAGGATGGTGTTGGTAATTGAACCGTCCCATAATAACTGTCACTCTTTTTCATTTCGGTCTGTTGTACAATAATTATCACACTTCATTTTTACCATAAATAGTAAGTAGGTCACACATTCCACTAATTCACTTCACTCACATTTTATTATAAAATCAATATAAAAAAAGTGAATCTCACATTCCACCAACTATTCCAACCAACTTTTCTTTACATATCTTAAAATTCGTGCCCACAATAAGGATGAAAATTATTGTGGCACAGAGGGAGTATAAAATATAACTATCCCACATCGATGTTCACATAGACTTGAAACCACTATATAATTTTAATGGGTCACTGTTTCTATCACCAATTGGTTTTAGGATGGAACCCATGGATTTCTATCATGAGGATCGACATTTTGGCAAATTACTCTGGGACTGCTCATATCCCGAATAGAAGGAGAGATTATGTTTTTACCCCAGCACTGAGCGCAACTTTATCGTGAATTTTCAAATTCCCCTCAATTACTAAAAAGATAAAAATTACTCTGGGACTGCTCATACCCCGAATAGAAGGGGAGATTATGTTTTTACCCCAGCACTAGGTGCAACTTTATCGTGAATTTTCAAATTCCCCTCGGTTACTAAAAAGATAAAACCATGAGTTAAGGCATGATCGTGGTCTGCCTCGCATCGCCGCCCTCCTCTCTCCCCGCCGGAGAAAATGACCACCAGATTCAAGAAGAATCGCAAGAAGCACGTCCATGTCAACGCTGGACATGGTCTTATCTGCAAACACCGGAGCATCCTCTTCGACAAGGCTTCCAAGGAAAACGCGCCGCTCATCGACCTCACGCAGTTCGGCTTCTTCAAGGCGCTGTCGAACTAAATTAGTTTCGAGAGTACACAAAGGTTATTACTTAGCTTTTACATTTAGTTTTGTCTTCAAACATTTTTAGACATGGAGGGCGAACATAACACGTGACTTAGAATGAGATTCTCCTTAAAGATTGGGAAGGATCAGTAGTACTTCTTTTGCAGATTCTTCCTGAAGGCAACCAATATATTTAGAGTGTCCACAATGGTGGCCTTCAAAGGCCATCAAATGTGGCCCGGCCACCATTTGTGGCTCTCTTGTGGCCTTCACAATGGTAAAAGTCAAAATTATAATAAAAATAACAAGGGCCACCAAATGTGAACCTTTAAAAAAAATTTAATTTATTTTCTTTTTTAATGTTATTTTTTAATTTAACTATATTAAATTTTTGTAGACTAATAATTTGTGATCTAACATAATTTAATAAAGTTACGAATTATAGATAAATTTTCGTCGTATTTTTGATAGGGGAAAATTCTACAACGAAAATTTTTAAAAAACACAACATAAAAAGATAAAAAAACGCCACCGCTAACTACTCGGTGGCGTCATCGGAATCCGGCACATCTTCTTCACCTCCTCCACCGCCGCCGACACCGGCCCCACTGCCGCTTGCTTCGCCCGTCGCCGACCCATCGGAGAAGCCCAACTTCGACCTCAACCTAAGAATGAGGTCGTAGTACATCATCTTGGTGATAGGGTCCGTCGACTTCTCGTACAAGGACAACTTATCCTGGAGTTGCTTCATCATCTGCAACTCCAGTGTTTGAGTCAACGCCGCGGTCGGTGGTGAAGGGTGCGGTGTCGCCACGCTCGCCCGAGAGACTTGGTAAGCGGATCTAGCTTCCCGGATGGCGGATTGTTGGCCCTGCGGGCGCTGGCACCTCGACATTGTCGAGGGGGGCTCATCCCTCACATCGTCATTCAGGTCGAATGCACGTGAGTCGGTACCACTGCTGTAGGTGCCGTCGGCCCCGATTTTTGTCCGCTTCCCAGTAGGACCGGTCTCATCGTCGCAGATCGCCTTGAATTGAGGGGAGTCTCGGAGAAGCATGTATTCATTCCAGTAGGTGAACTTGGGCCAGCTTTCAGTATTAAACAACTGATACGATAACGCCCGTACGCCGGCTTCGCTGCGACCGCTTTCGGCATTCTGGAGCTGTCTCTCGTAAATGTTCCTGAACCTCTTCACAGCTCTACTGATCCGGCCGAACTTCTTCCGGATCTGGCCTTAATCACGTCCGGCACTGCCTTCTGGTTTGAAGCCGTTGTACACAGTCAGGACGCGCCTCCAGAAGCAAATGTCGGTCTGATCTGTGCCGATGACCGGATTCGTCGTGACCGCCTCCCAAGCCCGCGCAACAGCAAGGGATTCGTCGTCGTTGTACTTCTCGCCCCGCCGATCACCACCGCCTCGGCCATCCCCGGTGGCCGGCTCTCTGTCTCCGCCTCGCCCGCCGCCGGTGGGCCCATGTTCTCTGCCGCCTCGCCCCCCACCGCCACCGCCTCGCCTTCCACTACCGCCGCCGCCTCGCCTCCCACCACCGCCGGTTCGGCGACCCCCGGTGGGGGCCTCCATCTCCACACTACCGGATGTCGGGGTCTCCGGTGTACCCATCAACTGTTCCCATGTGTATCTATCAGATTCAGACAGAGGAGATGGAGAGTATTGGAATTGGGAGGATTGGAATTGCTGGGACGGGTTGTTGATCACGTCCATATTCGGTCGGTAATCCCCGAACCCCGATGGTTGGCGAACCAAGTTCCTCTGCTGGGATGGCTGGACCCGGAATTGGGGCGAGTGCGGACTCCACGTCTGATTGGGGAAGTTGTCGTATCCCCAGTCTCCATACCCCGGGGAATTAGCATCTCCACCTTGCATTTTTTGTAGTGTTTGAGAGTGTAAACTGAAGGGATTGGAAGTGTAGAATGAAGTGAAAAAATGGAAATGGGAGTGTATATTTATAAAAAAATTTCGAAATTAAAAAAAAAATTATAATCCGCGTCCCAGCTTCGAAACGCGGTTCGATGCAATGGAGGGCCGCGGCTCACACGGCTCAGCCGCGTGAAGGCCGCGGCCGCGGCTCAGCCACGTCTCTCGCCCTAGGGCCCCGGCTCTCGGCCTCTGCAATGGGGAGCCGCGCACCGAGCCGCGGGCAGCGGCTCCCCCATTGTGGACACTCTTAAACCAATGTTTGAAAAATCGGCCAATAAGCGAACTGGTATAGCTATTGGTTCACGATTCAAATAGTCGGACAGGCCGAACCACTGGTCGAACCGTTATAATGTAACATACATATAAATATATATATAAGTAAATATATATTAACATTAATAGCTCAATTACACATAAATTCAAATCTTTTTAGTAAAATACTTAAACATAACAACAAATATAGATAATAAATTCAAATTATAATACTTAAATAATCATTTATAGCACTCTTATCATCAATTTGACATGCCATGTAATATAATATATGTAATTAAAAATATTATAGTACTTTCCCTTAATCCATACACCACAATATCGTATTACTAGAAGTTAACATATACTACTCCCTCCGTCCCGGCTAACATGACACATTTCATGGCCGGCACAAGACTTTAAGTGTTATTGGTTAAAGTGTTTAATTGAAGAGATAAAAGGTGGGTGTAAGTATTAAAATAGAGAGAAAGAAATATAAATATTTTAATAGGAGTGAGAAAAAGTAGTTGGGTGTATTAATTGGAGAGGAAAAGTTTTCAGAAAATGAAAATATGTCATTTTAGTTGGGACAAACTAAAAAGAAAAATGTGTCATCCTAAGTGGGACAAAGAGAGTAATATTCTTTTAAAATAAAATAGAATTTGAAATTCTAAAAATATAATTCTCTTTCCTCACAAGCCACACGGCCCACACCCCTAGGCATGCACAAGGGTCGAAAACCGCCGGTTCAGGGTCATGAACCGGCGGTTCAAGGGTCGGGGAATGTATGAACCTGAACCGGCCCGCCTAGCTCCCGGCGGTTCCGGTTCCGGTTCAAAAAACCGGCGGGTTACGGGGCGGTTCAAAACCGCCGGTTTTCGGCTTGAACCGCCGGTTCCGGGCCGGTTCGACGGTTCGACGAATTTTTTTTTTTTTTTTGCATTTTTCAATTTTTCAATTTTAATCAACTTACATTACACTTTTCAAGTTTGTTTTTTTATGAAATGTGAGTAAATAAAATTGAAAAAAATACGGATAAAGTTGCAATTTTATTGAAATTGCATGTTTACAAATTACACGTTACAAGTTACAACAATTACAAATTGAAAACATATGGCGGTCTTGAAGTCTTAAACAAAATTTAAATACAAATGAGACTACTAGTGAAGAACTAATTACAAATGACAAGAAACGATGTTGAAGTTCTTAAACGTATAAGTGTATTATATATATACTCTTAACCGGCGAAGAAAATCTTTCTACATAACTAAATTAAGGACACCTTTAGCAATTCAACTTTAAATGTTGAGTTTCGTCTAACAATCAACAAATATAGTAGAATTGTCAAAAGTTTCCCTCATTTAGCCGTATAGAGAAATATACTTCATCGACTAGAGAATATACAAATACAATTATGTAATTGTTTTTGCATATACAAAAACATATGGCGGTTCAACCCTAAACCGGCGGGTTGTCCACGGTTTCCGTCAGAAAACCGCCGGTTTCTGACCGAAAACCGGCGGTTTCTGACCGGTTTTGCAGGCCTACACACTGACCCTACGGCCTAGCCTCTGAAAAGTTGCCGGAACCGTCAGAAACCGGCTCCCGAACCGGCGGATTACCCCGACAAACCGGCGGTTTACCGCGAAAAACCGGCGGTTTACCCCGCGAACCGCCGGTTCCAACGGCTATACTAAACCCCTACGCGAACCCTACGAACCCCTAACCTACGAAACACTATTTAACCCTTTGAACCGGCGGTTCGAACCGCCGAACCGCCGGTTTTGAACCGCCGGTTCAGGTTCAATATATTGCCGAACCTGAACCGGCCCTTCCGACCCTTCAACCCTTCTGCCGGTTCAACCCGCCGGTTCCGGGCCCGGTTCCGGTTCATGAACCGGCGGGCCCGAACCGGCGGTTAACCGCCGGGCCGGGTCGGTTTGTGCATGCCTACGCACCCCCATATTTAAATCCCCCAAGCCTAATTTTTATCCAACACGCCGCCATATCAAAAAATGCGTCCACCACAAAATTTTGAAATCATATTCCAGCAGCTTTTCTCTTTCTCAATCTTTGTTCTACTTCTCAATCCTCTCTCAATCTATGTCCTATTTCTTAAACCTTGTTGATCATTTTTTTATTTCTTTCTCCACCTCATTGCACCTCAGATGTATGATAATTTTCGGTAGAGCGGAAGAGAAACCAGCCGAAGGTTCATTGCTAAAAGCCTGGATATACAAAACAAAATTGAAAAACCAGCTCAACCGGCCAGCGGTTTTCGGCCCAACCGTCTGATTTTTCTGGTCTGAAACGGCTCAATAAGATGACGGTTTTAACGTGCAAACCGGACCAGACAGCGCACCAGTTCGCAGCCGAACCGGTCGAACCGACCGGTCCGGTCCAGTTTTTAAAACACTGATTTAAACACATCCAGAGCTGTAACATCAACTCTAACTGATATCTGCGTGTTCTAGATGTTGGAATCGTTGTCCGATCAACGCAATTAGACGGGTCGTACAAGTTAAGGAATATTTAATTTCAGAAATATTAAATAATTTATACTCGGTCTACGCTCTGAGTAGATTGGATTCTTGGTGATTAAGATATAATATACTCCCTCCGTCCCATAATAAATGACACATTTGAGGAATGACACGCGATTTTAGGAGATATTGTTTTTTGTGTTAGGTGGAGATAGAAAATAATATATTTATATAAATGTGAGAGGGAGCTTTTTCCGAAATAGGAAATGTGACATCTTTTATGGGGACAAAATAGAAAGGAAAGTGTGACATCTATTATGGGACGGAGGGAGTATTAAAGTACTCCCTCCGTCCCGGACTACTCGCACATTTCCTTTTCGGCACGGAGATTAAGGAATGAGTGTATAGCAAAGTCAACAATTGCGGCTGTAGGTGATAATTTTTACTAAAAATGGAAAGAGTGCAAATAACTTGGGACGCCCAGAAAGGAAATAAGTGCAAGTAGTCCGGGACGGAGGGAGTATATGTCACAGTAATATGAAGTTATGTAATTAATTAATTAATCCCTTATTTGGACACGTAGATAAAACAATTTGGCAAATGAGCATACATGGAAAGCTATGTAGATGTCCATGCGTGCATATTGATAGGGTCATCCAGATATATTTCTAAAATGAACAACTACGTGAGAGGTGTCTAGATACATCCCGTCCAGATTTATGCTCCATGATTGACGTTTGTAACGTCTGTAACATTTGTAATTGCCGACCATTACAAATCAACCTTCATGGTATAATTGACTCAGATCCTCCACACTCCCTATAAATAGTGAGCATTCTTTGACTCAAGACATTTCAAGATACACTTGAAATCTCTATGCTCATATCATAAACTCTCTCTCTCTCTCTAAGCATGGTTTTTCAGTCTAAGCTCTGCTCTCGCCTCCATCCAGTTCGTCGGCGCTCTGCTGATAGCGATGCTGCTACATCAGAGACGAAGCCATTTTATCTTTTGGGACGAAGAGCACTACTGGGGCGGCGTATCTCGTCTTGCTGACAGAGGCTTCCTCAACTTGGCTTATTACTGAATTTACGGTTTATTATTTCGATCTTGTAATTTCGTATCAGTTTTCATTCTATATTCCTTCTTTAGGTTGTATTATGCCCGATAAAGTTTTCTTGTAATCCAGAAACCAACAACTTAACCATTCAGGAGCGACATCAACTTCAATAATACAAAATCTATCCTAATTTAAAGTGTCAGTTGGGTGAAAAGACCTTGATGCCCTTTTTAGATGGAAAATGGAAAGAAAAAGTGTGTTTTATTTCTTTACTTTAGTTTGAGTTTTCCAAAATATTTTCAGACATGAAAATAATTCATTAGTTAGTTTTTGAAGGCAAAAACGATTAGAAAAATAATGGTCCAATACAATGCTAGCTTCTTGAAGAAGTTTTGAGACACTTTTAAATAATGCACTACTATTAATTGAATCTGCATTTATGTATTATGGACTAATTTTCTAATTTTGTGATTGCATCATATGGGGTGGTTCTACTTGGAATCCGGCGATGGCTCCAACGACAGCTCCGGCAAAAGGACAAACATATCAAATTAGCGAAAATGTACATAGAATCTTTCGATTTGCATATTTATGAAACTTTGAATAACTAAATATTAGTGTATTGTAGTAATTATTATTTGGGTTTCTATTGTGTTGGATTTTTGGAAAATTTTTGTACTCCATTAATTTTCTTTTTAACTGAATATTAGGTGTATATTATTATGGTTATATTATTGTATCTTAAAAGTTAGGTTTTAATTAGGAGTATTAATTTGTTGGACTTAGTATAATACCTCATATGTATTTTTCAAATTAATTTTTTATAATTAAGCTATTATATATATATATATATATATATAGGGTTTTGATCCATGCAAAACCATTCTTAATACAAAAATGCAGAACCAAGCATACAAAAGTCATTTTTAGGTCATTGAAAGCTTATTTTTACGTCATTATTGTAAGGATGACATGAAATGATCTTAACATGACCTCAAACCCAAAGTTTATAATATGACCTAAAACTGCTTTACAATGACCCTCCGTGTCTTTGTTTAATTATTGACCATTGGATTGTCAAATCTCATGGTCAGGATTTGGTCTGGATTTTGTATTGAGATCAAGTTTTGTATTGATCATTTTCCTATATATATATATATATATATATATATATAGGGTCGTGATAATATACAAACTCCCTAAGATACAAACTATGCAAACTATAATCTCATCCATTAAGTATATTTAATCGACGGTTCTAATTTATGGGCTCTCAACATGTCAACATAGCTTATAAAAGATGTCACCAAGGGTTATTTTTGGGACAAAAATTATAAGCTAAAATCACAAAATCCGTTTAGATTAAGGAATCCCAATAATATCGGCTATTCATCGCACCTCTCATTTATCACGTCTTCCCTTCTCTCTTCCATTCCATCAATTAAGCATGTTCAACGCTCCACCCATTAAACACGTCTCACCTCTCCAATTTCCTCCATTCCACCGTTTCGAATCTGTACTCCACGCAATCACCGTTCTTCAAGGATCGCGTTGACATGAGTTCTGCGAGGCGAGCGGGTCAAGCGGCTGGAGCGTCAGCCGGAGGTGAGGTTTTCGTTGAAAACCCCAATTTTCATCAACAATGTCAACAATGTCAACAACAATGGAAATCATACATTTCCAATAATGTTAACACCAAATGTCAACAGCAAACTAATAATGTCAGCAACACACTTTCAGCAATGTCAACAACAAAAATAACAGGAGGAGCAACAACAAAATCAAAGCAGAATGTGATCAACACACCATCAACGATGTCAACAAAATGTAAACAACAACTCTAAAATCATTCGTTTAGCAACAATGACAACACCAACTCTAAAAATGTACATTTCCAATAATGTTAACACCAAATGTCAACATCAAATTAATAATGTCAGCAACACACCTTCAGCAATGTCAACAACAAAAATAACAGGAGGATCAACAACAAAATCAAAGCAGAATTGGAGTGAAATGAGGATGTATGTAACTGCCGGCAAAAAATATTTCCATATACACCCCCCGCTGACATAAATTGTACTGCCCGGTGACATCGAATTTGTAACCTCCTAACAGCCGTAGATTAGTTACAATGATGGTGTGTGATTAGAGTTTGTAGTTTGTATGATAAATGAGAGTTTGTATTTGATCACACCTCTATATATATATATATTAATTATCCTTATATTTGAGTTAAAACTAGAATTGTGCTAGAGAGTTTAGTTTGCCTTCCATTTATTTGGGTTAAAATTGAGATTAAACCTTTATTGAAATACTTTTTCTCCAAATTAAAAACAAAAGTCAGGATGGGACAATAAGGAGGTTTCCAGGTCCTTGACAAAACAAAAGCCAGGATGGAATTAAAAAAAGACAGAGTTATCCCTAGCAAACTTAGACACAATAAGGAGGTTTTTGGTTATGCTAGGGACATGTAAAAGATTCTTTAAGGTGAGTTTCTTGGAAAAACTAGCAGAATGGGACTTTAACTCTGATTCTCCAACATTAGAAATCATAACTGCAAATCCATTTCCAAGTAAAAGCCTTTTACCTCCAGTGTATTCTGAGCTTGTGTTGAGATTGCTCAAATCTATAGAGACATAATGAGTAGCACCAGAGGCTGGATACCAGATTGTTGATGCAGCAGAATCATAGCTAAACTCAGAAACATTAGAAGAGCTGGGAGATGGAGAAGGTTTTGCAGAGGCTGTATGCACCCGATGTGCTGATGGATTAGAGAAACTTTGATGCTGATTGGATGGATTCCCTCTGAATTGCAGCTGAGACTGAGGAGGAGCATAATTTTGCTCAAATCTGTGCCAAAATTTAGCTGCCGTGTGCCCCGATTTGTCACACAGTTGACAAATCACTTTGTTTCATCTTTCAAAGCCTCTTCCTCCTCTACCTCCTCTCTAACTTCTTGAGCCTCCCCTTGCAGATGAATCAAACCTTGTTTGATTGTATGGAGTGAACTCTCTTTTCTGATTTGACTGCTGCATCAAGTTGAGAGCAAGTTGTGAGCCTTCTGCACTAGAAGAGTGAGATCTCATGGTCTCCATTCTAGACTCAAAAGTGAGCAAGAAAGCAGTGGCATCTCCTAGGCTCCATGAATCAGATCTGGAGCTGATGGCACAAACTGCAGGATCATACTCTTGCCTTAGTCCTCCAAGGATATGCATGACCTGTTCATCTTCAGAAACCCTGCACCCAACAGATCCAAGAAGATCAAAATAGTTTCTCATCTTTTCAATGTATTCACTCATGCTTAGTGAATCCTTCTTCAAATTTTGCATTTGTTGTCGATATTGCATGATCTTTGCAGTAGATCTACTTGCAAAATTTGTCGCGAGAGCGCTCCAGATGTCTCTAGCTGATCTCAGTTCCACAACAAGACCTAGGGCTCCTTCTGATAGAGATGAGAGTAGCCATGAAATGAAATCTTCATTTATGGTTAATCCTCCTTCTTCAGCAACAACTATTGTTTGAGATGGAGGTTTCTTCTCACCATTTAGGTATCCTTCTAGCCCGTACCCGTAAGCAGTGACATCAACTTGTTGTTGCCACATTAGGAAGTTCCCATCAGTCAATTTTACTGAAATGAGGGGCAGCTGCGCATAAGCCGGCTGAGTCCCTTTGCTCTGAGCAATGTCTCCAGATGAAGTGTTGGAACTTGCCATTCTTGGAAACAAAACAAGGGAAAAAAAAGTATGGAGACAAGATCAAAAAGATCATACTCTGATACCATGAAAAGAACCACAAGAAGACATAATGGAGAAAACAAGATTAAATATTGCTGCAAACAGAATCGGGAAGCTCAAGCTATTTTTCATTGATTGATTAACTTACAGCCAGATCTTGTTACATATACTACATATTGGAATGATGTAGAATCTCTCCTTAATGTTCATAGTACAAGACTAATCATACTTTAACAATGTTAATATAAACCAACTCTGTTAATCAAAAATAACTCTGCAACGATTCCTTCTTCTTAAATCCACGTATCAACACGTCTCTCCGAGTAAAAGTGTGGTCCTCCAACTTAGCTGTCTTGCTTAGCTTGTCCTTGGCTTCAGCTCGTGGCTCTCCTTGTACAGCACGCGCTTCAATCTTCTTTGTCGCATTCGCATCGATGCAACGTACAGTGAGGTCCAGTGGCTTGACACCTCGGTCCACAGCTTGATTAAGTTGGTCGCCATTACGACCACGATCAACACGCTTGATCGATGGCATGGTCAAGCCATCTCGTTCAACACACTTGATCGATGGCTTGATCAAGTCATCTCCTTCTTGGCCTTCTCGTTCAACACACTTAATCGATGGCTTGATCAAGCCATCTCCTTCTTGGTTGATCAAGCCAATCTTCACTCCTCTAACAGTTAAGAGAGTTTGGAGAAGAAGATGAGTGTGAAATTGTGGAAGAAAGAGAGAGAGGAGATGGCGGAGACGGAGACGCGGTGGATTCGGCACAAGAAGGCGCGAAGGAGATAGAAACGGCAAGGCGCGATGTTCTGGATCAGCGGTCAAGACGAGCAGCGACGGTGCTATGATGGAGACGGTGAGGAGAAAGCCCGGGGCAGCAGCGTGAACCAGCAAAGTGACGAACTCGTCGCTGTGATTACCACGGCAACGGTGCTGCAAATTCAGTGAAGAAGAGAGATTAGGAATTTCACTCCCATTTTGGGATTTCACGTAAGGTGAGAAGTAATGAAGTTATGGGCTTCGTTTTATTTTAATATTTGGGCCAGGTATTTTAATTTAAAGTTTTGGGCGATTTGTTTTATCTAAGGATGTGGTTTGGAGTTAATTTGGTTCGGGCCAAATTAATTGAATGAAGGATTGGGCAGGAGTACATTAAATCATTGGGTGACTTCAATCGCACTTTTAAAAAATGGAATGGAACAAAAGATAAGACTTTAAATGAACGAGGTGAGATTTCTTTTTAAATAATGGCTATGCCCTACGTATATTTTTATGTGAAAATAATATGAATATTTGTCATGTTGTGTTTGTTTTTTTCTATGGAACCTATTTGATGTGGCTTTTGCCATCTATGGATAATCGAATTCTGGTCTGACTAGGGAGTGAGTCCCTACTCAGACTAGTGTACACTTATGGGAGATCATGCGCTATCTTTCGACTTGGCCGGTCTAGTGACTTGGAATGTGGTCACATTGTCATCAATGGTTCAGATATGGTACACATCTTTGGGAAAATGGTTGATCAACTGAATTTTATGATGGAAATGATTTTAGTGTCTCAGGCATTTTTAAAGTTAAAACCCTAAGGTCACTCAATAGTGGCGTGATAAATACTTTTTATAAAATATTTTCGGCATGAGTCCACTGAGTGCATCAAGTACTTAGTCCTGCATATGTTTAAAAAATGTGCAGGTTGAACTGTGACGAGGGTGGTGGGTGTTGAGCTGGGGCAGACTCAGAGATAAACATTAGTAAGGACTATATTTTCAAAATATAGTTTAAAAATATTTTTCAAGTAATTTATATGATTAATAAGGGCTTTAATATAAATATAGATATAAAATAGGAATAAATTTTAAAAATTTATTAAAAAAATGTTTAAAAAATAATTCATTAAGGGTTACAGCCCTACCCTTTATCTATGTGGGTGCACTCATGGTGTTGAGCATAAAGATGAAGAAGATAGTAAATAAAATATTCGAAATATATTATGTCTTTAGACATAATATTATTCTTCTCTTGAATGCTTCCGCTGAATGTTGTTTCTTTTGAGCTCAAGTATTGTTGAGATATTTTCATTTGGAGTTGTGGATTGTTGAAATGATACTCTGATTTTGTTCGAGCTATTTCCATTTATCCTGAGCTATAGTCGAGTTTTGTTGTTTTCCCTTTCTTTCTCGCTTCTTTAACCTTTCCCTAGTTGCGATCAACCGTATTTTTTATCCTTAAATGTAGTCGTGACAAAAACCCTTATTTCCCGTGCATAGCACGGGTGTTAATACTAGTTCCCTTAATCGACCACTTAAGCATGAATTTAATTAGGCTTTGATCGGTGGCCTGTCACGACCGCCCTTTCTAGGGTTAATAAATGCGGGTGGTAGCGACTGAGACTTTAAGAAAAGGGAAATGTTCTAGGGTTTTAATAAAGAGTTCACCGAGTAAGTAATATTCATATAATGGAGTGAAAATCAGAGTAAATGCTTAACATTTAAATCCAAGGCCAATCGTTATCTTAATCAATAATCCAAGAGTAAATGGAGTTCAATACATAATTGTAAAAAACAGTATTATCTTAGCGGAAGCGTTCAACATAAAGAGTGACATCATGTATGAAGACACGACGATACTCGAAATTCAATTAATAACTAGCAAGACTTCAATTTAAGCCCAACACCACCCAACTCGTCGCTGCTCAACCTACATATAATGGAAACACATGTAGGGCTGAGTACTATATAATACTCAGTGGACTTATGCCGAAAACACAGTTATCAAAAATATTATATTTATCATGCCATTGTCAAGTAACCATCGGGGTTTTAGGTTTAGAAAGGCCCAAGGCACAAAAATTACTCCATCGTTCAAAATCACGGCAGCGCAGCCAATTTCCCATAGACGTCAACCATATCTGCACATACATGACGTGGACTGTGGCCACAATTCAAGTCACTAGACCGACCAACCCATAAGATGGCACACGGTCTACCATAGGTGTACACTAATCCAAGTATGGTTTGCAGATTGGAGAGAAACAGTTCGATAAGTAACAAGAATATCATGTAGTCATTGAAAGAACATTGAGGATCAAATACCTTAGTTGAGAGCTTGAGTTGGTGTGGGAAGGGAATCAGATTGGCTGTCCTTTTCTTCTACTCCGCTCTCTCTACTTTCTCAACAAGAGTGTGTGTGAGTGAGGATGACTGACAGAGCAGATTAGGGTATAGAGATTGAAATACCGTGTTTTGTGAGTGGCTTAACTGGGGTAATTATTCTCAAAAAATACAGATTAGTGATTTATTTTTGGAGCAGATTGAAGAGTGAAGAAATGGTAGGAGCGTGAGGAGGGGAGTAAAAAGAGTAATTAATTTCACAAGTAAATTGTGATTGACTGATTTTAAATTATAACTTTATTTTGCGGATTATGGGAGATTATGGGACAAAGAGAGAAATCGCGTGAATATGGGAGGAGAAATCTTTGCAGATTTAATTTTCTGCAGTTGATATCAAGGAAAGTTTTTGGACTCAAGTAAAAGATCCTAGAATTTAATTAATTTACTTGGGGCTCAAACCCTTGTATTTTATTTAAATTGTGTAGCTTAAAATCTTTATTCCAAAAGATTGAACTTGTATTATTTATTCAATTTGTTGTACCCAACACGGAATTGAGTACAATAAATATTCCTCACTAAAGGAAATATTAAATTCAAACAATTATCTTCCATCAAATTTTCAACTCGTAAAACAAGTTATAATTTCATTTTGGAAATAAATCCACCCATTCGAAATAATAATTAAATTCACCCTGCCTCAATTATTCAAAAGCCCCGTCAGGTAATTAACGGAGTTGACTTATTAAACGCATATCAAAGTTCCAAACAAATTAGGTCACAAGAATATCAAATAACAATTTCACTCGTCATTTAATTCACGGACTTCACGGCATTAAAAACATTGAATACAATAATTTAGGGTTCAAAAGACTTCACGGATTAAAAGCATTAAATGCAATAATTTAGCGTCAAAAAATTAAAGTTCAAAATGTGGGGCGTTACATGACCAGTTCACAAAAATAGGAATAGAAGAATCATACTCCTTCTGTCCCGTAGTATATGGCACACTTGGAGTTTGACACGAGATTTTAGGTGGTGTTGTTTTGTGTGTTAGGTGCAGAGATAAACTAGTATATTTATATTGATATGAGAGTGAAATTTTTCCAAAAAAGAAAATGTGACATCTTTTGTAGGACAAATTAAAAAGGGAAGTATGACATCTACTATGAGACGGAGGGAGTACAAAACATCCCATGTGAGAAAAGAATATATAACCATTACCAATTAATCGAATATCAATTCAAGAATCACCTTTTTTTATTTCTGTTTTGGTGCCTTTCTCTTTGTCTCGTTGTTTGTCTTTTGCTGTCCTCACATTTTGTCTTCATCTTTTTCTTTTCTCTATGAGTTCAGCTCAAAGATTTCTAACATTTCTTACTGCTAAAAAAGTACTGAAAGTTGGATAAATCATAATTGCTCAAATTAATAAGAAAAGTTAAAAATTTGTCTTTGTGCATTTGGTAAAAAACAAATTTTTGGTCCCAGATATTATATTTTGATCTATATTTAAAGGTCCCGTTAAAAAAAATTAACGTTCCTATTAATTTCTGAATTTCTTTTAAAATCATTCTTTTGGTTGTATTGTGAATTATCATTATGCGCATTGTCTATTTGTGGACGACACGAGTTTTAATGAGAAATTTGGTAAAGTAAAAGAGAAGGAGAAAAAGTAGATAAAGTAAGAGAGATATGGAGAAAAAGTGAGTAAAGTAATAGTATGGAGAAAAAGAAGGTAAAGTATGAGAGAGAGGAGAAAAAATAGATAAAATATGAGAGAGAGATTTCCATTTATAGAAATGAGACTTTTTTTGTGGACATCTAAAAATAACAAAATAGAACTGTTTTTCGTGGATGGAGAGAGTACTGGTTGAATTTGTGATAAAATTTTAATTCTTATGCATTATTTAACCATTGCATGCATCTATGACTCGAACAACAATATTTCAATAATATTCCCATAACCACTCAGGCATGAAATTAATTAGACATTCATAGGTGACCAGCTCACATAACAATATTGGACTACATGAATCATACAAAACTTCCTATAAGAAAATCAATCACAACCTATTTCAATCAAAGAATCTCATTTTTTTTTTATTTCTATTTCTCAGTATTTGTCTTTTGCTTTTCTCTCACAGTTTGAGACAAGTACAACAATGCATTGGATTCAGCTCAAAGATATTTTTGTATTCTTACTTCTAGGATAGAGTATGAGACTTGGATAATCCATCGTTGCTCACATTTTATACTTAAATTGGGTTTGACAAATATGGATTTTGCATATTTTTAAGACTTAGATTTGGTTCGTTTTAAATTTCAATCATGCAAATTATGTTTTTTAAATTGCATATGTTAAATATTTTGGTATTTTGACATGTTTGTTATAAATAATAGAAAAAGACAGAAAAGGTGCAAAAGGCCAAGATGCAACAGCCTTAGTTCAAGTCGATTTTCTTGTCATTTTTGAAGTCCAATAAGTTATTAATGGACACCATTCACTTTCTTTTCGAAAGAGCTTCACGTGGATACCTTTCATGTCTTAATCAGAGTTCATGGAGAAAGTTATGACTATTCTACGAATATTGTGTAGTACAGTCAAAGCTGACGGAAAATTAGGCAGAAATTCAAGGAAGGAAGTAATTATTGCCCAAATCTCTCCTATTAATTAGAGCATTCACAATGGGGGGCGATCACCAAGGGGATTGATCCCCCCCCCCCCCCCCACCTCCGACCGGTCACCATTGCGGAGGGAGGGCCGATTCTCCCTCCCCCTCGCCTCCGCCCCCGCGCCGATCAATGGCCTCAGCCGATGGCCCCATCAGCTCCGCATCGGCCCTGCATGGGCCTCCATTGTGGAGGCTCAGGCTCATGGCGGAGCCGATTTTCCTTTTTTTTAATTATTATTTTTTTATTTTCGTTTCCTATTTTAAATACCTCAATATCCTCTCTTTCATTTCACACACCCACATCCTTCTTTATTTCACATTTTTGTCACTAGAAATGTCTTTTAATTTCGCCCCCATTTCGGATTCTGATTCCGATTCCGACGTCGGCGAGAGCAACACAATCATTATTTATATTATTTAGACATTTATGCTTTATTTTTGTGGTATATTTTACGTTGTCTTTAATTATTATATCAACAAAAATTAAAATAGTGATGATGTGGAAATGAGATAGGCTTTGGGATGGACTCTCATTGCAAGGAGATAGGCACTGGGATGGGCCTGCTGACGTGATAGGAAAAAATGGTGATAAGCTCTGAGATGGGCTCCAGAAATAGGCTCTTATTGTGAATGCTCTTAGGAGTTAGAGTCTAAATATTGGAAGGAGACTTCGATAATTAGAATTTAATCAACTGGGTAGGTGCATGCACTCTCGAGAGAGCTTATTCTATTGTAGCGATTTTCCTAATAATCCTAAAGACACAAAAAGGTAAAGGTTCTGTGAGATTAATCATCACTAGGTTATAATAGTTGGATCCTAAAATTCTATATTTTTCGCCGGCTTTCTATTATTTGTTTTTATGCTTTCTTTTATTTGTATATTTATTTATGTCTAGCTTATAAATCAACCCAAAATATCTTGTATCTCTATATAGTATATGACGCTTAGTATATGATAGTTAGTTGCAATATTATTTCCTATGTTCGATATCCTGGTACTGACCTTTAGCTATACTAGATATATCTAGTATTTTTGCAGGTATTTTTAGTGCTAATAAATCGTGCACAAGTTATATATTTAATTTAGGAAATACTCATATCATATGATGAACATGAATACAGTTGATGTTCAATCACTACCAAGAAACAAAATTTTCAGCAACTGTATTTTAAAAAGCAAGACACAACCTTCATTAAATTAAAAATAACAAACACACGGTATGAAAAACACAAGTCTAGCTAGGAGAATAAAAAGGTAAACATTGAGTTTTTTTTTTGTTTTCAATCCACGGCAATGTTGTCATCTCCGATCATTTTATCAGTGCAGTAGTAACAAATGAAGAAGATGCATAATGCACAATAAAAGCCACAATCTTGATGGCAATCCACACCACAAACGTCGCAGCGGCGTTTCGTAGTGAGTAGTTGATAGGTGAGTGTGTGGCAGTGAGCTGGAGCAATCACATAATTTTGACCAAACTTGATATTTCTAAACCAGCCGGGTAGTTTTCAAGCAGTTAGGATGGAAGGACAGATCACAGTCGTGGCAGTGATACATCCAGCTTTTCGGGTTCATATCTCTCTCGCATTGGTTGCAGTAGAAATCGCCAGGATGGTTTAAAGTGGCGTTGTGCGTCAGAGGCAGCGGGTGGTGCTTGTTATTAGAAACATGTGGAAAATGTGGGAAACCTTTGATGTGGCCAAGACCTATGGCCTTTCATCTTAGGTAACCCCAAATACATAATGAGGTACCTTTATGCCGAGACCTCTCGTGTGGTCACTCCTATCCTATAAATAGGTGTGAGTTTGAGAGATGAAGGACACACTACAACAAGCATTCTCTCTTCTCTAGCTCTCTACATCCTAGTTCACATTCTAGGAGCATTGCTTAGCTCGATTCTCGGAACTCCATCAAGTTCGCCGGTGCCTAGCGGGTTTGAGGTGCTTCTACACGCTAGGAGGAAGTCGTTTTATCTTTGGGGGCAATACGCCATTCCGTGAGCACTAGCCGGGGCGTAATTTGTCTTGCGGAAAGAGGACTTTCCTCGACTCGACTTATAAATTTGGTTTGCTTTATTTTCATTGTAATTTTCATTCCTCTTTTTGTTGCAAAGTTTCCTTTCGATTGTAATAGTTAGAGTACCGCCTGTACATGGCTTGTGAATTTCTTCCCAATTTTTCTAACAATCGCAAGACAAATTAGTGTACTCTTCTAAGACAGGTTTATACCAATTGAAGTTGGAGGAAACATGAGCTCCAAAGTAGGAATGAAGAAACGAACAGTACCAATGTTCATGGGCTACGAAATGGTTAATTCCTTGAGATCTACTCTCTTGAGAATTGTGTTTATCGTTTGTCATTTGACAAGCAAGACCAATTTACACTTGGTAGTAGTAATTGGGATGCATGGGTTGTTGAATATACCAATGCACATATGGTTCAATATAATTGTGTACTTATTGGTGGAGACAATATTGTGCAAATTATTTGAACGTATTGTTATAAACTACAAAGATCACGAGGTGGTCGCAATGGTCTCCGACGTGAACCATGGTAACAATCCAAATGAATGGTTTGTTGATACGGGTGCCACATGTCATGTGTGCTCCGAGAGAAGCGTTTTTTCTACCTACAAATCTGTTGGAGGTAGAAAAGTACGTATGGGAAACCAAGCCTCTTCTAAGGTGGTTGGTGTGGGTAATGTGTTCCTAAAATTAGGATCTGGAAAAGTTCTTACCCTTAAGGATGTACTGCATGTCCCAGATATCCGAAATAATTTGGTGTCAGGCTCACTTCTAGTAAATCATGGATTTTCACTAGAATTTGATTGTGAAAAGGTTTTATTGACCAAGTATGGAAAGTTCATAGGTGAAGGCCACCTAGGGAATGGACTTTTTGAGCTGAATGTTACGGTCATTCACCGTGGAAAAAGAATAAGGAATAAGGAAGATGACACATTCTCTTATTTGCTTGAGAGCTCTGATTTATGGCATAATAGATTGGGACATGTAAATCTAAATGCTATAAAAAGACTAGTAAATCTTAATTTACTAAAAGTAGATAAGTTTAACTCACAAGAAAGATGTGAAGTGTGTGTTGAAGCCAAAATGGCTAAACTGCCGTTCCATTCAGTAGAGTGAAGCACAAAACCTCTTGAATTGATCCATACAGACGTATGTGATTTGAAATTTGTGCAAACAAGAGGTTGTAAAAAGTACTTCATCACATTTATAGATGATTGCACAAGGTATTGTTACCTTTACTTATTAAGAAGTAAAGATGAGGCAATTGAAGCGTTTAAATTCAAAAATGAAGCTGAAAATCAACTTAATTGTCGAATTAAGTGTGTTCGAAGTGATAGAGGTGGTGAGTATGTAGCGCCGTTTGCAGAATTATGCCATGCAAGTGGTATAATTCACCAAACCACAGCTCCATATTCTCCTCAATCAAATGGTGTTGCTGAACACAAAAATCGAACACTAAAAGAGATGATGAATGCTTTGTTGATTAATTCAGGATTACCCCAGAACATGTGGGGGGAGGCTGTGTTAACAGCGAATCATATCCTGAATAAAATTCCACTAAAAAATAGGGATGTGACTCATTATGAGTTGTGGAAAGGGAAGAAACCTTCATATTCATACCTCAAAGTGTGGGGGTGTTTAGCGAAGGTAGAAGTGCCACCTCCGAAACAAGTTGCAATAGGCCCTAAAACAATCGATTGCATCTTTATTGGCCATGCACTTAATAGTAGTGCCTATCGTTTCCTGGTCCATAGATCAGCTGTGCCTGGCGTGGCTGAAGGAACAACGATTGAGTCAAGGAATGCTATATTCTTTGAGAATGTTTACCCTTGCAAGAGGCAAGAGGATCGTTCTAGTGAAAGAATGATGGATGAATCCACTAGTTCTAATCCTCCAAAAAGGACGATGTCAAGTCATGAGGATATAGAACCAAGACGTGGTAAAAGGGTTAAAGTTGCTAAGACATTTGGTCCCGACTTCATAACTTTTATGTTGGATGACGAACCAAAGTCAGTGGCGGAAGCTTTGTCTGGCCCAGATGCAGCGTGGTGGCAAGAAGCTATCAACAGTGAAATTGAATCCATCATAAGAAATAACAATTGGGTGTTAGTAGACTTGCCTGAAGGTTGTAAGGCTTTAGGGTGCAAGTGGATTCTGAAAAGGAAATATAAGCCCGATGGTACTATAGATAAGTACAAAGCTCGCCTAGTTGTCCAAGACTTTAAGCAGAAAGAAGGGCATGACTTTTTTTATACCTATTCACCTGTTACGAGAATCACTTCCATTCGGGTGCTTCTTGCGATTGCTGCTTTGCACAATCTCGATATTCACCAAATGGATGTGAAAACTGCGTTTCTGAATGGTGATCTGGAAGAAGAAATATATATGGAACAACCCGAAGGGTTTGTTGTGCCTGGGCAAGAGCGTAAAGTATGCAAACTGGTAAAGTCATTATATGGGTTGAAGCAAGAACCATTACAATGGCATTTAAAATTTGACAACGTGATGTTGGCAAATGGATTCACTATCAATGAGTGCGATAAGTGTGTTTACATTAAGAACACAGATAACGGTTTTGTTATTGTGTGTCTTTATGTAGATGATATGATTACAGGCAGCAATAGTGTCATTATCAACGAAACCAAAAATATGTTGAAGAGAAATTTCGACATGAAAGATATGGGTTTAGCTGATGTGATTCTCGGAATCAAAATTAAAATGAATCATGAGGGAATTGCTCTGACACAATCTCATTATATTGAGAAAGTGCTAAAGAAATTTCACTCGTTCGATTGTGAGCCAGCTAAGACTCCATTGGAACCCAACGTGCATTTGAGTAAGCACACGGGTGAGCCTATAGCTCAAGAAGAATATGCAAAGATCATAGGGAGTTTGATGTTTATCACAAACTGCACCAGACCAGATCTTGCATGTACGGTGAATAAGCTGAGCCGATTTACGAGCAACCCAAGCAAGGAACATTGGAAAGCTCTGCGTAGGGTTTTGAGATACTTGAAGTATACTCTTAACTTTGAGCTGCAGTACACAAGATATCCCCAAGTACTTGAAGGGTACTGTGATGCAAATTGGATCTCTGATTCAAAAGACTCGTTCTCGACGAGTGGTTATGTGTTCATTGTGGGGGGTGGTGCTGTTTCGTGGAAGTCGACGAAACAAACGTGTATAGCTCGATCCACCATGGAATCTGAGTTTATCGCATTGGATAAAGCAGGGGAAGAAGCCGAGTGGCTCAGAAATTTCCTAGAATGTATTCCATGTTGGAAGAAGCCAGTGCCGACAGTAGTGATATACTGTGATAGCCAAGCAGCTATAGGGAGAGCACATAGTGGCTTATACAACGGTAAGTCTCGACATATTCGTCGGCGACATAATACCGTCAGACAATTGATTACAAGTGGTGTTATCACAGTTGACTATGTAAGGTCAGTTCATAACTTAGCGGATCCGTTAACGAAAGGTTTAAATCGTGATCAATTGCATAAATTGCTAAAAGGAATGGGACTGAAAACCACATCTTAAAAGATGATTATAGTGGTAACCCAACCATACGATTGGAGATCCCATGTGCTTGGTTCAATGGGAAAACGAAGCTATATGAATCTAGTTGTAACACTCGGAAGATTTTTATCTTCGCCCATTCTTTAGAAAGCATTGAGTGTTGTAACCTGCGTGTGGTAAGAGGCTAAGTTTTGACTTTTAATGATTCTTAGAAACCTCGAGGAGGTGGGTATTGCAGGATACCTGAAAAAGAATCACCTATGTATGTGAAGAAGTGTGGGCCGCTTCAACATGTGAATCACTTATGAATCCAAAGTGGTGTTCCATGGCCAGTAAAGGACACAAACGTGAGAACTGATGAGTTTGTAAATAATATTGTGTCAATATTATTGTCTCGGTATACACCAAGGATGAATGGTTCAAGGCATCACGTCCACCAGGCCGCCGGTATGCCCGATAGTGTTGACTATGGAAAGTTCAAAGCCCCAAGCTACTATTCCAAATGCAATATTGTTTCTCGAGAATTGAGCATAGAGTCTCCATGCATGCATTTGTGTCTGGTGTTGGTTTGAGCTTGCAGCGCTCTAACCAATATGGGGGATTATTAGAAACATGTGGAAAATGTGGGAAACCTTTGATGTGGCCAAGACCTATGGCATTTCATCTTAGGTAACCCCCAAATGCATAATGAGGTATCTTTATGCCGAGACCTCTCGTGTGGTCACTCCTATCCTATAAATAAGTGTGAGTTTGAGAGATGAAGGACACACTACAACAAGCATTCTCTCTTCTCTAGCTCTCTACATCCTAGTTCACATTCTAGGAGCATTGCATAGCTCGATTCTCAGAACTCCATCAAGTTCGCCGGTGCCTAGCGGGTTTGAGGTGCTTCTACACGCTAGGAGGAAGTTGTTTTATCTTTGGGGGCAATACGCCATTCCGTGAGCACTAGCCGGGGCGTAATTTGTCTTGCGGAAAGAGGACTTTCCTCGACTCGACTTATAAATTTGGTTTGCTTTATTTCCATTGTAATTTTCATTCCTCTTTTTGTTGCAAAGTTTCCTTTCGATTATAATAGTTAGAGTACCGCCTGTACACGGCTTGGGAATTTCTTCCCAATTTTTCTAACTCTTGTCCCATCTACGGCTGGTGATTGATGCCGGCAGCGCCGCGCATTCAAGGTGCACGGTGAAATCACAGGTGCCGCATACGTAACAATTGATGTTATGCGCATACTCGATACCACAGTCAACATCGCAATTTTTCAAAGGATTTCGTTCGGAGAGAAAATTGAGGGAATGTTGAGGGTGCGCTGTGTGATATATGGTGCCCGACATTGAAGCGCACTTTATATCTACTTTGAATCCCCAGCATTTTTCACAAGCATAATACAGGCCATTAGTATATTTCCAACACACGCTGCAATATGACCAATCCCATGGTTTAAGTTTGTCACCCGATTGAAGGACAACGCTGTGATAATGTTCGTGGACGACCGGAAGAGAGAAGAGCTGACATGGCAATTGGAAGCACGCCAAGTGAAGATAGTATTTGCATGATCTCTAGCTACATCTCATGTAGTAGTAGTTATCTTTACTACTACTGCTGCTCGAAGAAGAAGATGATGATGATGATGTTTGTTTCAGAATTATCAGATTAATGCACCCATTACATATTAACTCCGATTTTCTGCAAGAGTAGTCTTCCTCATCGTCATCTTCTTCTTCTTCTTGAAATGGTAAGGATGATGAGACTAATCTGAGTTTGTGATAATGGAAGTCATAATCAACATCATGATGAGGGGTGGGTGATTGTGTATATGCTTCAACTTCTTGTCTCCTTACAAAAGCTCCAATTAGGTCCTCACCTACAGCCACATCACTTATTGGAAACTCCATAATCCCTTTCTCTCTACATGCAATGCAACAAAAACACACATTTCAAATTTTTGTGATGTAACATAAAAATACTATTAGATTTACATAGAAATGAATAAATTATAAGTACCTAGTAACGGGGAGCAATTTGATGAAGGCGCAGCTGAGATGGACAGCGTAGCTGCAGAGCGCACAATGATATATCCAATGTTTGGATATTAATCTTAGTCTGCAGATATCACAACTATACTCATATTTGAGATGCTGAGGTGGGACATGGAAAGAGAGAGAGGGAGTGATTGTGGTAATGTGGTTCCATGGTGTGAGGCAAAGAAGCACATATCTCATGGATCCAATATTGACCGACATCATTGGTGCATGTATAGGAACTCCCCCTGCTGTTGGCTCCGCAAGCATCGCACTTGAAGGAACACTTTCTCCTCAACCACTTCAATTCATGGTTGGGATGGCTTGGATGGTGGATGAAGCTGCTAATCTGCTGTTCTTCGGCTACTGGACACCTCATGTCGTTGCCCTGCGCACATCTGATATGCATCCGGAACGTACATTTTGTGCTCGTGCATCTCTAGAGATCTCCCTAGATATCCCTTTCGCAGATTACGCATTGCCTTTTCACACCGTCCCAGCTTTGTTGAGTGAGTGTGTGTTGAGGGTGCATTGCATGTCTGATCTTCATCGGCGCCTCTGCACAGTCTTCATGTAGTAGCCTGGAATACTGTTAAGGAATCTCTTCCTTAATCGTTCAAACTTCCCACACAATCAAGAAACGAAGACTGTAGCCGTCGAGCGCCCAAGAGATTTGGGTCGGCGAAGACTTCTGGCAGAGGGTTACTGAGCGCGAGAGAGGTTCTCGTCGGCAGCGATAAAGACGGTTTCTTGATGCACAATTAATTGAGCCAAAATCGATAATTTCATAGATTGATTGACTAATTATTATGGAAGACTCCACACATATTTATAATATGTGTGGATACAAAAAAGATATGCTAAATCCCTATAATATCTAAACAAAATAATAATAACAGAATACTCGTATCAACACCCCACGGTTAAAATCCACCTTGTCCTCAAGGTGGAAACCACGAAGCAACGAAGAGTTGAAAGAAGAAGCTTTGGCGATTTATCTCCTCCTGGATCAAACGGACACGATCGTTGTTTCAATCTCCAATAACCTACTATTGCATATTCGATGTAAACATCCTCAACGAACTTCCTCATGATCGTAACATGAAATGGCTTGTTATCAAGTTTTCTCATCCTCTTCACACCCATACGAGAGTATATTGACATGCCTTTCAACCCATTAACAGTATCTTCGCGAGCATCATGTAGCTCATCTTTATACCGATTATGGAGCTTCTCTGGTATTGAAGGAGACACGAGGAACCATGTATCTGCATTCACTCCTTTCACAGATGTCTTTGCGAGACAACCATCGAAATCAAATGTTGCAATTTTACTTGAATCATGAAGACCATCACCGTCATCAATTTTATCCACCTCTATAGCTCATACTTCTTCATCTACTAATTTCTTCTCATTGAGCAGCAAGTCAACTTGATTCAACACTTTTGAATCACCCTCAATTCCCAAGTATTTCTCTTCACAAGGAACAAGCTTCGTAGCGGAGTGGAGGCTCGGTAGATGCAGGCAGGAGGGCGAGCGTTGGAGCAGGGGCTGTTTCACAGTAGTAGGCAATTCGAGGCAGGCCCCAGCTTGACGGAGGTGAGTCGTAGGATGGCAGCAGGATGGCGATCGTTGCTGATCCATCTGCAGTGGTGGGGGCGGTGCAGCAGCAGGGGTCGGTGGCGCTGCTGCACGGCGGTGACTTGGCTGTGGTTGTTGGTCGAGCACGTGCTGCAGCGGTGGCTTCTGGTCGAGAACGAGCTGTGAATGTGTAGGGGTACGGGGGCTTGGGAATGTGGGGTGCAGGTACCGGTGCCGGTTCCGGTTTTGGGGCTGCTCTCGCTGCTAGCCAGTATACGCGCTAGGTGGAAATCGTGACGGCACGCCTGAATCAGAGTGAAGAAAGCCCCAAGGGCCGAAAGAGGGGGCATCGTGTGTTTTGACGCGGGAGTGTCCGATGTTCCACGATGCGGCGAGCCATAGAACAATTCTGTTACTGGCTGTGGCGGTGGTTCCGGCAGCGGAGGAGCGCGAATCTCTCCCACACGACAATCGGATGTTCGGAAGGGCGGATCCCAGCAAGTCCGGCGATGCCTAGATCCGGAATAGAAGTCCACATAGTGCTGTTGTCCATATGCTGCTCTTGACGCCTGTAATTTTGTCACACGTCGATCGATTGCTTCCCAACGTGATTCCAACCTGTCGAACCGAGCCATGATCTTTTCAAACCCTAGCGATGAGGCGTCGACCGTCCCCGCAACGTCGCGTTGCTGGTTGCTGCATTCCGGAGTGTCGCGCGGGGTAACCGCGGATTGCTATCGCTGTGGCGGGTTACCATCGAGAAGCGGTGAGATGTATCGCCGTGAAACTCCTGAGCGTTGCCTCCGGTAAGGAGGCCTGCAGGCGGAGCCACGTCATCTGTGCCGTCCATGGAGAGCTCTGGATGAAAGCACCAGTTGTTAAGGAATCTCTTCCTTAATCGTTCAAACTTCCCACACAATCAAGAAACGAAGACCATAGCCGTCGAGCGCCTAAGAGATTTGGGTCGGCGAAGACTTCCGTTACAGGGTTGCTGAGCGCGAGAGAGGTTCTCGTCGGCAGCGGTAAAGACGGTTTCTTGATGCACAATTAATTGAGCCAAAATCGATAATTTCATAGATTGATTGACTAATTATTATGGAAGACTCCACACATATTTATAATATATGTGGATAAAAAAAGATATACTAAATCCCAATAATATCTAAACAAAATAATAATAATAGAATACTCTTATCAAATACCTACATTTCTGGCTACTTCCATAACCTTTTTTTTCTTATCAAATACCTACATTTCTGGCTACTTCCATAACTTTTTTTTCTCCACTGCGGAAACGAAATCCACAAGCATTACAATATCTTTGTAATCCATCGACTTCCACCAGAGCAAGTGGATGCTCGTGGCCCCAATGATTAACAATCTCTCTCTCCTCTTCCTCCTTCTCTCCTCTTTCATTGTCTACTTTTCCACTCATTCTTTCATTTTTGTGTGTGCAAGTGTAAGGGGTTTTCCAGAGGAACATACATATATGGAGTACAGATTATAAAACAGACCATCTCAGCAATGGAATCATACGACAATTTCCCATCTCAGCAAAGAATAAAGCATCAAAGAAATCAAAGTATTTCACTCTAACAATCTCCTTTAGTTAATTTGCCTTTGTCTCCTTTTTTTTTCTTTAGAACAACTTCTAGTGTCAGCAAAGTTTATTATCAAAGTAACAATTACTTCCTCTGTCACTTCTAATTTGTCTTTTTTCTCCTTTTATTTTTGCTTTAGGACAACTTCTAATGTCAGCAAAGTTTATTATCAAAGGAGTAACAATTCCTTCCTCTGTCACTTCTAATTTATCTTTTTTCCTCCTTTTTTTCTTTAGAACAACTTCTAATGTCATCAAAGTTTATTATCAAAGTAACAATTACTTACTCTGTCACTCAATATTTGTCCCACTTTTACCCACCACGAATTTTAAGAAATGTAAAAAAAATTGGGCTGAAAAAGTTAGTGGTATGTAGGTCCTACTCTTATATAGTCCCTCCGTCAACAAAAAAGTAATCACATTTGTAGACGGCACAGGTTTTAACGAGAAATTGGTAAACTAAGAGAGAATGAAAAAAAAGGCAAAGTAAAGAGAGATTGAGAGAAAAGGTGAGTAAAGTATGATTGAGAAACTTTTCATATTTAGAAATAAGACTATTTTTTGTGGATATCCCAAAATGACAAAATGGACTATTTTCATGGATGCGTGGTGTAGTAGTTTTATAATAAAATGTAGGTGAAATTGAATTACTGTAATGTGTGGTCCATTATAAAAAATAGTAAAAGTGAACTAAGACAATTAATAAGTAATGAATCAAAATGAAAAACTTAAACATATAATGGGGGACGGAAGAAGTACATTCTAACATTTTTTAAACTCATTACTTTTAGTGTAACATCCCTGACTCGAATTATGCTTCATTTTATATATTTGGATATAAATTATTTATGTAAAATAGATATATCAAGCGAGTATGGTAATTTTTAATAAATGGTGACTAGTATAATAATTTTTATAATGAGTAGCAAATAGATAATACTATGTATTTACATGTATAGAATAAAAAATTTATATAAAATTATAAATTTGGGGAAGTAATCGAATACTTCACATCTATTATAAATATGTATGTATATTATGTTTAAGTAGATATATGTTGTAACGCCCCACTTCTTGAACCCTAATTTTCGAACCCTAAAATTTTGTATTAAATATTTTAATGCCGTGAAGTATGTGGATTAATTGACGAGTGAATTAATTGCTTGATTTCTATGTGACCTAATTGTGCTTTGGAGTTGAGACTTGGTTTGAATGGTCAATATCGTCGAAGACGTGGCGAGAATGTGGAATAGTCAATCTTGTTGAATTATGACGTGACTGTTTGAATAATCGATGCGGGGTGAAATATATTGTGGTGAATTATTTTCTAAGGGTGAGTGAGATTAAATAGGATCATCAGTAATTACATTGCCCTTTTTATTTGAAATTTTCGACCACTATTATTTATTGAAGAGAAATTCTATTTTTTTTTATTTAATTATTTGTTGGGATAATTATCATAATTAAATCCAAAACCCGATTATTCTTTATTTCTCCATGAGAAATTCGACCCCTACCTTATTCCTAGGGAGATTTCAAAATTCCCCTTATTTAAGGGAAGAAGGAATTGTTTATTATATATTTTGATCCCTTATTTATTCCCTTCCATGATTAAATATAAATATTCTAGCAAATCTTACCATACCTAAGGAGATCTTGCCATATATTATTTTTATTAGGATTTGAGTTTAATTCCTTGTGGGAGAAGGAATAAAATCGCCTACTCCATATATTATTGGGAGTATTATTATTTTTATTCTGCTTTGTATTATTTTATTCTACTCCGTGAAATACCAAATTAAATCATAGGCTAAATAAGTAGGCTAGATTTTGAATTCCTCCTAATTTTCTCTCATAATTCACGCCAACTTCCACTCTTCTATATCTTTTCTAATCTTTAATTTATTTAATTAAATATTATGTTCTACACTCTACAAATACTTGAGAAACCCTAAACCTAGGAATAAAAAAAATTGCCTCCCTCCCTTCCTTGTCTCTCCCACACGATTATTCTCCTCCCTCTCTCCTTCTCCACCAATTCTTCACCAATCCCTGCTTCTTGCATCATTTTGGAGTTGGAGATTCCAGATTTATTGAAGAGTCGAGCCACTTTTCGCTTCTACCGATTGTTTTCGCAAGGGAAAGGTATACTTGAATCATCTTTCTCACCCTTACCTTTGAATCCATGTTTCTTGATTCCCTCATGCATATAATGAGTGTAGGAATCGTAGATCTAAGAATCTAATCTGGTGGGAAGAATGATTTCATGAGAAAAGTGTGGATATGCGTTTAGGTATGTGTATGTGTAAGATGGTGGATGACTTGTTGGTGAATGATATGTGAATGTATGAGAACATGGTTGTAAGATCCTTTTGAAGCATGAATATATGTGTTTGGGTGAATGATAGATAAACCCTAATTCGAAATTGTGAAGCATGAAAACTGTGGTTTTTGGACAGTAGATTCCGACGTGTGTTTTACCGACCAAACGATCTTATTTTGGCACGAATTTTTAACTGAGTAAATTTGAGATGTCCTCTCTGTCGTGTATAAATTTCAGCCTCTTTTGACTAAAGATGAAATTTTGAAGTCAACTGCGCAATTCTGCCAGAATTTGTATTCTCGACCAGTGAATTTCGTTTTTTGATTTGACCGACCTAAAAATGTGTTTTTGATGTTAAATTTTAACTGGATGACCTTTGATGTGTATACTGGGTTGTGGTAAAATTTCAGCCCCAACGGAGGTCGGATGAATTTTTAATGATTTTTACAAAACAACTGCGCAGTTCTGCCAGATTTCTTCTATGTTTAAATAATACTTGTTGTCAAGTTTGAATGAAATAATTGATGCATGTGTGTCTAAGGAACGTATCTTATGGCGAGGTTATGTGTTATACATGGAGGTATACTATGGTGTGTTTCCTTATGTTGGTAAACGTTTGGGATGGGTGATTTAAGAAAACGATGAAAGGAACGATAGGACATTCATGTTTTTGAGTCAATGATTGAGACTGAATTGTGTTACACATAATTTAAAGGTGATAACTCGCACTCTCAGCGTGATAGAAAAGGGAAGGAAGTACTTGAGATCTAAGCAGACGAGGTCGAATTTCTTTTAAATAAGGACGAGGTCCTAAATATTTTTATCGATGGAAATGAAATCGTGTTTATCATGCCTTATTTGATTTTTTAACGTGCCTATGTGATATGGTTTTATGCCATTATTATCTAAATCGAATTCGGGTCCTCGTAGGGCCGCAAACCCTACTTGGACTAGTGTACACCTATGGTAGACCGTGTGCTAGCATACGGGCTGACCGGTCTAGTGACTTGGTTTGTGGTTACATTCCATGTGATGTATTCGCAGATATGGCTAACGTCTATGGGAAAATGACTGATCAGTCGACTTTTACAATGGTAAATGATTTTGGTACCTCGGGCCTTTCTAAAAATAAAACCCCAATGGATACTTGAAAAAGGCATGATAAATAAATATTCTTTTGATGAACTGTTTTCGGCGTTAAGTCCACTGAGTATTATTATAGTACTCAGCCCTGCATGTGTTTTCCTTATGTGCAGGTTGAGCGGCGATGAGCGGTTGGCGGTGTTGAGCAAATTAATTAAATTGATATGATTGACTTGAAACTCCTAGTGTAGTAGTGTCTTCACACATGACTTCACTTTTCTCTTGGATGCTTCCGCTAAAACATGATTTTCTCATCTTTTGTTTGATACTTAAACTATTGGATTACTGTTTTGGATTATTTTGAACCTTGCCCTTTTGACCTAAATTATGATAGTCACTCTTCATTGGTTTTTTTCTTCATTGCTAAAGCGTGGCCTTCTTTTCTTATACTTAATTGTTCATTAAATACTTTGGTCAAACCTCTTGATGAAACCCTAGCTTATTGTCCTTGTTGCATTTAAGTCCGTTAAAGTCGCGATCGCCGCATTTATTCTATCCTAGAAGGGCGGTCATGACAGTTTGGTATCAGAGCCTCAGTTCTTTCCGCTCTGGACCCAAGAGTCTTGTTGAGTCAAAGTCTTTTCATGTGTAAATTGATAAATTGATAATCGTCGAAGGCTCAACACCACGACTCGTCTCCGCCCAACCATGAAGAAAGAGGTAAAAATATTTTGTGAGTTTTGGATTGAATTACAGAAGTTTGGAATTTTCGATGGGAATCGAAGCTAATATGACATTTTGGAAATTTTGCTTGGAATATGAAATAATGAATATGCATGGATATGAAATTGTTATATACGTCTATGCAAAAAAAAATGATGAATGTTGTTATGCAAATGAACTTGTATTTTACTCGATAAAGAAAATCGCCAAATATGTGTTAAACTGTCACGACTGCATTTTCTAAGGATAGAAAACACGGTTGATCGTGACTAATGGGGGAATTAAGAAGCGGGGAAGAAGGGGGGAAAACAATCAAGGGGTACGACATGTAGATCAAAAGGCGAAATTCCATTATTAAATCAAAGTTTCAAATCCCGAAAGTACATAACGTGAATGACATAGTTTGACAATTCAAAGGAAATAAAAGAAATTCTTAAAACGTAGAGTAGCAGAAGCAATTGAGAGTTTGGCTACTACTATGTATGAAGACACAATAGTAACCGGAACAGTTATTGAATACAATTCCGGAATCATTGATCAACATCCTCCGCTTCTTGAGTGAAAAAGGTTGCCAATTGTGGTTGGGCTTTCCGGCTCAATGCATCGGCCACTACGTTTGCCTTGCCCGGATGATAGTTAATGCCACAATCATAATCCTTGACCAATTCAAGCCATCTGCGTTGTCTCATGTTCAAGTCTTTCTGCTCAAAGAAGTATTTCAGACTCTTGTGGTCGGTAAAAATCTCACACCGAACTCCATAGAGATGGTGCCTCCAAATCTTCAATGCGTGCACAACGGCTGCTAATTCCAGGTCATGAGTGGGGTAGTTCAGTTCGTGTGGCGTCAACTGCCGTGAAGCATAGGCAATCACCTTACCATTCTGCATCAAAACACATCCGAGTCCAACCTTAGACGCGTCAGTGTAAACCACATAGTCTACTCCCGGTTCCGACACGGCTAGAATAGGTGCGGTGGTCAACTTATCCTTCAACAATTAGAAACTAGCCTCACACTCCGGTGTCCAATTGACCTTGGTCCCCTTCTTCAGTTGTTGAGTCATCGGCCTTGCGATTTTAGAAAATCCTTCAATAAATCTCCGGTAGTACCCTGCCAGACCAAGGAAACTCCGAATCTCGTTTGGGGGTTTTTGGCACCTTCCACTGTTGTACGGCCTCCACCTTTGTGGGGTCAACTCGAATCCCTTCGCCCGTCACAATATGCCCCAGAAAGTTTACTTCCTTTAGCCAGAAATCACACTTACTGAACTTGGCGTACAACTTCTATGTTCTTAGTGTTTCCAGCGTGATCCTTAGGTGCTCCTCATGTTCTTTTTCATTCTTCGAGTAAACCAGCACATCATCTATGAACACCAGGATTAACTTGTCCAAGTAGGGGTGGAATACTCGATTCATTAAGTCCATAAATACTGCAAGTGCATTTGTCAGTCCAAACGGCATTACTACAAACTCATAATGCCCATACCTCGTTCGGAACGCCGTCTTGGGTATGTCTTCTCTTTGTACTCTCAGCTGATGATATCCTGACCTTAAGTCCATTTTTGAAAATACTCCTGCTCCCCTGAGTTGGTCGAACAGGTCGTCTATCCTCGGCAGAGGATACTTGTTCTTGAGAGTTAATTTGTTCAGTTCTCGGTAGTCTATGCACATTCTCAAGGTCCCGTCTTTCTTCTTCACAAACAGCACATGTACTCCCCACGGCGATACACTGGGTCGGATAAAACCCAAGTCCAAAAGTTCTTGTAGCTGGATTTTGAGTTCTTCCAACTCTTTTGGTGCCATCCTATAAGGTGCCTTCGATACTGGTGCGGCTCCTGGTTCCAGATCGATAGTAAACTCCAATTGTCGATCAGGCGGAGGGCCTGGCAATGCGTTGGGAAACACGTCGGGAAACTCACGTACTACCGCCACATCTTCAACTTTCTTTTCTTTCTTGTCATATCCTTGTAGATAAATGAGATAGGCAGGACGCCCCTTTCTAATCATCATAGTTGCTTGAAGTGCCGATATCACACAAGTCCGCTGATTCATCGAAATCCCGTGGAAAGTAGAGGGCTCCTTCCCCGGGGCATAGTTTTCAGCTAGCCAGTCCATCCCCAGAATAATGTCAACGTTTTTCATTGGCATAACATGTAGGTTGTGAGCCACTAAGTTAAGTTCTCCCATCATAAATTCTATGTTCGAGCAAGATTGTGAAAGGTCTATAAGGCCTCCTACCGGTGAGTTCACATTCATCTTATGTTCAAGTTCATCAACAGGAAGTCTTAAAGCATTTACGCAGGAGTGCGATATAAAGGAGTGTGACGCACCCGTATCAAACAGAACAGCAACAGGCATGTCAAGTAGCGTTCCCATACCTGCCAGATTATCGATGCAAGATTATCTTGTTTTGGATCTCCCTGTGGGGCTTTAGCTTGCTTGCGTCCCAAGGCATAGGCCCTAGCTTGAGTGGGATATGGTTGGCGACGCTGTTGTGGCTGCTGAGGTGGTGTGGGATTCCCTCGAGGCCCATTCGGTGTTCCCCCAACACCAGCGTTATTGTTGCTCGAGCACTCTTTGGCGAAGTGTCCAACTCCACCACACTTGTAGCACACGTTTGTCCCGACTCTGCACTCCCCTATGTGGTTTTTCTGGCACTTGGCGCAGGGAGGTGCTCTATGACGGAAATCTCCACTTTGGTATGGAGCAGCTTGCTTTCCTTTGCCCCGAGCAGAGTTTGGGGTACCCTGGAACCTCTTGTTGTCAAAGGGTTCGCGGTTCCCGTCCCACTTCCTCTTATCTCGGAAATTCTGCGGTGGGGTCGGCGGTGTGGGTGTAACTGTCTTTTCCCGTGGCATCGCTTCCTCCACGTCCAATGCACGAGACAATGACTCGGCATACAAGAGTCTTCCACGGCATGCTAGAGCCATTCTTATTTCTTTCCTCAGACCGGCACAAAACTTCTCCGACATTTTCTCGTCAGTATTCACCTGCTCCGGTGCGTATCGCGACATGTCACATAGGGCACGGTCATATTCAGTCACTATCATCCGCCCCTGCTTCAGATTGTAGAACTCGGCCTCCTTAGCCTTGCGGTAACTCCTCAGGATATACTTATCATAGAGTTCCTCCTTAAAGTCTTCCCAAGTTAGGGCGTCCAGTTGTTCCTGCGACATCGTTCGCTGCTTGGTCTCCCACCAAAATTCCGCGGACCCCGTGAGCTGGTAGGTCACGCACGATACGTGCTCCTGATCGGTGCACCTTAGGAACTTGAAGATACGTTCTATGGCCCGAATCCAGGTCTCAGCCTTGGCCGGATCTCCTATTCCATCAAAAACGGGAGGACGTTCCTTCCGAAACTCCTTCTCAATGTTTCGTTCCGGCTGTGGCGGTGGTGGAGGTGGTGGTGGTGGTTGTCCTTATCTCGTCATCTCATCATCCCTTGGAATTCGTGCCCCATTCGTTCCATCAATACTTGTATCGTTATCAACGAAGATATTCGTATGAACGACTAGCCTACACCAAAGGCTGTTGAAGTCTACTTCTCAAACATTCCCATTCGTTATCACTTCCAACATGTCTCGTTCAAACTTTTACCTTCTTTCTTGTTGAGCGCAGTGAGACGGAGTGTTGAGCCTTAAATGGATACTCTTTTAGTCTAGCAAAATGAGTCTAGACTAGATTGAATAAACGACTCTCGGTCCAGAGCGGAAAGAAAAAAAATCGCTCTGATACCATTCTTTCACGACCGCATTTTCTAAGGATAGAAAACACGGTTGATCGCGACTAATGGGGGAATTAAGAAGCGGGGAAGAAGGGGGAAAACAATCAAGGGGTACGACATGTAGATCAAAAGGCGAAATTCCATTATCAAATCAAAGTTTCAAATCCCGAAGTACATAACGTGAATGACATAGTTTGACAATTCAAAGGAAATAAAAGAAATTCTTAAAACGTAGAGTAGCGGAAGCAATTGAGAGTTTGGCTACTACTATGTATGAAGACACAATAGTAACCGGAACAGTTATTGAATACAATTCCGGAATCATTGCTCAACATCCTTCGCCTCCCGTCCTCGCTCAACCTGCACATAGGGAAAACATATGCAGGGGCTGAGTACTTGATGCACCCAGTGAACACATGCCCGAAATACATTTATTGATAGAATTATGTCAGCCATCATTGAGTGAAACTCGGGTTTTCTTTAAAAGGCCGAGAAATACTAAAATCATTCCTTTAATAAAATAGTGCCCGCGCGGACAATCGTCATCCTCCATCATATACCATATCTGAACCATCATGTGAAACGAGAATGTGGCCACAAACTCGATCATTGGACCGGCCGACCTAAGGGACGGCTCACGATCCACATCAGTGCACTAGCCTAATTAGGGCTTGGACCCTAGTTAGACCCGAATTTGTTAACCATCAAAATCTAGTAGAACATTATTCTAGTAGACAATCAGATAGACAATTCAAAACATAAAGTACGGCATGACATAATATTTAAACCACCCTTATCTCACCATAAACATATCAATTGCAACTGAAGAGTTTAAGTAATAAAGCCCACCTCAAAAGCTTAGAGTTTTCCTTAAGTAGCTTCTCGTTCCGACTTTTAGCGGCCGTGCGAACCACCTTTTCGGAAAATACATAAAGTACACATCAATCTCGGTAACGAAGACATTTAGAGTGCATGCACTCTAATTAGAATCTTTTATTTCTCTTTCTCGGTTTTGGTGTATTTTTGGTTATTCGGCGGCCGCCCAAGGCGTCGCGTGCGACGCCGGTCGGCCGCTTACGCTCGTTCTTTCCTCCGTTGGCTCCTCGTATTTTCCGTGACGTCGAAAATAATTTCAAAAAAAAAAAATTATTTAAGCGTATACTTTAATTATCGCAATTATTTACCTTTGAAAAGTACTATTTCATGCTTAGGGGTAATTATTCATTCTTCAAACGTTCCGAGCTTCATTTAAATCGCGGGAAATTATTTAATTAAAGCTCAGAACGTTTGAAGAATGAATAATTTACCCTAAGCATGAAATAGTACTTTTCAAAGGTAAATAATTGCGATAATTAAAGTATACGCTTAAATAATTCTTTTTTTTTAAATTATTTTCGACGTCACGGAAAATACGAGGAACCAACGAAGGAAAGAACGAGCGTAAGCGGCCAACCAGCGTCGCACGAGATGCCTTGGGCGGCCACCGAATAACCGAAAATGCACGAAAACCGAGAAAGAGAAATAAAAGATTCTAATTAGAGTGCATGCATTCTAAATGTCTTCGTTACCGAGATTGATGTGTACTTTATGTATTTTCTGAAAAGGTGGTTCGCACGGCTGCTAAAAGTCGGAACGAGAAGCTACTTAAGGAAAACTCTAAGCTTTTGAGGTAGGCTTTATTACTTAAACTCTTTAGTTGCAATTGATATGTTTATGGTGAGATAAGGGTGGTTTAAATATTATGTCATGCCGTACTTTATGTTTTGAATTGTCTATCTGATTGTCTACTAGAATAATGTTCTACTAGATTTTGATGGTTAACAAATTCGGGTCTAACTAGGGTCCAAGCCCTAATTAGGCTAGTGCACTGATGTGGATCGTGAGCCGTCCCTTAGGTCGGCCGGTCCAATGATCGAGTTTGTGGCCACATTCTCGTTTCACATGATGGTTCAGATATGGTATATGATGGAGGATGACGATTGTCCGCGCGGGCACTATTTTATTAAAGGAATGATTTTAGTATTTCTCGGCCTTTTAAAGAAAACCCGAGTTTCACTCAATGATGGCTGACATAATTCTATCAATAAATGTATTTCGGGCATGTGTTCACTGGGTGCATCAAGTACTCAGCCCCTGCATATGTTTTCCCTATGTACAGGTTGAGCGAGGACGGGAGGCGGAGGATGTTGAGCAATGATTCCGGAATTGTATTCAATAACTGTTCCGGTTACTATTGTGTCTTCATACATAGTAGTAGCCAAACTCTCAATTGCTTCCGCTACTCTATGTTTTAAGAATTTCTTTTATTTCCTTTGAATTGTCAAACTATGTCATTCACGTTATGTACTTTCGGGATTTGAAACTTTGATTTGATAATGGAATTTCGCCTTTTGATCTACATGTCGTACCCCTTGATTGTTTTCCCCCTTCTTCCCCGCTTCTTAATTCCCCCATTAGTCGCGATCAACCGTGTTTTCTATCCTTAGAAAATGCGGTCGTGACATAAACCTATATGAGTAGGATGAATGAAGTTTTATATGATTGCGATTATTCGATTGCATTATGAGACAATATCTATGAGAGTGAACTTGAGCATGCCGCTATACCTAGTTGTATAATTCGCATAATTCACGTGAGATGGTGAAACGCGAAGTGTGATTGCTATTATTCGACTACATTATGAAACAACTCATATTGCAAACGTTTTTCTCTTGCAACCTTACATAATTACAAATAGTGCGATGAATGTAAAACTTTATGATAATAATGAACGTGGAGGTGCGAAATGCCTAATGCGAGGCGAGCAGCCTATGGGGAGGTCGGCGTACTGCGATTCAACGAAACGCGAAAACACACGAACCTTTTTGCCTCGAAAATGAAATTTCATTCATTCTTGATATGATACTACCCTCGGGTTTAGGGTTTAGACCTCCGCTTCGTCCACCTGCGCATAAGATCTCACCGGGTCAAGCCCGCCGGTGGAAGTATCGTTATGATGAAGAGCCGCATGTCGCTCACGTTCCTAGGAAACCAAGGCTTAGGGCACTTACGTCTAACCCTTTGGTCATACACGGAAATGTAGAGGATAGGCGCACGATAACCCCTCCGCCCCCACATGCTGGAGGAGTGGACGAGGAAGGGCATGAATTGGATATGGAAAGTGTTGGAGATTCCGAGGACCTGGAAGAGGACATGAACGGAGTTGACTAAAGATGATAGTCGTGGAATACATTGTTTTGTTCCCCCCATGTTTTAATTGTTTTATTCGACTTTCACTATTTCGCCATATTTTTTTGCTACCCTTCTACCGTTTTGCGTTTGATACTAAGACCTCGTTGAGGCAACGTTTTGATTTGATATGCCATGGGGAATTTTCATTTACCACCTTATGGTGCAATAACCTCTCATTATGTCTTTTTCATTGCCATTGTGAAATTTGTCTTTGCTATCTCATCCTATCATCACATTACGCCATCCTATTATACAACCATCTTTTAATGCCTTCTTGCGCCTTATAATTCGCTACTCAGTAGCACAACTTTCTTTGTGACATTAATGTACAATTGCCCCTTTTGCTAATGAGTAATGACCCTTTTGTCATCTTATGGCGCAACCGATCTTTGATATGATAAAACTTTGACACTGCTCTCTTGCTATCCTTCTATGCGACGGACTTTTGTTATCTTGTGTTGCGAGAGCATTCCATCTTCCTTCTATACAATTGTTCCATGGACATTGGTTGTCAACTGCCACATGACTATTGCAAATTTGGAAAATAATTCGTGTTATGATAAATCAGAATGCCGCCAGGATGCAATAACCGAGAACCGACACCTCAGCCAGCGAATGAGGAAAACGAGACGCAACCAATTCCGCCGCCACCACCTCCCCCACCCCTAGTCGATCGGGAAATAGTAAGGCTTTTCCTAGAACAGAAACCACCCGTTTTCGATGGAATGGGAGAACCGGCCAAGGCCGAATCATGGATACACGCACTGGAGCGAATTTTTGCAATCCTAGGATGCAATGATCGAGAACGGTTAAGTTGTGTGAACTACCAACTAACCGACGCTGCTGACTTTTGGTGGGACACCAGGATGAAGACAATGCCCCGAGACCAAGCAGAAGGAATGACTTGGGAAGGCTTCAAGGCGGAAGTGTATAGCAAGTACATGCCGAAGAGCTACCGGAAGGCGAAGGCGTCTGAATTCTACAATCTGACCCAAGGACGTATGACCGTGACGGAGTATGACTGTGCACTTTACGCACCTGATCAAGTCGATACTGACGAGAAGCTGTTTAATAAGTTCCGCGAGGGACTAAGGCACGAGATAAAGATGTCTTTGGCAAGCCGTGGGAGACTCCCCTACGTGGAAGCACTAGCTCTAGCACTGGATATTGAGGCAGCGATGCCTAAGGAGAGAGCCAAGGAAATCACTACCTCGTCATCACACCACTCCCGGGAGAAAAGGGAGTGGGATGATTCTAGGACTACATACGACGGAAAACGGTACCAGTCGAGTCAGCATCGATCTCAACACGGAGGAGGACAATATACTTCTAGTAAGAGAGGAGACTACCGATCCAGGGCACCACAGTGCAACGTGTGCTCTAAGTATCACTTCGGAGAATGTCGACATCAAAACGTTACCAAGTGTTACAACTGCGGAGGGAATGGTCACTTCTCTAGGGACTGTCCGAGCAAGAAAGAAGGATCGGGATCAAGGCAGAACGATCAAGGATCCCGTCAGCAACCAAGGGCACCGCACGGTGAATCGAGAGGAAATCACGACGAGCTGTCACAACAACAACAACCCCACCGCCCAAGACTTCCGACTCAAGCTAGAGCGTACGCGTTGGAACAAAAACAACCGAAGATGGAGCGAGGTGATCGCGAAAAAGGAAACCTGACAGGTAAGGGCAAAATTCTCAACACTCCTGTCGTTGTGTTGTTTGATACGGGCCTATCACATTCATTCGTATCTGATTTGTGTGTGAATACATTGAGCTTGCCTGTTAGCAAATCTGAACATAAGATGGTAGTGTCTTCACCAGTGGGTGAGATAATAGAAATCTCTCGAACATGGTCGAACGAAGAAATCGTTATGGGAAAACCTTAAGTTAGTCGCTCACGATCTGCAAGTTATGGCGATGGGAGATATCGACGTAATTTTAGGGATGGATTGGTTGACCGCGAATTTTGCGACGATTCGTTGCAAGGAGAGACAAATATCTCTGCAAGCCCCGGGGAAGGAACCCACCATATTCTATGGAATCTCGATGAACCGGCGAACATCTATCATCTCCACGCTCCAAGCTAGTACGATGGTGAGAAAAGGGCGTCCTGCTTATCTTGTCTATCTACAAGGAGAGGAGAAAGGGGGAAGGAAAGTGGAAGATGTTGCCGTTGTACGAGAATTTCTAGACGTTTTTCCTGAAGCTTTGTCTGTACCGCCGCCAGATCGACAAGTGGAGTTTACGATCGACCTCGAACCAGGAGCCGCACCTGTGTCTAAGGCATCATATCGAATGGCGCCCAAGGGGTTGGAGGAACTCAAGATACAACTTCAAGAGCTCATGGACCTAGGATTCGTTAGGCCTAGTGTCTCACCGTGTGGGCACACCGGTGCTTTCCGTCATGAAAAAGGACGGGTTGATGAGAATGTGTATCGACTATAGAGAGTTGAACAAATTGACTCTCAAGAACAAGTATCCACTGCCGAGGATAGATGACCTGTTTGACCAACTCCGAGGAGCCGACGTGTTTTCAATGATGGACTTAAGGTCCGGATATCACCAACTGAGAGTTCGAAGGGAGGACATACCGAAGACCGCATTTCGTACAAGATATGGTGACTATGAGTTCGTTGTGATGCCGTTCAGTCTAACGAATGCACCTGCGGTATTTGTGGACTTGATGAACCAGGTATTCCATCCGTACTTGGATATATTCATTTTGGTCTTCATAGATGACGTCCTTGTCTACTTGAAGAACGGGAAGGAGCACGAGGAGCATCTACGAATCACTTTGGAGACGTTGAGGACCGAGAAGCGGTACGCCAAATTTAGCAAGTGTGAATTTCGGCTGAAGGAAGTAGACTTTCTTGGACATATTGTATCGGCAGAAGGAATCCAAGTGGATCCCGCCAAAGTTGAGGTTGTACAACAATGGAAGTCACCGTCGACACCGAACGAGATTTGGAGATTCCTGGGATTGGCAGGATACTACCGAAGGTTCATAGAAAAGTTCTCCAGGATAGCGAGACCAATGACCCAACAACTCAAGAAAGGAGTCAAAGTCAATCGGACCCCGGAGTGTGAAGCGAGCTTTCAACTTTTGAAGGAGAAATTGACCACCGCGCCAGTGTTAGCTGTGCCGGAGCCTGGAGTGAACTATGTAGTCTACACTGACGATTCGAAGGTGGGACTAGGATACGTGTTGATGCAGAACAACAAAGTGATCGCCTACGCGTCACGACAATTGAGACCGCACGAGTTGAACTACCCAACCCACGACTTAGAGCTAGCAACAGTAGTACATGTCCTAAAGATTTGAAGGAACCATCTCTACGGAGTTCGATGTGAAATCTTTACGGACCACAAGAGCCTGAAATATTTCTTCGAGCAGAAAGATTTGAACATGCAACAACGAAGATGGCTCGAATTAGTAAAGGACTACGATTGTGGCATCAACTACCACCCGGGCAAAGCAAATGTAGTGGCAGATGCTTTGAGCCGAAGGAACCTTTCGCAACTAGCTGCTTTTCTGACGGAAGAGGAAAGTCTAATACGAGAGTTTAGTAAAATACAATTGGAAGTGGTAAGGGCACCTGAAACAGTGGAAGGCCGAATTGCCACCTTAGTGGTTGAACCTAATCTAAGAATGAGAATCATTGCAGCACAATAGATGGATACGAAACTTGGAGAAATTCGAACTAAAGTGAAAACTAGCAAATCTGGAAGCTTTAGTGAGGAGTCCGACAACGCCCTCATTTTTGAAGGGAGACTGTACGTACCAAACGACGTGGAACTCAAGAACGAGATCATGAGTGAAGCTCATGAGACTCCATACACCGCTCACCTGGGAAGCACGAAGATGTATCAAGACTTGAAAAAGTCCTTTTGGTGGAATGGCATGCAGAGAGACATAGCGGCATTTGTGGAGCGCTGCTTAGCCTTCCAACAAGTGAAGGCTCTACATCAACGACCGTATGGAAAGTTGCGACCACTAGAATTTCCCGAGTAGAAATGTGAGCACATCACCATGGATTTTGTGACGGCATTGTCAAAGACGCAAAAAGGGAATACTGACATATGGGTAATTATAGACCGACTCACCAAGTGTGCGCATTTCATACCGATTCCCGTAACGCATGGATCGAGCAAGCTAGCTCAGATCTACATAACGGAAATAGTGCGACTGCATGGAGTCCCAGTGACATTCACGTCCGACCGTGACCTGAAATTCACTTCAAGATTTTGGATGAGTCTGCAACGCGAGCTTGGAACTCGATTTATATTTTTTACACGACATTTCACCCGCAGACCGATGGACAATCCGAGGGGGCGATCCAAACTCTCGAGAACATGTTGAGAGCCGTGGTGCTCGACCGCGGAGGAAGTTGGGAATTGGTGCTACCGCTGATCGAATTCGCTTACAACAACAGTTTCCAAGCAGCGATAAACATGGCGTCGTACGAAGCCTTGTATGGAAGAAAGTGTAGATCGCCGCTCTATTGGGACGAAGTTATCGAACGAAGAGTACTTGGACCTGATGCAGTTGAAGAAATGATTAAAATTGTTCGACAAATTCGTGAAAAGATCAAAGAAGCTCTGGACAGACAAAAGTCGTACGCGGATGTCCGACGAACCGACTTGCAATTCCAAGCAGGCGACAAAGTTTTCCTCAAAGTATCCCCGTCGAGAGGGATAATGCGTTTTGGTGTTAAGGGTAAGTTGAAACCGTGATTTATTGGGCCTTATGAAATTCTAGAAGGAGTAGGACCCGTTGCGTACCGACTGGCGCTACCGCCAAGTCTCAGAAATGTTCATAACGTCTTTCATGTATCACAGTTGCAGAAATACTTGTTCGACCCAAAGCATGTGATTCATTATGAAGAAGTTGCGTTGAATTCCGACTTGAGCTACGAGGAGAGACCCCAAATGATCCTGGACTTAAAGGTTCAGAATTTGAAAGTGTTGTGGAGAAACCACGGGCACGAAGAGGCGACGTGGGGAGCTTGAGGACAAGATGATAGAATTGTACCCTGAACTCTTCTCATGAAGGTACCAAATTTCGGGACGAAATTTCTTTTAAGAGTGGTATGATGTAACGCCCCACTTCTTGAACCCTAATTTTTTAACCCTAAAATTTTGCATTAAATGTTTTAATGCCGTGAAGTATGTGGATTAATTGACGAGTGAATTAATTGCTTGATTTCTATGTGACCTTATTGTGCTTTGGAGTTGAGACTTGGTTTGAATAGTCAACATTGTTGGAGAAATGACGTGGCCATTGAATGGTCAATATCGTTGAAGACGTGACGAGAATGTGGAATAGTCAATCTTGTTGAATTATGACGTGACTGTTTGAATCATCGATGCGGGGTGAAATATATTGTGGTGAATTATTTTCTAAGGGTGAGTGAGATTAAATAGGATCATCAATAATTACCTTGCCCTTTTTATTTGAAATTTTCGACTACTATTATTTATTGGAGAGGAATTCTATTTTTTCCTGGATTTAATTATTTGTTGGGATAATTATCATAACTAAATCCAGAACCCGATTATTCTTTATTTCTTCATGAGAAATTCGACCCCTACCTTATTCCTAGGGAGATTTCGAAATTCCCCTTATTTAAGGGAAGAAGGAATTGTTTATTATATATTTTGATCCCTTATTTATTCCCTTCCATGATTAAATATAAATATTCTAGCAAATCTTACCATACCTAAGGAGATCTTGCCATATCCTATTTTTATTAGGATTTGAGTTTAATTCCTTATGGGAGAAGGAAGAAAATCGCCTACTCCATATATTTTTGGGAGTATTATTATTTTTATTCTGCTCCGTATTATTTTATTTTACTCCGTGAAATACCAAATTAAATCATAGGCTAATTAAGTAGCCTAGATTTCGAATTCCTCCTAATTTTCTCTCCTAATTCACGCCAACTTCCACTCTTCCATATCTTTTCAAATCTTTAATTTATTTAATTAAATATAATGTTCTGCACTCTACAAATACATGAGAAACCCTAAACCTAGCAATTAAAAAAAATGCCTCCCTCCATTTCCTCTCTCTCCCACACGATTATTCTTCTCCCTCTCTCCTTCTCCATGTCACATAATAATAAATTGAACAGAGAGGCATATGCATATAGAGATGAACTTTTTTATGGTTATATGTGATGATTTAGCATATGTGTGGATAAGCCTAATAAATGATGGATTATGTAATTGTTGTATTTTTTATGATGATGAAATCAATATGTGATTTCTTTACTTTAATTTGTATTTGTTTAGTAAAAGACAATAAGTCATAAGGGTTAGGGTGTTACATTTAGGGATACGTTTTTTTCTTTCTTCTTATGTTGTTCTTTTATTTCTAAACTTCGTAGTAACGAAGATTTTAATTTGCGATTTTGTTAGGATTGGTATACTGAAAAGCATATTTCGAGCATATTGCACGAATAGAATTGCTTGTATACAATAAACTCTACAATCCACTTTTAACCCAAGGCAAGAAGAAGTAATTTTATCGCATTGATGTCGCTTGTGCATTTATAAGATGTTTCTCAAACATTTAAATGTATAAGAAGCAAACAAGTCTAATTCTTCTACATAGTAGACTAGTCGTGAACGACGTTCACAGAAGGTGACGCATTCAGTTCTTTGTAGAAGAGAAAGAGAATTTCACAACCTAGATAGGCTTTGGCTACCTATCATGAAAGGTTGCAGTGTCAGTCTGCATGTTTCCTTACCTTAGGAAATAAACGACACTGATGTGGTATAGCATTGAAGGATCTAACAGTTGAGATAAATCTTTCTGGCTATTTACTGATAGGCGAGGTCTCGGTGATTGTTATTTTTTAATCATTGTTGATATAACATTGAGCATACAATATTGATTATGCACTACTTTGATTTATCAAATGGTGCAAATTTTTTGCAATCCAAGAATCCTGATATCTTGGGTAGTGGTGATCAATGTGTAACGCCCCACTTTTCGAACCCTAATTTTGGAACTCTAAGACGTTGCATTTATTGCTTTGATTGTCACGAATTAAATGATGAATTGTTATGTGATTGATTCGATGACCTAATTTTGATTTGACCTAGTCAATTTCGTTGATTTTATGGCGTGACTTAAATTAATTGATGTGGAATGAAATATATTGCGGTGAATTATATTTTTTAAGGGGAGTAAGATTTAAGATAGAATCATAAATAATTACCTTGTCCTTTTATTGTGGAAATATTGGCCACTACCAAATTATTGGAGAGAAATTCTATTTCTTGGATTTAATTATTTGTTTTGGGATAATTATCCAAATTAAATCCTAAAGCCTAATTACCTTACTTCCTTCTTGATAAAAATCGGCCCCTATTATTTTCTTAGGGGGATTCGAAATCTCCTAATTTGTAGGAGAAGGAAATTATTCATTATTTATTTTGATCCCTTAATTATTTCTTTCCATGTTTTAATTGGAATGTCCTAGCAAATCTTTCCCTACTCTATTTTATTAAAGATTTGGAAATTATTCCTTGTGGGATAATATTTCACACGCCTACTATCATATTATTTGGGAGGATTTTTATTAATTTTCCTGCTCCGTATTATTTTATTCTGCTCCGTGAGAACACCAAATTTAAATCAAAGGCTAATTAAATAGCCATGATTTTCGAAATATCCTCCTCATTTCTCCATCAATTACACGCCAATTACCTCCATCAAATCTCCTCAAATCTCTCCCATCTTTATTGTGATTATTCTCCAATTATTCTCTAATTAATTGGGAGATATTCTAGTCCCTAAACTCTATAAATAAAAGACTCCTAAACCCTACCTCAAATCACACGCCTCCCACCTCAATCACACGCCCCCTCCCTCTTCTCCACTCTCCCACACTTGTTCTTCTACTCTATTCAAGATCCTTTCGAATTTTCCAAGAGATTGTTGAAGAAGCAAGGTTTTTATTCATTCCTACCGTTTGTTTCGTCCAAGAGAGGTAAAAATCAGACCCTATTCTTCTTTCCTCCCCATCTAAACATTCTTTGACTCCCTCATGCATGTAGAGAGTGTAGGGATTTCAAATCTAAGGGATTCAATCGGTGGGAATTTGTGTGTGTATGTTTGATTGCGCTTTGAATGAATTTGTTTGATGAATTAATAAATCTATGGTGAATGATGTATGATGTTATGAGAGCATGAGTATAAGGACCCTTTTGAGCATGTTTGTGTGTTAAACCCATGAAAAGGTTTATTTTGAATAAATAGGGATAAACCCTAATTCGAATTTTTAAAGGCATGAAAAGCTGTAAGTTTGGACAGTATGTTCCGACATTCATTTTACCAACCAAATGAACTCCGATTTGATCGATTCTTTTTCCTGAGTAAATTTCTTAATGTCTTCTATGTTGTGTGTGAATTTCAACTCATTTGGATTAAAGATGGATTTTTGGTGAATTTTTAAAGTTAACTGCATATTTCTGGCAGAATATGTTTTCTCGACCAGTAGGTTACGTTGTCCTTTTTGACCGACCAAAAAGGGTTATTTTGACATGAAATTTAAACTGGAAGTTATTAGATGAGTCTACTGTATTGTGGTAAAGTTTTAGCCCCAACGGAAGTCGGGTGAATTTTGAATGATTTTTACAAAATAGTGGCGCAGTGCTGCCAGATTTCTACCTTTACAAAAACAACTATATTATTATGTTATGAATGACATACATGAATTATATATGTGATGGAGTGATGTGATATGCAAAGAGGTATGCTATGAGGTGAATTCCATATGTTGATGGGGAAAAAGGAAAGTTAGGGACATGCATAAATTTTAAGTCGATGGTTGTGACTGATAAGATATATATATTATCTAAAGGTAATAACTCGTGCGCGAATCGTGATAACAAAGGGAAAGCAGTAGTCGAAATCTAAACGGTCGAGGTGGGCTTCTTTTCTACCCTACATTTTTGTGGGTTTTCTTTTACTAAAATCTTTTACGTATGACTGTGGAGCTATAAGGGTGGTTTAAAGCGATTATCATGCCGTGATTTGTTTTAACGTGCCTATCTGATGTGGCTGTTGCCACTGTTATATAAATCAAATTCGGGTCCTCGTAGGGCCGCAAACCCTACTTGGATTAGTGTACACCTATGGTAGACTGTGTGCTAGCGTACGGGCTGGCCGGTCTAGTGACCTGGTTTGCGGCTGCATTCCTTGTCATGTATTGGCAGATATGGTTGATGACGATGGGGAAAAATGACTGCGCAGTCGCTATTTTGAACAATGGAAAATATTTTGGTGCCTCATGCCTTTATAAAGCTCAAACCCCGATGGTTACCTACGTATGGCATGATAATATGTACTCTTATTTAAAATGTTTTCGGCATGAGCCACTGAGTATTTTCAAAAGTACTCAGCCCTGCATATGTTTTCTCTATGTGCAGGTTGAGCAGCGACGAGCGGTTGGTGGTGTTGAGCAGGAATTAATAATAAACTATGGTCGTTTTGAAACTCCGAGTGTCGTCGTGTCTTCACACATGACGTCACTCTTATCTTGGATGCTTCCGCTGTGATGTTGGCTTTACATACTTTTTATTTAAATTCAAAAACTGTTTCATTTGGGATATTTGCAAACTCGTTACTTATTTTGAATAAATGCTAAACCCTTAGTCATTTACTTGTTGAACATAAATACTTTTGGTTGTTTTATTTATTAAACTTAAATTCTTGGTCAAACTCTTGTTGAAAACCCTAGTCTTCTATGCCTGTCCATTAAGCCCCTTTTAGTCGCGATCGCCCGCTTTTATTAACCCTAGGGGCGGTCGTGACACAATGTCTAGAGGTGCTAGTATTGTTATTGCAATGAATCGTGTGCTGGGTGAGTCCAATTTGATAATATCCTCAAGAGGTGTTTGAAAAAGGTTTTATTATTTAGAAACCCGGCCGGTTGGAATTTATTCCAGAATAATAAATAAAGATTTTGAACTGACAACTCTTGGAAAAAGATATTAATTAATTAAAGTCAAATAGCAGACTTAAATTAATTAATAGATATTTATATCTTAAACACGGGAAATAATAAATTAAAGAGGTAAAGCTCGGATTACTCGTAATTTGGGATTGGACGGGCAGTCAATATTATTTTACTGTAGTGGCTGATAATAATATTATGTTTGGACTTGTATTAAATTGAGGCTCAATTTAATTAGTAAAAGTCTAGGTTTGGCCCAAGTTCAACCTCCATGAATCCCTAATATGACCATCATAACTCTATATAAAAGGAGATTAGAAAGGAGATTAATTAATAATTAACTCAAAAATTTCGTTCCTCTCTCTCTGGAGTGAATGATATTTTCAGTTCTCTCTAGACTTGAAAATCTGTCTCCTTTCTAATCAAGCCCTTTTCAATTCTGACAAGCTTTGCCCACCCAAAGGTCAGATTCTGAGTTCGGGATACAGATTAGAAGATTCATGGTTGATTACGAAGATCATCTCGTGTAGAAGGCGCAAGCAATCGACGATTCTTTGGAGAATCAGGTCGGTAATTCTAAACTGTAGAAATTCATGAATAAGGGTTTAATTTCCTTAAGCATGAATGTATGTGCGTTCTAGAAAGCAATTGATTGTTTAACATGTGGTTAATTGATCCCATAATAAGTCAAATAGATCTGTGTGCATGATCTATTTGTTTATGCATGACTTCCGCTGTGCAAGGGGCACCAATCTCCAACAATTGGTATCAGAGCCAAAATTGGCTCTGATTATGTGGATTAATTTCATGTCATGTGAATTGCTTGAATGTATGAGTTTCTTCGTTGTGTTGTTATTTATATCATTTTGATATTGATAAATGCGAAGAACACGAAGAAGGTTTTGAGCGGCTCACGCCAATTGCCTGGCTAGGGTTTTTGACCAATTCCCAAATAATAAGCACCGTGTTAATTACGTTGGGTAATTATTTGTTTACATTTTTATGTGTGACAAGAATAACTTGGAAACCAATACTTCCAATTACGTTTTTAATCATTACGTGTATATATTATGTTTTGATTAACAAATATTCTTTGTTGGTAATCATTACATTGACGTAAGATATGATTAATCGTTGTCCATATATGTATGTGATTCAAACGTGTATCTCTATTCGTCATGGATCTTCCATAAAACGTTACGCAACATCGGAGTCGCACTGGTCGGAGCAGCACACGCATCGGATGAGGCTGGAGTTCTTGAAAAGTAATGGCCTCGATGGTTGCATCCGCGCAGCAGAGCCGGCAGCTGCAGAGGCGACGTCGCAGCAGCGCTGACGATGCAGTAGTGGCGGGGGGCTACAAAAAAGGCACAGGAGCAGGCTCCGGACTAGGGCTGTTTGGGTTCAGGCTGGACAGTTTCATTTCAGCCAATAGCAGCCCAATAGACTGCCCAGGTGGTCCAATCAGCGGTTCATAGACAGCAATGGGTGGAGACGAGCAGCAGCGGCTGCGGGCTCAGTGGGAGTGCAGCGGTGCTGAATTAGGGTAATTTTCCCTATGCACGACGCTCACACGAGTGGAACCCGCGCGACGTCGCATCGGCTCGTCTCGTGACTTTGCGTGCCAAATTTTGATTAGGGTTTCCAAATCCTTGGATTCATTTTTGGAAATAATTCAAGATATAATTTGGAGTAAGATTTGAATATATCTAAATGGATTATCTAAAATTTAATATAATTAAATTACTAATTAGTTGAATAATTATCTTTATTTTATGGATTTTGATAGATTTAATTCTATGTAGATAAATCCTAGATAAATTCAGATAATAGTAATTAATTTTATTTTGTCTTATGGATTTATGTAGGATTTAATTCTATATATATAAATCCAAGATCGACTAGATAAATAATTAATTAAGTTTGAAACTGAACTGATCAAGACACAAAACTCTGACAGATCAACTAAACTAAATAGGCGCAAAGCAAAAGCATTCTGAACTGATCAACTAAGTAGATGTTAAAACAGAAAACTCGCAGGACCACCACATACGAACAAGAAACTTCCTAACTAACTCTACTCGTCTTCTTCCCCAAAAACACCAAATTAAACACGGTCTTGAACGTCATTTTGGATCGGAAACATAACATATACTAAAAAAGAACGATTCACCGAATTTAAACTCGATTCATGCAATTGGATCACGTACGAAGCAGATCTAACAGTAGCTAACCTATTTCATGCAACAACTCAGAACTAACATTCAGATCTACGTAAATCAAACCATAGAAAACTAGATCTAGGCAATCAAACAAGATTCAAATGCGATCAACCATGCAAAACATCGAATCCAACTTGCAAACTCTAGATCCAAGTTTGGATCCAACCGAAAGCTGCATAACTCCAAACATTTCACAGAAATCCAAATTAAAATAGCAAATGAAATCAGATTCAACAATTTCTCTGATCAAAAACTAAGAGAAATAGAAATTAAACAAAAGTAAACTCATATCAACAGGATTTAAAACAAGCTATCTTCAAAACAAACAGAAAGCTAAAACATAAAGATAGTATCGGCACTCGGAGCTTAAAACATGAAACAGGGTACGAAAATTCCTCAAGACTAAGCTCTCTCCCTCCGAACGGCGGAAGAGAGTATTCCTTCGGTAAACTGACTTGCTGCATTCTTTCAGCTTCCTTTCCCCATGATTCTACTGTTTGGAGTGGTGTGGATGTGGCTATGTGATGAAGAGTGAAGGTGTTTCTCGGTGACTTTTTGATTTTGCTGTGATACCGTGATGATTTATCTCAAGTCCTTCCTTCTATTTATAGGACGGCTTCAGCACCAATTCCTAGGGCAAATCCTCATGAATTGTCATTAATACCCTTGCATACGAAGACATTCTTCTTTCTCTCTCTTCTGACTCATCCTTCGCAGCTTCCTAATTTCGACTTCTCTTGATCAACTCGCACAGCTGCCAGGTCCAGTTGCTCCGTCTTTTCTAGCTTGATCAGCTTGCTCCAACTCTAGGCAACTTTTCGCTTTTGTTCCCACTTGATCAAGTCGTATCAACTCTTAGCCAATTTCCAATCCTGCACACCAAAGCTTCACTTTTCTTTGTATTATCACCCCAGTTAGTATATCATTCACCATAAAAACTATGCATGAAACGAGCCTTATCAAACTGCTCACACTTAAACCATGCTTGTCCTCAAGTATGAAAGAACACAAAAAAGAAGAAGGCAAGTTACATGCATGGTTTTCCTTGACCGACACTAAGAACAACCTAGACTGACTAAACAAGACTCGATTATGAAAAATAAAACACACAAAAAAGAAAAACACTTAGCACATGTTAACAAACTCATGCATGAAACTGGCTTAATTTCGAGCAACCTTCCGCACAAGCTCAAGATCATTCCAATTGTTTGCAGTCTCAAATTCCCCCCTCCCTTTCTTCCCTCGCTGGGTTTCTCTCTTGAATCACAACAACCCTTGAGGGCTGTTTAACCTTCTTCTTTGTTGGCTCAGCAATCTCCTTCCCTTTCCTCTTGCGCTCTCTTCTCTCTCTGTCGTTGTCATCAGCCCTTGAGGATGCATCTGGCTGCCTCTTCCTGTAGACCAGAAGGTTCTCTCTCTCTGGACGCCTTTGAATGTGCAGCTCCCCTATGGGTTGGAAAAGACATCGTATTCTTTGTGCTCTGCTTCCCCGTCCATGAGGATTCTCGTTCGGCGTGTTGAAGCTCCAACTACATTGCCAATCATGCTCTTGGCGGGGTTCTCATCATGGCCACCAACCTCTTGTCTGGTGGATTCTCGTGCTGACTCTGTCTCAGCAACTTCATCATCGTCTGTTACTACCACAAGCTCTTGCCTCCCTGATACAACGGGATTTGTTGTAACCCCTTCCATGGGAACTATCTCCTCTTTGCCAGCAGGGTGCATTCCAGTATCTGCTGCAAAATCAAACTCTCTTTCTGCAGCAGGGCTTGGTCCAACTTCTTCCGAAGACTCATTCTCAATCGCCCGCTCCATAGGAACTAACTCAACACGTGCTATCTCTGTTACTTCAGCCATAAGGTTTGGCTCAACATCAACAGTTATTTGTCTCACAATTCCATAACATCATCTTTATGACCGGCGGGATTCTTTGTATTCTGTTCATCGGCAATTTCTGCAGGTACAGGTTGAATAACTTCTTCCTCCCTGTTCGATCATTGAGGTTTCTCTACCTCCATCTCAGACGTGGCTTCTCCATCCTCCTCATCACCCAAAGGCTACGTTGTCCCACTGTAAGCATCTTCTTCCCCTTTCTCGCCCAAAGGCCTTTCCACACCAGTCAGAGCAGCAAACCACTCGTCTCCCCCTCTTCAATACCAGCAAGGTGAGCTCCCACCCGGAGGGGTTGATTGGATTGTTGTGAGGGTACTGGCGATATGGGGTTTGAACTAGGTAGACCGGCCATCTATTGTTCTAGGGTTATCGCAGGGTCAAAGGTCAAGGTTTATTTTCTTCAACACCCGCTCCACCTCTTCCCTAGTCATCACATCGGGTACACCCGAGGAAACAGTGGTCAGATTATGTCCTCCCGCGGTAGAGGGATTCATCATTTAGGCTCCCCGTCGCATAAGCGTCCCTGCGGGGTGAGATTGATAACGTGAAGTTGCTTCCGGCACTGCTTGCGTGATCTTCTCCGTGTTTCCGGCCATTTTTAGTTGCTAGGGTTGAGGTGGAATTTCGATTCTGCAGAGAAAACTTAGGGGTAGTTAGAATTCAGAGTGGCGTAGTGGAGAGGAAAATTAGAGGGGAAATGATTGATATGTTCGTATCAGAAAGGCGCTCCACTCTCCCACTAACAAGTTTTCCCCCCTTTTTTCCGACACGTGTCTGTTTCCCGCCTTCTCAACCCTTAGCAATTTTTAACAAAACTACTTAGGTAAAAGAGGGATCCCAGCCCAACAAGATCAAGTAGAATTTATTGATCATAGAATATCTCCGCACAGCATCCTGACCCAGACAGTTTGAGTGTCCCGAAAATATTTTTGATATTTAAAACTTTTTACTTTGTTTGGATGATTTTGAAATAATATGTACAATTATTTACACAACCTCTAAATATCATGGTGGTTTACTTGATCCATCTGTATTTCCTCTTAACTGATCAAGCAGACCGCCCATGATATTTACCGATTGATCTGTTTAGGCAAAAATACCGGGTATGCGGAGTGAAATTTCTTCCACTGAGCATATCTTTGAGTTGTCCCTAAAAGGTTTCACACGGTGACCATTAACCAGAAAATAAGGAGAGCTTGGGTCACTTCCCTGAAACTCCACTGCTCCATTCGCTCTAAGGGCGACGATGGTGTATGGCCTTATCGACTTCGATTTCAACTTCCCAGGCATCAATTTGAGTCTCGACTGGAATAGGAGCGCCTTTTGTCCGACCTGCAGCTCTTTCACCCGCAAGTACTTGTCATGCCATAGCTTGGTTTTCTCCTTATACCACATAGCGGCGTCGTATGACTCCAGTAGAAGCTCTTCCAACACTTGCAGTTGGAGTTTCCTTTCTTTAGCACAAGTTTAGGTCTGCATATTCACTTCCTTTACCGCCCAGTAAGCTTTATGTTCGATGCCAACAGGAAGATGACACATTTTTCTGAAAACTAATTTGTAGGGTGACATGCCAATTGGAGTCTTGTAAGCAGTCTGATAAGCCCACAAGGTATTATCTAACCGCTTGCTCCAGTCTTTTCTTGAAGGGCTCACCGTTTCTGGAAACATTCTGACTCACCGCGGCGACCGCCGGACAACCCCCAGCGACCGCCGCACAATTGTAGTTTGCAGCGCGATTTTTTGAATTTTTTGAATTTTCGTCTCGTCCAACCTCTACGTGAAATTTTCAAGGTATGTTTTCTTGTTAGTAGTTTACTCACGTCCCTACCGACTCTACAAACTTATTTTACACTTTGTTGTAAATAAGTTTGGGGGGATGAAGTGGTGGACCGTGAGTTTAGGTTTTTGCTTTAGTTCTTAGGTTTTAGTTTAAGTTTTTGTTTTAAAAAAAAAACCCCGAAGGTGAATCCATGTTATGAACTTAACATGAAGAACTTAGAAACACGCATGCTTAGGGACACATTAGACTGAGTTGCCAATGATGTTTACTTTCATTCATGTTTAAGTATGGCTTGACGTCTTGATATGATGGTTTGGTGAAAAGGTGCATAATTAGTGAATTGCTTGTTCGTCTTGAATCATGCTTATACCTTGTGAGATTTTGCCTTAATTCTTTCTTGTGTGATTTATCTGCATGCATGTATATGTTTCTAGAACTTGCTCCTAGTCTGCCTAAGTTTATATAGTATTTAAGTTGGCGAAGGAGGATGTGAGGCCATCTTTTCATTGCTACTTTTATACCCAAAATTTTCGACCCTCTCAAATTATTCCCTTTTGCAGCCAATTTTGAGCCTTTAAGCCTATTCTTTGGAAGCCAAATAAATGTGGACAATTCCTTGGGTTAGTATAATTTTTATTATCTTTTCTAAAGGAATTGGAGAGATAAGAAGTAAAGTATAAAAAGTAGTATGCTTAAATGTAGAAAAGTTCAAGTTGTGAAATGGTGAAAAATTCAAAATGTGTGCTTGATCTTAGAAAAGATGCTTATGAAAAAGAAAAAGAAAGAAAGGTTGTGAACGGAAAGAAAAAGAAAAATCAAAGGATTGGAAAGTGAGTTAAAGGAGAAAAATGAAATGTTAGAAGTGTCATGGATTTTTTAGAAAAGTGGAGTCAATTTTACTCTACTTGGGATATTTTTATTTTGACTCACTTTTTAGCCAAATATTCCTCACCTACCAAAGAGCCTACATTATGACAAAAAATAAAGACCTTTCGTACTTTTGATGCTTAATCACATCTAGTAGATGAGGGATTAGAATTTGAGCAAGCATATGGTAAACATTGTATGATGCATGACTTGAGTGCTTATACACAATAACCTTTATAAACTTTGAGAGTGAGAGATAAATACACTTCCCCATCTTTGGAAGTTTACCACATGTGAGTGCATGAATTCAAGGTGTTCCACGAGTTAGTTATGAAAGCGCACTAATAAGCCTTGATTGATTTGATTGCGTTAATTCATGCTTAATCTATTCTTCCATCTTTTGAGGTAATTACGACATCTAGTCCTTGTGCATTCCGTGCGTCTATTCTAGTGTCTTTATTGTTTTGTTCTAGGACAAACAAAAATGTAATTTTGGGGGAGTTGATACGTCCGGATTTTGCATGGTTTTAAGGTCATTATTTGGTCCGTTTTGAATATCAAAGTTGCATTACATGTCTATTATTTGCATATTTTATATATTTTGGTATTTTGACATGTTTTGTGAGAAATGTGCATATTTGAGCTTAAAAAGGGAGTCAAAACGCGAAATAAGAAATCTGAAGTTTCTGGGAGCGACCAGTGACCGCCGCAACACTTCTGGTGACTGTCGGCGCTCAGCGACTACCATATCTGTAGCGGCCCGTTTCAGAAAATTTGTGCATAGAATAAGACGTGCCCAACAACAGCCGGGCAATGCGTGGCGACCGCCACCCAAGAGTCAGAAGCCTCGGATCAATGCATGGCGACCGCTGGCCAAGGTGCAGCGGTCTGCCAAAAAAGAGCGGCGAGCAGATTTGCCCTAATTTTCTCTCCAAGATTTACCATATTTTGCAACCCTTTCCCTTATTTGAGAAGGGACGATTTTTCCCCTATAAATACCCCCTTAAGCTTCATCATTAGAGATTCTCTTTTTGCAACATATTTCCTAGAGATTAAAAGTTAGAGTACTTCATTGTGCAAGGAGTTGAAGAAGGATTCAAGAGCATCAAAGCTACAAGGATTTAACCTTTGAGTATTATTTGCTTTAGTTTTATGTTCCAAATGTTTTTCCTTCAATCTATGTCTTTAGATTATTCTATCATGTGTAACTAAATTCATAGGATTCTAGGGATGTGTTAGTAAAGACTTGGATTATACAATTCCTTTTCTATTTAATATCCGTTTTGTTCTTACTTTGTTTCTTCCTTAAGTTGTTGGATAATGTTTCATGTTTGAGTGACACATTCTATGATGATTTAATATAACTTGCTACATAATCGTGACATGAGGTTGCCGAGTTAGATCCACTTAATAGACACTACAATTAGCTTCCTTTAAAACAGCACTGTTAATTGAGAGTAAGGACTTTTCAAGGGTCTTAGGAGCTTTTAGGAGTTATGTATTTAGGATTGACAATCCTAATGTTTGTAACCAACGTTTGCATTGCATGAGCATAAACTAGGTGACTCATTCTATCAAAGTAAGAACTGTACTAGGGTATTATAGTTGGAATTTGTATAACCATAACTGTGAATAGACATCCCTGAAATTCCCTTATCTCTATACTTCTATCTCTGTGATTTATCTGCAATTAGTTGTTTATTGCTTTCAAACTGTTCTTTGTTTTCAAAAATTCAAAATTCTTTCGGTTCTCCAAATAGTAATTCAATTTTAGTAGAAGATAGTCAGTTTGTGTCTGTTTTCCCCATGATCGATATCCGGTACTAACCTTTAGCTATACTATACGTACTCTGTATACTTGCAGGTATTTATAGTGCTAATAAAAAGTGCATCACCTATGCATCATGGAGAAGCAAGGTATTGATTGGTTTGGGGATTGCAAATTTAGACTATGCACTTCGGACAGAGCAACCCTCCCCTCTTACTGATGAAAGTTCCGATGAGGATAAACGGAATTTTGAGAGGTGGGAACACTCCAATCGCATTAGTCATATGATTATGTAACATGCTATCCCTAAAAACTTTCGCGGTATTGTCCCGAAAGAGGCAACTGCTAAGGAATTCCTCAAGGCCATTGATATGAATTTCGCAAGCAATGAAAAGGCCAAAACGGCTTCATTGATGCATAAACTTGTGACTATGAGGTATAATGGCCGAGGAGAAATTAGGGAGCACATTATGGAAATATCAAACACTGTTTCAAAGATTAGGACACTTAATTTGACGATCAGTGATGATCAACTAGTGCATTTGGTTATGATATCTCTTCCTCATCAATTTGATCACTTCAAAGTTAGTTATAATACTGTGAAGGATAAATGGTCATTGAATGAGTTAATTTCTCATTGTGTTCAAGAGGAAGAGGGGTCGAAGCAAAGTAAATGCTCACTTAGCAACAAGCTATAGGGGTAAACGAGGAATGAACAAGGGAAACATGATTCTTTCCGAGTTCGCTAAGGGGAAGAGGATTCTTCCCGATTCCTCCAGAAATGTTGCGGGTCCATCTGCAAAACAGTTTAAGAAGGAAAGATCAACTTCAGTTTGCTTCTTTTGCAAGAAAGATGGACACAAGAAGAATGATTGTGAAGAATATCACTCTTGGCACGTGAAGAAGGGTACATTTATCACTTATGTTTGTTCGGAAGTTAATTTAGCTTCTGTACCTGGACATACTTGGTGGATAGACTCTGGTACTACTACTCACATAAGTGTGTCCATGCAGGGTTACCTTTAGTGCCTAAAGCCGATTGATGCTGAAAGATTCATCTATGTGGGCGATGGCAAACAAGTTGAAGTGGAGGCAATAGGCACATTTAGATTATTACTAAAAAATTGTTGTTATTTGGATTTAGATCAGACATTTGTTGTACCGTCATTTAGACGGAATTTAATTTCTATTTCTGTATTGGACAAATTCGTTTGTACTTGTTCATTTAGAAATAGTAAATTTAGTCTTTATCTAAATTCAACTTTGGTTGGCACCGGTTCTCTTTCTTATGGTGATAATTTTTATTTTCTTAATAATATTACTTCATTTAATGAAGCCATGCACGTGAACTCACAAGCGTAAATTAATAAGTGAGAATTCTGCTACAATTTGGCACAAAGTGGGAGATTGTTGGAACATTTTAATATGGTCCAACATAATAGTCTAAAGATTGTATAATATTTATGGCTATTATTGATTGACTCGATTACGTGATCTACTAAGGTTATATAATTTATAGGGTCAAACGATTATCTATGAAAGTTTGAGGACTATTGTGCAGATACTACTTTGGATAACTTTAATTTTGTTATGGGTAAAATTAAAGTTATAATAAAGTTAGGGACTTATTCTCTAAATACATGGTTATGGTCCTCAAGTGCAACCTATAAATAGGTCAATAGATTCTCATTCCTATTGATCAGACGTATAATATAAAGACTTCACATATTACAGAAAATCTGTGAGAGAGCGTTGTTACTTGGAAGACTAATTTCCATACTTTAGAATCATCAACAACATCATGAATCCGAATCCATGTGTGATTTATCTTTATAAATCGTATTCGACATGTGTGATATACGTGATCATTAATTTTATTCCAACAAGCTTTTCAGTCAATTATTCCAACATTTGAATGTAAGCTGGAGTCCTCTCTGCCACTCCCACAAAACAACAAGGAGCCATCCATCAGTGTCTTTCGTTAATCTTTTCTAATGACTTCAATCATGAAACACCAAAATAAAACCACTCGCATTTTCCTGGATTGACTTGGAATTGCAATGGCTTCCCGTTCATCTATCATCATATTATTACTACTCTATCCACATCCCACTTGTTCTCAAAATATATCCGTTGGATCATCTCTGACAGCAGCCTCAAACTCCAATCCATGGCGCTCGGCGATTTCGCTCTGGGCTTCAAACAGCTTCAACCTAACACCGATCTCTTTTTTACTCGCCATATGGTGCGACAAGATACTCTGGTACGAAAGAATCAGCTACCCTGTGCCTCGTGGCTCCATGCTGCGCAAGGACGCCGCCAACGGCCTCATCCTCCAGAATCCTCAGAGCCGCCTTCTGTACAACACTAGGACAGGCGGTCCTCCTGATCAAGTCGGTCATGCATGGTTGAACGATACCGGAAACTTTGTCATACGGCGCAGAGATTTATTTCTCTGTTTTATGGGAGAGTTTCATGCATCCGACCGATACAGTATTACCCACTCAGAGTATTGAGATGGGTGACACGCTCGTTTCGCGGAGAAGCGAGGCTAATTTTTCCATTGGAAGATTCTACGCCTCCATCGGTGAAGAAGGACGTTTCGTGTTCAACACCACAAGAATCTGGGAGTCTGATTGGTTTCTGCGAGGAGGGGCCTCATCGCTTGCTTGTGTACGAGTACATGAGCAACGGAATGCTTGCAGACTTTCTTTTCGGGGATCTGAGGGCGAGCTGGAGCCAGAGGACTCAAATCGCAATGGGGATTGCGAAGGGGCACGAGGAGTGCAGCAGCCAGATCATCCTCTGCGATATAAAGCCTCAAAACATTCTCCTTGATGAATAATACTCCCTCCGTTCCATGTTAATAGAGTCATTTTTCTATTATAGGAAGTTCGAAGTTAATTGAGTCATTTCTATTTTTGGCAAAAAAGTAATTCTCCCTTTTACTTTATTCTCTTCATCTCTCTTACTTCATTCTCTCTTACTTTTTTCATCATCCATTTAACACACTATTCTTAAACTTTGTGCCGAAAAAAATGCTTCTATTAACAAGGAACGGAGGGAGTACATCGCTAGGATATCGGATTTTGGGTTGGCCAAGCTTCTGATGATGAACTAGAGCAAGACGCTGACCAATATCCGAGGCACCAAAGGGTATGTTGCTCCTGAGTGGTTCAGGAACACGCAGATATCGGTCAAAGTTGATGTATACAGCTTCGGGGTAGTGCTGCTGGAGATCATCTAGTGCAGGAAAATCGTGGAGGAGGGGCTTGAATATGGAGATGGTGAAAATCCGATTCTGACGGACTGGGCTTGGGACTGCTTCGTGGGAGGGAGATTGGATGCATTGGTGAGAAACGAAGAGGACGCGTAGAGAGATATGGAAATGGTGGAAAGATTCGTGATGGTTGGACTTTGGTGCGTGCAAGAAGATGCTCGCTTAGGCCAAGCATGAAGAAAGCATGTCAAATGCTGGAAGGAGTTGTCCAAGTTCCCAACCCACTAACCCAGTGAATCCATATCAATTCACCACAGGGAGGGAGTAGTTGCATCTTTGTATTCTCATTTTCTGGCCATTCTATCATCTTTTTGGGTCACAAACTCAACTTCTTCACCACATCCTTAATTACATAAATAAAAACCATGTTTTACTTTATCTATTATGGCTGTAACTCTAATTATTCATCTGTGTAAATGCTTGCATTTCTTATTGTAGACTGCATACAAACTTCTAAGTATTCGAGAATAAGCTTAATCATAGATCTGATTATGGATGGGTGTTTAGAACAATTTTCTTTGTTGTACTTTACTCTCTTAATACAAAATTAATTATCTAAGTGGAATTACAAAAATGGAATTTAGAACTTTATAACCACATAATTTCAGATAAACAAAGTAGTAGGATACTCACACAAGACATAAAAATGAAGGTTTACTTCATTTTTAGGACCAGACCAAATAATGGAATGGATTTCACTCAGTTGACCTACTCGAATGCGTCTTTTCTATAGTCTGTCTACAATTCTCCCTATTGTAGAATTCAACATATGATTGTGAGTGGTGCAATGACAACGCCGGGGTTAAAGTGCCAGCCGGAAACAATAACACCTCGGCGTTCGCCCATTGCACCACAAACAAACATGTTGCGCTACTCAACCAATTCTCTTTCTACATGTATGTTTGATACTTTGAGAGATGGGAAATTTAGAAGTGCACTTAGGCTTAAATAGATTGATTGGTTGCTGGCAGGAGGAATCTGCAAAAGAAGTTAAATATGGGGCACCTAATTCGTCTGTCCATGATTCTTTCCAATCTTTAAGGAGAATCTCATTCTACTTTGCATATGATGCTGCAGTCACGTGTTATGTTCGCACTCGCTGTCTAAAAATGTTTGAAGACAAAACTAAAGTTAATAGGTATATGGTTCCTTGTATAACCAAAAGAAGTACTCCTAATAACCTTTGTTTACTCGCGAAACTAATTTAGTTGTAAAATAATGTATTAATAAGAAAAATTAATTAAATTGCGTATGATTTTTATGAAATACCAAATTATGTAATTGTGTAATGGATAGTGATAAATTTTACATAGTTTGGTAATTAATGAAATTTATCTATTTTAATTTTTCAATTTACTTAATCACCCTCCATTATATTAAGAAAGAGATAATAATTAATATTCTCGTTGGCCCATTAAAAACGAAACATAAGAGATAATAATTAATATTCTCGTTGGCCCATTAAAAACGAAACATTTTTCTTTTTAGATAGTCCAATTAAAAATTAAATGTTTCTTAAAATGGAAATACCACCATCTCTAATTTTTCTGTATCTCTTACTTTATTCTCTATTCATAGCTAACAAAACAACACTACATGAAATACTGTGCCGAAAAATAAATGTTTCATATTTAATAGGACGGAGAAAATATTATTAAAGTGGAAAGCTCAGAATACTCATAATTTTGGATTTGATAGGCTTTCAATATTTTATTATTGTAGTGGCTGATTATATTTTATTTGGTCTTGAATTAAATTAGAGCTCATTTTAATTAGTAAAAGTAAAATAGGTTTGGCCAAAGTCCAACCATCATAGATTCATAATCTGGTCCATTATAACTCTATATAAAGGAGACTAGACTGAAGAAAAATATATTAATTTTCATTTCGATCATTTTTAGATTTTTAAAATTTTCAAAATTTTCGAAATTTTTGAAATTTTCTAGTGAAAATTTTCGAAATTTTCTAGTGAAAATTTTCGAAATTTTCTATATAACAAGAAATTTTCTTCTCCTTTTCTAGTGAAAATTTTGTCTTCTTTCTAGTCTAGTCCGTTCGGCTATGACAAGCTTTTTCCACCCAAAGGTCATAATTTAAGTTAGGGAACATATTAGAAGATTTTGTGGGCGAGTTTTGAAGATCATCACGTGGAAAAGGCGCAAGCAATCGTCGATTCTTTGAAGATTAAACACAAATAGTTAAGTTTTTTTGGGTGGTTAATAAGCACGGATTTTGCACGTTTTTAAAGCCTATATTTGACTCGTTTTGATTATCTTCCATGCAAAATATGTTCTTTAATTGCAATATTTGTATAATTGATATTTTGACGTGTTTTACGAGTAGTTCGCAAAATAGATTTTGATAATAGTAGAAAAATGTCAAAATTGAAGTTCAAGGGAATCGGACCATGTCAGCAGTCCACTGACCTGAAGTCAGCGGCCAGCCACTGAGTGTGTCAGTGGTGCCAACAAAGCTAGCGCCTTTAAATCGAAATTACGATCATAAAAAAATGAATTTGAAGACTCCAACCTTGTTGGAGCTTTTTTTATTTTTTTTAAATTCGAATTCTAAGACCCCATTGCGTTGGCGCCTTTCACTAGAATTTAAATATATATATATAGAGGTGTGATCAAATACAAACTCTCTATAATACAAACTATACAAACTGATGTCAACGGAGTGTACAAATTCTGTCAACGGGGGCTGATGTCAACAGGGGGGATGATGTCAACGGAGTATACTAATTCTGTCAACGGGGGCTGATGTCAACGGAGTGTGCAAATTCTGTCAACGGGGGTGTACAAATTCTTATTGTTCGATGTCAACGGAGTGTAAAGATTTGTAGGAAATGTTGACATTAGAAAAATCTCTTATATTAACCGTTGATTAATTGTATTAAGTGAGTAGGATTAAAGTTTGTATAATTTGTATTATAGAGGGTTTGTAGTTTATCACACCCTCCGTTGACATCGAACAATCAGAATTTGTACACCCCCGTTGACAAAATTTGTACACTCCGTTGACATCAGCCCTCGTTGACAGAATTTGTACACTCTATTGACATCATCCCCCTCGTTGACAGAATTTGCACACTCGGTTGACATCAGCCCCTGTTGACATCAGCCCTCGTTGACAGAATTTGTACACTCCGTTGACATCAGTTTGTATAGTTTGTATTGTAGAGAGTTTGTATTTGATCACTCCTCTATATATATATATATATATATATATATATATATATATATATATATATGAAAATGATCAATACAAAACTTGATCTCAATACAAAATCCAGACCAAATCCTGACCATGAGATTTGACAATCCAATGGTCAATAATTAAACAAAAACACGGAGGGTCATTGTAAAGCAATTTTAGGTCATATTATAAACTTTGGGTTTGAGGTCATGTTAAGATCATTTCATGTCATCCTTACTATAATAACGTAAAAATAAGCTTACAATGACCTAAAAATGACTTTTGTATGCTTGGTTCTGCATTTTTGTATTAAGAATGGTTTTGCATGGATCAAAACCCTATATATATATATATATAGGGGAGCGTTATTCTCCTTTTCACATCTTAGATCCTTTTTCCTTCTTAATATTACGCGTTAGATATAAGGCATCAACGGATCAGATTGATTCTATAAAACTGGTTCCGTGTTGCATTATAGAAGGTGATTGTATGCAGCAGGGTTATTATTGACATTTGACGGAAAAGTAACTGCCACATTTTGGTATCTGCGAATAATGCACCACATGGTCACGAGTAATGCATATAATTGACTATATAATGCACAATATGTGAACTGCAATGCATACGAATAAGATTTACCATGTTATGATGTTTGGACACACGTTTCTTGTTTCCCCTAAGGGTTTAATAAGCTTAGGGACTAGGGTATAGTACGTAGACACGTATGTAATCTTCACATGGTAACGAGTAATGGATATAATTGACTATATAATGCACAATTTGTGAACTGCAATGCATACGAACAAGATGTGTTGTGTTATGATGTTTGACACACGTTTCTTGTTTCCCCTAAGGGTTTAATAAGCTTAGGGGCTAGGGTATAGTACGTACGCATTAATAACAAATTATAAAACGATACGAATAATTCACCAAATTGTCACGAGTAATGGATGTTATTAACTATATAATGCACAATATGTGTAATATCCGAGATTTTGTGTTTTTGGTTCTTTAAATTAATGAATGTCTTATGTGTTGTGCTTGATATATGGTGTGGAAATATTAATTGCTTTACACTATTGTTGCGGATGGGGTGTTTTTACCTAGCATTAAAAGTGATTAACTAATTAAGCTAGAATTAAAAATCCTAAATAACGAATTAAATCCCTCCCTCCCTAATTCTCTCGTCTTTTCAAAAAAAAAAACCCCTCCCCCTCTCCCCACTAATTTCTCAACCTCCCCCACTCCCTCTTAACCGATTCTTTTCCCCTTTTCCAATCTCTTTCCCTCTTCGGTCTCTCTCATTCTCTCGCTCGCTCTCTCTCTCGCAAAGTTACTCTCGCTCTGGTAAGTCTCCCTTCTTCTCCCTCTCGGTTTTTACCTTCCCTCTTACTCCCTCTCATTGATTCCTGATTTCATTAAGGTAGCAAACTCTCGCGTACCGTTTTGAAATCGGAGTAGGGAAGCTTTGACCTACGTTTCGAACTATTCGGAGAAAGGTAACCCTAACTGATGAATCCGCGAATTTTTGATGTTTGTAAATGCTGGTAGAAGATAAAGACTACGACACAAAGAATTTACGTGGTTCGATTTACTGAAGTAAATCTACGTCCACGGGAAGAAGGGAGGGCAAGATTGTATTGCTTGATCTGGGATTACAGCTTACAACACAGACTTGTTATATGATCTTTTATCTCTAGAGTTAGTAAATCCTGGTCTATCAGATCTAAGTTCTATTTATATATTGAACTGAGATCGTGGCTTGCATCACCACCCTAAGTCGTGGAGGTCATGGAGGTCATGAGATCCTGCATGGCCACTAACTAGGCAGTGGCTTACATCATCAGTAATTATGTCGTGGATGTCGTGGAGGTCGTGAGAGCCTGCATGGGTCCCCCACTAGATAGATCGTGTAGTGGAGGTCGTGGCTCCCAGTTCGGTATTGCCGAGCAGCTTTTGCCGATGCTGAGACCGAACTGCTGAACTATTGCCGAGCAGCTTTGTAGAGCTTGATTGGTCGGCTTTTACCGAGCTATAGGCTGGGGCCGAACTCTTTGGTAACGCCGAACTGATACTCTTTCTTGGGCTTTAGGCTGATGGGCTTTACTGCTGTTGGGCTTGTTTAGTACATACTCCATCACTACCCCCCCCGAAAAGCGAAGTGAACCACTTCGGCGAAGCGAGTCACTTCAGCATTCTGGATAAAGGTACGGGGTAAGTTGATGTTTGTCCTCGGTCTTATGAAGTAAACTCTTCTTTGACCGGACTTGGTTTGTGTCCTAATTTGGCAAGTTTTATCGCGTGGATCGGACTTTCCCTTGTCCTAATTCAGGCAAGTTTTATCGCGTGAATCGGACTTTTGTTGCAGTTCGTTTCAGACGAAGTGCTTGATTCTTAAGCTGAATTGTGGTCTTGTATCCTCTTTAGAAGCTTGGACTTCACAATCGTTGGCTTATTGCAGTTCATTTCAGACGAACTGCTTGTTTAAGCTGAATTGTGGTCTTGTATCCTCTTTAGAAGCTTTGACTCACAATCGTTAGCTTATATATGTTCTAAAAAGGGGATCAGCCTTCGAAGAACAAGATACCTCAGCAACATTTGTAAGAGACGACACGCACATAGACAAAACGCACATAGACAAAAAGACCAAGCAAACCAAAGAAAGCACATTGACCGAACAGGACTCAAGACTGACTGACTGACCGGACTGTCTCTTACAAATGGAACTTCTTGAGGTTGGAAATGTGCCATGTTCGGGGTACCTGTTCTCCTGACATGTGAGCCAATTTGTAAGACCCTTTGCCGAGGACTTCTGACACCCGATACGGACCTTCCCATGTGGGTTCGAGTTTGCCCAGCTTTTCTGCTCGGTTTACTTCGTTGTTTCTCAAGACGAGATCTCCCACTTGAAATTGCAGCTTTTTCACCCTTTGGTTATAATACCGGGCTACTTGCTCCTTGTACTTGGCTGCTTTTATGCATGCCAATTCTCTTCTTTCTTCGGCAAGATCTAGCTCGGCTCTCAGTCCGTCGTCATTCATTTCTGCTGAGAAATTTAGAGTTCGGGGACTGGGTATGCCGATCTCCACCGGAATCACGGCTTCAGTGCCGTACACAAGACTGTACGGAGTTTCACCGTTGGAGGTTGTGGGTGTAGTTCGGTAGGACCATAGGACTTGAGGGAGATTTTCTACCCATTGTCCTTTGGCTTGTTCTAACCGAGCTTTTAACCCTTTCACCAGGATACGATTTGTTACCTCCGTTTGTCCGTTTGCTTGTGGATGAGAGACCGAAGTGAACCGCTGTTGAATATTCAGCTCTTGGCACCAATTCTTGAACGTCTTGTCGGTGAATTGAGTCCCGTTATCCGAGATGAGGATGTGGGGTATGCCAAATCGGCACACTATGTTCTTCCAGACGAAATCCAATGCCTTCGAGCTCGTTATCGTAGCTAATGGTTCAGCTTCCACCCACTTCGTAAAGTAGTCCACGGCAACGATTAGGAATTTTATTTGCCGAGGAGCTTGTGGTAGTGGTCCTACTATGTCTATACCCCATTGCACAAAAGGCCAAGGGCTTTGCATAGTGGATAAATCGGTCTGCGGCATCCTTGGGATATTTGCATGGACTTGGCACTTCGGGCATGTCTTGACGAGCTGCACTGCTTCTTGTACCAAGGTTGGCCAATAATATCCCCATCTTAGAACTTTTTTAGCTAAAGCTCTAGCTCCGATGTGGCTGCCGCACGATCCTTCATGAACTTCTCTGAGGATGTAGTCCGTCTCTTCTGGCCCTATACATCGTAATAACGGCTGAAGGTAGGACTTTCTGTATAAGACTCCTCCATGAAGTTCGTACCGAAGTGCTCGGCATGTGATTTTCCGAGCTTCTCTCTTATCCTCGGGCAGTTGTCCTTGATCTAGATACTGTAAGATCGGCGTCATCCAGTTCGGCGAGCTGGTTACTGAATGTACCTCAGCTTCATCAATGCTTCGATGCATCAATTCCTCCACCTTTGAGCTTGGACATGCGGCTAACTTACTTAAAGTATCTGCTCGGCTGTTTTCTGCTCTGGGAATGCGGATTATCCGAAAATAAGAGAAACTTCGGCTAATGCTTTGCGCTTTGTCTAAATATTTCCTCATCCTCTCATCACGGGCTTCACTTGTACCCAACATGTGATTCACTATGACTTGTGAATCACAATGGATTTTGAGAGACTTGATACATAGACTTTGCGCTAGCTGGAGTCCGGCAAGGAGGGCTTCGTATTCGGCTTCGTTATTAGTGGTTGGGAATGAGAACCGAAGTGAATAGGTTACCTCGTGTCCATCGGGAGCGATAAGCAGAATACCAGCTCCACTTCCCGTTTTATTCGAAGCTCCATCTACGAATCCGCTCCAGCAGTCCGGCGGCTCTTCTTCGGATTCCAAGGGCTGTGCTAGTTCGGCATTGGCAGAATTTTTCTGTTCGGCAATGACAGGGATTGCTTGATCGAACTTGGCCTCTGCAAGAAAATCTGCCAAGGCTTGTCCCTTGATGGCTTTCCGAGGTAGGTACTCGATTGAGTGTTCTCCCAGCTCTATGGCCCATTTGGCGATTCTGCCTGATGCTTCTGGCTTGGTCAAAACTTGCCGAAGAGGCAGATCGGTTAAGACGCATACCTTGTGAGCATAGAAGTATGGCCGCAGTCTCCTTGCTGCATTTACTAACGCCAGAGCAATTTTTTCCAGAGGTTGATACCTTGTTTCTGGACCTCTTAATGCTCGGCTTGTAAAGTAGATGGGAAACTGCTTTAGGCCTTCTTCTCGTACAAGCACCGCGCTAATGGTTTGATCGGATGCCGCTAAGTATAAGAAAATCACTTCGGCATCTGTTGGAGCAGAGAGAATTGGAAGCTCGGCTAAATAACTTTTGAGCTCGTCAAAAGCCTTTTTCTGCTCGGCTCCCCACTCAAACTTTGGTGCCTTTTTTAACACTTTGAAGAACGGCAGTTGCTTTTCGGCTGCTTGGGAAAGGAATCTATTCAATGCGGCTAGACATCCAGTTAGTCTTTGCACATCGTGTATGGACTTCGGCATCGCCATGTTCTGAATAACCTGAACTTTTGAGGGATTTGCCTTGAGTCCGTCCTTTGAAACCCAACAACCCAGAAATTTTCCCGAATCTACCAAAAAGGTACATTTTTGGGGGTTGAGTTTGAGGTTGGCTTTTCGGAGCACGTCGAGAGTGGATTTGAGGTTGTCTTCGTACTCCGAAGTGCTTTTGCTTTTGACAACTATGTCGTCGACATACACTTCAACCTGTTTTCCGATTAGGTGCCGAAAAAGCTTGTCTACCATCCTTTGATAAGTGGCTCCGGCATTCTTTAAACCGAATGGCATCTTTTTATAAGCGAAAATGCCGAAATCGGTAATGAAAGCTGTTTTCGGAGCGTCACTCTCATCCATCAACACTTGGTGATATCCTTTGTATAAATCAAGAAAACAGAAAATTTCGAAGCCGATCAAAGCTTCTACTTTTTTATCTATATTCGGAAGGGGATAGCAATCTTTAGGACAGTGCTTGTTTAGATCGGTAAAATCTATGCACATCCGCCATCCTCCTCCTTTTTTCTTGATCATCACAGGATTGGCCACCCAAGAAGGATATTTCACCTCGAATAGTACATCCGCTTTTAGTAATTGGCGGACTTCGTCATGGATGACTTGGCTTCTTTCTGCCGCAAAGAGTCTTTGCTTCTGTTTTACTGGCCGGATCGAAGGATCAATATTTAACCGATGAGTGATTACCTCGGGGGGCACTCCGGTCATGTCCAACGAAGACCATGCAAAGACATCTTTGTACTCCTTGAGGAGCTGAATGGTCTTTTCCCGGAGTAGAGGCGTTCCTGTGAAGCCGATCTTGACCGTTCTGGATGGATCATCTTCGTATAACTGAACGGTCATTGAGTTCGGCTCTGAAGTGACTTCGGTCATCTCGCTTGCCTCTGACTCCGGTTGCTGTGATTGCTATGCTTGATGGTGCCGAACTGATTGCTCGGCACTTTTAAGCGCAATCTGCAGACATTCTTTTGCTCTCTTTTGATCACCTCGGATGACCGCTATCCCACCTTTAGTGGGGATCTTGATGGTGAGGTGATAAGTAGAGCAAACGGCCCGAACTGTGTTGAGCCAGTCTCTCCCCAGGATGATGTTGTACGGGGACCGAGCTTTCACCACAAAGAACTCGATCATCGTATTGGAGCTTGTAGGCGCTTTTCCCACCGTGATCGGAAGGCTGATAATACCTTCAGGGCGGGTGTCCTCCTGGGCGAAACTTTTCAGAGGAAGTGGAGCCGGACTGAGCCGAGCTGGATCCACTTCCATTTTATCGAAACATTCTTTAAAAAGAACGCTGACTGACGCTCCTGTATCCACAAATACTCTGTGGATCAGTTTGTTTGCCACTCCGGCTTGAATGACAATAGCGTCTTGGTGAGGAGAGATGGCTGGGACGGGATCGGCATCTGAAAATGTAATCACTTCGTCTTTCTTCAGCCTTTTATGTGTCGGCTCCTCTTGATTGGAACCTCTGCGTTCTGCTTTTAGGGACGACTTAGTCTTCCCGGCAGGGAGAGCATCAATAGTCTGGATTACTCCATCATATTGCGGCTCGTCGTCGTCTTCGGGATCTTCATGCCTTTTCGGATCCTGAGGATTGCAGTTCGCACCTCTCTGCTTTTTGTTCTTTTTCGGCTGCTTGCTTTGGTATTTTTTTAACGTTCCTGTTTTCACAAGAACATCAATACCTGCAGCCAAATTTCGGCACTCCTCGGTATCGTGACCGTGGGCTTGATGGAAGGAGCAATATTGATCCTGAGGTCGCCGCGCGGCTGATTTCGTCATCCGCTTTGGTTTTTCGAACATATCGGAATGTAGTTCGAAAATTTCCGTTCTTGACTTGTTTAATGGTACGAACTGAGCGGGCGGCTTCTCAGGATTGAGACGTGGCCCCAATCTGCCTTGTACCGGTGCCCTTTGAATTCTTTCAAAAGGAGTTCGGCGAGGAAGCACCTGGCCGCTTTGATCGGGCTTCTTTTTCTCTTCTCGGGATGAGCTGTCTAAAGACCGTTTTCGACGGTCTGCCTCATCCGCACGGGAAAACTGGTCCGCAATGTCCCACATTTCTTGAGCTGTTTGCGGACCGCACTCCACGAGCTTTCTGTAGAGAGCTCCGGGCAAGATTCCATTTTGGAATGCCGAAATGACAAGTAGATCATTGAGATTATCTACTTGTAGGCATTCCTTATGGAATCTCGTCAGGAAGTCGCTGATCTTTTCGTCGCGACCTTGACGTATAGAAAGCAGCTGAGCCGAAGTAATTCGGGCTTCCGCTTTCTGAAAGAACCTCCTATGGAAAGCATCCATTAGATCTCGGTAGGATCTAATGCTGCCTTGAGGAAGGCTGTCGAACCACCTTCTGGCGTTCCCGATGAGCAGCTCGGGGAACAGCTTGCACATATGGACCTCATTGAGACCCTGGTTCGCCATATTATATTGATAGCATCCCAAGAAGTCATGAGGATCCACTAGCCCGTCATAAGTCATTGACGGTGTCCGGTAGTTCCGCGGCAAAGGAGTTCGGGTGATATCGTCCGAGAACGGAGTCTTTAATGCTCCGTACATGGCGAACCCGACATCTCTTCGGTACGGAGGAGATGGAGTTCTCCTGTGGTTCCGGTACCGAGGAGGAACAGGAACATGTCGGGGTTGAGGATTCTTTCTCCTGGAAGACACGTCACTACTGCGGTAGTGACTTTCATGTCTGGATGAGGAGGGAGAATCCGCCGTTGTCTTCTCCGGCTGTTGGCTCTTCTGCAGGAAGGTTAAGAACTCCTCCTGCTTCTCGGCCAAGAACAGCTTGACAGCTTCATTTAAATCGGGCTGCTGGAAAGACTCGGTGCGATCTCTCTTGGAGTGGCTTGTTCCTTCTTCGTGAGAACTGGAGACAGATTTCTCACGAGGCTGCTTTCCAGGCCTATGGGCTGCTGGATTAGCTTCCTCATGGTTATCACGGACGGAGGCACGGGTGTTATGTGATCTGGTATGCATTTTTTTTTTTTTTTTTTTTTTTTTTTTTTAGTGGTGGAAAAAGGATCAAAAATTCGCTTTATCACAGATTTGGTTCTCTGGTTTCCCACAGACGGTGCCAGTGATGAATCCGCGAATTTTTGATGTTTGTAAATGCTGGTAGAAGATAAAGACTACGACACAAAGAATTTACGTGGTTCGATTTACTGAAGTAAATCTACGTCCACGGGAAGAAGGGAGGGCAAGATTGTATTGCTTGATCTGGGATTACAGCTTACAACACAGACTTGTTATATGATCTTTTATCTCTAGAGTTAGTAAATCCTGGTCTATCAGATCTAAGTTCTATTTATATATTGAACTGAGATCGTGGCTTGCATCACCACCCTAAGTCGTGGAGGTCATGGAGGTCATGAGATCCTGCATGGCCACTAACTAGGCAGTGGCTTACATCATCAGTAATTATGTCGTGGATGTCGTGGAGGTCGTGAGAGCCTGCATGGGTCCCCCACTAGATAGATCGTGTAGTGGAGGTCGTGGCTCCCAGTTCGGTATTGCCGAGCAGCTTTTGCCGATGCTGAGACCGAACTGCTGAACTATTGCCGAGCAGCTTTGTAGAGCTTGATTGGTCGGCTTTTACCGAGCTATAGGCTGGGGCCGAACTCTTTGGTAACGCCGAACTGATACTCTTTCTTGGGCTTTAGGCTGATGGGCTTTACTGCTGTTGGGCTTGTTTAGTACATACTCCATCACTAACCCTTGTTAATTTCGAAACCTCATGCATATAGGACGATTTGGAGGGTTTAGGTGCTGAATAGGTTGTGGGATGATGTGTCTGTGTGAAGCATGTCTTTGTTGGTAACTGACAGTGGGTTCCGACCCCTTTTTGACTGAGCAAACGATCTCCTTTCGGTACGATTTTTTTAACTGTATAATCTTGGATGTGTTTTCTGTGTGGTGTGTAATTTTCAGCCCCTTTGGATGTCGTATGATTTTATTATGATTTTTGCAAGTAATCTGCGCAGCTTCGCGAGTTGTATGTTTTTGGGAGATGTTTTCTTGTGCTTTTGGCGTGTTTCTGAATGCTATGTTTTTGTGAAGTATGTGGGCGTGTTTGGCCAAGAGATGGCTCGGGGAAATCTGTGTTTGGCTCAAGGGTTTTGTGTGGGTTGGCCGAGAGATCTAGGGTCCGGCCTAGGGCAGGCTGGTGGGAAGTTTTGAAGGGATGATCCCAGGTGTTTGGGTGTGTTTTGGGACGTAGAATGCGTGGTGGGAATGTCGTATAGGGTTTGAGAATCGGAAGTTGAAGGAAAGTGAGTGTACACGGGACCGCGCCAGGCGCCGCACCACAGCTGAGACGGTACCGTGCCGAAGTGCCGAACAGACGGCCGAGGTGCCGAACCAGCGGCCGAGGTGCCGAACAGATGGCCGAGATGCCGAGTAGGCGGCCGAGGTGCCGAGCATAAGATGCCGAGGAGCCGAGCCAACGGCCGAGGTGCCGAGCATAAGATGCCGAGGAGCCGAGCCAACGGCCGAGGTGCCGAGCATAAGATGCCGAGGAGCCGAGCCAACGGCCGAGGCGCCGAGCATAAGATGCCGAGGAGCCGAGCCAACGACCGAGGTGCCGAACCAGTGGCCGAGGTGCCGAACCAGCGGCCGAGGTGCCGAACAGACGGCCGAGGTGCCGAACCAGCGGCCGAGGTGCCGAACCGACGGCCGAGATGTCGAGTAGGCGGCCGAGGTGCCGAGCCAGCGGCCGAGGGTACCGAGCCAGGTGGCCGACGTGCCGAGCCAGGCGGCCGAGGCACCGAGCCATGTCAAGACGCCGATCCTTTTTTTTTCCGAGTTGTCCCGAACCTTGTCCGAGCCAAGTGAGCCGTTTGCACAGTAAGGGTATGCCAGGACTTGGAGTGCTGTGTTCGTGTGTCGTGTGCGCGTTTTGGGTACGTCGTTTGCGTGCGGGGTGTGTTTCGAACGTGTGACTTTGTGTGTTTGTTTTGTAACATGTGGTTAAGTGTATGTACGTGTAACGTGCTAGATGTAGAAGTCGTCCACGTAGGAATCATGCATTGTCGTTAAACCTCGTTTACCCTGACTCTAATCATGATATTATTTATCTTTCAAAAGGGTGATCGTTTACGAGGAAAGTGTGGTTGAAGAGAATTATTTTAAAAGCTAAGCAATCGAGGTGGGCTTTCCTATCCTAATATACTGTGGGATATCTTTAATACGGACTTTGTTCCGGAAATGTTTTTATGGAGGTGAACTGTTTGTCTTGCCAACTGTTTTACTTTGAAACCTATCTGAAGTGGTTTACCACATATGTTTAATCGAATTCGGGTCTGTTGGGCTGCGAACCCTCAGGCTAGTGTACACGAGACTGGGTGCCATCTGAGAGCAAGTTGGCCGGTCTAGATGACCTGGGGTGTGGCCACGCCCCTTGTCATGGTTTGGATCAGATAGTGTATGATTGAGGGAATAAGGGTGGCAATATCGGAAAATGACTGCGCAGTCGAATTTATGAAATGTATTTTGTGTACTTGGGTTATTTTCATTATACTCAAAACCCCAATGTTACACTGTTATGGCATGACAAACTATGTTTTTGGCGTGTGTCCACTGAGTGCAATAAGTACTCAGCCCTGCATGTTGTTTTCTTAATGTGCAGGTTGAGCGGCGATGGGGAGGACGGATGTTGAGCAGTTAAAGCCAAAGTGTGTATTTATCTTTTGGATGGTGTCGTGTCGTCATACCCGGCATCATCTGTCTTTTGGTCTTTTCCGCTGCTTGTAAACCGTCACGATGTTTTCATTTAAAACTCTGAATACTTTAACTCAAGAATGTCGTCACAGTACTTTGTTTTGAATTGAATTTCCTTTTATTAAATGTTTTCGGGTCAAATATTCTCGTTCCCCCTTTCTTCCCCGCTTCTTTACTCCTCCCCTAGTCGCGGTCCACCGTACTTCCTATCCTTAGGAAATGCGGGCGTGACAGAGTGGTATCAGAGCCAGGTTTTCTCTTTCTGCTCTGGACCCAAAAAAAAAATTTCTTTTTCTGACTGGAGTAAGTTTTCAAAAGTGTCATTGGCTCAACATCCGACTCATCGCACTCAACCTGAAATGAGGTAATGAAAATTTTGAAATTTTGGAAAGTATATGGAAGTGGAGGAAATTGTGATTTTGGTGTTGAAAATGATTTTTATGTAAAGTTTAAGTAAATGTTGAGACATGTGGAAGGGTACAACGTGATGTGGAAAAGTTGGAAATTATTTGAGTTATGAACTGTTATGGTGTTATGAACTGTTGATGTATGATGAACTTATATGAAAGCATGTGGCCGATGTGTGATGATATGATGACGTGAATGTTGATGTGAGCTTTTATGTGAGTATGTGTTGGCCTTTTGAATGTTTGAACTTAGACGTGATAGAATTTCACTAGTGCCTCTTGGACCTGTGATAGATAAGAGCTTTTGGCCTTTGAACACCAGCGGGTTTGGGTTAGAACAGCGATACGTGCATACACTCTCTCTCTCTCTCTCTCTTCTTCGGTTATGTACTCTGTTTTTATACGCGAGGCGGTTGTTTCTGTTTTTTTTCTATAGATGGCGCGTATGTTCCGAACCCCGCGACGGAGTGATCGCGATAGACTTAGGGCACAGAGGGTGCTCAGAGATTATAGAGTGTACCGGAAGAAGGATCATGTACCGTTGATCGAGTTCGTGGCACACTTCGACACCCTCTGGAGGGCAGCTCAGGAGTTCGGAGTGACAGAGCATGACGGCATTGAGAAGCTAATAGATTTGCTTCCCGATAGCTGGAAGGAGTGGGCCGAAAGAACGGCGAGGAGGTACACGTGGCATGAGCCCGCTACCGATGACATGGTGGGTGACATGGCTGGCTTTCGGAAAGCCGTGTATTGTGCACTGGTGGACTCTCGAGAGGAGCAGCCCCCACAGGAGGTGGAAGAGAGGGTCGTGTATCAGGACAAGTATGTGAGCATGTACGAGGGTGAACAAGGGTATGAAGATGTTTATGAGGAGGTTCTGCCAGGGAACTCCGAGGAGGACGACGACGAAGACCCGGAGGAAGGCCTATGGATGAGGATGATAGAGTCGTAGTCTAGAATTAGAATAGTTCGTTGTCTTTTCAGTTTTTGCTTTCTGTACGATCTGCTCTTGGGAGCAATGTTGGCCTTCTTTCTTTTAATGAGAATTTTGATTTTGATTTATATCCTATGTGTTGCATCTTATACTACATGAAGGTTTTATAAGAAAATTTTGAGAAAGTGGTAATTTTGGATGAGAATTGTAGTAACACTTTTTGGATATTGAATCAGAATGCCGCCAAGACGTGCACGCCAACCACGACAAGAACCCCACGTGGAGGCACCACCTCCACCACCACCGCCACCACCACCTCCACCCCCGCCTCAACAAGAAAGATTCATAGTTACGTTCTCAAGGCAGAATCCCCCAAAATTTGACGGACAAGGAGACCCATCCAAAGCGGAAGAGTGGATACGCGGCCTCGAGCGTATCTTCAGGGTCATGGAGTGCACAGATAGGGAGCGCATTGCTGGTGCTACCTTTCAACTGTTAGGTGCTGCCGATTACTGGTGGGAGACTCGGCAGAGAACTATGGATCCTGCACGCCTGGAGGCGCTAACATGGGAGGAGTTTAAAGTAGAGATCGATAACAAGTATGTTCCAAAGGCGTACAGACGGGCCAAGGTGGTAGAGTTCCACACACTAAGCCAAGGCCGAATGACTGTAACCGAGTATGACCGAGCCCTCGCGCAGATGGCACGATATGCGCCCGAGTTGATGGACACCGATGAGAAATGGGCGGTGAAGTTCCGGGCCGGGCTCAGAGATGAGATAAAGGCCGCATTGGCCTGTCGAGGAGAACTCTCCTACTCGGAGATCTTGACTTGTGCACTGGACGTGGAAGATGCACTCCCTAAGCCAAGAGTTGTGGCAACAACAAACGCGACACCTCTACAAGCTCAGCCGGGCCACCAAGAGAAGAGGAGGTGGGATGGTGACCAGGCTCAGTATGGTGGTAAGAGGCCACAACACATGAGGAACCCACCCTACAATGGCGGGAGACAGAATACTTTCCAACCGAGGGCAAACTTTCCGCCGAGGAACCCTCAATGTGGAAGGTGCTTCAAGTACCACGCCGGGGAGTGTCGAGACCCTAGGTGCTTCAACTGTGGTGGGAGTGGCCACTACATCCGAAATTGCCCAAACAAGCACATGGGAACGGGAACGAGACAGAACCAGCTAGGTTTCCGTCCACAATCCCAGGCACTACCTGCACCTCCACCGCAACAACGCCGCCAAGGATTACCATCGCAAGCAAGGGCCTACGCCTTGAAGGGGAAACAGCCGGCAAACGGGAAAGAAACCTTTGAGCAAGGAAACTTGGCAGGTATGGGCACACTTCTCAATATGCCTATAGTTGTCTTGTTTGATACGGGTGCGTCGCATTCCTTTATATCAACGTCTTGTGTGGATACTTTGGAATTACCTACTGTTAAGACCGAACCCACTATGAGTGTGACCTCACCGGTAGGCGGGGCTATAGATATATCCCGATCTTGTGCATGTGTGAACTTTGGAATAGGTGAACTCAGTTTAGTGGCTTATAATTTGCAAGTAATGACGATGGGTAGCGTAGACATAATCTTGGGTATGGATTGGTTAGCGGAGAACCACGTTACCCTTCATTGTAGAGAAAGGAAAATTTCGTTTGAAACCCCCGGAAAAGAGCCGATGAAGTTTCACGGAGTCCCAATGAGCCGACGCAAGTCCATTATCTCTGCGCTGCAAGCCACTACAATGATGAGGAAGGGATGTCCAGCGTACCTTGTTTATTTGAATGGGGAGGAGAAGAAAGACAGGAAGATAGAAGATGTGGCGATAGTGAGTGAATATCCCGATGTCTTCCCCGATGCATTGCCGGGACCCCCACCCGACAGGCAAGTAGAATTCACGATCGATCTGGAGCCCGGATCGGCACCAATATCAAAAGCACCTTATAGGATGGCACCAAAAGAGTTGGAGGAGCTTAAGGTGCAACTGCAAGAGCTATTGGAATTGGGATTCATTAGACCTAGCGTGTCACCATGGGGAGCACCAGTGTTGTTCGTAAAGAAGAAGGATGGAACGATGAGGATGTGCATCGACTATCGGGAGCTAAACAAACTAACGCTGAAGAACAAGTATCCACTACCAAGGATAGACGACTTGTTTGACCAACTTCGAGGGGCAGGAGTCTTCTCTAAGATGGATTTGAGGTCTGGGTACCATCAGCTGAGGGTTCGGCGAGAAGATGTACCCAAGACAGCTTTTCGAACAAGATATGGTCATTATGAGTTCGTTGTAATGCCTTTTGGACTGACGAACGCCCCGGCAGTGTTCATGGACCTTATGAACCGCGTGTTCCATCCATTTCTGGATCGGTTTGTCCTGGTTTTCATCGATGACGTGCTTGTTTACTCAAAGAACGAGGAGGAGCACAAAGAGCACTTGAGAACCGTCCTAGCAACTCTAAGGGACGAGAAACTATATGCCAAGTTCAGTAAATGCGAGTTTTGGCTCAAGGAAGTAAATTTTCTTGGACATGTAGTAACTTCAGATGGAATTCGTGTAGATCCGGCCAAGGTAGAAGCGGTGCAGGAGTGGAAGTCACCTTCTACACAAAACGAAATCCGAAGCTTTTTAGGACTGGCGGGCTATTATCGAAGATTCATCGAGGGATTCTCGAAGATAGCAAGGCCAATGACGCAACAACTGAAAAAGGGAGTCAAGATGATTTGGACGCCAGAATGTGAGGCGAGCTTTCAGTTGTTGAAGGAGAAATTGACCACCGCACCAATCCTAGCTGTGCCGGAGCCAGAGACTGACTATGCGGTATATACGGATGCGTCGAAGGTGGGACTGGGATGTGTGCTTATGCAGAAGGGGAAAGTGATTGCATATGCATCGAGACAATTGAAGCCCCATGAACTGAATTATCCGACGCATGACTTGGAACTGGCAGCTGTGGTACATGCTTTGAAGATCTGGAGACATCATCTTTATGGAGTCCGTTGTGAGATATACACGGACCATAAGAGTCTAAAGTACTTCTTTGAGCAAAAGGAGTTGAACATGCGCCAACGTAGGTGGCTCGAGTTGGTAAAGGACTACGATTGTGGTATAAATTACCATCCGGGAAAAGCAAACGTAGTGGCCGATGCTCTTAGTAGGAAGTCTCAATCTCAGCTGGCCACCTTTCTTACTATCGAAGAGAGTATAATCCAAGAGTTCAGTAAGATGCGCTTGGAAGTGGTGAGAATGCCCGAGACTGTGGAAGGGATAGTAGCCACGTTGGTGATGGAACCCGACTTAAGAGCCAGAATTGTAGAAGCTCAACGGCGAGATACGTTACTAGAAAAGATTCGCTCAGAAGTGAGGACGGGTGAACTCGGAAATTTTCGTGAGGCAGCGGATAATGGTCTCACATACAAGGGAAGGTTGTGTGTGCCTAAGGATGAAGGCCTGAGGATGGAAATCATGAGAGAAGCACATGAAACCCCATACGCTGCTCATCCAGGGAGCACCAAAATGTATCAAGACTTGAAAAGACAGTTTTGGTGGAACGGTATGAAAAAGCATGTTGCGGCATTTGTGGAGAGATGCCTAGCATGTCAACAAGTAAAGGCGCTACACCAACGGCCCTATGGGAAATTGCAACCCCTCGAGATTCCGGAATGGAAGTGGGAACATATTGCAATGGACTTTGTGGTAGGACTGCCAAAATCCCAGCGAGGGAACACGGTGATTTGGGTGATTATAGATCGCCTCACCAAATCTGCCCATTTTGTGCCGGTTCGTGCCACTTATGGATCCGATCAGTTGGCTAAGGTATATGTACGGGAAATTATACGCTTGCATGGAGTTCCAGCGACAATCACATCTGATCGTGATGCTAAATTCACTTCTAGATTTTGGACAAGCCTGCAGCGCGAGTTGGGGACTAAGTTGAATTTCAGTACAGCGTTCCACCCGCAAACCGACGGGCAGTCGGAGAGAACGATACAAGCATTGGAGGACATGCTACGAGCCGTGGTGCTAGATCGAGGCGTAGGTTGGGAAGAAGTGTTGCCCTTGGTAGAGTTCGCTTACAATAATAGTTACCAGGCGACTATCAAGATGGCCCCATATGAGGCCTTGTATGGAAAGAAGTGTAGATCGCCACTTTATTGGGATGAAGTGGGTGAGAGAAGAATTCTCGGACCAGACTCTGTAGAAGAAATGATAGAGATTGTCCGACAAATCCGTGGGAGGATCAAGGAGGCACAAGATCGACAGAAATCTTATGCGGATGTTCGAAGGACCGATTTACAGTTCGAGGTCGGGGAAAAGGTCTTTTTGAAAGTTTCCCCTCGTTTTGGAGTGAAAGGAAAGCTGAGACCCCGATTTATCGGTCCATACGAGATTTTGGATAGAGTCGGCGTGGTAGCATACAGATTGGCCCTACCACCAAGCTTCGGAAATGTGCACAACGTCTTCCATGTGTCACAATTGAGGAAGTATGTGTATGACCCCACACACATCGTTCACCAAGAAGAAATGATGGTCCTAAATCCCGATCTAAGCTATGAGGAGAAGCCCGAGGCCATTGTGGATCGAAGAGTGCAAGAATTGAGGAATAAGTCAATCGCTTCGGTGAAAGTACGGTGGAGGAATCATGGAATCGAAGAAGCAACATGGGAATTAGAAGATAAGATGAGAGAGAGGTTTCCAGAGCTGTTTGAGTGATCTAACAAATTTCGGGACGAAATTTTGTTAAGGTGGGAGGAATGTAATATCCGAGATTTTGTGTTTTTGGTTCTTTAAATTAATGAATGTCTTATGTGTTGTGCTTGATATATGGTGTGGAAATATTAATTGCTTTACACTATTGTTGCGGATGGGGTGTTTTTACCTAGCATTAAAAGTGATTAACTAATTAAGCTAGAATTAAAAATCCTAAATAACGAATTAAATCCCTCCCTCCCTAATTCTCTCGTCTTTTCAAAAAAAAAAACCCCTCCCCCTCTCCCCACTAATTTCTCAACCTCCCCCACTCCCTCTTAACCGATTCTTTTCCCCTTTTCCAATCTCTTTCCCTCTTCGGTCTCTCTCATTCTCTCGCTCGCTCTCTCTCTCGCAAAGTTACTCTCGCTCTGGTAAGTCTCCCTTCTTCTCCCTCTCGGTTTTTACCTTCCCTCTTACTCCCTCTCATTGATTCCTGATTTCATTAAGGTAGCAAACTCTCGCGTACCGTTTTGAAATCGGAGTAGGGAAGCTTTGACCTACGTTTCGAACTATTCGGAGAAAGGTAACCCTAACCCTTGTTAATTTCGAAACCTCATGCATATAGGACGATTTGGAGGGTTTAGGTGCTGAATAGGTTGTGGGATGATGTGTCTGTGTGAAGCATGTCTTTGTTGGTAACTGACAGTGGGTTCCGACCCCTTTTTGACTGAGCAAACGATCTCCTTTCGGTACGATTTTTTTAACTGTATAATCTTGGATGTGTTTTCTGTGTGGTGTGTAATTTTCAGCCCCTTTGGATGTCGTATGATTTTATTATGATTTTTGCAAGTAATCTGCGCAGCTTCGCGAGTTGTATGTTTTTGGGAGATGTTTTCTTGTGCTTTTGGCGTGTTTCTGAATGCTATGTTTTTGTGAAGTATGTGGGCGTGTTTGGCCAAGAGATGGCTCGGGGAAATCTGTGTTTGGCTCAAGGGTTTTGTGTGGGTTGGCCGAGAGATCTAGGGTCCGGCCTAGGGCAGGCTGGTGGGAAGTTTTGAAGGGATGATCCCAGGTGTTTGGGTGTGTTTTGGGACGTAGAATGCGTGGTGGGAATGTCGTATAGGGTTTGAGAATCGGAAGTTGAAGGAAAGTGAGTGTACACGGGACCGCGCCAGGCGCCGCACCACAGCTGAGACGGTACCGTGCCGAAGTGCCGAACAGACGGCCGAGGTGCCGAACCAGCGGCCGAGGTGCCGAACAGATGGCCGAGATGCCGAGTAGGCGGCCGAGGTGCCGAGCATAAGATGCCGAGGAGCCGAGCCAACGGCCGAGGTGCCGAGCATAAGATGCCGAGGAGCCGAGCCAACGGCCGAGGTGCCGAGCATAAGATGCCGAGGAGCCGAGCCAACGGCCGAGGCGCCGAGCATAAGATGCCGAGGAGCCGAGCCAACGACCGAGGTGCCGAACCAGTGGCCGAGGCGCCGAACCAGCGGCCGAGGTGCCGAACCGACGGCCGAGATGTCGAGTAGGCGGCCGAGGTGCCGAGCCAGCGGCCGAGGTACCGAGCCAGGTGGCCGACGTGCCGAGCCAGGCGGCCGAGGCACCGAGCCATGTCAAGACGCCGATCCTTTTTTTTCCGAGTTGTCCCGAACCTTGTCCGAGCCAAGTGAGCCGTTTGCACAGTAAGGGTATGCCAGGACTTGGAGTGCTGTGTTCGTGTGTCGTGTGCGCGTTTTGGGTACGTCGTTTGCGTGCGGGGTGTGTTTCGAACGTGTGACTTTGTGTGTTTGTTTTGTAACATGTGGTTAAGTGTATGTACGTGTAACGTGCTAGATGTAGAAGTCGTCCACGTAGGAATCATGCATTGTCGTTAAACCTCGTTTACCCTGACTCTAATCATGATATTATTTATCTTTCAAAAGGGTGATCGTTTACGAGGAAAGTGTGGTTGAAGAGAATTATTTTAAAAGCTAAGCAATCGAGGTGGGCTTTCCTATCCTAATATACTGTGGGATATCTTTAATACGGACTTTGTTCCGGAAATGTTTTTATGGAGGTGAACTGTTTGTCTTGCCAACTGTTTTACTTTGAAACCTATCTGAAGTGGTTTACCACATATGTTTAATCGAATTCGGGTCTGTTGGGCTGCGAACCCTCAGGCTAGTGTACACGAGACTGGGTGCCATCTGAGAGCAAGTTGGCCGGTCTAGATGACCTGGGGTGTGGCCACGCCCCTTGTCATGGTTTGGATCAGATAGTGTATGATTGAGGGAATAAGGGTGGCAATATCGGAAAATGACTGCGCAGTCGAATTTATGAAATGTATTTTGTGTACTTGGGTTATTTTCATTATACTCAAAACCCCAATGTTACACTGTTATGGCATGACAAACTATGTTTTTGGCGTGTGTCCACTGAGTGCAATAAGTACTCAGCCCTGCATGTTGTTTTCTTAATGTGCAGGTTGAGCGGCGATGGGGAGGACGGATGTTGAGCAGTTAAAGCCAAAGTGTGTATTTATCTTTTGGATGGTGTCGTGTCGTCATACCCGGCATCATCTGTCTTTTGGTCTTTTCCGCTGCTTGTAAACCGTCACGATGTTTTCATTTAAAACTCTGAATACTTTAACTCAAGAATGTCGTCACAGTACTTTGTTTTGAATTGAATTTCCTTTTATTAAATGTTTTCGGGTCAAATATTCTCGTTCCCCCTTTCTTCCCCGCTTCTTTACTCCTCCCCTAGTCGCGGTCCACCGTACTTCCTATCCTTAGGAAATGCGGGCGTGACAATATGTGAACTGCAATGCATACGAATAAGATGTACCATGTTATGATGTTTGACACACCTTTCTTGTTTCCCCTAAGGGTTTAATAAGCTTAGGGGCTAGGGTATAGTACGTAGACATTACTAACAAATTGTTGTTATTGGAATATACGTATGTGCATTATTTGGTTTAGGTAGTGCATTATGTAGCTGTTAATTGTCATTATCTCAGTATATTATGCATTATTAGAGGTATTGTGTATATGGGTTAATCGACGGATTGAAGATTACATACGTGCATTTAGTAATGTCTACGTACTATACCCTAGCCCCTAAGCTTATTAAACCCTTAGGGGAAACAAGAAACGTGTGTCAAACATCATAACATGGTACATCTTATTCGTATGCATTGCAGTTCACATATTGTGCATTATAGAGTTAATAACATCCATTACTCGTGACAATTTGGTGAATTATTCGTATCGTTTTATAATTTGTTATTAATGCGTACGTACTATACCCTAGCCCCTAAGCTTATTAAACCCTTAGGGGAAACAAGAAACGTGTGTCAAACATCATAACACAACACATCTTGTTCGTATGCATTGCAGTTCACAAATTGTGCATTATATAGTCAATTATATCCATTACTCGTTACCATGTGAAGATTACATACGTGTCTACGTATTATACCCTAGCCCCTAAGCTTATTAAACCCTTAGGGGAAACAAGAAACGTGTGTCAAACATCATAACACAGCACATCTTGTTCGTATGCATTGCAGTTCACATATTGTGCATTATATAGGCAATTATATGCATTACTCGTGACCATGTGGTGCATTATTCGTAGCGGTTTCCAGCCATTATTAGATTACTATTGTACCCTCATAATGCACAAAATATGACAAATAATGCAACACGGGATTAATTACCCAATGTTGATCTTGACCGTCCATTTCTCTAATCTAATGGCTGATATTAAGAAGGAAAAATGAGGAAATATGAGAAAAGGAAATGAATACATCATTATATATATATATATATATATATATATAATGATGTATTCATTTCCTTTTCTCATATTTCCTCCTTTTTCCTTCTTGATCTCAACCGTTTATTTTCTACATCCTAAGGCCGAAAATATTGAACTTAAATATTACATTTTAATCGTGGAAGGGCAGAATAGGGAAACAATATCTTGGTGGTTATGGAAATTTCCATGAAATCCTCCCTTGAAGATCTGCCGTTTTTTGCTTTTTTTTCAAGCTTTCCAGACGCAATTTTTTCAGTCTTTCATCTTTGCAATTCTTATTTTAGTATTTGGGTCGTTGTAATTTTCGTCTCTCGGCTGCTGGAGTTTCGGTTTTTCTATCTTGTCACGACGACGTTGTTGCAATCTTTTTTTTTGTCATTAATGGAAGAAGGCGTGTATTTGTTTATTGACTAATTCTTAGTCTTCAAGCGTTCCAGACGCACTCACGCCGGCGTTATGTGGGTCGTTGCAATCTATCTTGTCACGTAGGCGTGTATTTGTTTATGTATCGGAGGTATCAATACCAATTCAGATCGAATTTGTTATCCCGATACTTATTGAGCACGTATTTCGTGTGTTGTGATATATTGCAAAAATCATTTTGGCCAGGTTTCAATTATTGTCCGTTAGGGTTGTTGTTATGGCCTGTGGTTGTCCAATTGTGGGGGATTGTTGATTTAGTATAGGGTGAGAGACAAAACCATGTAATATATAACTATGAAGATGTAATGCACTATGTTTGAAGGGTAATGCGCACCGTATGTCATATAATGCATATTAAGCTTAACATGTATTGTTTTGTGATTAATAACAACGTTTAAACTGATATGAATAATGCACCGAATGTGAACGAATAATGGATATTATTGACTATATAATGCACCATATTTGAACGGCAATATATACGAATAAGATGTGCCATGTTTCGATGTTTGCCACACGTTTCTTGTTTCCCATAAGGGTTTAATAAGTCTAGGGGCTAGGGTATAGTACGCACTCATTAATAACAACGTTTAAATTGATACGAATAATGCACCGAATGGAAACGATTAATGGATATTATTGACAATATAATGCACTATATGTTAACTGCAATGTATACGAACAAGACGTGCCGTGTTTCGATGTTTGGCACACGTTTCTTGTTTCCCCTAAGGGTTTAATAAGTCTAGGGGCTAGGGTATAGTACGTACACATAAATAACAACGTTTAAACTGATACTAATAATGCACCGAATGGTTACGAATAATGGATATTATTGCCTATATAATGCACTATATATGAACTGCAATGTATACGATTAAGATGTGTCGTGTTTCGATGATTGACACACGTTTCTTGTTTCCCCTAAGAGTTTAATAAGCCTAGGGGCTAGGGTATAGTACGTACTCATTAATAACAATGTTTAAACAGAAACGAATAATGCACCGAATGGTAACGAATAATGGATATTGTGGACTATATAATGCACCATATGTGAACTGCAATGTATACGAATAAGATATGTCGTATTTCGATGATTGACACACGTTTCTTGTTTCCCCTAAGGGTTTAATAAGCCTAGGGGCTAGGGTATAGTACATACTCATTAATAACAATGTTTAAACAAAAACGAATAATGCACCGAATGGTAACGAATAATGGATATTGTGGACTATATAATGCACCATATGTGAACTGCAATGTATACGAATAAGATGTGTCATGTTTCGATGATTGACCCACGTTTCTTATTTCTCCTAAGGGTTTAATAAGCCTAGGGGCTAGGGTATAGTACGTACTCATTAATAACAACGTTTAAACCGATACGAATAATGCACCGAATGAAAACGAACTGATACGAATAATGCACCGAATGTTAACGAATAATGCATTTTATTGACTATATAATGCACCATATTTGAACTGCAATGTATACGAATAAGATGTGTCTTGTTTCGATATTTGCCACACATTTCTTGTTACCCCTAAGGGTTTAATAAGTCTAGGGGCTAGGGTATAGTACGTACTCATTAATAACAACGTTTAAACTGATACGAATAAAGCACCGAATTTTTTGTCCGTTATTGGATTCTATAACACTGAAATACTCTAATAACTGTGAGGTGAACTCATTGAAGTACTCATCAGCCCGTTTATAGTTCGTATTCCCTACATCAATCAAAATATTGACAATTTCTCGATAAATAATGTAACGTTTTAATCAAAAAATGCACATATCTGATGATCACAGTGGTAGTTAAATACTTTAATCGCCTAGTTACAAATGTACTTAAGAAACAATAACACGCATGCATGATAATTTATATCAAACCAATTCACTCATATACACCATAATTCTAAAAATGCATAGTATATTGCACATAATGACAATTTAATAACACATAATGCACAACTTACAAAAAGTAATGCACATTGTATATTTCTGAATAATGATAATTTCTCGATGAATAATGCAAAGGTTTAATTGAAATAATGCACATGTCCATATCCCTTAGCTTCATCCACTTTTGACAAACAATGTATCACAGAACATAAATATGCAAAGTGTTGGCTAATCTCATAATTACGAAATTAACAAAAAAAAATAAACAACAGATCCGTTATCCCTTTTCTATCGTGGATTCAACTGCTTCAAGCAGTTAAGTAAACAACAGATCCGTTATCCCTTGTTGGTGTTTCGGCTCCCCCTTATTTCCAGACTTACTAGGGCCTATCTTGGCCAACCTAGCGCTTAATTTGTTTGCCAGAGCAACGGGAATAACGTCTTCGAGGGCATCGTCTATGTCGACTCTAAGCTGCTTCTCAGATATGGACCAAACAACATAACACATCAGAAAATTATCACTAAATCAAAAGACAACACGATATGAGCTTCATAAGGATTAATGCAAATTTCAAAACAAATAATGCTTAAGTCATAACAAATAATGCACATAAACTTGACCCATAATGCGTAAGACAAAGCACATAATGCACCCAACATTTCGACGGGAGTAGAGTCAATCTTGTTTTCGCCCTGTAGGTGGTTTAGGCTCACCCTGACTACCAGAAGTACCAGGAGCTATCTCGGCTAATCTCTGCCTAAATTTCTTTGCAAGCGCCACGGGAATAATGTCATCGACAGCATCTTCTATGTCGACTCTAAGTTGCTTATCTGAAATGGCACAAACAACACATCATGAACAGAGTTTAAAGAATGATTAATGCATATATAACAACATATTATGCTTAGTCAAAACAAATAATGACTTAAGTATGTTTCTTAACCACCGCAGCTAATACCAATAGTAATGCTTAATATTCCGACTATAATGCATATATCGTGGTACATAATGCACAGTTTAAGTTCAATAATGCACATAAAAATTTGTCTTGAAACTAGTTTGTAAAACACACAATATACACTACATACACCTCTAAAATGCACCATATACTGCAACGTATGCTACTATTCTTTTACATAATGCACTGTATATCTAAAAAGACAACATCAAATGAGATAAATCGGGATAAATACGTACAGCAAGACAAGCATGATGCATTACGAACAATTAATGAATAAAACCCTACCCATAACAAACATGATGCATTAAGTCATAACAAATAATGACTTAAGTGTGTTTCTTAACCACCACAGCTAATACCAATAGTAATGCTTAATATTCCAACTGTAATGCATATATCTTCGTACATAATGCACAGGCTAATGCACATAACAATTTGTCTTAAAACTAATTTGTAAAACACACAATACACAACACACACCTCTTAAATGCACCATATACTGCAACGTATGCTATTATTCTTTTACATAATGCACTGCATATTTAAAAAGACAACATCAAAAGAAATAAATCGGGATAAATACGTACAGCAAGACAAACATGATGCATTACGAACAAATAATGAATAAAACCCTACCCATAATGCATAAGATAAAGCAAATAATAATCATTGTAAATGCACGCTTAATCATTTTATATCTAATCATCAAACAGATTACTCTGTAACAATCTGAGGCAACAAACTAATACAATCAATGCCCAATGTTAAAAGCAACATTATGCATACATCATGATACATAATGCACTGTCTGGCCTAAAAAATGCACATAGAATTCTTACATAGTGTATTCTGCAGCACACTCACTACTCTATATACTGCACAATTTAAAACACACAATGAATCTCCAAACATATACATAATGCACTAATAAGAACAAACAATATATGTATGTACTCTTGACTGCATAACCTAAGCACTACAAACAATACCCCTAAAATGCATTCTTTACTGCAAGTCATGAAAATAGACATCTAAATAATGCTCTGCATATTCATAAAAGTACAAACACAAACAGATTTGTAACGAAGCAACTGACCTCAACACAATTACATAACATGGTCCAGTTATCCCCTTTTTACAATGTATAATGAGCAACAAATAGACATGCAAGTAGCATTCCTCACAATCAACAAATACGATATTGAAAAGCACAAGCAACGACGAAAATATACCTGCATCCTGTGATGCTTGAGAGCGCGGACGACCTCTTTTTGGCATATTGGATCTGGCATAAACCAAAAAATATAAGAGACCTGAATCGAGTCGCGGTTAACCCAACACAATGTCTACCACTAATAATCAGAGACAACCCTAGACGAATAACTAGTTAATTCTGATTTGCAACAGCCTCGGCATATGCAAAGTTGCATGTTTTACTTTTACATTCCTGCGAGATTTGTTGAATATACCACAAAACGCGTCAACGCTTGTCGATTTGTGGTAGATGTCACCATCGGTGGAGTGTAATCGCCGAAATTTTGGGCGGCTGCTGTCAATTTCTCAGCTTTGGCAAACGGCTAGGGTTTTAGATAGTGGAGGGAGTGGGGAGAGTGGAATCGGCTGAGAGAGTAATGAAGGAGAACAGTTGAAGAGTCGGATGATTGCAAATCGCTTCAAATTCGCGATTGCCAAAAATATGGCGGTTCGATTTTCCCAAATTTACTATATTACCCCCATAATGCACAATGAAAGGTTCTATAATGCATCGCGGAAATAATAATTAAGCATTAATGTGGTCCGTTGATTGAAAGGATCTAACGGTTATTAGTAAGAAGAGAAAAGGATCTTAGAGTGGAAAAGGAGAATAGTGCTCCCATATATATATATATATATATATATATATATATATATATATGGTGCTGTTAGGTTGAGATTATTTAGCTAAATTGAGAAATGAGATGCAATCTCAGCCACTAATCCACAAGATTAATGAAATGTCAACTGCTATCACATTATGTCAACATGGGGGTATAAGTGTCATTTCATTAATAAGATGACAGAAAAAAATAAAATTGTATTTGAAATCATTTTCTAAAACCCTCCCTAAAATTCTCTCTGAAAAATCAGTTGATCTTCATACAATTCACACAATTGTGCAAAATCGAAGACCTTCAAAATCTATGAAGTATACAGAAGCTGAAGCTGAAGAATTTGAGCAATACCGTTTTTTCCCCCAAATTGAAGCTGAAGAATTTGAGCAATTGAAACATGAATATAGGAAGTAAACAGAAGAGGAGAAGACAATTGCGATGGCGAGAAGGTAGGGGATGAAGACGAGCGTGTTGGCGATTAGGTAGGAGGAGAGGCGGTAGACGTCACTGGAGGCTTCTCGGAGGAGGATTGGGCGCTCGTTGAGGAAGATCGGGAGGGTTTCGGTGGTGGGGAGAGAAGGAAGGTGAGTGTGAACGCGAAGAGACCTAATCGCTTCTCGATCCCCAATTTGTCTAATCCGATGTTGATGTAGATCGTGCCGAGCACGATTCCGACTCCTACGGCTTGCAATGTGTTGGTGACGAGCAATTGCTTCGTTCTGTAAATGATTTTCTAGAATCGGAAGGATAGGAGTGTGAATTCGTGGATTCTCGAGCTTCCAGATCTGATTTTGTGTTCAATTGGAGGAGGAGAGATGGATTCAATTGACATCTGATGTATACTGCCCAAAGAATAGTAGTTATTTTGATGTTGGTACATCTGCTGTTCAAATTTACCATGCTTTCTCTAGGTTAAGCTAGTTATTATCCATCCTTTTGTCTTACGAATATCGTTAGAGAAGTTTAAATGCAGTTTATACCATGCTTCCTTTGGTTTGCTTTCTTGAGTTTGGTCCTTGTTTTCATGTTCCCATGAAAGTGCAGTTTATTGAATCTAAATATTTCTATTTTCTTTAAAACTATGCTTCTTTTCTTAAAAATATTTGTATGGCAGAGCATGTTGATATATATTTGAGATAAAGGATACTAACATAATAAAGAAATCCTCATGTAAATTTTGGATGTCCAGTTTCTTGATCATAACTTTCCTTTTGTGATGTATCCCCTGCCACCCTCCACCATGTCATATCATTTTCCTGCTCCTGCTCCGGCTGTTCCGGTGGTTGGAGGTTGGTGAGGATTTCCATGGCGAATTTGAGGGGATCGAGCTGAGGGGGACGGTGAAGCCGTTGGAGAGAAGGAAGGCTTCGAGGGAGAAGATGTCGTCGTGGTGGATCTCGAAGCAGCAGCAGCCACCGCAGGGCGTGACGCCGGAGCTCTTCTCCGTGCTGCAGTAGGTGAAGAGAGCGTCGGTGTCGTTCCGGAGCCACCAGCAGCGCAAGGAGACGGCGGAGGTGGTGGAGCTCGATCGGATTCTCCAGGTGTTTGATGAATTGATTCAGAAGGTGTGTGTGTTTGTGCGTGTCAAAGTTTAGAGTGATTTGTCTGGCTAATCTAATTATTAAGATTTGATTTTTTTTTCCAGAAAAAAATGTTCTTTTTTCTTGTTTATAGTGATGGTTGAATGTGTTATGTTTTTCTAGCAAATGTTTCCTTTCTTTTAAATGAGGGATTTTTTTTGGTGGATTGTTTTTCTTATTCTTGAGCTGAAATTGTTCTTAATGGAGTTGTTGTCTTAGTTAATTCTGCTGATTTTTTTATTGGTCTTGATATTTTACCATAGGTAATCTCTCTCTTCCCGTTTGTCTCTTGAGTTAAGATTTCCATAGCTTCTTGGTTCTTGTAAGAAACATATTGATCTATTTGAGAGAAAGAGTGAGAGAGATAGTGAAAAATATCTTGATCTTATGTCAACTACGATGTCAACAGCAAACGTTATTTATGTCAACTACGATGTCAACATCAAACGTTATTTATGTCAACTACGATGTCAACATCAAACGTTATTTATGTCAACTATTATGTCAACAACAACATTTTACAAATAATTAATGTCAACAACAAATATTTCCATATCAACGACCTATATTATTTATGTCAACAACAACGTTTTACATATAATTCATGTCAACAACAATGTTTTACATATAATTTATGTCAACAACATTTTTCATAAAATTTATGTCAACGACCTATATAATTCATGTCAACAACAAACGTTATTATGTCAACGAGCTATATAATTCATGTCAAGAATAAATATTTTCATGTCAACGACCTATATAATTAATGTCGACAGCAATATTTTACATATAATTAATGTCAACAGCAACATTTTACGTATAAATTATGTCAAATAACAACATTTTACATATAATTGGCATTGTATATGTATAGTTGACATAGTTTTCGTACTCAACAATAAACATTTTCATGTCAACAACTTATATAATTTTACATATAATTAATGTCAACAACAATATTTTATGTATAAATTATGTCAAATAACAACATTTTACATATATATAGTTGACATTGTTTTCGTACTCAACAACAAACATTTTCATGTCAACAACTTATATAATTTATGTCAACAATAATATTTTAGGCAATATCACAACCACCTTATCTACACAACTCACAAATTCCAGCAACACAATCGAATTAAAAACTGCATCCATATATTTCACAAATTAATCGTGATGGTTGGACGTCAAATAAATCGCTTTCTCAAATTCATCTACATATTTCACAATTTATCTACAAGTTCAAAGCGGGACCCACAAACCAGAAGTGAATCCATCCCCCAATCACAATGAAGATGGAAGCGTAGGCGAATTTGTTGAGCCAAAACAGCAGCCCTTTCTTGCCGACATATAGCCCCACCGCCTTCTTACTCAAGCTCATCGATTCCCCATCATTCGGCGCTTGCTTTTTCGCTGCCGTTCTGCCTCCGCCGCCGTCGCCTTCCTCATCCACCTTTGAATCTGATTTATACGGTCTCCGCCTAGATCTAAGTAAATGCTTTCTTAGATTTAAGAAGATTTCAGCTTATTAGCTTCACACACAAAGAACTAGTCCACAGGAAACTGTCACTCTATTATTCTAAAGATGGCTGCATATCACAAAACAGGCTGCTTGAAGGACAAAGCTATAATTAAGTGATTAACTATCAAAATTCAAAGCTATGCAACAAGAAATTAACCATCCCTACAATATTACTCTCCTCCAATCTTTAAAATCCATTTCCAGCAATGAAAGCCTTCCAATTTACACAAACAATACACATTTCCGCCAATCGCCAAACCACTATTCAAATGCAAAGCCAAACAATAGAACAAAACTACTAACATCTGAGAAAGGTAAAGCGAAATTGCAATCAAATCAGCGAAATTGCTCCGAAACGCACCGGTGAGTAAACCTCGCAGAAGCCAGCGGCTTCACGAAATTCACTCCATCACTAATCTCAGCAGCACTCAACATCGATTTCGCCACTGCAACGCACTCGTTCTCCTTATTACACACGGAATCGTCGGTGCCGCTGACATTATCCAGCGCCGAATATTCACTCACGTCTCCGATTCCGCCTGAATCGAGCTTATCAGACTCTGATCCTCTCTCCATACCTTCAAATTTGTACTCCGCACCTAGACTCGTCAGAAATTTGGTTTCACTGATCTCGATAAGCAGCTGCTGCACATTCTACGGCGTTCAGATTCTACCTAGGGTTTCAATTTTCATCTTCTTCTCGATTTTCTGTATTTTCTGATCTCCAATTCTCACTTTGATGGAGGAATACAATCATGAGATGAGAGGGAGCTCGAATTGGAGGTGCAATTTTGTGTACGGAAGCGTATGGAAGGAACGCCTCAGAGATGGAGAGAGAGATCGAGAAGCATGTAGCAAGAGATGAAAGTTGCTGAATTTTAATTACCTTAAAATTACCATTATACCCTTTCATAATAAATTAATTTAAAAATATTTTTTGTGTGGCAAAATCTAGACCACTCATTTGATAAAAATGAGTGGCTGAGATTGCATCTCATTTCTCAATTAGCTTAAAAAATCTCAATTGATCATGGACCTATATATATATATGTGATGTTTACGTGCCTTTGAGATTGGAACATTCGTTCCTGATTCTACCAAAAATTGTTTTATTTTCTCGATCAGTATTCAATTAATCTATATAAAACAATCGATACAAATATTTAATAAAACAATCGGTATATAGATTTAATGTCTTTTATGTCCCAAAATAATAAAATTTGACTTTTATTGAAGGATAGATGGAGAGTCAAATATTTTGATTGACTAATATATCCTCATTTTGTCCTTTACTAAGTGAATTATATTCCATTTTGAGATGTTTCAAGATAAATAAGTCATATCTTTTTTTGGAATTCTCTCACATACTTTTTCCTATTTACTTTATTCTCTTTTACATTGTTCTCCTCTAGTTAACTAACAAAACTCTATTTTCTTAAATCCCGTAATGAAAAAAAATGTCTCACTTAGTGGGCCGGATGGAGTACTCCATTTCGTCCTAAAAAATAGACTAGTTTTACCATTTTAGGCCTGTTAGGGTTTGTATACTAGAAATCACCTTTTGAGTGATTGAATACTGCAAAACTCTAATTATTATTTTACAATAAATGCAACAGATTATTTTTGTCGTAATGTTGTTATATTTTACATTTGATGGATGTATATTGCATATTTAAATGTATAAGTGAACATAACAAAGTCTAAGTCTTTGTTTTAGTAGACCGGTTGTCGGTTGCGCTTAATTTAAGGTACGCGGTCAGTCCTAAACAAAGAAAAATAAGAATTTCACAACCTAGATAGGCCTAGACTACCTTTCGTCAAAGGTAGCAATGTCAGTCCGATTATTTCTAAGCCTTATTGAAATATGATGACGTTGGTGTGGTATAGCACTGAATGGATCTAACAGCAAGACAAGTCTTTATGCTATCTACTAAAAAACGAGGTCTTGATAATTAATTTGTTAATCAATGTACGTTAGCATTGAGCATACGATATTGAGTATCTACTACTTTGACTTACCAAATGTGCGGGTTTTTCGTCTCCCAACGATCCAGGTATATTGGGTAGTGGTGATCATTATCTGGCGGTGCTAGGATTGCTATTATATTGAATCGTACGCGAGGAGAGTCTCGTTTGATAACGTCCACAAGAGGAGCTCAAAACAAGGTTTTATTATTCGGAACCTAGCTACTTGGAGTTTGATTACTCTATGAATAATAAATAAGAGTTTCTTGCTAAGTCCACTCTTGGAAATTAAAATATGTTAAATAATTAAGTCCATAGCATACATTGATTAATTAATGGATGTTTCTATCTTAAGCGCGGGAAATGAATTGAACAAATAAAAGGAAACTCGGAATACTTGTAATTTCGGATTTGGAAAGGCAGTGCAATATTACTTCTGCAATGGCTGCTTGTAATATTCCAATATAAGCTTGTATTAAATTGTGGGTTCAATTTAATTAGTATAAAGCTAATTGGGTGAGGCCATGTCCAAATTCTTCCTTAGATCCCTGACTGGGCCCAATATGTGACTTAATATAAATAGGAGAATAAAGGAGATAGAAAATACACTTTTCAATAGCATAATTTTCGTCCACCTCATTATTGAGAGAGGATCGAAATTCTCTCATTCCCTAAGTAGGTTTCTGTCTTCGTTATTTAAGTCCTAGTACTCTGGTGAGATTTGCCCACACAAATATCAGTCTACAGTCCGGGACACCAGTCAGAAGATCCGAGGTCGAGTTCTGAAGATTTTCACGTGGAGAAGACGCAAGCCATCTTCGATTCTTTAGTGAATCAACGAGGTAAATTGGCTAACTCCGTGGTATGCATGTTTTAGGGATTGTTTGTTCAAAAGAATGATTACGATTCAAGTTGTGAGCATGATACGTGTGATAATTACCCGAATAGAATTTATCTAAATAATTTGCTAAATAGATCAAATTCATGTGATCGATTCTTGTGCACGCTTCCGCTGCCAACCCCTTCAATTGGTATCAGAGCCAGTCTTTGGCTCTGATTATTTGGATTTAAATTTCACGAAATTCATGTATGCATGTGTTATTTGATTACGAAGCATGTTCTTGTTAGTTTTTGGTTATTATTATGCATGTTGAATTCATGTGATCGATTCTTGTACCACGCGCGATCGAGGTAGGGTGGTTGAATCAGTGGGAGCCGAGGGATCGAGGGTCACGGGGCGACGAGCAGACGAGAGTGGGCTCGTGCGCGCCGCCGACCGAGACCTAACCTTAGGCGGCTCACACACCAAGATCGACTCATGGAGGATGGCGCGTTGTGGTGGTTCGACCGAGAAGTACCAGGACACCGAGACGCTGAACCCCAACCCTAGGCGGAAGGATCCGATCATCAGCTCCGGACAAGGCCGAGAGGGACGCACCCCGGGCGCGACGCTAGCTGAGTCAGAGGGAGCGGAGGATCGAGCCTGGTCGAGACGAGTCTTCGCGCCTAGCTGAGAGCAGCGCCACCGTCGTGCATGCTGCTGGCTGAGAGACGCTGCACCCGATGAGCCAGGACACCGAGAATGATTCAGCGGCTGGCCGAGAGCTGAGGCGCCTATGCGCGTCTCGCTGGCCGAGAGCTGCCGAGACACCGATGAGGCGGTGGTCAAGCCAGGAGGCCGAGAGTATGCGCGCACTTGTGCGCTGCTGGCCGAGACGTTGTATGCGTCGTGATCCGACGACGAACTCATCGGATTTTCGTCGTTCATCGTTCGTGCGAACCTTGTGCTATGAGATAACGATGAAAGATTATTTTAATGATTATTTAATTTTTTAATTAAGAGATATCATTGAAATATTATTATTTAATGGAAATAATTTTTTTTTGGAAGATTTACCTAGATTTTCGGAGTATTTTTATTATTATCTATATCTTTGGAAATAAATAATATTATTCCTAGATGATATAGATTAGAATAATTTAATAGTTTCCTAATATTTATATATCTAGAATCCTAATTAGGATAGACATGTAAGAATACATTAAATAATAAATCTAATCTTCCTAATCTTGAACATGGAAATAATTTGAATTTAATTTTTCATGTCTTATTAAGAATTAAATAACTTAATTATTTTAGATATATCTTATAGTAGACATGAATAAGAATTAAATACTAGAACATTATTTTCCTAAAGGAAGATCCCAATTATGAACAAAAGATTTAATTATCCAGCATATTAAATACTAACAGAATTTAATCAAGCCTTAATCTGCCTCAAGGCTAAGGATAATTAAATAAAAACCATAACACAAAATATCTAAGCTGTAATTACGAACTCAACGTTTGTATATGGTCTCCATCGATTGGTCTGCAATTTATGAAGCTTTTTTCTAATATTATCGCCACCTGCTCTGTAGGGACAATAATCCTAAGAAATAGCGAGTTCGTAAGGGCGGACTTCTCAAATATAAATTGTATTAACTAGAATGTGGTTTCCAATATTATCGTCACCTGCTCTGTGGGGACAATAATCCTAAGAAACTACGAGATTCAGAAGTTCACACAGGATTTATGAGATAGCTTGATCTTGTTAGCGGCACATGAGTATTGTTATGGGAGTGTGTTGTAGGAATGAGACTTTGTAATGCTAAATTCGGTGGTCTTGCTTAGGCAACATTAGGCGGCCATGCCACTCTGTGGTCTCTGGACTATTCGTCGATGATTGTGACCAGTAAAATTGTAAGATTTTAATGCGTATTGACCTCCTCTGGAGGATACAAATTTGTATTTTACAGTTGTAAGATTTTGAAAAGTTTTATGGTTAATCTAATCAAACTTCTTACATAAGTTTATGACAAATGGTAAATACTCAGTTTTTCAGTGCAAATCAAATCGTCAATATGTTGTTCAATCCTCTTTCAGCAATTCTTAAAGAAAACAAACTCGAGGGCCAAAATTACATAGAATGGAAGCAAAACTTGGACATCGTTCTTACAGCAGAAGAGTACAACTTCGTACTCACAACCCCACGACCTCCAATGTCGCCGGCCAACGCAGCGGCAGGAGTCAGAGATGCACACAGACGGTGGCATAAGGCGAATGAGATGGCTAAGTGCTATATGTTGGCATCCATGTCATCAGTGCTCAAGCATCAGCATTCTGCCATGGAAACTGCCGCCGACATCATGCAAAATCTCAAGAATCTTTTTGGTACTCAGAATCGAATGACTAAGTCTCAAGCCTTTCGGAGTATCATGTCAAAGACTATGAAGGAAGGCTCATCTGTGAGGGACCATGTCCTCGAGATGATGGGCCACCTCAACCAGATTGAGGTCTTGGGAGGGACGATCGATCCCGAGTCCCAGGTGACAATCATCCTTCAGAGTCTTCCCCCTAGCTTCCAACAGTTCAAGCTCAACTTCGAGATGAACAAAAGGAACTACACCTTGGCAGAGCTGTTGACTGAACTTCAGTCGGCAGAGGACCTTATGGTCCAGGCTAAGGCGGCCATAATGACTTCGGCGCCTCGTTCCTCTGGCTTCAAGCCTAGCAAGGGAAAAAGGCAGGCACCGAACTCAGAATCGGGCAAAGTGGCTAAGGGAAAGAAGAAGAAGAGGGCAAACAAGAAGCCCACGGGGAAGTGTTTCAAGTGTGGTGAAAAGGGGTATTGGAAGCTAGACTGCCCTAAAAAGGGCAAGGCTACAGGTATGCACCAAGCTTTAGTAGTCGAGTCATGTTTGGCTTCGAAGTCTACTTGCACTTGGGTTATTGACACAGGAGCTACTGATCATATTTATTTTGATCCTGACTTAATGCAGGTGACAAGACGGCTGCGTGATCATGAGATCGAAGTCCAGCTGGGCGACGCTACAAAAGTGGCGGCCGTTGCAGTGGGAGACGTTTATTTGCGTTTTAGTAGTGATAGATTTTTTATTTTGAAGAATGTTTTGTTGATACCTTCTTTTAGAAGAAATTTAATTTCAATTTCTAAATTAGTTTTTTATGGATATTCGATTTCTTTTAATGACAACTGCGTTATTAAGAAAGATAGCTCTTATATCTGTCGTGGTATCATGGAAAACGATCTGTACACAATCACATCTACACAATTTAATAATCGCAAATCAGAACTCAATACAACATCGAAAATTTCAAAGAAACGAAAAGAACCTTCAAGTTCAATGAATGAAACGTACTTATGGCACCTTAGACTTGGTCATGCCAATGAAAGGAGGATCCATTCTCTTGTTCAACAAGATCTTGTTAAAGGTCTAGAGGAGGAACCTTTTCATAAGTGTGAGTCATGCTTAGAAGGCAAGATGACCAAGAGGCCTTTTCAGGCTAAGGGCAATAGGGCAAAGGAAGTACTTGAGCTCGTTCATTCCGATGTATGTGGACCAATGTCTACTGTAGCAAGAGGTGGTTTTCGATACTTCATCACTTTCATTGATGACTTCTCGAAAATTGGATACTTCTATTTGATGACCCACAAGTCAGAGTCTTTTAACAAGTTCAAAGACTTTAAGGCTCAAGTGGAGAAGTATCATGGTAAGAGTATCAAATGCATGCGATCTGATCGTGGAAGCGAATACCTCAGTGCTGAGTTTTTGGACTACTTATCGGAGTCGGGAATTCAATCCCAACTGACTGCGCCGGGCATGCCCCAACAGAACGGCGTGGCTGAAAGAAGGAACAGGACCTTATTAAACATGGTCCGATCGATGATGAGTTATGCACGGCTACCTACTTCGTTTTGGGGATATGCCTTGCTATCGGCAAGCCATATATTAGACAATTTACCGTCAAAATCCGTACCTACTACTCCTTATGAGTTGTGGACGGGGCGCAAGCCCAATCTAGCACATCTCAAGATTTGGGGTTGCCCGGCTCATGTATTGGAAAAGGATCCAACTAAGCTAGGATCTAGGACGGAGGTATGTATGTTTATAGGGTACCCCAAAGGGACGAAAGGTTATGAATTCTTTAGTCTCCGAGATAAGAAAGTTATTGTGAGCACTCACGCCACATTCTTAGAGGAAGACTATGCAATGAATCATAAACCCAGCAGTGAAGTGGCTCTTATAGAGCTAACTTCTGTCACAAGTTCTATTAACCAAGAACAAGTACCAAGTGTACAAGCAATTCCCGAAACTTCAACTTCTACACCAAGCATTGTAGAGCCGCGCATCAGTGGGAGGGTCTCGCATGGGCCAGACCGATACATTGGTTTGGTGGAATCCATGGATCACTCCTCGGACAGCAATGTGTTAGATCCCTGGAACTTTGCGGAGGCGCTGGCAGATGTCGATCATTGCGAATGGGTGAAAGCAATGGATTCGGAACTACAATCTATGTAGAAAAAGACGTCTACGATTTGTCCGTCCTATCCGAAGGCTGTACTGCCATTGGGAGCAAGTGGATATATAAATGTAAACGTGGACCCGATGGACGAGTTAAAGTCTTCAAGGCAAGACTAGTGGCTAAGGGGTATACCCAAAAGGAAGGTGTCGATTACGACGAGACTTTCTCCCCAGTGGCCATGCTCAAATCGATCTGGATATTGTTGTCTATAGTAGCTTATATGGATTGGGATGTATGGCAGATGGACGTTAAGACTGCGTTTCTAAACGGCGGTCTTGAGGTGACCATCTACATGGAACAACCCAAAGGATATGCCATAAAGGGCAAAGAACACATGGTTTGGAAGCATAAGAAGACCATTTATGGCCTTAAGCAAACATCTAGATCGTGGAACCAGTGTTTCGATCAAACTGTTCATAAGTTTGGATTCCAAAAGTGCCCAAATGAAAGCTGTGTATATAAGAAAGTTGAGAAGGGGAATGTAGTGTTCTTAGTTTTGTATGTAGATGACATTCTGCTAATTGGAAACAATAAAAAGATATTGTCATCAGTGAGAACTTGGTTGTCAAACCAGTTCGAGATGAAGGATATGGGAGACGCCGGGATCAAGGTTCTTCGGAATCGAGAAAAGAAGATGTTGTGCTTATCTCAAGAACCTTACATCAACACAGTACTTAGTCGTTTTAGCATGCAGGACGCCAAGAAAGGTTTCTTACCTTTTAGACATGACATCCATCTATCTCAAGAGATGTGCCCGAAAACGCTGTCTGAGATACAAGCAATGAGAAGGATTCCATATGCTTCGGCAGTTGGAAGCCTTATGTATGCTATGCTTTGTACGAGGCCTGATATTTGCTTTGTTGTTGGCATGGTGGCAAGATATCAGTTGAATCCGGGCCAAGGACATTGGACTACCGTAAAGAACATACTCAAGTACCTTAAACGGACTAAGGACTATGCTCTAGTTTACAATGCAGTCGAGCTCTGTCCTTTGGGATATACTGACTCAGACTTTCAAGCTGATCAGGACTCGAGAAAATCTACTTCGGGATATGTGTTCACCTTAGAAGGTGGAGCCGTAATTTGGAAGAGTGTGAAGCAGAAATGCATCGCGGACTCGACCAGGGAAGCCGAGTATGTAGCCGCTTCGGAGGCTGCAAAAGAGGCAGTATGGTTCAAGAACTTCCTTATGGATTTAGGTGTGGTTACGAATCTGCCCAAGAGCATCACTGTTTATTGTGACAATTCTGGTGCTGTGGCAAATTCGAAGGAACCAAGAGCTCACAAAGCGAGCAAACACATAGAGCGGAAGTATCATATCATCAGGGATATAGTGCAGAGAGGAGACATACAAGTGGTCAAGATTGCGTCAGAGACCAACCTGGCAGATCCTTTTACAAAGGCATTGGCGGTGAAACCGTTCGAGAGCTACGTTGAAGGGATGGGAGTTCAACTCATTCAAGACCTCAACTCGTTTTCAGTATCAGTGGGAGAAATTTAAACGTGTGCGCTACCGTTTTGTATACTCGAAAGCTGTTTTGAGTATAAGTGGGAGATTATAAGGGTTTGTATACTAGAAATCACCTTTCGAGTGATTGAATACTGTAAAACTCTAATTATTATTTTCCAATAAATGCAACAGATTATTTTTATCGTAATGTTGTTATGTTTTATATTTAATGGATGTTTATTGCATATTTAAATGTATAAGTGAACATAACAAAGTCTAAGTCTTTGTTTTAGTAGACCGGTTGTGGGCTGCGCTCAATTTAAGGTACGCGGTCAGTCCTGAACAAAGAAAAATAAGAATTTCACAACCTAGATAGGCCTAGACTGCCTATCGTGAAAGGTTGCAATGTCAGTCCGATTATTTCTAAGCCTTATTGAAATATGATGACGTTGGTGTGGTATAGCACTGAATGGATCTAACAGCAAGACAAGTCTTTACGCTATCTACTGAAAAACGAAGTCTTGATAATTAATTTGTTAATCAATGTACGTTAGTATTGAGCATACGATATTGAGTATCTACTACTTTGACTTACCAAAGGTGCGGGTTTTTCGTCACCCAACGATCCAGGTATATTGGGTAGTGGTGATCATTATCTGGCGGTGCTAGGATTTCTATTATATTGAATCGTGCGCGAGGAGAGTCTCGTTTGATAACGTCCACAAGAAGAGCTCGAAACAAGGTTTTATTATTCGGAACCTAGCTAGTTGGAGTTTGATTACTCTATGAATAATAAATAAGAGTTTCTTGCTAAGTCCTCTCTTGGAAATTAAAATATGTTAATTAATTAAGTCCATAGCAGATATTGATTAATTAATGGATGTTTCTATCTTAAGCGCGGGAAATGAATTAAATAAATAAAAGGAAACCCGGAATACTTGTAATTTCGGATTTGGAAAGGCAGTACAATATTACTTCTGTAGTGGCCGCTTGTAATATTCCAATATAAGCTTGTATTAAATTGTGGGTTCAATTTAATTAGTATAAATCTAATTGGGTGAGGCCATGTTCAAATTCTTCCTTAGATCCCTGACTGGGCCCAATATGTGACTTAATATAAATAAGAGAATAAAGGAGACAGAAAATACACTTTTCATAGCATAATTTTCGTCCACCTCATTATTGAGAGAGGATCGAAATTCTCTTCGTCTGTGATTAGGTTTCTGTGTGCGTTATTTAAGTCCTAGTACTCTGGTGAGATTTTCCCACGCAAATATCAGTCTACAGTCCGGGACACCAGTAAGAAGATCCTTGGTCGAGTTCTGAAGATCTTCACGTGGAGAAGACGCAAGCAATCTTCGATTCTTTAGTGAATCAATGAGGTAAATTGGCTAACTCCGTGGTATGCATGTTTTAGGGATTGTTTGTTCTAAAGCATGATTATGATTCAAGTTGTGAGCATGATACGTGTGATAATTACGCGAATAGAATTTATCTAAATAATCTGCTAAATAGATCAAATTCATGTGATCGATTCTTATGCACGCTTCCGCTGCCAACCCCTTCAAGGCCGTCCTCCAAAATTAGACTATTCTAAATATAAAAAGTTTTTAACCAATTACACACCACTAATAATGTGATCCTATAATTCGCAAACACAACTTTCACTATTTTTCCACCTTTCTCATACTTTCTCACATCTCATATTTATTTTTACCAATTGCACATTTAAACACATACTATCTACAACTTTGTCTATTTTTTTAAGACGTGGGGAGTATTGTTATATGAGTATTACATAGTATTTAGATTGGGTAGTTTATACTTTTCAAACAAATTCACACAATTCAATTCCCGTACACTAAAGATGTCCAAGGTTTACGGTTCCAGCGGTAAAGTTCCGAATTGAAACCGTGAGCTTTGGAACCGTGGTTCGTTCAGGTTTGAAAATTCTTGAAAACCATGACTGAACTGCTCATTAACAGGCGGTTTCACGATTCCAGTGTTGGGATCGAGGCATCACATTTTCACTTGAGGAAATCAGCTTTTCGCAGACGGTTTGTGACTAGAACCAACGATTAACCGCCCAAACCGGAGTTAAACGATGGTTGTCACAATTTGCCACAAAATGTGCACTACATGATTTGATGGTTAGTGCAGGCGATTTTGTTGACCAAACCGGTGGTTTTGGAGCTAAACCTGTTGTTTAAACTGTCGGTTTTGGCCTTTTTTATTTTTTCTTTTAATAAATTCTGAATTCAAATTTGAAATTTTTTCTTCGTATTTTTATCTATAAATACCCCCCCTTTATCCTCACTTACACTCACCTCATTCTTGTGTTTACAAAACATTCTCTCTATTTGTATCATATTTTTCATTTGTGCAATTGTGCTTACATTTCAAGAATTCTACTATTCTAGTGCTACTCTTATCTTATGCATTGTTATACTTCTATATGTTGTCTTTCTCAATTGCTAAAAAAATCATTAACTCTACATTACTATATAATTTATTACTATCAAGATGTCTTCCTCTCGTGAAGGCTATGTTGATAAGGGGAAAGGAAAGTCCAAGAGGCCAAGTCGGAATTATTGTCAATTATGAAATATATTACATCATTGTTCAATATTTTATTTGATATTTATACTACAAATATTGTTTTGTAGAACCGAGAAGAGCAAGATATGGCCAATTCTATAGCTCTCTCCCGGTCAAGGCCCCCATTTTCAACGACCAATCCAAACTTAAGTGAATCTTCTTGATGATGATGATGATGATGAGGAGGAGGAGGAGGAGGAGGAAGAGCAAGAAGAAATTCCACCACCAAGGGCTTGTCGTGTCGTGGTCGTGGTCGTGGACAACCTCCTTAATCAAGTGAAAGGGCTTTAACCCCAGACATCATGGTCAATCATTTCAAGAAGTTAAGAGATACTACCGAACTGAGTAATTTTAATGTGTATTGCAACTGTTGCAAAAATGTTACTATCGGTGTTGTTTCGCTTCCACTAATTTGAACCGTATAATAGAAAAAGTTAAAGTAGTTAAAGTAGTGTTAGTGGATAGTGGAACCCACAATACAATTGGTGTTTTAATGGTGGCATGTCACGACCGCATTTTGCTAAGGATAGCGAAAGTGGGTAATCCGCGACTAATAAGAGGGATTAAAGAAACGGAGAAAGAAAAGGGGGTAGAACTAGAGGAACTTTCCAAAAAGGCCAAATCGATTGATACCATAAAATAGAAGCCAAGTATTCAGTTACATGGTCTCAGAAATAGAATAATCATCTCATCATCTAAATCAGAGTTCGATGGTGAGACTTTGAAATTCTCACATAACCAAAGTACAGCGGAATAAGTCCTTACTAAACGACTTTGTGTATGAAGACACAAATCGTCGAAAGATCCACTTGATTAATTAATAACCTCGACTCCGATCAATACTTCTTACTCTTGACATTCAACCTGCACATTTAGAAATACATGCTGAGTACAGGAGTACTCTTGTGGTCCGTGAAAATTTCACACCTAACTCCATATAGGTGGTGTCTCCAAATTTTCAACACGTGGACCACTGCCGCTAGTTCTAGATCGCGTGTTGGATAGTTGAGCTCGTGTGGTCTGAGTTGACATGACGCATAAGCGATCACATTCCCATTCTGCATCATCACACATCCAAGCCCGCTCTTGGAGGCATCCGTATAGACAACATAGTCCGTCCCCGGCTCTGGGACTGCTAGTACGGGTGCGCTGGTCAATTGCTCTTTTAACAACTGAAAACTTGCTTCGCACTCGGGAGACCATGAGACATTGGTTCCTTCTTGAGTTGCTGAGTCATTGGCCTTGCAATCTTCGAAAATCCTTCAATGAATCTCCTATAGTAGCCAGCTAGTTCTAGGAAACTTTGAATTTCGTTGGGCGTAGTTGGCACTTTCCAATTTCGTACTACCTCTACTTTTGCAGGATCCACTCAGATTCCTTCTGCTGTCACAATATGTCCAAGAAAATTCACCTCCTTGAGCCAAAATTTGCACTTGCTGAATTTGGCATACAGCTTCTCTGCCCGTAGCGTCTCTAGGGAAATCCTCAAATGCTCCTCGTGTTCCTTTCTATTCTTGGAGTATATCAGCACATCGTCGATAAAGACTAGGACTAACTTGTCGAGGTAGGGATGAAAAACGCGGTTCATCAGGTCCATGAACACAGTTGGTGCATTCGTTAGTCCAAACGGCACCACTGTAAACTCATAGTGACCATATCTGGTTCGGAAGGCCGTCTTTGGCACATCCTCTGGTTTAATTTTCAATTGGTGATATCCTGATTTCATCAGGTCCACCTTGGAAAATACACTGGCTCCTTTGAGCTGGTCAAACAGATCGTCGATTCTGGGCAACGGATATTTGTTCTTGCGAGTTAGCTTGTTAAGCTCTCGGTAATCCACACACATTCTCATGGTCCCGTCTTTCTTCTTGACGAACAGTACATGTGCTCCCTACGGTGAGACACTGGGTCTGATTAATCCTAGGTCCAAGAGTTCTTGCAGCTGTACCTTCAGTTCGTCTAGTTCCTTTGGGGCCATTCGATATGGTGCCTTTGATACCGGGGCAGATCCTGGTTCTAGGTCTATGGTGAACTCCACTTGCCTGTCTGGCGGGAGACTAGGTAGTGTGTCGGGAAACACATCTGGAAATTCACGACCGATGGCGACCTCTTCCAATTTTCCTTCTTCTTTCTCTTCTTTGTTCAGATAGACAAGATATGTCGGGCATCCTTTCTTCATCAGCTTACTGGCTTGCAGCATCGAGATTACAGATTTTCGCATTCCCATGGAAATTCCGTGAAAGCGGGTAGCTTCACCTTTGGGGATTCTAAAAGAAATTTGCCTTTCCTTGCACAAGATCATGGCATGGTTTTTAGCCGCTAGTCCATTCCTAATATTATGTCCACATCCCATATGATCATAACACTCAAGTTGTTCGCTACAATCTTAAGTTCGCCCAGAGTGATTTCTAAGTTTGGGCAAGTACGAGATATCTCTATATGTCCTCCTACCGGGGAAGATACTTTCATCCTATGTTCTGCTTCTTTCGTAGCGAGTTTTAAAGTAGTCACGCAATGAGCAGAAATAAAGGAATGCGAAGCACCAGTCTCAAACAGAAGCATAACGGGTGTGTTGAAGAGCTTACCCATGCCTGCCAAATTTCCCTGGTTCACCTCTGGCTGCTTCTACCTCATTACATAAGCCAGAGCCTGTGTTGGGAGTTTTGGCCTCCGCTGCTGATCTCTCGGTGGCTGCCGTGGATTTGCTCCAGGTAGGACATCCATTGCGCGCAGTTGTGGGCGCTGAGCTGACGGGTGAGGTTTTGCTCCCGTCCCTGGAGTCTTGTTCGGGCAATGTTTAGCTAAAGCCCAGTCCTCCTGCAGTTGAAGCAGGCATCAGTCCTTGACTTGCAGATGCCGCTATGCAGTCTGTTGCATTTAGGCCTCGGAGTGTGCCTTCTAAACGACCCAGGGGTAGCTTGGTGTCCTCCCCCCTGTGGCTTGCTTGGTCCTGACCATCCCCGTTTAGGCTCCGGGCTGGGTTCGTGGTCCTTCCCATTTTCTCTTGTCCCTAGGTGCTTGGGACTGAGCTGGGGGTTTTCTCTCCCAGCATAGCTGCCTCGATGTCTAGTGCTCGTCCCAGAGCTTCACTGTAAGACAGCCCTCCGTGGCTAGCCAGAGTCATACGTATCTCGTACCTAAGACCGGTACAGAACTTCTCAGACATCTTTTCGTCGGTGTCCACTTGGTCTGGGGCGTACCGAGCCATCTCACAGAACATTCGATCATAGTCCGTTACTGATATCCGTCCTTATTCCAAGTGGTAAAATTCTACCTCCTTTTTCTTCCGGTAGCTCTTGGGGATGTACTTCTCATGGATCTCAGCTTTAAATTCTTCCCAAGTCATTTCCCTGAGCTACGCCGGGGTCATGGTCTTCTTCCTTGCTTTCCACCAGAAATCTGCGGGTCCAGTCAGTTGGAACGTCACACAGGAAAAACGCTCTCGATCCGTGCAGTGTAAGAAGTCAAATATGCGCTCCAGTGCGCGAATCTATGTCTCAGCCACAGTTGGGTCTCCTAACCCGTTATAAATTGGTGGGTTTTGTCTCAGAAACATCTCTTCGACCCGACGGTCCTGCGGTTGGGGTGGTGAAGGTGGTGGAACTGGTGATGGGGGTGGTGTTACTTCATTCAAATCTTCTTGCACCTCCCCCTCATAGATTGGGAGCTTATCTCGGGCTTGTACTCGGCCACTCCCACATCCTCGGCCTCGCGGCCTGCCAGCTCTTCGTGGTGGCATCCTGATAGTTTATGCATTTTCTCATTAAGCACTTAGCATACCCAATAGCTAAAGAGACAATTGGATCATAAGATAGAAACGAACACAACTTTTCAAAGGTAAGGAGGTTTCATAGATATCGCAATTCATGTACATCATCATAGGAATAAGAGTCTGCCTCGAAAGGTCTTTTTACAAAAGATGAATCCTAAAACATACATCCAAGTACGTATCACGAAGTCCTGATACTGCGGAACATCACCAAAGTACTTAGCCACTGCCCTTCTAACAGCTCGGGTCTTATGTGCTAATCAAAAAGTGGTCTACTGGAAATCCTAGAAAGAAAAAATAACTACATCAGAACGCCATCATACTAGGATGTTATTGATGGTACAACATCCCTATTGCTCCTCGTCCAATCCTAGTGAACTCACTCCAGAGCTCCCCTCAAAGTCATCATCACTGTCTACCACCAGGATATTGTCCTCTGCTGCTGCCCCTGGCATATCCTCGTGCACTGGGAAACAAAGCCTCCTCGAGCTCCATCTCGGCTCGGATGGCATGTAGCCAAGCCACCCTCTCCTCCGACTACCGGCGTAATCTAGCATGAAAGTCCTCTACCCAGAGGTGAGCCTGCGATGGCTTGGGTACCTCTAGCATCTGCCTCTCCCTCTCAGGGGCTCTCTCCCATGCTACCACTGTGTGTTCCGTCTGGGGCTCCCCTAGGCCCTTCTACCCGTCTGCAACAACCATCGGGGCCTTGCCTCGCCCCTCGGGGTCACGCCTCGCGCCCTCTGGCCTATGCATCCATGGCTGTCGGGATGACCCAGCCTCGTGGTAATATCGTCCTCGTGTGCCGCCCTCGGGAGAGATCGACACGCTCCATTGAAAGGGGGGTGGCGGCAAGTCACCTTCCGCAATAGGCGGAGCATCCTGAAAATGTACGTACTGTAGGAAGATGAAGGATAAGAAGCCACAGAAATCCCCCACCATCTCCTGGGTGTCGATCCTCCTATATACGTAGCTATCCGACATCCAAGCGGCCCATGCCCCCCACTTCTCGAGGAGTACGAAGATCATCTGGTGGATGCCATCGAGCTCAGAAGTACCGTACTGATGAGTCCTCTCCCACAGGTCGTAGAATCTGTATAAAATCGGTAGTATGCCCTCTCTCTCGTATGGTCGATAGGATCGGTACACGCTGAACAAATACTCTGCTAAGCTCTCGTACGAACTCAGTGGGGATCTGGCGGGGTCTTGTCCGTCCATCTACACAAGGGCAGGTCCCGAGTCAAAGAAGGCACTCATAAGAAAACGTAACGTGAAGGTAAAACGTAAAGGCGATGCATGAGAGTCTAAGGAATCATCAACTAGAGCCACTACACTATGTGATCTAATGTCATCATACTAAGTTCACATCTCAAATCTAGCATTTCTATAAGCCGAACGTGATTGGATCAACAATCTCTTTCGGATCTATTCGAGTGGCTTGGCCACAGTGAGGATCTATCTTGTGCTATTCCCTTATAGCATTGTTCCTCGTCTTTCTTTTCCTCAACACTTGCCCCTTTTGTGCTCTTTTGCACTGGGTGTCGGCTCTTCTTGTGCAAAAGTCGCGTCACTACGGATCACACTTTGTCTAGCATCATCTCAAAAATAGTTGCTAAGGAAAGCAATCATAGGATTTATGGTTCATCCTTTGTAGTCCCACCTTGAACTACATTCTTTAGGAAAAATACTTATTCCTTCTCTGTTCTTTCTATTTTCTTGACTAGGTAAAATATTCTAGTCACACTTTGTTTCAGCTATCTCAAAATTCCACTTCTTTACTTTCCTCTTGGTTGGTTGAACGTCTCTTATTGGAGCATTGATCGAGTCGATTACTTGGAATGATCTAGTGAACAAATCTAGATCTTAACTAAAGAAATGTGTGGATCTCAGAGCAGGAAGGAAACTGAGGCTCTGATACCACTCTGTCACAACCACATTTTGCTAAGAGCATGCGCAGCGGTGGACGGTCGGCGCCCGTCCGTCCGTGCCGCTGGCACGGACAAGCTCCACCGCTGGCACGGCGCTGCTCGCTGCGAAGAGAACGTCCGTGCCAGCGAGCAGGCGACGTGGCAGCACGCGATTGGGCAACGGCATAGCCGTTGCCTTTGAAATTTTTTTTTATTAAAAATTCGGTATTTAATTTTTAAAAATGATAAACGAACTACGACGCATATGTCGCAGCGAATACCCTCGCTCCTCCTCCTCAACGAACTAGATCAATTCGCCGCTACATCCATCGTGACCGAGAGTGAGCCCACGAAAGGCTCGTTGCCGACTAGTTTGCCGACCAGCCGCGGTTTCCGGCAAATTACTTCAAAGCGCTTGTTTATGCGAATTGTCAACACATTGTCCGCACGTGTTGAATTCTTCCAAACAGGTCCAGATGCAACCGGCCGGCAAAGTATCACGTCGTTGCAGAAGTGTACGTGTGCCATCCGACAACTCGCTACTAGGCAAATGGCCGACCTCTTCGACGAGTATTTGTATATCGGTGAGTCCACTGGAATCCTTTGTCTAAAAAATTTTTGCGATGGCGTTCGTTCAGCCTTCGGTAATGAATTCCTTCGGGTACCCACCACCGATGATTGCCAAAGGGTGCTTCATCTTCACGAATCAGTCCATGGCTTTCCCGGCATGCTTGGCAGCATTGACTGCATGCATTGGAGATGGAAGAATTGCCCGACTGCTTGGAGGGGGTAACACTTAAGCGGTCACAAAGGCGGCAGCCCAACACTTATCCTTGAGGCGGTCGCCAACTACCGCCTATGAATTTGGCATGCATATTTTGGCGTTGCCGGATCCAACAACGACTTGAACGTGCTCTATTCTTCACCACTCTTCAATGATGTGATGAATGGTATAGCACTGGCGATCAACTTCACCGTCAACGGAAATGCATACCACATGGGTTACTATCTCGTCAATGGTATCTACCCAAGGTGGTCGACTTTCGTGAAGACGCTCAGCAACCCGCACGACCCGAGACGGGTTCTTTTTGCGCAGCGTCAAGAGTCCGCGCGGAAAGACGTCGAAAGAGCCTTCGGGGTCCTTCAAGCCAGATTCAACATTGTGAAGGCCCCGGCTTGGCTGTGGTACGTCAATAATATCGTCGACATCATGTTCACGTGTATTATCTTACACAACATGATTATAGCCGACGAAGGACCGAGGGCTGCTAGCTTCTACGACGAGGATGAAGCCGGAAGCTCAACCGCGAGGTCTCCCCCACGCCGAGGTGTGCATACCACGGTGGGCCAGAGAATCGAGACAAGGCACACAATGCGCGATACCCGAACCCACATTAAGCTACAAGAAGACCTAATAAAACACATGTGGGCGAAATTCGGCAACGCGTAGTGGTTTTTTTAATCTTAGGATTTTAATTATGTAATTTTTAAATTTTAGGATTTTTATTATGTAATTTTTAATTTTTAGGCTTTTAATTACGTATTTTTAAATTTATTTGTAATTTGTAATGTTATTTCGGTTTTTTAATGAATTTTCATATTATGGAAATGTTTTTGTTTAATTGAATTTTAAATTGAAGTGTGCTCGTCCTTGCGGAAGAGCACAGCTGTGGGTGTTGTGCTCTTGCCAGAGAGCAGGCAGAAAAAGTGGGGTCGGGCTCACAACCGTGCCGCTGGCAATAGCACGGTTGTAGATGCTCTAAGGATAGCGAAAGCGGGTAATCCGCGACTAATAAGAGTGATTAAAGAAACGAAAAATAAGGGGGTAGAACTCAAGGAGCTTGCCGAAAAGGCCGAATCGATTGATACCATAAAATAGAAGCCCAGTATTCAGTTAGATGGTCTCAGAAATAGAATAATCATCTCATCAACTAAATCCGATTTCGATGGTAAGACTTTGAAATTCTCACTTAATAAAAGTACAGCGGAATAAGTCCTTACTAAACGACTTCGTTTATGAAGACACGAATCGTCGAAAGATCCACTTGATTAATTAATAACATCGACTCCGATCAATACTCCTTCATCTTGACGTTCAACCTGCACATTTAGAAATACATGCAGGGCTGAGTACACATTATATAGTTGTCATCCATCAACAGTAACACACAGGGGTTTTCTTGAAAAGGCCCTAGCTTACTAAATTCTTTGGTGATCTTAAAAGTCCAACTGATCAGTCTAAGTTCTTCAATACTCATACCATATCTGAAAAGTCGTGTACCGAGAAGGTGGCCACCTTCAAGGACACCATAGTCGGCCAACCCTCTTAGATGGCTCACAACCCTTGTGCACAATATTCCGAATATGATTTACAGTCCTATTGGGAACCGAATTCGTTACATAGCTTTGGCGTCGCCAAAACCCTCGGCATATAGCCCTGACAGATAGGCCTCAAAAACAAACATTTTATGGCATGACAACAACTTGAAAATAATCACAGCTTCATTTTGAGAAAAAGATGATACTTCATAATTTCGCAAAGTATTTGATTTATATCCACGCTAATGTGCTGGATATTAAAAGAAAGCCCACCTGATACGCTTATCTCCAAATAAAAACTCTCGTCTGGCCTCACTTGCCATTGAATAATGTATCCTTTGAAAATAAACAGCGTAGCACGCTAATTAGTACTTGAACTATTTTTCCTGAGAAAAGAATGCATGTATCCTAAAGGATAGCACCTATATCTTAGTCTCAAACAGCTCGGGGTAACGCTCCTTCATCTTATCTTCCAACTCCCATGTGGCCTCTTCCTGCCCGTGGTGTTCCCATAGTACTTTCACCGAAGTGATAGATTTATTCCTTAACTGCTGCACCTTCCGGTCCACAATTGCTTTTGGCTTTTCCTCATAGATCATATCTGGGTTTATTATCATCTCTTCCTGATGAATCACGTGCCTCGGATCAAACACATATTTCCTAAACTGGGACACATGGAATACATTGTGAACGTTTCCAAAGCTTGGCGGTAGCGCCAATCGATAAGCTACTGGTCCTACCGCTTCCAGAATCGCGTACGGTCCTATGTATCGGGGTCGGAGTTTTCCCTTGACTCCAAATCTTGTTATCCCTTTTGAGGGCGATACTTTCAAGAAAACCTTATCTCCCACATTAAATTGCAAATCATGAACGGTCCTTTTTTTAGTCATGAACAATTGTGTTGCAGTTTCAAGAGTCACGAGTCTACGAAGGATTAAAAGTTTTAGTATGTAAAGATGTTTGATGGTACTAATGATATGTAAAAGAAAATATTTAAAAAGTTTGATAAAGAACATATCTTAAACTTTTAATTGTTGCTCACGACTCTCATTGTGCAATATTGGTATTTCAAAAGTTTGATAAATTATCTTAAACTTATTGAAAGAAAATTTTACCAACTCTCATATCACCCAATCATTCAGTATTTTCAATCTAAATTATAAAACAACCGCTACTATATGCATTTCGTCAATATAATTACTTTGATAATACAATTCAATCATGACATCTACTTTGTATCAACTACATTTCGTCAATATAATTACTTTGATAATACGATTCAATCATGACATATACTTTGTATCAACTACTATTAGTGTAATCTACATGCTAATAATATTTCGAAAATATGAGTTTGGTGATCAAAACGTGTGAACTATTTATTTTGTTTTGACGAACTTTAATTTTATTTGTATTTTACTATAAACTTTATCCTCATAACTCACTGCATAGCTCAATTTTTATATATCTTATTCTAATTGATAAATATTTATTTCTATATATTATTCTAAATAACAACTAGTAGTATATTATTCTCCATTCTTTCCACAAATTAAAAATGTACTATTTACTCATTTGGAAAAAAAAGGATGTGGTTTTGTCATGCATGGAGTGCAGATGAGTTCAGAGGCTGTTATTTCACATACCATTACTATGGCGCTAGGAATATTTATGATGTTAGGTTTGTAGCTTCTATTGGTGAAAAGGTCACACGAAGTGTAACTTTTAGTTGGTTGGAGGCCATCTTCACAAGGGTTCTAAAGTTGAACACGAATGCTTTCGTAGAGTGGATATCTGGTCGTGCCTGCAGAGGATTGATTACAGATGATGTATGTAATTAGAGACATGGATTTGTGGCTAATATTGGGGTTTGTTCTATTTTGCTTGCTGAGAGTTGGTGTATTTTTCCTGTATTAGAGTTTTTCTAGAAGATTGGGGGTGCAAGTTTTGAAAGTAGAGAGCGATAATTATGAACTCCCTTCGTCCCAAGATAAACGAAGCATTTCTTTTGGGCACGGGATTTAAGGAATTGGTATTTAAAGAGTTAAAGTAGAGAGAGTAAAGTATAAGAGAGAGAAAAGGTAGAGAAGCAAAGAGAATAAAGTAGGTAGAGAATAACGTGAGAGAGAGGATTTTTTGCCAAAAAGGGAAATGACTCACTTATAGTGAGACATCCCAAAAAGGAATACGACTCGCTTATCTTGGGACGGAGGGAGTAGTTGTTACCAAGATTTTGGGACACTTCGAAATCTCTACTAATTGTCGAGCATAGTGTTGAGAATTCGCAAATTTCTAGAAGATTTTAACTCGGTCATGGTGCGACATGACAATTATGTTTATCTGGTATACAACGACATTCATATGCTGGAGAATCCACCCACGATGTTTAATATTTGGTTTCTACATGATAAGTTAGGTATTTCTTATATTCGTTAGTTTTTTATATTTTTTTGGCTTCGCCCACTTTTCTAAAATAAATTTACTATTAAATTTGTGCTTAATAGTTAATAGAAAGATTACCTACTATATTTTTTTTAATGTGTGCATAATGATTTTATTTTATATTTTATTTTAATTATTTACAGTTTGTTTTCATTGTTTTTAAAAAACTTAATGCCCACGGGTGTTAATACTAGTTACTCCCTCCGTCCTTGAAAATTTGTCATTTATTTTCATTTTCGTCCGACCTTAAAAATTTGTCACTTTTCATTTTTAATATTTTTTGTGATGGACCACATATTCCACTAACTCAATCTCACTCACATTTTATTATAAAATTAATATATAAAAGTAGGATTCACGTGCTACTCAACTTTTTCAATTCACTTTCTATTATACAGTATTTCTTAAAACCCTTACCACGTTAAATTGGTGACAAATTATAAAAGAAAAATAGAGTTTGTAAAAGTGACACATAAATTTCACTGAAAAGTGGACTACAAATGGGGACGGAGTGAGAGCATCCACAATGGCGGTGAGCGGACCGGCTAGCCGATCCTTGGCGCTCGCCGGTCCGCTCGCCGAACCATTGCAGCAGGCGTGCGCCAAATCGGCGAGAAAAACGGCGAGCGCACGCCGATTCCCGATCGCTGGCCGATGCGCTCGCCGATCGACTGGCCGCCATTGCAGGCTCCCGATTGGCGAGCGATCGGCCAGCGGATTTTTTTTTTCGAAACACTATATATACGCGATTTGCACGTTATTTTTATTTGCACCACTTATTTTAACGAGTATTCTCTCTATCTTAATTTTTGTATAAGAGCACAACGCGAAATTGAGCACAACAACGAGCCTACTCCAGGGATGAGCGGGTCTCAAACTCCCACGGTACCCGTGGGAGGTGGATGGGGTCCGATGGCCGAGTACTACAACATGTACCCTTGGCAGCAGATGATGCACGGGATGGCATCTGGGGGTGGTATGCCGGGATGGCAGGGGATGATGGAGGGGCCGACGATGCAGGGGTGGCAGGGGGTACCGGCGATGCAACCCGGGATGCAGATGATGCCGGGGTGGGCACCCGGGATGCAGATGATGCCGGGGTACCCGGGGATGCAGGGGACGCCGGGGGGGGGGGGGGGGACAATGTCTATCGCCCCAGTTTTGATTTTGTGACTGCTTCTTCGTACACATCGACCCCATCGGAGACGCAGTTCACTGGGTGTGATACTTTCTCCTTAGAGGAGTTGGGGATAGATCTCGGGGATGCGGACACCCCCGTTCAAACGGGGGGAGTAGGGCGGGGTCGGGGCGCGCCAAAGAAGAAGAAGGGGAAGGGAAAGAGGGTGGTCGGCGAGTCGTCGCAGCCGGCTGATGACGACAGCCCGACACGGAGGAAGTGGACGGACGCGGAGAACGTTGCGCTGTCCAAGGCGTGGGTAAGTGTTTGCGATGATCCCCTCGCCTCGAACAATCAGAGGATCGTCAACTTGTGGGCTAAAATAGCAGCAGCCTACAAGGCATTTTGCCCGGAGAGGAGGCCACGCAGCGGGGAGGAGTTCCGGAAGGGGTGGGACCGAATCAGGGCTGGGGTCTCCCGATTTTCGGGCTTGTACACCAACGCCCTCCGCATGCAGACCAGTGGCCAAACTGAGGACGACTGCAGAAGGATAGCGGAGAAAGTCTTCCCCGTGCCCGGGCTTTATAAGGAGTTCACCTACTGGAACTGCTATGAGGTGCTGATGGACTCTGAGAAGTTTCGGGCAGGTGTCGATGTTGGCTGGCCAAAGAAGCAGCGCCTGAACTATACCGGTGATTACAATGGCGGCAGCAGCGGCGGTTCCCACGACCTCCCCGAGGATGTACAGGAGTTCCCGTCCCCTCCCGCGTTTGCTCGCCGCACTTGCCCGGTTGGTCAAAGGCAGGCGCAACGGGATCGCCAGGCCTCCCAGGAGGTCCAGTCGGCATCTCCCCTATTGGCGGGTCGACAGCCGAGATCCTCTTCTTCGCGCGTCAACAAACGCGAGCTCATGTGTACAAGATCTTAGCTGAATGGAGGGCGGCAACTGACCCCGAGGAGAAGAGTTGTCTTCACGCAATGCTCGTGAGTATGCGGGCCGATTTGAATCCCGCCGCGGCATGGGTGGGGGGCTCAGACGCGGGCTCAGATGCCGCAGATTTGGGGGTCCCGGATAGCGGCGACGACGGCGAGGAGTGAGGCGGAGGCGGGGGCTCGTGTGTGGCGGAGGAGTTTTTTTTAGATTAATGTAATTTTTTTTAATTAATGTACTTTTTTTAATTAATGTACTTTTTTAAATTTCAATATTATTATTGAGTTTTCCCGTATCTGTGTCGTAAATTTAATTTCGTATTTTGTGTGATTGTTAATTATTTGTTTTTATAATTTTGTTTATTGTGACTAGGCTGTGGCTAGGCTATTGCTTGTCCAGTTGCTTGTCTTGATTATATGGGAGGAGGAGTTTTTAGTGCTGCTGATATGGCAGGAGGAGTTTGTGGCTAGTCTATGACTGTGTTATGGCTGGGCTATTTCTATTGAAGATGCTATAAATAAAAAAACACCAATCACATATGGGCGGTCTTATCAGTCGTTGTGCAGGTCATTATCTTCTTCCCTCCTCTATCTCTTTCCCACATACACACAGAGTAGATAGCATTTGAGACAAATGGTAAATTTGTGACAACCTACTAGTAGAATTTAAAGGGGTTTCAGAAGCGTAGGCCCTTTAGCATTTGTCAGTTTTATGGCATCTTCTATCTGTGCATTGTTGAACTAAACAATTGTTAGTGAGCTTCGCCGTTTTCATTTTCCTCTGTGTTATTCTTGAGTTCAAATTCTTTGCCATTTACATACTAGTATAAACATGAATATATGAAAGATAAATGGCTACTGAATTTGGCTATGGTTTTACCTTTTCATCTAGTCACTGTAAAATGAATAGCTGAAAAATGTAGGAAGAATATAGTTTTTGGCCTTATATGCTCATCGATTAGCTTAATTCGTGCAACGAGTGGTATAAACTAGATCATATCCTACTTAAATTGGAAACCAAATGAAAGTATTAGTTTTCTGGCTATTGAAGAAGTTTGCAAGGCTCATGTCAAGTAATAATGGTAATGTGGTCCATATAGTTTACTGCTTTTAATTCTGATGGGATGTTATCTAACTCTTTCTGGGTAAAATTGATGAATGTGAAAGTATATACTGACCAATTATGCTCAATCCGGCACCTTTAGTTTGTAAGTAATCAAGTGGTGATTTGGGTGTAGATGCCTGCCTTCTTGGTTTGGGAATATTGCTTTGTGCTTTGTGAACAATTGTTTTGCTTTCCCTTTGTTAATAAGCAATATGTTTCATATATGATGCAGGTCACAGCTCTAATCTTTATAATTGTATAATCGACGATGGCAGCTGCTGCTGCTTCAAGCTTGCAGATTGCAGGATCAAAACCCTGTATTTTTTCAGCTAAAAACATTTTAAAAGGAAAAGTGGCAGATATTGGTATTAAATCATTGACAGCATCGTGGGCCAAACTCTCCAGCGCCTGCCATGTATCATCTGCTCAACATTTCAACCGTCCCTTAACATCTTCACCTGCAAGATTTGACAAAGCAGTGACTAGAGCAATGTCTGAAACTGGTGAAAGCAAGGCTGCATCTGGGCTATCCATCAATCTGAAAGGTTTATTATCCTTTATCACCTAACTATGAATTAGTTAGGTGCATACTGGTAAAGTCGCACAGATTTATAATTTCCTTCAGACTCAAGCTTTTATTGGCCCGATCATAAATTAGGAAGCTGTTGTCTATAACCCTTTATACTAATATGGAAGAAGATTAATGAAGTAGCATTTAAATGCACAAGAGTTGTAAATGAATATAGCAGAGAGCGAGTGGGCAATACAATTTAAAACAACGATGATTATTCGATTATGGAATTAGGTTGCATTACTGGATATTGCCTTTTAACATCAGTAGGCACATACAGGTGTGGCCATGGTTGGTAGTGGAGCAACTCCCAGAATACAGTATATAAATTACGCACAATAACGTCTTTTTCAAGAACTTTGTTGTTTGAAGATATATGTTACCACAAGTAAATTGTCTCACTGACCTTACATTCTTCTAAAGTAATCATGACCCTTTTACTGCAGAGAAGGAGGAAACCAGAAAGTAAATGTGTAGTTAAGATCATTTTATTCTTACTTCTTGGTGACTCAAAACAGTTGATGGTATTAAGTTTACGTGTGAAATCTATTAGGTAAAAGAGCATTTATCGCTGGTGTAGCTGATGATAATGGATATGGTTGGGCTATTGCGAAATCTCTAGCTGCTGCAGGAGCTGAAGTTCTCCTTGGAACATGGGTACCTGTAAGTGGAATATCTGAAATTGCAGTCTCATTTCTCTTTGATATCGTGTACAGCTGAGTGAATTGACTGTAGAGTTTACTATACAGGTATTGAACATTTTTGAAACTAGTCTACGGCGTGGGAAATTTGAGGAATCACGCGTGTATGATCTTAATTTTTTATTACTCCAAGTCCAACATTGACTTTGACAAGTATGAACAAAATTGACTTTGACAAGTATCCTCAGCTGATGAAGATTTTGATTCAGGTTGCCTGATGGCTCCTTGATGGAGATTGCTAAAGTTTATCCATTGGATGCAGTTTATGACAATCCAGAAGATGTTCCCGAAGATGTGATTATGACACGTAGAATTTCACCGTTATCAGTGCTTTTGGACAAAACTGCTCATCTTGTTTTTATATTATGCAGGTAAAAACAAACAAACGTTATGCTGGATCCAGTAATTGGACAGTTAAGGTACTACTAGTTTTCTACCTTTTTTATAACACATGTGGCGACTCTCGATATTCAACTTAAGAATGAGGTCCTACCATACAATGCCTAGTACAAAAAGTGTATTATTGCTCTCACATAGTTGAAAGAACAGGTTCATGGCTCTCTGTAGGAACTATTGAATGAGCATTATACTCTGAGACTGTTTGATATCCTAAAGTTTATCATTTTCGTGAAAAGGTAGCTATATATGATCCTATGTGTAGAAATTGTGTTCAAATTTTGTTATTTCATGTTACCACCTTCGGTTTGTTCACTTCATAGGGTATAAGGCCATCCGCAATGGGCGGACGATGGCACGCCCGATGGCGCGCATCGTCCGCGCCATCGATCGTCCGCGCCCATTGCGGATACGGACGATAGGTCGCGGACGATCGTCGCGGCCGATACTAAGGGCGCGCCATCGTCCTCCCCATTGTGGCGTACACGGACGATAGGTCGCGGACGATGGCACGCGGTTTGGTTGTTTTATAAATAGAGTTCATTCGTTTTACATTTCATTTCACAATTTCACTTTCGAAACTTACATTTACATAATTACTACGAAATGGCTTCAAGTCCAAATAGTCCTATGTTTAGTGGAGATGCGCGTTGGCCGGGTACAGAACCCGGCCAATATCGTTCGTTCGACACCAACGCCCAATACGATCCCGATTTCAGTACGGACTCGTACGGGTTGTCGGACATGGAGCCGTCTCCAACCCGACCAGTCGCCCCCTCCCGACGTGACGCCGCAGCGGCCGATCCCGACCCCGCCGCGACCGCTTCCGCCCCAGCCAAAAAGAAGCGGAACCGGCAGCGGGCGCAGAAGTTGCCGCCTCCCGGTGATTGCGATGAGTACGCCCCCGGTCGTACAAACTACACCGACGAGGAAACTCTCATTTTGGCCCGGTGTTGGGTAGATATATCGGAAGATCCGATATTCGCGAACAACCAGAGGCAGTTCGCGTACTGGGAGCGCATCGCCGACCTCTACAATGCGGCCAAGCCGCCGAACGCGTACAAGCGCAAGCGTGAGCAACTCCGCAAGCACTGGGATCAAGTGAAGAAGCAAGTGAACTTGTACGCGGCGGAGTTCGAGAAGTGCGCGCGGGCACAGGGGAGCGGCGAGAGCTGGGAAGACGTGCGTGCTAAAGCGATATTGTCGTACCGGTCGATGTTCGGCGAGTTCAAGCACGAGGCCATCTGGACGCTTTTGAGGGACAAGCAGAAATTCCAAGGTGGAATTCTGCACACTAGTGCGCCAAAGAGGATGAAGACCACCGAAGTTGGTGGTTACACGAGCAGCGGCAGCGGCAATCAACCGGTTGACCTCAACCGGTTGTACGTGGACGACAGCGGTTCCGGCACACCGATGTCCTCCCGACGTCCTCCCGGCGTCAAGGCTGCGAAGGCCAAAGGGAAGGCGGCCGCGACCTCATCCTCGACCGCTGCAACCCCACCTCCGCTCCCGGAAATGCTCCCGCCCCAGGCAGCCGAAGTGTATTCGTCGTTGGCGACAGCGTCGATGGCGAGGACGTTGTTGGAGACGCACAAGGCCCTCAAGAAGTGTACCGACCCCGACGAAGCCGAATACCTCCGGGCATTGATAGATGAACTGCGTCGGAAGTTGGGAATTGCACCGACTTAGTTTTTTTTTTTGTAAGTTGAACGGTGTAACTTCTTTTTTTATTAATGTGTCCCCGTTTGTTATTTCGACCTTTTTATTTACTCGTTATTAATTGTTAGTTGAAAACATTTAAATCAATTAAACAAATAAATAAAATGATGATGTGGCGCGCCATAGGGCGCGCCTTAGGGCGCGCCTTAGGGCGCCCCACTGCAGGTGGGGAGGTAGGAGGATAAAACTGCTGACGTGGCGCGCCATAGGGCGCGCCTTAGGGCGCGCCTTAGGGCGCCCCATTGCTAATGCCCTAAGAGTAAAAATGAATAGTCAATTATTTTGGGTTCTTTGAAGGTAGAGTATACTATCTTTGTCTTTGTGGTTACTGAGATGTCGGTATGTAGACCTGTGATGCTTTCTGCTTTAAAATGTATATGCAGGAAGTGGCGGCATCTGTAGAACAAGATTTTGGCAGCATTGACATCCTCGTGCACTCGCTTGCGAATGGACCAGAAGTATATTTCCTTCAAAATGTTACTTTTAGTATGTATGACCTACTCACTACTCCTTATTCTAATAAAACTTTTTAAAAGTAGGTAACCAAACCTCTGTTGGATACCTCAAGAAATGGATATCTTGCTGCAATATCTGCATCAAGTTATTCATACGTGTCATTGCTTAAGCATTTCCTTCCAATTATAAACCCAGGTACATCTTGTTCAAAATCTTTTTTTTGCATCATTATAAACCCAACTTCCAATTTCCAATCTACTTCAATTACTCAAAAGTAACAAACTGATGGCTATTGCTTCAGGTGGTTCGTCAATCTCACTTACATATATTGCTTCTGAGAGGATCATCCCTGGGTATATTTTCTAGGTGTATCTTATTTCTTGATGTTTTGCATTTAATACTCAGTGGTAATTTTTAATTGAATACTGAAACAGTTACGGAGGTGGAATGAGCTCAGCAAAAGCTGCACTAGAGAGTGATACTAGGGTAACCTCACTAATGATGCTGAAGTTTCTTTCAACTTTTTATTCTTTGTAATCTCTTGCTCTCCTCTTTCTTGGGGTTTAAAGTTTTTGTTCATTTAGGTGCTTGCATTTGAAGCAGGAAGGAAACGTAAAGTTAGGGTCAACACTATATCCGCAGGTAATTTCTCTAACAAGTGATGCAGGGGTATAAAAACATGTGATTTTGGATATGCGGGTGTTGTGATTGTTTTTCTTTCAATCAATCATTGTGCGAAATATGGTTTACCGGAAAACTCAGGTCCATTAAGAAGCCGTGCTGCAAAAGCTATTGGATTTATCGATATGATGATCGATTACTCCCAAGAAAATGCACCCCTTCAGAAAGAATTATCAGCAGGTAACTCTTCATATCACCATTAAACTTTAACATTGGCTAGAATTATTTTGAATTTGCAGTTGCATAGTTCTTGTCTCTCAAATTATCAGTCACTTGATGGATCTGAAGAGTATGTATACTTACAGATGAGGTGGGAAACACAGCAGCCTTCCTGGCATCCCCACTTGCTTCTGCTATCACTGGTGCTGTCATCTATGTCGACAATGGTTTAAACGCGATGGGCGTGGGAGTCGACAGTCCCTTATTCAAGGACCTCAACATTCCTAAAGCCAACTAACGAATCGAGATCTTGACTAGGTTAGCTGAATGTAGAGGATTATTTCGGTCATAGCCGCGAGCCCCCTTTCCCCCTGGATTTGAAGTACTTGTTCCTAATTTAGGTGATTGAATCATTGAAATGTATCACATGAACTAAATTTTGTGATGTGAATTTTACTAGCAATGCTGTTGAATTCATAAATACAAATAAAAAAATAAATTAAAAAAATCCAGTAACATGATGGAGAACCACAGAGCCAGAAATGAAAAAATAAAAGATGCAGAAATAAATACTCCATAAAGCAGTCATGCGCCATTTGAGAAGGCTCAAGGGTCTTGCTTCATCTTCAAACTCTCTCTACGGCATTGGCCTTGGCTTCATCATCCTCTCCGACCTTAATACACTTGTACCACTTAGCACACCAGATGTAGATGACAAAATCGAGGGCGGTGAGCACTCCGATGAGGAAGTAGAATCTGTCCATGTGGCCTTCGTTGAGATTCTCAGGGATCCATCCAGGCATGTCGTTCCGGGCAGTGATGCCCATCACCATTTGCACGAGCAGGCTGCTGACAAAGTTTCCGAGAGATATGGAGGCCATGCAGAGGGAGCTTCCGAAGCTCTTTATCCCATCGGGAGCCTGCCCGTTGAAGAACTCCAGCTGCCCGACGTACATGAACACCTCCGACGCCCCCACCAGCACATACTGAGGGATCTGCCAGAATATGCTCAGGGAGCTGACCGGCTGCCCGGGCACCACCCTTTTCAGCCTCTCCATTTCAGTCAGCCCTGCCGCGAACATTGCCAGCATGCCGATGATCAGCCCCACCCCCATCCGTTGGAGCTCCGTCAGCCCCTTGGGGTTCCCGCTCAGCCTTCCTGCTATCGGGACCAGGATCTGGCGGTATATTCCTGTGCAGAAGAGCACGCTGCAGATGTCGAAAACCGACATGCTCGCGGCCGGGAGATGGAAACTCCCGATATGCGAGTACATGACATCTCCTTGCTCCACGAAGAGCGACGCCATTTGGGTGAACACCACCGAGTACACAATCGTGCACAGCCATATCGGCAGCATTCGGATGATGCATTTGGCTTCCTCCACCTGCGTCACCGAGCACACCCGCCATGGATCTAAAGGGCCGCAGCAGTCGTCCTCCGTCATGATTGCAGCCTTGTCAAGACACCTAAAAAGTACACATGATAACAAGTGATGGTTCATCCAAACTCCACATTAGTATTATATTGTCAGACAGGACAGCCAAATTGTATGTAACAAGTTTGATCATATGGAAAAAGAAAATGTTTGTTTATCGATCGCTTTACATACGTAAATTCATCAGTATGCCTGATCTTTCGGCTTCCTTTAATGGCGGATTGGGTTCCTTCAACCTCATACAACCCATCTCCTTCCGTGAGAGAGACCTTCCATTTCCTGCCGGCAGCGACGAATACCTGCGCAACGCGCGGTATAGGATTCCCACTTGGTTTAATGTATTCGTAACCGCGGGTGCCAGCCAGAAACACGATGAGCCCCACCACAGCTGAGCCCGTGGCTGCCCAGAAGCCGAGAGTCCACTTCCCGGCATCCTCGTAGTAGACCAAAATGGTGTTGGAAAACAAGGAACCGACGTTGAGGGCGAAGTAGAAGTAGCAGAAGAAGGCAGACTTGTCGTCGGTGGTCTTGGCATCGGATCCAATGAACTGATCCGCGCCGAAGGTGGCTAAGGTGGGTTGGTGGCCGCCGTAACCAAAAGCAACCAAGTAGATGGCCAGGTAGAAAATGGGTATGGCATATGTTTCCTTTGAGCCACACTCTAGCTTCCCATCTCCACAACCTCTTGGGCTCAGCAAGAAAAACCATGATGTGAGGGATAGTAGAATCAAACCCTGCAATGCAAATGCAAATTATATAAAGCTTAATTTAAGAAAATATGGTTTTGTTAGTTAATAGAAAGAATAAACTAAGATAGATGAACCGGAGAGAGAATGCCAAAAAAGGAGGTTCGAAAAAGGAATATGAATCATTTAACCAATAATTGTATTGCAATTATTTGTGAATTTAATACCATACATACCACAACAAGTACTGCTTGGAAAAGGGCGCAGGTGATATAACGGCCCCAGTACGAGTCGCTGAGGAATGCTCCGACGAGGGAGCACAAGTAGACAGTTCCGGTCCATATGCTCACGTTATTCGCTGCAGTCGCGTTGCTTTGCTCCATCACACGAGTCAAGAACAAAACTAGGTTCACCCCCACACCGAAGAAAGCTAGGGTTGTGAGTGCTTGATTGGCTTCATGCAAATGCAATTAATTAATCATAAGAATAAGAATAAGAATATGAATATGAATATACGAATGGTTGATGATAGGATATGATATAATAGTACCTAATAACAGAAATGCTGAAGTCCAGCTTTTGCCCATCAAACCCTTCTTTTTTATTATGATGTCTTCATTATTTTCAGCTCCTACTTCTAGAATATTATCCACCCCAGAGCCCTGCGATCGATAGATAAGACAAAACATGATAACAATATATATTTTAGGTCAGATATTGGAGTTATATACCCTAGCAAATGGACATGCATGTATATACATTAACGTTAACATATTAGTACTAACCTGCGGTTGATTCTCCATCGTAGTCAATATTAGGTAGCGAGGGAGATTATTCGAGCCAATTAAACCTTTTGTCTGTAAATCAACAACAATCGTAACCATATGTCAAAATTATGCACACAATATTTCATATGTTTAAAAATGAAAATAAAATACCTTTTCCTAAACTTGACGAGGGAGAACACGAGGAGCTCCGGAATGCCAGACTCCGGTGAGCCTGAAGATTGTGTGTCAGCTACCGGAAAGTTTGGAGGGAAGAATTCAGTGCCGGTGAAACCTATTGTCATTTATGGTGAGACGATAAATAAGATCGAAATAAGATATATTCTATAAGATGTGTTTTCTTGTTTTTTCGCAGAATTTCAGAGAAGAAAAACAATATGAGCAAAGAGCAATTGTTGGAAGTGAAGAGAGTGTGCTTTAAATAGAGACAACAAGTGTTTGGAAGCAAAGGTTGAGGTGTTGTTAAGCTTATTTAAAGCATGTAAAAGATCCTAATAAAGCTCCGGTTCTTGCTCTTCACCTTTAAAATCTCGTTTTGATTAGTTAAAATTAAATTGTTAGTTATGATTCTTTCACCTTAAAAATCTCAGTTTGATTGATACAGATCTTACTTCGACTTTTTTTTATCAATCAAAAATTAAGTTAAAGAATTAGAGAAAAACTCTTGTCGTTCATCTATTTCTCAATTCCTTTTTAGCCCATTGTGAATTCATTCCTTTTTTAGTGATTTTTATAGATGAAGATATTATGTTCTACAAGGTTTACCAAATCTGAAGCCGTTTTAAAAATCGGACTCTAGAGTTATTGGAGATTCATATAACACCTTAACCACTACACCACTTCCAATTCTGTGAAAGGAGATAGACTTTAATTAATACTATTAATCAACAAAAGTTATTATCTAGGCTAACTAATTTCATTGCTCCCAATTAACATAACTCATTTCTTTTTCACACTTATTTTGACAAAATAACAATAAATAAGTAAAGTAAGAGAGAATAATGTACTTTCTAGTGAAGTCATTTTTCTTTTTATTTAAAGTCAACACAATTCTTCTCACTTACTTTACTCTCTCTTACTTTAGTCTCTATTCATCTCTTTACCTTTTCATTTCATATTTTATTCTTCATTTACTTAACTCACTTAACATATTTTTTCTTAAATCGCGTGCTGAGAAAAAATGTCTCCAATATCGTGGAACGAAGGGAGTAGAAGAGACTCTCCTCTATATTATTCTCTCTTTTACTTTACTTTCTCTCTACTTTAACTATTTATTACTATCATTTTTCTCACGTTGCAAAAAAGAAAGGAACCATTTTAACTGAAACGGAGGAAGTAATATATTCAAATATTTATTCTTGCAAACTAAATAATTATTATTAAATAATTTATACATACATTTTATAATTTGCTATCATTTAATATTTATTTAATTACGTATGATTTTATTATTATTATTATACAATACTGGGGGTGTGTTAGGGTGACACCATGTTTAGAGGGACACCATAACACTAATCTTAGCCCTTAGATCTATAAGATGAATGTCTAGGATTGAATTGATAAAATAGAGTTCGAATTGCAGTCTTTCTTATGTGTTGGATATTGCAAACGTGGGTATTTTCCCAAAAATTTAAATCAGAACGGATTTGGTAATTTTTAAACTGCAAATACTACTTGGTAATACTGCAATATTCATAGAGTAACACTGCAATCTGGTAAGGTAAAAAACTATTACAAATGACGCAGACACGTAACACTACTATATTCATAGAGTAACAATGCAATATTCATATAGTAAGACTGCAATCTGGTAACAGACTAAAAATAGAGAATACCGATTTCGCCCTTCAGCATTTTTTTATGTTTCAATTTAATTAAAATAGGATGCCACATGGCAGCTCGAGAATCTCACGATCTTCAGATCTAACGGCCTAAAATGGTGGTATAGTATTACAATAAAGAGGGATATTAATACATCTCTATAATACTAAGTTTAATTATATTTATCATACACACAGACAAACACACAGTCACACACACTACACATATACTTAGGGTGGGTAAACGGTCGGTTCAGTTAATAACTGAACCGACTTGTCGGTTAACCGACCCTAAAAATTGGTCAAAAAACTGATCGGAACCAACCCGATCTTTAGTTCGGTTACTTAACTAATCAACTCAGTTACAACCAATCGGTTATTGGTTATAACCGAAATAACTGAATGATTCAAAGTCCCACACTTCAACTTTAAATTTTTACTTTTCATCAACTTTTGTTATTATTATTATTATTATTATTCCTATTTCCTAGTACACAAATTTGTTTAGGCACTTCAAAAGTTTAAACTTTAAATGATCTAAAACCTTGTCGACGATAATTAAGTAAAGTGATATCCTATTTTTTAAATAATATTTAGGCACTTTATTGACTTTGAGATATTATAAATGATAATGACACAAATTAAAATAGAGTTTGACAAAAACTTGGTAGTAAATTACATTTCCTTCTATTGTGACACCAAATAAAGCAGTGTAGAATCAATATAATATAAACATAAAATTTTAAGAGTATAAAAATATTAAAGAATTTTATTAATTAAATATATAATTGAAATTAAAATTGAATTTAATTTCAGTTATCGGTTATAACCAATAACCGACTTCGAGAAAAATGTCAAACCGGTACCGACCCGAACACCATGAATTTTGGTTATCGGTTAACCGACCGGTTTCGCTTCGGTTCTCGGTTAACTGAATACCCGAGAACTGTTTATCCCCCCTACATATACTACACACTCACGTGAATTCACTTTCATATGAATTACATCATTTTTACCAAACTAAGGATTTCCTCTGTAGAATTATACTTCAATTCTTTCAAATTCAATTTGGTAGAATTCTAATTCCAATCCAATTCAAATTCTACGTATCAAACCGACCTTAATTTCTTTTCATAGTATTTACTCTATTCCGCTGCAATTGAGACGTTTCATTTCAACAAGCAGATTAAGAAAAAAATGTTTATCCTATTACATGGAGAGAATTAAGTAAGAGAAATAATGAATTAAAAGTGATAATAAAGTGGGAAAGTAAATAAATTAGGATGAATAAAATAAAAAATATCCCCTCCGTCCCATAAAAATATGGGCAATGGGTATGGCACGAGAATTAAGACAAAATTGGTAAAGTAAGAGAGATGAGAAGAATGGTATGGTAAAGTAAGAGAGGGGAGGAGAATGGTAATTAAAGTAGAATTAGTGGATAATGAGACCTACATTATTAAATTGATATAACTTTCCACAAATGGAATGCATATATTTTTGTGGGACGGATGGAAATGGAAAGTGCAGATATTTTTATGGAATAGAAAAATATTGGGATAGAGAGAGAGTAGAAAACAAGTTAATTATTACGGAATGACTCGATGATGCAAGACAAGTTTCAAAATGCACTATATCTAAAACATCTTCAATTCATTATACTATATCTAAAACATCTTCAATTGATAAATTCTGCATTAATAAGAGCTTAATTGTAGGAAATGGAGGATAATAGTCCGAAAAACATAGAAGTAATATGAAACCTAAAATACAAGAGAAAATGAGGCAAAAAGGGGAACAAGTTGGAAGAATGTTAGTCTTTGAAACCCAAAGTACCCGACTTGGCAGTTCGGCCAATTTGCGAGCGTCATCAATTGTAATTCAAATAATTGATCACTTATGCTGCAGCCTTCTATAATTGTCATTTTGAAGTTGGAAGGCAGGAAACAACCTTCACACCTATCTCTCACATATATAAAAGCAAAGCCAAGTTCTCATTTTCCCTCCAAAGAAGCTCTCTTAAGTCTCAATAACCATTGGGTAAATTGAATCCAAATGGTCTCTCTATCAATTTATTTTATTGTCCAAAATGAGATTGTGTCATTTGTAATAATTCCATTGGTCAATAATTTTTTTATTTAACACTCAAATATCTTTTATATAGTATTAAATTAAATATATACATAATTATCAAAATTCATAATTTTCATCCTTCATATTTGCTATAGTTCTATCCAAAAAATCTCAATTTTTGAATTGATTCACCAGTGACATATTCTCTAATTCCTAAAATTTCAATATTTCCAAGATTATTTATATTTCAATTGTTGCAATTTATGGATTTTTTTTTGTTTTATTTTGTTCAGTTTTATTTTATGTATCAATAACATTATATTGAACAAAGTTTCGTTTTCTCTCTTTATAAACCTTGATTAACAGTAATTTTTCATAATTGAAATTGTAGAATGATTTCAAAAAATATAAATAAAAATTTGGCAATTGCCTATTGTTGAATTAAATAAATCATATATTTAAACATTTTATAGAGCATTAGAATGAAAAAAATATAAAAGAAAGATCGACCTAAACCAAATTAAGAATAAACGATGCAAATTTCAACTAAAAAGTTGGACCACACTTTCTTATTGTATAATGTATATATTCAATAATCTTAAGCTTTCATAAATTCAATTTCACGAAGTAAGAGAGTGTCCTACAAAAGATGTCAAACTTGTGGGACGACACATGATTTTAGGAGGTTTTGTTTGATGTGTTAGGTGGAAAGAGAAAATATAATATTTATATTATTGTGAGAGATAATTTTTTCTATAAATGGAAATGTGACATCTTTAGTGGAACAAACTAAAAAGGAAAGTGAGATATCTTTTATGGGACGGATGGAGTATATCAAATACTCTGCCCTACATGTATTTTAAAATTTGCAGGTTGATCGGTGACAAATCGTGGTGGGTGTTTCGACCAAGTCAATGAGGCCTTATGTTTGTTTCATGTACCAAGTGCGTTGTGGCCCCACACATGACGACACTCATTTTCACGAATCTGATATTACTCTATTAAAACTAGTTTACACAATAAAATTTTTATTTAAACTTGATTTGCAAGAATCTAAAGAATAAAGCTAAAGATAATATTTTTTTTTCTAAATATCAATAGAAATAATAATATTATAGTTTAACTGGTTATTCGAACCTAATCCAATCAACTCAAACTCAAACTAAAATTATCGGGTTCTTAGACCATCTCCAAGAGTATATTAAAACCTAAATGAGATAGGTAATTAGCTCTAATAGTACTCCAAAACCAATATCATTTTTGGTTTTTGTATAAAAATATCTATCTTTGGGTTTATACTAAACCAAAACCAATTTTTTTTTCAAATTTTGTGAGTAAAAAAGACATTATTGTTGGGAGGAATGGCCTAATTCAGAGGCACAACGGATAAACAAACCTCCCCAATTGCAAGAATATGATAGGAGCACAATATAATACTCCCTCCGTCCCATAAAAATAGGTGCAATGGATATGACACGAGAATTAAGACAAATTGGTAAAGTAAGAGAGAGAAGAATGATAGTTAAAGTCGTGTTAGTGGATAGTGAGGCCTACATTATTAAATTGATATAAATTTTCAAAAATGGAATGCACATATTTTTATTGGACGAATGAAAATAGAAAGTGCACATATTTTTATGGGACGAAGGGAATAGCATCTAATGTGGACGAATCAATAATATGATAAAGAGAAGCGATAATAGAAAATATCACACCAAGATTTTACATGGAAAACACTCTTCAATATGAAGAGATAAAAACCACGAGACCCACCGCTCTACCAAATCCACTAGCACCAAGGAGAGAATATAACCAACAAGTTTACAATGATATATAATCCTTAACAACACAACGAAGGCACTAGACACAACTTCAAAATAGAGTTAATAAACATCTCAAAACTGTAGTCACGTTCAGAAATTCGTAACTGAAGATCTAACCGTTCAAATTCAAATGAAGCCCCACGAGTCTTCTACCTCCAGTTAAAATTTTAAGTCGATCGGACAACGTTCGGACCTCCAATCAAGACAACCCGAGACTGCGCAGTGCAGAAACTTGGAGAACTCTTTTCTCCTTCTACATGTTTTTCTCTCTCTTCTCTTAATAATGGCAGCTCCTATACTTTTGGTAGGTATTAATAAGTTCTCCGTTAACCTATTTAAGTAAATAAATGGGCCAATGCCATATGGGTCTTTTTTTCTACAAGTTGGGAGTCTAACCCAACAATAATATAAAGAATATTTTTTTTAATTTTGAATTTAGTTTATATAATTTGAGTAAAATAACATCACATTTCACTAAAATGAGTTTGAGTTTAATGTAAATGTTTGGAAATGCTATTAATGGATTAATGGAGAAGAATACAAATCCAATAAAATTTAATTGAAACCATTAATATTCTGGGTATCTGTATTAAATTTTTGTATTGACGGAAGTATAGAAGATAGATCCCTCCAATGCTGAAACATGGTTGGGTTTGGCTCATTGAATACGTAATAAACAAAATATTGGTCAGCAAACGGAACGCTTACGTGTCGTAACATAATTGGCAAGAAAATTCTAGAAGTCTGGTGTATTCTCTTCCGTTCACACTATATAAGCCTTAGTTTTCCAGACCTTCGAAATTTCGCTGCGAATATTATTTTCTGTCGGTTTTGTGGACATTCTTTCCTCTTTCTTCAGGTATGCTACATTGTGCTTCTTTTTTCTTATGTTTGGTTTCTTTAATTTATAACTTTGTTCGATTGACTGGATTTCCTCTCTGAAAATTGAAGCACTCGCACCTTCTTCTCTTCATTTTTGTATGGTTTATCCGAGATTTAATTTGTAATTGATGTACTTTTGAATAAAGATATTCAATGTGATTATAGATCAGATCAAATAGAAGCCTGGGCGTTTGTCTCGGAATTACTGTGGGGAATTGCGTATTAATGTGGATTTTTGAATAGAGATATTTAATGTGATATAAATTTTGCGTTTTGGAGAAGTTAGGGGTAATAATCTTCTCAGTGTTAGTATTTTTATCGAATATAGTCTTAGAATTGGGCTAAAATTGCAAGTTGCGATTTGCTGGTTGACATTTTCTTGTGTTCCTATTGATGATGCTATAATAGATTGCCTAGATTAGTTATTTTATTTGTTTCAATATCTTTATCATTTTGATTGATTCACATTCTGTTTCTGCCTAGATGATGTTTGATTTCTTGTTCATTAAGCTGCTATTATTTGGTTTATCCCCAATTTGGTGCATCTTTATGAAATATAGAAATTGGACATCAAACAGATAGACATCAGTGTTTTTGTATGCTTGCATATTATGGATCTACTTTGAAGCTTTTTGTACAGTTTTTGCTTGTAATCTCTTTATGAACTTGCATTAATCTTTAGTTTGAAAGTTGTTTTTCCTTTAAAGTTTATACAATTTGATTGATAGTTCCAATAAGCTTTATGGTGCATTGGTGTTGTTTGTTACTAATATTCAGCATTACTGATTTGTTCCCTTTACATTCCCCTGAACCTAGCTTGATCTCAGTGTCTATATTTTTGTAGGTCAGCCTTTCATCCTATCTCAAGTATTTTTCAATTGGACTGGTGAAAATGGCTGAGGTATGTCTTGTTAGACTGCATGTGATCTATTAGTGAATTCGTAATCATGATCGACTAAAATGGGCAGCTGTGAAATGGTTTATAAGCTTACAACTTTTGTAAACATGCAGGATGGTTACAAGGTCTCTTTGAATGTTTATGACTTAAGCCAGGGCTTGGCCAGACAACTGTCTACAACATTTTTGGGGAAGCCTATTGAAGGCATATGGTAAGAAGGTTACAGTCTCAAAATGTTGAATTGGCTGTTGAATGTGGATGCCTTGATGTTTCTTATCGCTAAAATTGTTATTGTGATTTTTCAGGCATACCGGAGTTGTTGTGTATGGTAATGAATACTATTTCGGAGGTGGCATACAAAGTGCTCCAGCTGGTTCAACTCCATATGGGACACCGATTCGTGTGATAGATCTTGGCACGACGCATGTGCCTCAAGACGTATTTGAGGTGTACTTGGACGATATTGGTCCACGATACACAGCTGAAACTTACAGTTTGCTGACTCATAATTGCAACAACTTCAGTAATGAGGTTGCCCAGTTCCTGGTTGATGCTTCGATACCAGATTACATCTTGAATCTCCCAAATGAAGTTTTGAGTAGTCCGATGGGTGCTGTCATATGTAAGTCACTCCCCTATGATGATATATATGATTTAGTCTCTCCTTTTTGTTCCCTTCTTTGAAATTTGCTTCCCATTCTCTCCCTACTTATTTGAATACTTAAGTAGTGACAGAATGTTTCCCTGATGAAATGGGTTAATATAAGGCTTATGAGCTACAAAGCTAAGGAATTTGAAATTACTTTCTTAAGTATAACTATCATAAATGCATCGTGGTAGTCAGTTGATTCTTACTAATAAAAGTTTTGAAGATGCTGTTTGCATAAGATTTGGTGCTAGGAAAGTACTAACTTTGAAAGCTTACATGCTAGCAAAACATGTGCTCTGTTTCATGGTAGGAACCAAAAGTTTTAACACAACTAAAATTGAAGGAAGAAAAAGGCCTAAAGAAAATAACTACCGCGTAACGTTCTATATTTTTTTTGATGTGCAGTGCCAATGATACAGAATCTCGAGGGCACTTTGAGGGCCGGTGCAGTTCCCCAAGCTCCTCAGTTCAGGCATTCCGCGGTTGCTGGTTCAAAGCAGGCGGCAGTTTCTTCAAAGCCAGCTAATGGTAGTACCATCCAATTGACTAAGGCGAAAGTTGAGGATGATGCCAGGAAATCTGAAGCAGAATTAACAAAAGGTGTAGATGAACAGACGCAGACCAAAAAGGTGTCCTCTCCTAACGGAGCAGGAGGTGCTGTTGGTAGAGATCCACTCGGAGATGCTCGGAGCAAAGTCCAAGAGGAGATCAGCAATGAGTTTGCTGCAATTATGGCCACTGGGGATTTGCGTGCAAGTGAGGCGGCAGCTCTAGCAACTAGGAGAGTGATGCAGAGATACGGCCATATGACCACAGCACAGAGTTGAAGATTGAGAAGACTATTATTTTCCCATAAGATTTAGGAAAGCCATTCGTCCTGGGAATTGATATTTGGACCTTATTGCGATTATTACATAATACTATAATTTCTTAGTTTTACTTGGTTGACATATTGTTGTATGGAATCTTCACTATTTTAACATTTTACTATGCCCAACAGATAACACCAAACAGCTACTTTTTTTTTCTCTTGAAACGAAATAACTGTTTATATTACATGTATTATACTTTCCATAGCAAAAATCTATTTAGCAGCATCTGAAAGGTGATTGTGAGCATTTGTTGTATTTCTAGTCTGCAATTCAAGATGGGCTTCTCTAGTTGTTGAAAGAGTATCTGAAGGGAAATTAAGGCCAGTGAAACCAATCAACACAGCAACAGCTCCAACGTAATCCAACGGATGAGGTGTGATAAGGCTAATTTCATGCATAGGTCTAGGGGGTAAATTCATACAATTATAAGGTCTAACACATGTTTTAAGCCAGATGTGTAGAAGAATTCACCAGGTCGAGGAACAGAGAACGTGGATTCCAAGGACCATGCAATTATGGTGAATGAGTGAACAAATTCGGAGGAAACAGCTAGACGGAGGGATCGTGAAGCTGAAGGGCAGAATGAAGATTTCTGCGAAGGTTTCTAGAAGATCCTACCGCGGCTATATAAGGAAGGAAGCATGCAATCTGGAGGGATCCTCTCGGTGGGGACCTCAGTAACATATTTAGTTTGCAGCTCACTCCACTTCTACACACTTTTGGGTTTTGATGGGGAAATTGTAGGGCAGTTCTGGGTCACTGGTTGCGAGTTAGTCGTCGGAGTAACACCGTCCCCGTGGAGGGCGAAGAAACAATTTAAATCGCTTTCATTTTAGTTTTCTGTCGTGAATTTCACCGAGCTTCGTCGTTCGGAGCTCGGCTTTTTTACTGTCGAATTGCTTTAGTTTATGAAATTTCTGTTTTCCGCCATTACCGAGTTCTGTTGATTTCGATTATGGGTGTTCATTATTTTGCGTTTGTTGTAGTTGCTGAGTTGGGTGTTTGAGTTTTGTGTTGGTTGACGAGTTTGGTGAAATTGCTGGAATCTGGGGGTTGATCGAAGTAGATCTGGGTGAATCGGGAACCAGGGAGTTGATGTCGCTGGCTGCTTGGGTTCGGATGACTTGGATCCGGAGTGGATTGAGTTTCCGACGTTGGATCTGAAGAGTGATTGAGACTTATGCCTAACTTTCATGTTTTCATTTCATTCCGCCTAGTATACGTAGATCTGTTCTATTTCCGGTTGTTTGCAAGTTTCCGGCGTCTGAATTTTTACATTTTGTTTGAATCTCGGTATATGCTCTGTTTCTTCCATCTTCGTGTTTGATTTAGTTGATGTGATGCATGTCGTTGTCAGTTAGATGCTTTGTTAGTTCCGTACTTGATATTTCTGGAAGTTGGTTCCCAACCTTTAGTTGTGTCTGTTTAGCTATAGTTGGTAATCGTTTGCTCTATCTAGGAAGTAGGTTTAAAATTCTGTAGTTCTAAGGATGTCGAAGCATGCCTGTTGTTTACAGTTTACTAGGTCTAGTGTCTAATTTTGCGCCTAGGTCTAGAAGTAGAATACATCAACCAAAGTTTGCGTGGCAGCAGTCGTTTTCTAACCAAAAAATCTCTAGATGTTTTCTTGCACGTCCATCTTCGTGGGATCGACCCCTTGCTTCCCTATACTAGTCTATTGTATAACGGGTTGAGGGATCTTTGAAACGCAAGAGTTTGTGTGTCCATAGCTAGAGTCTTCCGTGTTGCCTTGAGTTCCTAGACCTAGTGTTCAGTGGATTCAGTTGACTTGGCAGCTCGATCTAGGAATTTATCATACACACGCTCACACGACAGCAACGTTTTCATATGGCGCCGTTGTCAGGGATGGAAGGCATAACTTGTGATTGTGTCTAGAGAATTTTGGCGTACATAATTCTTAATTTTCTTTCTTTCTTTATTTTCAGTGTATGAGCAGAGGCTCGCGGTTTGGATACTGTGGAGGCTCATCTGAGTGGAGGAACGATCAGTTTACTAGGCAAGTCAAGGACTCAGCATCTACAGTCACCACCAGATCGGGATTATCTACGGGAAATCCATTTCCGTTTGGTTCAAAAAGTGAAGAGGATTGGAACTCGTCAGGAGGGGAGGATCCTAAATCGTCTTCGGAAACAAGTACAGAGGAGGAAGAAACAGGGGTCATGGCGAACATAATCGATCTAGATCCGGAAATCGGCTCGCTCACTGCTCATCTAGACGGAGAGCCGGCTCAAGCTATAGTTATGAATCCGTGACAGAGGTCCATTGAGATCAAGACGAACGTGCTCGGCATCCTACCAACGTTCTCTGGGCGTAGGAATGAGTGTCCGTACGAGTTCCTAAATGAATTCAGCAAATTGTGTAGCATTTAGAAGTGGCCGAATGACGCAACAGAGGAAAACTATTGCTTGCGCGCAGTTCCTTTTGCCTTGAAGGGGGAAGCCAACACTTGGTTATTAAGGTTACCCCCGGATTCTATCAGTACATGGAGGGACTTTAAATTGGAATTCCTAGATTACTTCTTTCCGTCGAACAAGACGAACGCTCTCAAGAAGGAGATCATAGAGTGCAAGCAGGAGTATGATGAGTCTCTGAGTCAATATTGGTCACGATTTAAGGGGTTGCTAGATGCCTGCCCGAACCATAGGATGATTGAGGCAGAGATTTACTATCTGTTTTATGAAGGCGCAAACCCTGAGTCAAAGGATTTGTTGAACTCCTCGAGTGGAGGAAATTTTACAAAGAAGAGAGGAAGTGAAGCAAGAGAAATTCTGGGAAAGCTGATTGAGGCGAAAAAGGCATACGATAGCCCAAGGAATTTTGTGAAGAAAGGCTCAGCGTATGCGCTGAGGGAGCAGGATGAAGAGAGGGTAGAGGCAAGAATCGATAGGCTTGAGAAGGCACTGTTGAACGCCATCGAGAAGACCACACCACCAACCTCACAAGAGAAGGAGAAACCTCCGGGTCTAGGAGATAGTCAGTTTCAGCGATATTATGGACCCCAGGAAGGAGAGTACCCGGCTCAAGTTAATGCAATGGGGAGTTGGAATCCCGATGGAAGTTGGAATCCAGGGAGACAGCGAGATGCACCCTGGAGGAATCATCCCAATTTCAGATGGTCGGACAACGACCAGAGCCAGCCAGCACCACAACAGAACATTCACTTTGTACCTCAACCGAAGAGGCAGAGTAACTGGTCTGGGAGAAATCAAGAGGGGCAGAGCAACTGGAATAGTCGGAACCAGAGAGATCATCCGAATTGGGGGAACAAGAACCAAAACCCTCAAGGGAATTCTTATGTACCACCACACCAGAGAAACTTCCAAACCACCTATCAAGGGCCAGGAAACCAGTTCAACAATAGTTCGGGAAGTCAAGGGAACATTCGCCAGAATAAAGCAAGTGGTTCGAATGCAGGTCCAGGGTCTAGTCAGTCCAATTCTAAAACACCGAGGAATCTGGATGAGATGGTGCATGACCTCGTAAGTTCTCAGCAGCATATGCAGAACAACTTGCAGTCGAACAATGACGTAGTCCACAAACTTCAGGACGCTCAGCAAGAGCAAAAGACAACATCGGATATGCTGGCAAAACAAATGTCGCAGATAGCTACTTCCTTGAGCGAGATGCGAGGGAATGAAGGCAAGATTCCTGCCTCAGTAAGGATGCCTGATAGAGCTAACATCAGTCTGATCACTTTAAGATCCGGAAAAGGGTATGAAGGTTCAGAGATAAGGACGAATGAGGAGACAAACCCCGCAGGAAGCAAATCTGAGGAAGCTTCGCTCCCGACCCCAACTAAGGTTCCTTTCGCCAAGGAACCTGCCGACCCTCCTTCGTCTAGCGAGTCTGATGAGGACGAAGTGCCTAAGGAGATATTGAACTTTGAGCCAGAAGAGGTCTGGCTAACCAAACAGCTACTGGAAGCAATGAAGAAGTTTGAGGACCCCAAGAGAACTGCTACGTACAAGGAGAGATGTAGTTCTGGTAAGTTGGCAAAATCGGGAAAGAGGTATGTGCGGGAGGAGTTGAAAGAAATAGCTTCTGACGACGAGTTCCGGCAGTATATAGATGCGATCGGGTTCGATTGGCTCCTGAAACACAGAGAAACAGAGGTGCCGACAGCTTTGGCATGAGAATTCTTTTCTACTTTCCGTTTGAAACCAACCACTGACTTGCATGCCGATTCTATCACTTTCCGCCTATTCACCGTGGAGTATGAAATGAGTATACGAGAATGGTCCCTCCGAATGGGACTGTTTATGCGTACGAAGGACGATGAAGGGCTATGGAATGATCGGGTGGTTGGAGCGCCGAAGTTTACACCCGGTTTCAAACCACAACCAGCTTGGGAATCCATCACCCACCCAAAGGTAGGACAGTTTAAAACAAGTGTTTCAAAGGGGTTTCATATTGAGAATCGCATACTCCGATTTGCTCAGACCTTCATCAGCTACAATCTCATAGGGACTGTGAACTCAGCCTTGACAACGGCGGATTTATACTTTACTTGGTGCATGGCCACGGGAGTAAGAGTGCATTTAGGCTACTGGTTAGCCCAGGCATGCCACCAAATGACTGCCAATCCTTCCCGACATATGTACACGTGTCACCTTTTATGGGCTTATCTTCAGAGGAACATAATACTGAAGATCGCCAAGTCAGCCCCTGAAGTGGTTAGGTGTGAGCCCCAGAAGCCTTTAACGTCGACTATTTTTTCAACAAAGAGCTGTTGTACATGCACGGGAAGGAGGTGTGTTTCTATGAAGTCGACCGGTAAAGCGAGAACCAGAAGTTGTCGAATCTACAGCTAAGATTGAAGTTGAGGAGATGAGAAAGGAGATAGGATGGATGAGATCAGAAATTAGGATGGTCAGAGAGGAGATGGTGGCCCTACGGGGTAGTATGAAGGAGTTGGTGGGGATGTAGTCGACCAACAGTGGTCAGATGAAGGAGGCTGTCCAATTGATGATGATGATGACCAAATGGTTGAAGGAGAATTGCTCCGCGCCCCAGGCGATATTGACTACTGGACCCAGCACGGTGTCCACCCACCCTGGGCCAGGAAGTTCATCTCTACAGCGTCCTCCACCCGCGTCTAAACCCTTGCTAGCCTCGTCGGCATCAAAGTCCCTGACTGTGAAGAAGACATTGACCAGGCAACCGAGTGAGACAAAGCATGAGAAGCCGGATTCGCCAGCAAGAAAGAAAGCAAAAGTGACCCGACCTTACGTACCGTCCCTGTCTGGCTCCCGCGGGGGCCAGTCCGAGAATTAAATCCCCCATGAACATGTAACTTTTACTTTTCTGTTTTTCTTTTCTTCTTTCTTTTCATTTTATCTATGTTCTTTGCCCAGCATGCTTTATTCTGCATATATATGTTGTGCCTTCCCACGCTTAGCCCAATGTTTGATATAAGTGTGCGAAGATGTTGTTTTTGTTCGCATGTTTTAGCTTTTGTCTGTTACACTTCTCCCACTTAGCCCGATGTTCGGGCTAAGTGTGAGAAGTTTTTGTTAATATAGCATGTGTTTGTTATTTGTGTTTTCTGTGTATATCTTCTCCCACTTAGCCCATTGCTTGGCCTAAGTGTGAGAAGATTGTTGTGTATATACGTTCTGTTAGTTGATGTTTGGGTCTTCTCCACTTAGCCCAATTCTTAGTCTAAGTGTAAGAAGTTTGTGTTTTATTTATGTCTGAGATCTCTGTTTTGTTGTCACCACTAACTGCCGTGTTTTCCACCTCATTGGGATTGCTTGGGACAAGCATGAATGAAGTGGGAGGGGGAGAGCAGTTAGTGCAGTTAGTGTCAAGCATGTAAATAATCTGTTAGGTCTAAGAGTCTGTAGTTTTTTTTTTTTAGGTTCTGTGTTTGTGTTCGCATGAGCTGGTGAATATAATAAGGCAAGATTCCCTTAGTGAGAGCAATTGAAGATAGGATGCATGTCAACTTTGAGGCTTTTTTCCTTAGTAAGATGAATTCGGTTTGAATGAAGTAAGGAAGATAGATGATGCCTTAGATGACCTAGTTGTGAAGCCCCACCATAAATGTGAGTTATAAGCCTATACATTGTGAGCTAACTTGTATAAAAGGGGCCGCCACTGAATGCTTAGGGAAAAGAGTCGTAAGGAGAGAAATAAAAATTGGGTTCTGGAGGTATAAGCTGGACGAAGTCCAGGAAATGAGGTATAAGCTGGACGAAGTCCAGGAAAGGAAGAAAATAAAAAATTTCGGAGGTATAAGCTGGACAAAGTCCATAGGAAAATAAAAAAAATGGTAGCAAAAGAAAAAATTCCTAAGGGCAGGAAACAGTAGTAACTTGACCCAGGAAGCAAAAAGGAGGACTGTAGGAAAGCGAAACTCTCATAACCCGATGCATCAGTGGTATAACATTAACTTAAGAGTGATTCGATCCTAACATCCCTGGTGAGGAATGAGTGATCGAGTGAATCCAATTATTGGGAAGTCCATAGGCTATCTTGACGAACTGACAGACCGTTTAAGTGAAAGAAGGGAGGACGAGGATTTGAAGACTGTAGACAATCAGATAGAACTTAAGCTTGTGGGGACGATCGCCTAAAAATTGAAGCTAGTTAATGCTTATGTGTTTTTCTTTAAGTGTTTCGTTTTGAATCTGTAGTATGTCTAGGTCTAGTAATTGGAGTAGTGTTCGTGTCTTGTTTGTAGAGTCGTTCATGGGAACGGTGCATAGGTCTAGGGGGTAAATTCATACAATTATAAGGTCTAACAAATGTTTTAAGCCAGGTGTGTAGAAGAATTCACCATGTCGAGGAACAGAGAAGGTGGATTCCAAGGACCATGCAATTATGGTGAATAAGTGAGCAAATTCGGAGGAAACAGCTACACGGAGGGATCGTGAAGCTGAAGGGCAGAATGAAGATTTCTACGAAGGTTTCTAGAAGATCCTACCGCGCCTATATAAGGAAGGAAGCATGCAATCTGGAGGGATCCTCTCGGTGGGGACCTCAGTAACAGATTTAGTTTGCAGCTCACTCCACTTCTACACACTTTTGGGTTTTGATGGGGAAATTGTAGGGCAGTTCTGGGTCACTGGTTGCGAGTTAGTCGTCGGAGTAACACCGTCCTCGTGGAGGGCAAAGAAACAATTTAAATCGCTTTCATTTTAGTTTTCTGTCGTGAATTTCACCGAGCTTCGCCGTTCGGAGCTCGACTTTGTTTACTGTCGAATTGCTTTAGTTTATGAAATTTCTGTTTTCCGCCATTACCGAGTTCGATTGATTTCGATTAAAGGTGTTCATTATTTTGCGTTTGTTGTAGTTGCTGAGTTGGGTGTTTGAGTTTTGTGTTGGTTGACGAGTTTGGTGAAATTGCTGGAATCTGGGGGTTGATCGAAGTAAATCTGGGTGAATCGGGAACCAGGGAGTTGATATCGCTTGCTGCTTTGGTTCGGATGACTTGGATCCGGAGTGGATTAAGTTTCCGACGTTGGATCTGAAGAGTGATTGAGACTTATGCCTAACTTTCATGTTTTCATTTCATTCCGCCTATTATACGTAGATCTGTTCTATTTCCGGTTGTCTGCAAGTTTCCGGCGTCCGAATTTTTACATTTTGTTTAAATCTCGGTATATGCTCTATTTCTTCCATCTTCGTATTTGATTTAGTTGATGTGATGCATGTCGTTGTCAGTTAGATGCTTTGTTAGTTAGTTGCAGCTTTAATTCCGTACTTGATATTTCTGGAAGTTGGTTCCCAACCTTTAGTTGTGTCTGTTTAGCTATAGTTGGTAATCGTTTGCTCTATCTAGGAAGTAGGTTTAAAATTCCGTAGTTCTAAGGATGTCGAAGCACTGCCTGTTGTTTACAGTTTACTAGGTCTAGTGTCTAATTTTGCGCATAGGTCTAGAAGTAGAATACCTCAACCAAAGTTTGCGTGGCAGCAGTCGTTTTCTAACCAAAAAATCTCTAGATATTTTCTTGCGCGTCCATCTTCGTGGGATCGACCCCTTGCTTCCCTATACTAGTCTATTGTATAACGGGTTGAGGGATCTTTGAAACGCAAGAGTTTGTGTGTCCATAGCTAGAGTCTTCCGTTTCGCCTTGAGTTCCTGGACCTAGTGTTCAGTGGATTCAGTTGACTTGGCAGCTCGATCTAGGAATTTATCATACACACGCTTACACGACATCAACGTTTTCAAGGTGCAATCCCTCTCAATGAATCCACAATGATCGCCAACGGTACCTGAATTGAGAGACCTGCAGAAGCCACAGTGGTCGTCGTAAGGAGCACAGCCTTGGCCCATAGATAGTCGCTCACCACATTATTTAGTAAACCTGAATGTGGAAGTTGATGCTTAGAGATTGATATATGTAGTGAGAAAAAACAGCACTGCCAAGAGCAAAAACAGCATTAACATATCCAAGAAAAAAGCATGAGTAATGGAGGTGGGAGGAGCATCGAAATTATTATACCTTTGCCAACGATTAAACCAAATTGCTTTCCAGTGAGAGTGTTGAAAAGCCCAAGCTTGGAAAATGCAAGAATGAGAGCCACATGAAAGAATATGATGAAGTTGAGCTTTATCGTCTTCATCGGGCAATTTTTGGCGAATGAGAGTTATATAAGCAGCATAAAATGGTACAGATAAAAGAGAGATAAAAATCTCCGAGCACAGGATGTGAGGCAACCTCATTGGCTCCTGCACCCGAGTCTCCGAGGCTGACAATGATGACTCCTCCCATACAAAGCAGAACACTGATGAGCTTCAGCCAAGCGAACTTCTCGCCCAAAAGCACGAGCGCAACTAGAAATGTGAACAGACTGGATGCACTGCTCAGGATGGTATTGGACTATACACCAAAAGAGGAATCACATTAATCATAAACAAAGCCATGAGATATACATACACAAAACAAGAATACATCAAATTCCTTACAGTAACTGTAGTGTATTTGAGGGAAAGGTTAAAAGTGAGTTGTGCCATAAACCAAATGGGGCTGATCAAGATGCTGACTTTGGAAACTCTCCAATGCGTCCAACGCCTTTCCACATCCAACTCCAACCCGACTGCTTCAGCTTCAACTTCACCATCATTCGATATCTCGTTATTGGGAAGAAGAATAGCCTCTTCGGAAACCTTAGAGTCTTGCAATGCAACATCATTTCTCCTAATTAACCAAGAGAAAATGCTCCCATTCCTACACTCCAAATACCTCCCAATTTCTACTAATGGTATGTACACAACAAACAATGAATTGCAAATGTAGGTGACCAGAAACGGTGAAACGCCCTCGTCTACAACCGATTGGACAACGAAACTAGCTGCGGTCCATATTGTTGCAACTGCAAATATGTAAACCAACCTTAAAACCCATCTCCACCCTTGATCTCTCATCACCCTAATGTCTCCACAAAATATCTGAGCATCTTTTTATGTTCCAATATTGTCTTGATTCGGATATCTATATCTAATCAATGAACAATACTTTCAGTCAAGGCAATTTGAGACAGGGGATAGGGATAAGCTTGAGAACAATCAAAAGTAAATGATTATGGAACAACAGAATAAACCTAGAAAATATCTACAAATTTAGGCGAGGGCTATCAAGATTGAAGTCACAAAATTACGAGCAAATACGACATTTGTAGAAAAATCGTGAAGATAAATATTTGATCGAGATAAAAACAAATTGATGAATTTGAATTAAGTGTATGCAAAGCAACAAACCAGTTGGAAGTAAAGAGGAGATCTTTGGTGCCGAATTGGGGTCACCGGGGCTATGAACGGTCACCGGAATCGCACCTACACAGATAGAGTTACGCGAGGGAGAAGATAGAGTAGAGGAAGAGTTTTGCATTAATTCATAAAACGTGTGTTACAAATGAAGTGAAAATAGCTTATATAAGTGCATTGCAACAACAAACAATCTAACAAACTTCACTTAACTAACCAACTCACGCTATGTGTTGATTTGGAGCTTATATCATACAACTCTCGTGTGCATGCATCCATGCACACTCTTATTACGTGTAAAACCACCTCAGCGTTTATTTGCTTAGCTCATTTCATGCACCAAACGTCTCCCGCTCAAGTAACCTTGCCCTCAAGGTTGAAAATGAGGGAATCTCCCCTGGATGTCGTGAAGAAACTCCCATGTAGCGTCTTCGGGGAAGGAATTAGACCAATGAATCAACACCTTCGTAGAAGGCTGGTTACCCCTCTTGACTAAGCGGCGATCCAAGATTTGCACAGGCTCCATAAACGTGGAGTTACCATCAACGGGAAGGGAGCCGTGAAGTTGAGATAGCGGGCCAACTTTCTTCTTTAATTGAGAAACATGGAAAACTGGATGACTTTTTGCATCTGTCGGCAGAGCAAGTTTGTAAGCAACTTCGCCGAATTTATCCATGACCTTGAAGGGCCCAAAGAAGCGAGGACTAAGCTTGTGGAACTGTCTATCACGGAGAGTGTTTTGGTGATAAGGCTGTAACTTCAAATAGACCCAATCTCCAATAGCAAAGCGGCGGTCCGAGCGATGCTTATCATGTTGTTGTTTCATGCGGCGTTGAGCGCGGCTCAAATAAACTTAAGTACATCCATCATAGCCTCCCGAGCTAAAAGGCTCTCATTAACATCATGGACAGCGGAGTCCCCACGAAAATAGGGAATGTGAAGTGGGGGAGGATATCCATACAAAGCCTCGAAAGGAGTGGTTCCAATGGCCGAGTGAAAAGAAGTATTATACCAAAATTCAGTGAGACTGAGCCATTTGCACCAATTGGCAGGCTGATCCCCGCACATACATCGAAGATAAGTCTCCAAGCATCGATTTACCACCTCGGTTTGGCCATCAGATTGAGGATGGTAGGCAGTGGATAAGTGTAGCTCAACCCCATGGAGTTTTAAAAAGTCAGACCAGAATTAGCTGAGAAACACTTTGTCCCTCTCACTGATAAGGATAGTAGGGAGGCCATGAAGCTTAAAAACATGATCAAAGAATGATTGAGCAACAGATAGAGCCGAATAAGGATGAGTGAGGCTCATGAAGTGAGCATATTTGGTCAATCTGTCCACCACAACTAGAATGGTTGATTTCCCGTGAGACAGAAGAAGCCCTTCTATAAAATCTAGGTTGACCTGTGACCAAGCAGCTTTAGGGATAGGCAATGGTTGGAGTAAGCCAGGAGAAGCACTATTGTCATATTTAAAACGCTGACAAGTATCACACTCTCGAATGAAATTTCTGATTTATTTTTCCATATTTGGCCAGTAGAAGAGAGAAGAAAGTCTCTTGTAATTGCAAGCACACCAGAATGACCTCCAGAACTAGAGTTATGGAACAAGTGGATGATTTTCAAACGCAAGACAGGATCATCTCCAACTACCAATCTACCATTTCTCCTCAGTTGGCCCCCTAGCCAAGAATATTTGGAAGCTGAGGCAGGATTCTGTTGTAGTTCATTGATCACTAGCTTCAAAGAGGGATCAGATTCCCATGTAGTTTGAATTAATGGATATAGATCATTAGAAATCGTAGTAATAGCCATACAAAACACCTCTGAAGAATGCACTCTAGAAAGTGCATCAGCAACAATGTTCTCCACCCGCTTCTTATATGTGATCTCAAAATCAAAAGCCATAAGTTTGGATAACCAATTAAGTTGACCCGGGGTGGTGAGTTTTTGTTTCATCAGGTGGCTCAAGGTCTTATGGTCAGTTCTGACCTCAAAAGGCTTGGAGCTCAGGTAGTGACTCCAGTATGTGACAACAAACACAATAGCAAGAAGCTCCTTATCATACACAGAAAATCCTTTATTTTTAGGAGATAGAGCTTTGCTAATAAAAGCAATAGGATGACCAGCTTGCAACAACACATCACCAATCCCATAGCTTGAAGCATCAGTTTCAACAACAAAGGGTAAAGAGAAGTCTGGTAAGGCTAGCACTGGAGGAGAAACCATAGCCTTTTTTCGCTCCACAAATGCCCTATCAGCTTCTGCATCCCAATGGAAGGCATCCTTTCGAAGGAGATCAGTGAGTGGCTTGCAAATAATGCCATAACTTCTAATGAATTTCCTATAGTAACCAGTGAGGCCAAGGAAACCTCTCAACTTGGAGACATCCAATGGAGTAGGCCAGTCCTGCATTTCATGTACCTTTTTAGGATCAGTAGAAACCCCTTTCTCAGAAATAATATGGCCAAGGTATTCAATCTGACTCCTAGCAAATGCACACTTGCTAGCGTTAGCATATAACGAGTGTTCCTGTAATTTCTGGAAAACCAGCCTGAGATGGCCAAGGTAAGCATCCATATCCCTGCTGTAAACTAAGATGTCATAAAAAAAATCAACACAAACTTCCTCAAAAAGGGCCCAAACACATCATTCATCAAGCTCTGGAATGTAGCAGGGGAATTGGTGAGGCCAAAGGGCGTCACAGCAAACTCACAATAGCCATCATGAGTTCTAAAAGCTGTTTTAGGAATATCTTGCACCTCCATTCTGATTTGATGATAGCAACTCCTCAAATCAATCTTTGAGAAAACAAAAGCCCCTCTGAGTTCTTCCAGTAGTTCATCAATGAGAGGGATGGGGTATTTATCTTTAATAGTGAGCTTATTCAATCTCCTGTAATCAACACACATTCTCCATGTACCATCTTTCTTCTTGACTAACACCACTGGAAAAGAAAAAGGACTAGAGCTTGGCTGGATAAAGCCTCGTTGCAAGAGTTCAGAGACTTGCTTCTCAATTATATTTTTCTGCAAAGCAGAACGCCTATAAGGTCTTGAATTAACAGGGGTAGCATCAGGGGCAAGAATGATTTTATGGTTATGAGAGTGCATTGGAGGTAGTGTGGTTGGTTCAGCAAAAACAGAACTCTGCTCTTCCAGTAATAATTGGACCTGGTGAGGGATAGGTTGCTCCTTCTCAGAGTGTCCCTGGACAGAAAAAGAGTTCAGAATGGCCCTCTACATTCATTTGGATACAACATAGCTGAATACCCTTATTATGAGCAAGAAGCTTATTCATCTCTCTCTCGGATACATCATGAACCATTTGTTCATTATAGCCTCCTCTCAGTAAGTGCCGCTTCCCATTCAAGGTGAAATCTATGGTTAAGTTCTTAAAATTCCATTGGATGTCACCTAGTGTTTCCAACCATTGGATTCCAAGCACCATATCACAACTGCCTAGGGGTAGAAGAAGCACATCAGTCAAGAAGGCAGTACCTCTTAAGGACCATCTCAGCCCTTTACACATAGAATTACACTCCAGCCTATTCCCATCCGCCACATCTACATAGACTGGAGTCACAGCAGTGAGTGAGAGACCCAATTTCATGGTCAAGTGCAGGTAAAGGAAATTGTGAGTGCTACCAGAATCTAATGAGGATATGAAGAGCTTTATTCCCCATTCGGCCAGTGACTCTCATAGTCCTAAAGTTCCTTGAAGAAGAGCCATTAATGGCATGAATGGATATCAGAGGTTTCTCATCCTCACCACCATCATCACTTAGCTGATCAGAGGCTAGTTCCACAGGGTATAATCCATCATCAATTTCCAGTAAGTAGAGTTGCTTCCTAGGACAACGATGACCCCTCTCAAATTTTTCATCACAACCATAACAAACACCCCTGGCTCGTTTATTAGCCATCTCTTCCTCCGTCAGTAAACATTTAGACTTAAAAGCAGGGGTTATAGGTGTAGGAAGCAGTGGTGTAGAGGAGTGTGAAGGTCTAACATCCGTAGTGTTAAAGCGACGGTTATTAGGAGGAAAACTATCCTTCACTGGAGCAGACATATCCTGCAATCTAGCTAAAGCATAAGCATGAACCAAGGTCTGAGGCATAAACATTCTCACAGCCTTTTGAACAAACGGTTTCAAGCCATTAATGAAGTGGCTAATCACATACGATTCAGAGAGAGATACACGGCCTAACAACAATTCAAAGTGATCATGATATTCAACAAATGAACCTGTTTGTTTGAGAGCAAGGAGTTCAGTCATCGGATCCCCCCAGTAATTGATCTCCAAATCGAGCTTCAAGTGCTTGGAAAAACAACGACCATGGAGTAGACATAGCACGATCCTGATATTTGGACCAATTTTGAAACCATTGGATAGCTCGGCCTTCAAAATTGATTACAGCCAGACGCACCTTAGAGTCCTCTGGGTCAGATCAACCGTGAAGAAATGATCGCAACGTATGATCCATCCGGCTAAGTTCTCACCGGAGAAGATAGGGAAGCCTACTTTCAATTGATGCGTAGCGAAGTATTGTTGACGTTGCTGAGGACCTTCGCCGAATTGGCCAATCTGAGAACCACCGGCAAATTGCCCAGCGGGAATGCTGTTAGTAGGCGGAGTAAAACGAGTTAGGATCTCGTTCTGTCACGACCGCCATACTAGGGGTACTACAAACGTGGCGATCGTGACCAACAATAACGACAACATACAAGGATGACAGTTTATGAAAACTCAATTAGCTTAAAGGAAGAAAATATTTTAGTTTAAAGAAGTTTAATGTTATAAGTTTACTATTAATTAGAAACGACTTATGACAGCTATTTTTAAAAGAAGAAGCAGAGAAAATAAATATTAAAATTCAATTAACTTCTAAAAGAAAACATTTGGTTTAATCCACGGAAAAACCATTTTAGAGTAACAAGGTAAACACAAGGTTAAAGTCTAACACAACTAAACATGCTCAAACACAGTACGAAAAAGAATAAAGTCTTGAGGCATAGTTCAAAAATATAGCAGCGGAAATAAGGTTCAAAGAGAGTCAAGGATGACGCCTATGTATGAAGACACAACGCATCCTAAGTTCTTAGGCCAACTCAACATCCTCTGCAACATCCCGCTCAACCTGCACATAAAGAAAACATATGCAGGGCTGAGTACATGTTGTACTCAATGGGCTCATGCCGAAAATATTTTATAATGGTTATGTCATCAATACCAGTGATCTCGAGTTTTTATGTGTAGTTAAGAAGATATCACGAGAACACAAAAATATTTCAAAGTCTGGCCAGACAATTTATCTCCCCACTTCACATCAATCCATCAATCACAATCATCATATCACAGTGTGATAATAGTGTGGCCACACTATTCGCCCACGAGACCGGCCGACTAGCAAGGATGGCTCACGATCCCACCAGTGTACACAGCCTGATAGGGTTTGCGGCCCTACTCAGACCCGAATTCGTTTTCACAACACAACCATGTAGCCTAACTGATCAAGCTCAGACGAACTAGGTATCAGGCAACAATCTCACAAACAAAAACAACATGGCATGACATAACAAGTTAAACCACCCTTATAACACCACCTCGTATTTTCGGAAAAATAAAGAGATTTGAAAAAGAAAGCCCACCTCGATTGCTTAACAACACAAAATCCAACTTATGGCAACTCTCGTTCCTCGAGCTCACGTATACACAATCACCCTTGCCAACGACAACACAATCAGCCTTCCATCAATTTATATTATCATGCATGTCCTATCGTTCTTTTTTTTCAATCCCTTAAATTACTCGTCCCAACATTCATCAACATAAAGAAAAACATGTCATAATATTTCTCAACGTGTCACACATAATCACGTCATAGGATACCTTCTCAAATCATACATACATAATATAATTCATTAAAACTTGGCAACAAGTGATATTTCCACATAACAACAAATCTGGCAGAATTGCGCGGTTGGTTTGTAGAAATCACTAAAAATCCAACCGACCTCATATGAAGCTAAACTTTGGTCTTTCTGGGCGAGAACACAAGTTTCTGGTAGAATTGCGCAGTCAACTTCAAACATTTATTAAAAATTCACTTTTTGACAAAAAGGGCTGAAATTCACATGGATCACAGAAAACACCTTGAAGTTTACTCAGTAAAAATTTCATGCTAAAAGTCGGTCGTTTGATGGGTCAAAAACACGTCGGAACCCACTATCCGAACACCACAGTTTTCAGGCTTCACAATTTAAAAATTAGGGTTTCTTCCTCATTCATCCAAATACAATTTTTCATGCTTACAACGCACAATCATGCTTAAAAGGCTCTCACAATCATGTTCACATATAATCTCACATCATTCACCAATGATTCAATCAAACTTCACACAGATTCATTCAAAATCGCATATTCACCAATGTTCTCATACAAACACAAATTCCCACCGATTAATTATGTGATCTAAGATTCTTACACTCACTATATGCATGAAGGAATCAAGAACAATGTTTCAATGGAAAAGATGAGGAAAAGATTCAATTATACCTTCTTGAATCGAAAACCAAACGGTAGAAGCAAGGATTGATGCGATTCGTCGGGAACTCTTGACAATCAAACTCCAATGGATGCAAGAACAAGGATTGCAAGGAATTTTGGAGAGGGTGAAGAGAGGGAGGAAAAATGTGTGGGGGAGGATGGAGGAGGCGTGTGAATTGCGGGAGAGATTAGGGTTAGTTTTTTTAATTTATAATCAAGGATTTATTCCTCCACAAAAAAAAACAATTAAAAATTATTGAAGGAGAATAAGAATTAAGAAGTAGGCGTGTACTTTTGAGAGGAAAGGGGTTGTGGGATTTATTTTTACTAATTAATTAGAGATATGGTTCAAATCAAATTTATTTGGAGAAAAAGAATCCCACAAAATAGGAACAAAATATTAATCCCTTTAAAATATAGGGGGGGTCAAAAATTATGATTATTTCCACAAGGAAATAATTTAAATCCTAATTTAAATAGGCTAAGGAAAGATTTGACAAGATATGGTAAGATTTAATTGGATTTTAATTCAAGGAAATAAATAAAGTACCAATTAAATCTACAAAACAATTCCTTCTCCTAATTAATAGGAGAATGTCGAAAATTTCAAGGGATGGACAAGTGGTCGAAAATCATGTAGAATAACATAGGGACAATTTGGTTTGAATTTAATTTGGATAAATATCCCAAAGCAATTAATTAAATCCAAGAAAGAGAATATAATTTCCAATAATTGAAGGGATCGACAATTTTCAATAATTTGGCTAGAGCAAAAATGCATGATATCATTTATTTAATTCCCCACATTGGAAAATGTATATAACATTGCGTTCCACATCACTCGTGCCAATTTATTTCACATAACCAACTCGATCACATAGAAACAAATACATTTCATAAAAGAAATTTTTATTCGACATCCATATTAAAATAAAAGTCGCAAAAAATTTTGGGGTGTTACACGTTCTGTTGAAGTTGCAGAGCCAGATCACGAGATCCATCGGAGGTGTCTTGGAGCTTGTCAAGCTCTTCACGTTTCCGATCAGATTCGGCAACGCGAGTAGAGAGATCAGCCATGGCGGCCGCGAGCATCTCCTCCAAACGACGCATGTCGCCGGAACGAGTCTCAACCATCACAGGAACGGGATCGGGAAAGCTGATACCATTTGGTGCAGAATTGGGGTCACCGGGGCTATGAACGGTCACCGGAATCGCACCTACACAGATGGAGTTACGCGAGGAAGAAGATAGAGTAGAGGAAGAGGAGTTTTGCATTGATTCATAAAACGTGTGTTACAAATGCAGTGAAAATAACTTATATAGCTGCATTGCAACAAACAAACAATCTAACAAACTTCACTTAACTAACTAACTCACGTTATGTGTTGATTTGGAGCTTATATCATACAACTCTCGTGTGCATGCATCCATGCACACTCTTATTACGTGTAAGACCACCTCAACGTTTATTTGCTTAGCTCATTTCATGCACCGTCTTTTTGTTAACGCGTGAAATCTTGTTGTAAAAAAAGATATGTAGAAATTTCCTGGAAGCGTTTTTGATGGAATAAATCATCTAAAACCTTAAAAACGCATTCGTCTTGTAATAGATTACACTTTCTTTGTTATTTATCCATATCAAATTTCCTTTTATGGAAAAAATTATCTCTTACATCAATATAAATATACTATTTTCTCTTTTTACTCAACGCACAAAACAACATCTCCTAAAATTTCATGTCATTATCCAAGTGTGTCATCTATTATTGGACAGAGGGAGTACCTTAGAGCTAAACTTTTCTCGGATGATGAAGATGATGATGAAACATAAAAAAATTCTGAAAAGGATATTGGTAAAAGTCATCATTCTGATGATATTATGCAAGATGTTTAATCACCCCCGATTATTCTATCACATTTTTCCTGTAAAATTTTGTATTTCCTAATCCTTTAAATAAAGGAAATAATTGGGAAAATAATATTTGTGCCCTTAATGATGTTATTACTAACTATATAGAAGAAGAGCTTATTTTCAGAGAGGGGGCTCAACTTGAAATAAGAAGGTTTTATATGTAACACTAAAAAATGATCATATTTACTTTTATTTACATTTAATTAAAAACATAAAAAGAAGAAAACATGTCCTCATATTTATTATGGTTGCATGAATTATTTTTGTAAGGAATCATTGAAAAATAAAATCTTATTCATCTCGTGAGAATTATTGCGGGACAACTAGTGAAACCTATAGGGCGGCCTTTAGGACGGCTTATAGGGCGCTACACTGAAGGTGGAAGGGTAGGAGGATAAAATGCTGATGTGGCGGTGCATAGGGCGGGCTTTAGGGCGTCCCTTAGGACGCCCCATTGCTAATGCTCTTACAGGTAAAGTGGAGACTCATCTGATTCCCTTGTCAACTAAATTGAAGAATGGTTTGGAATGTGGCTAAATTGATTTGAATAGTCGTTTGGAGTCCGCCTTCGGCCCTTATTTAAGGCACATATCCCTTGCAGTGGAGGACAGACTTGAGCACACTACTACTTTCATGCGTTGAGACACTCCTCCAATTGTAATAAATCATTAGTATTTTATCAATTTTCTCCTACTTCCTGTTTGTACCTCATATTTTATGATCCGGTACAAGTATTGTGGTATCAAAGCCATTTTTGGCAAAGGTACGTAGTTTATAACGTAATGCTATGTATTTTGTATTCGTATATGTTTATGAATATTGTTTTAGTACTTTAATTAATGTGCTATTTAGTTTCTCTTTAAGCTATCTGTCTATTTTAGTTTTCTGTTTAGGATTTTATTTTCTGCGAAAACGGGTTTGGTCATTTGTCACGTAGTCTTTATAACATCCTGTTAGCCGGAGGGCATTTGTTGATGTTGACATAAATCGTTAACAGTTTATCAGAAAAAATGAACTATTGGAGCAGATTGCTATCTAATAGACCCTATAGTAGTAATAGCAATAATGTAAGCAACAAAAACAAAGAAATTATTATTTCAAAAAATTATGAAAAAATTATTCCAAATTGAAAAGTCTCAGAACATAAATATGTTTCTAAACGAAGAGTTGTGTTTGATTCCTCTACAAATGGGATTTAGTTCATTCAAACTTCGTTCTAAGTCCTTAATTGAAGAACAAAGAAAAGCATTTCAAATTCCTTCATTTAGGATTAGTCCAAATTGAATTAAAACCAACAACGAAAAAAGGTTTGAATACCTCTGCTATTATTTGTGTTCGAGATAAAAGGCACGTACGATTTCATGATTCTTTATTAGGAATTGTTGAATCTAGTCTTTGTGAAAGACTAATTTATTTTAGTTGCTTCCATGATTTTGTTTTGTATTTAAATGACAAAACTCTGACGCATGCTCTATGTCTAGATATTAAAATTGAAGGTTATAATATGATGAAAGAAGCAGATAATGTAATTCTATTATATACTCCATCTGTCCTAATAAATATGAAATATTTTTCGGCACGAGATTTTATGCAGTGTTGTTTTGTAAGTTAATGATGAGAGAGTAAAGTAAGAGAGAAGAAAAAGTATTGATAGTGTTGTTTCTATTTTAGGAAACGTGTCATTTTAATTGGATAACCCAAAAAGGAAAATGTTACATTTCTAATGATACGAGCAGAATACAATAAAAGTTAATGACCTCAATCTTCCCAAGAGTTAAAAGAAATAACCTATGAAGCAGAAGGTTAAACAACTTTGATTGTCACTAACTTCGAAAATAGTAATTTAAAAGTACAAAAAACAATGAAAGAGGACATGAAGAGAGAAACTGAGGAGAATGATGATGTGGTGAGTGTCCTAGTTTAAGGAGATGCTTGGGTGAATTATGAATTGGGATAGAAATATAGGAGAATGATGATGTGGCGAGAGTCCTAGTTTAAAGAGAGGCCTGGGTTATAAGAGCATCCACAACCCAAAAGGATTTGTGGATGTCGCGCCCCATTCGCGGTGGAAAATGGGAGGCCATGGTTGGAGGTGAGCGGCGCCGGAGGGACGGGTGTGGTGGCGTGGTTGGGGTGACGCCCGGCCCGAGGTCGCGCCACAACCCAATTTTTTTATTTCTTACTCCCTCCGTTCCATAAGAATATGTACTCTTTCTTTTTTAGCAAGTCCCACAATAATATACACTTTCTAAATTTGGACACTTTTTTCTCTCTAATGATGTGAGACTCACTCTTCACTAACAATACCTTGATTACTTTTTCTTTATACATATGTCGTACTTTACCAATTGTTCATTAAAACTTGGACCCAATCAAAAGTGCATATTCTTATGGGACGAAAGGAGTAATTTATATTAATACTCCAAATCTAATTCATTTCAACCACAATCTCACATTTCTTTTGTATTCCTCCAAAATCTCACACTACACCAAAAAAAAATATGTTCTCGGTCGCCTCCAATTTGATCTAATCGAAGAAATTTGGACATGCACCAGCGTTTCTCAGGCATTATTTATTATGTTTAGTGTATTGTTTTTTAAAATTTTTAATTTTAATGTTTTCCTCTTTGTAATTTTAATAGTATATTGCCATTTAATATTTGTGGTCTGGGGAGGGGCATGGTATGGGGAGCAAGGTTTTAAGAGCATCCACAATGGTTCTTTTTTTCGTTTGGACGATACCTCGTCCGCGCCATCGTCAATGGGTCATCTGACAATTGCAGGTCAGCGGACGAGCGGCACGACCGAAAGTGCGGTCACGGACGAAGGGGTGCCCGACCGTCGTCTGTCTCCTTGTTTTCCCACTGCAGGAGCACGAACGACGGACGACTAACGATAAAAAAAATACTGTTCCCTCCGTCCCCAAAGAGTATGAACAATAGTTCGACACGAGTTTTAATAGATAAAGGGAAAGTAAGAGAGAGAGAAAGAGTAGTGGAAATAATGTTAGTGGAGAGTGGGGGTCCACATTATTATAATGGTATAAGTTGTTAATGGTAATGGTATAAGTAGTACATAAAATGATGTGTAGGGGCAATGTGTTGTTTGAATTTTTCAAAATTAGAAAGTTAATAATTTTTAGGGACGGTCGAAAAAGGAAATAGTTCATACTCTTTGAGGACGGAGGGAGTAATATATTAAAAAAAATCAATTTTTAATTATAAAAAATCAATTTTTAATTAAAAAATCAATTTTTAAATTAAAATAAAAAACTATAATATCACGATGATCCATACTAAAAGACAATCCGTGAATTAGTGAAAGATTATATTTTGTAGAATATAATTATTCTGAACAAGTTTTGCATTGTTTGAGTAAACCATATATAGATGGGTTTTTAACTCCAACTTTCATTGTGACTTCGATGTGGGATAAATGGTACTCCTTCCGTCCCAAGGAAGATGACCCCTTTCAGGGCGGCATGAGATATTATGCAACTTTATTTTGTGTGTTAAGTGGAGAAAATAAAGTAAGAAGAGGGAATAAAATAGAGATAAATGTGTTTCCATTTTTTATAATGAGTCATCTTGGTTGGGATAAACCAAAAATAAAAGTGGGTCATCTTCAATAGGACCGAGGAAGAAGTTTTATAAATAGATTTTAGGAAGAAGTTTTATAAATAGATTTTCAACTCCAAGTTTCTTTGTGATTTCGATATGGGACAATTAATTTTACTCTAAGAGTTTTTGTTGCTCGGTTGAAATTGAAAAATCAGAAGGTATACTTCTCATGGAGGGGAAAGAGAAGCCAAGACTGAGAGAGGCAGAGAACTCAGCAACTTCAGTAGTGCTCCTCGGTCTTAGAAACTCAAACTATGTATGATTATGTTCTAAACCTAGGATAGTGTATTTAGTGAAACAGTTGACCGCAATAGGAATTATAGTTGTACTATCAAATTCTTGAGAATCAATAATTTGACAAAGCAATGAGGATACTTTATTCTCAAGAATTTGACAAGGTTATGAGGATGCTTTATGTTGTACATGTACCTAGTTTTGATTGTTCAGAACAGTTAATCTACTTTTGATTGTAGATAATAATTAATCTAGTTCATTTATTATACTGGTTAAGTTCTAGAAGTATTATCTTCTTCTTTTATAGTACAAATACCTTTGCACCCCAATTCAACATATTGTTGTGGTTAAGTAATGTGGTTTTTTTAAATTAATTAAGGTAGGTGTTTGTTTAAATTTGTTATGTTTAATATAATATATTTTGATATTTTAGTAATTGAAAATAAAAATAAAAACTATAACATTAAAAAGTAAATGAAAAATGAGTTTTAATTGATAGGACGAACACTAGTCCGATCCACTGCAGAAGGAATGGTCGGACTAAGAAATGTTGATGTGGTGACCACTAGTCCGACCATTGTGGATGCTCTAAAAGTTATGGCCTAAGGCCATTCGCAATGGGGGGCGATCAATTGAGCCTATTATCGGCCCCTCATTGTGGAAGAGGGGCCGATCATCCGCCTTCCCACCATCACCCCAATTAGCCGTTGTATCGGCTTTGGCCGATCCCATAGGGCCTTTGATCGGCTATCTATTGTGGTGATAAGGCCAATCATCGATTTTATTTTAAGTATATTTTCTATAATTTATTTGTCTTGAGTTTATTCTTATTTACCATTTTATCGCATTTTATTTGAGTGAAACAATTAAAATTGAAATATACAAAGATTGATGAGGTGGAAATGAAATGAAAAGTGGGATAGGATAGACTCTTGATAGGCCCTTCCATTGCAGGGTGATAGACCCTTAAGAATAAGTAAGATAAAATGTTGTCGTGGAAATAAAAAAATTGACTCTTCCATAGTGAATGGCTCTAACCCAGAAAAATAAGAGAAATGATGATGTGGCGGAGAGTTACGACCGAGGCGTGGATTATGAATACACTAAATATCCTAATACTCCCTCCGTCCATGAAAAAATCTCATTTTGTCAGTTTGGGATATCCACAAAATATAGTCCAATTTCTAGAAATGGAAAGTTTATCTTTCATACTTTACACATTTATTCTCATCTCTCCCATACCTTACCTATCTTTTTTTAAATATTTTTTACTTTATCTACTTATTTAATTTCCTCTAATTTTTACCATTTCTCATTAAAACTGGCCATTGAGACTATTTTAATGGACGGAGGGAGTAAAAGAAAAAGTGGAAAAGTGAAATAGATGAAAATGATGAGAAATGTGGAATATATAAAAGTGGATTATAGACCCCACCCTTCCTTTATCAATACCCCGCTCAAAATCTTCTTTCTTCTCCTCTTTCCATAACTGTGTCACACACACATGTGAAATCACCCGTAGCTTCGTACCATTGTAGTAAGTGATTATGGGGAAATACATGCGTACCCGTGCCAGAACCAAAAACATAGACGTCTCTCACTCACCCCTTGGCGTCCGTACCCGCGCCAGAACCTTAGCCCTCAAATCCTCCGCCTCCGATTTTCTCCAGCTCCGCTCCCGCCGCCTCCAGAAGCCGCCGCTCCTCCAGCAATACCTCCACAATTCCCCCAAAATACCGCCTCCTCCTAAACAGTGCCTCGTTTCTACACATAATCAAAACCCCCAAATTGAGCCCGCCAACGAAGTTGGGAATGAAGCATCTCAAATGGCGGCTTTGGAAATTGAGGCATCTTTTGGCGAAAACGATTTGGATACGGAACCTAGACAAAGGTATTATTAACCTTTGAAGTATATTTCCTGATTTAATTTCCAACTTTTTTTTGTTTTGTTTCCGAGAATTGTTATAAATTTAATCCTCATCTACAAGTCAAAAAAATTCTATTTTATCGCCTCCATTTCAACGGCGGCTGTATTTCTGATTAAATGGAGGTATATGTTTTTTTGTTTGCCCTCTTTCGGTTAACTGAAAAGTGTAACAATCGATTTAGAAGGTGATGGTTTCTGATGCTGCTCCGCTTAAATATAGAGTAATTTATTCATTTGGCTTCTGAAACTATATTAATGGATCTGATTTTGATGAAATTTACTTCTCACTCTAGCATTACACAACTGTTTGTATATTTGATCCAGTGCTTCAAGGGCTTTTCATATACTCCCTCTGTTCCTTGTTAATTGAGGAACTATGAAGATTATGTGTGTTAAGCAATAGTGAATAAAGTAAGTGAAATAGTTACTTTTTTGCCAAAAATAGAAATGATTCAATTAGATTGGAATTTCTCAAAAATAGAAAAATAACTCAATTAATGTAGAACGGAAGGAGTATGTTGTAGGGTAATTCGGGTTCGGCTTCACTTTGTATTAGACTATTTCTAATGTTGAGTCTTTTGTATGTGAAGACAACATTTTAATTAAATGTGTTGTTGTGCAGGTGCACCAGAGAAAGCACCCCTTGTAGTATGATTGGAGGTGCTGGCAGTATCACGGCACACGGGTCTTCAACAAAGCAGCTAAGTCCCAATATCTCCAATCAAAGGGCCCCAAGAAATATCCCCACACCTCGCGAGATGGATGAATTTTTTTCCCATGCAGAGCAGCCCCACGATCGCCTTTTCATCGAAAAGTATGTGCTTGTTTGAGCTGAAGTTGTTTCTTGAGCATAAAGTATTTGTGATATCATCCTTGTTTCTAACGGTGCAGGTATAATTTTGACATTGTTAACGATTTGCCCCTCCCCGGGCGTTATGAGTGGATAAAGAGTGATGGCATGGGCAGTGTTGGTTGTATCTTATGATCTTAAGAAAGAAGGGGTAAAATATGGTATTAGCCACTCACTCCTGCAATAGTATTAGAATCAGCACAGAATGTAACATTAGGCTCTGATAAAGTTCCATTCAACTCGAAGTTAGTTAGTTAGGAACTAACTGTTCATTGTCTTGGTGATAACCAACCAGTCGGCCGGGACATAAACGTCGAATATACACCTCTGCCTTTTTATCAGATATCAGGGCATTTAAATGCATTTGAGCCACAAACTTGAGGGCATAGATCATTTCTTTAAATTGCTGTGTTTAACTGAAGCACAGATGAATTCAGTAGAGAATTGGTGTTTGAATTGTGAAAAATTTCATTGTGGGCTTCAGGCTCTGGTGAGCAAATATGAGTTTACGTGAAGCAGCAATTATTGGACTCTGTTTTATTTTATGGAATCGCTCAAAATTTTGTTTCTGTCGACGATGTACGTACGGTTTTTGGTTCCCATGTGAATTGCTGTGCAGCACTTAAATGACATTTTTGGTTTTTTCCCTAAAAAGTAATCCACATATTCATTATTACAAGGCACTAACTTCACTAAATTATTTGACAAACTATTCCCATGTGATTTTTTACCAAGCTGCACAAGTGTCTAGATAGCTATATTTTTCAGTTATTCACGGTTATAATCGGAATTGATAAACTGTTAGGGGAGGGATCAATTGCTAATTTAATTTTTAATTGCTAATTATAATTAATTTAGAATCATAAGATTTGTAGAGATCTAGTGCTCTATAAATCGTCAGGTGTAAATTCGTTTTATTATTATTTAAATTTAAAAAGATAAGAAAACTATTAAAATTAGAGTTTTGTATTAAAATGTCAATATAGTGTATTAAACATATCAATACTGTTCGTTGAATATGTCAACACAATTTAGCATTGACATTGTATATGTATTATATTGATATATTATGATAGCTATATTGACATTAAGCTATTTTCGAAAAATACGAATTAGAGATTTTTTTTAAATTTTGAGATCAGAACATATGCAAGTGAGATCTCGTTAGAATCTCTATAAAATTATCTTTAATTTGATATAAGTTGTGTAAAAAAGTAATTTAAATTGGGATATTTATAATCATTTAAAGTTTTTAGATTTTTTTTAAAGTTAGTTATAACTAACTTTTGGTCAATTAACATTAATACCCCTAATTGACATTTTTTTGCATCATATTGATATTCGTACATGAATGATCTTGTACCTTGATTTAGTGATTTAATGCCTATCATTTAGTTGTTGTTAGCAATTTAAGAGGGAGTCAACAATATAATACACCTCCGGTCAGTTATAACTAAAAATATAAGAAAATATTTTATATATCGATTAATAATTCCTTCGTTCCACTCAAGATATCCACATTTCTTTTTTAGTTTGTCTCATTTAAGATGTCTACTTTTTATATCTGAAAACAAATACACCTTTCATCTCTCCTCATTAATATATTCAACTACTTTTTTTCTCTACGCACTCTATCTAACAACTCCTCCTAAAATCTCGTGTCACTCAAGAATGTGAACATCTTGAGTGGGACGGAGGGAGTATACTCCCATTATCCTCTACTTTTTGTCTATTTTTTGTCATTTTCATCCATCTCTCATTTATTGTTTATTTCCACATTTGACCATAAATGATAAGTATGGATTACATTCACCAACTCATTTCATCTATATTTTATTATACAACTAATATATAAAAGTATTTAGCTAATTTTTTAATTCATTTTTCTTTACATTTCTTAAAAACTCGTGTCAAATACAAAAATAGACTAAAAATAGGGGATGGAGGGAGTACGGAGTATTTTCTTCGTCCCAGTGAAGATGATATACTCTCTTTTTTGGTTTGTTTCAACTAGAGATGTCAATCCAATTCGAAGCTTGCCGAATAATCAGTTAAAATTAGTGGATTAGGACTGTAAAATCACAACTCAAATGTAAAATCGGGCTATTCGCCCGGTCGAGTTACGGGTCGGCCAATTGGGTGTGCAAGGTAAATCTAAAAAAAAATTCTAAGGGTTTAGAGAATTAGATTTTTATATTCTCTCATGTGTGCCTTCGCAGTTAATCCTCTTTCAACCGAACACTCATTTACTCATCATTTACGGTATCAAAATGGACTCGGTCTGAGATTATAGGCTGTGGGGATAAACTCTAACATTAAGTTAAAGCATATCCACATGAATATAGTAGTGTTAGACTGTTAGTTATATATAGAAGATACTGGTAATCTAGTGATATGTGTTTGTTTTTAATCACAATGTTGCAAGTTTGGTTATGACATTTGGATTTTTTGGTTTTTTTTTTCTCCTCTTCTTTGTTCTTTTTCGCTGACCCATCTCAAATTGGTTGGATGTACCAAATGGGACAATGTTGCTAGTTTGGTTATGACATTTGGATTTTTTGGTTTTTTTTTCTCCTCTTCTTTGTTCTTTTTCGCTGACACATCTCAAATTGGTTGGATGTACCAAATGGGACAATGTTGCTAGTTTGGTTATGACATTTGGATTTTTTGGTTTTTTTTTCTCCTCTTCTTTGTTCTTTTTCGCTGACACATCTCAAATTGGTTGGATGTACAAATGGGACAATGTTGCTAGTTTGGTTATGACATTTGGATTTTTTGGTTTTTTTTTCTCCTCTTCTTTGTTCTTTTTTGCTGACACATCTCAAATTGGTTGGATGTACAAATGGGAGAAAGAGAATGATGTTATAAAAAGAGGGCAATTCTAGTAAGAGACACAACTTGTTATGGATCTAAAATACTTGGGGGATTCAAATGGCGGGATGTATTCATATCTTTTTTCTAATTTGTGTTTAATTTTTCAATTAAATTTTGACCCTTCAATTTCTAGATCTGATGGTCGAAAATAATGCCTCAAGTATTTAATTAAAATGTTTAAATAAATCGAAAAGGTCATTCTTGGTATACACAATTGAGTTGGTTATGGTAAGTTGCTTGATTTTCTCCATCAAAAGATCTCAGCGGTTTTTGTTCTTGAATTACACGAATCTTTATTCTCTCTCCAAACTTCCATCGTTTCTTCTCCGTTGAAGACATTCTCTCTTGAAGACCAACGTCGTTGAAGACTTTCTCTCTAAAATTTAGTCGATATTTTTCCTCGTTAAAAATCATTTTTGTTGGAGCAGTCATGCATTATTTTCGTTTTCTTCAACAATGGAAAAAGGTAAATTAATTTGTTCCTTTATTGATTATTAAACTGATTTGTTCACTTAAAAACCGATTTGTTTTACTAACCGTTATACAACTAGTGTATCTTTTTGTTTGGTTGTGTTATTCAAGTTCATGAGTAGTTTAAGAGTTGCAGTGCTTGATTGTGTGTCGCAAGTTTTAATTTTTTCACCTAGGGTTCATCATCATTGGGGCTAGGGTGTAGAATGCAGTAAGTAACACAACGTCGGCAAAGTCCACGAGTTTCAGTCATTCCTTTAGGGTTTAGATACCATCTCGGATAGGTAGTAGTTTTAACTGATTAATATAATGTACCAATATTGCAGTGTAATGTATTTTATTTTCTCAATAATGGACGATGTGTGAATTGTAATGTATATTTTTCTTAGCCGTGTTTAACATTGGCGGAGTTTGACATGAAAGGCGCAACTTTTAATTTATTCCCTAGGGTTTAGAAATCCTTGGGGCTAGGGTGTAGTATGGAGAAAGTAACACAACATCGCCAAAGTTCACGAGTTTGTGTTATTCCTGTAGGGTTTAGATATCAGTTAGGCAGTTAGGCAATGGAGTAGTTTTAACTGTTAAATATAATGTACAAATATTTCAGTGTAATGCATTTTATTGACTCAGTAATGTACGATATGTGTTATGTACTGTATATTTTTCTGAGCCGTTGTTGTTGTGATTTTTTACAGTGTTGGTTGTACCCGAGTGTTCTCCAGAATTGAAACCTGTCGTCGGTCAAAAGTTCCAATCACTAGATTTCACTTTTTGCGTTTTACGATGTGTATGCTCGCGCTGTTGGATTTGATACGCACAAACAAGGAATAAGGAAGACCGACGGTGTTACTACTTGGTATTATGTTGTATGCAATAGGGAAGGCAATAAGAAGACAAACGACGATGACCAATTGAATGCACGTTCTGGTTTTTCTATGAAACATAGAAGGTTATCCAAGCGTTGTGGTTGTAAAGCGAGCATATCGTTCAGGTTCTTCTCCGAAGGAGGACTTCCGGGTTATATTATCCAGGAGTTCAACGAGGTTCATAACCATTATATGGTTGAGGTTCAGCATCAGCAGTTTATGACACTTAATCGAAAGTTGGATGATGTACATCACAAATTCATTCTTGATTGTTCGAAGGCTAATATAGGCCTCACATTTACGCTCAAGGTGTTGAAGGAAATTTTCGATGGATTTGATCTTGTTGGTTGCAATGTCGGGGATATCAGGAACGCTTCTTGAGATATCAAAGCATACACACTCTGTCACGACCGCCCTTACTAAGGATAGTAAAGACGGGGAACTCGCGACTAGGGGAGGAACTAAGAAGCGGGGATGAAATAGGGGAAGCAATAAAGGACAACATTTAATATGAAAATTCAATTAACTTCCAAAAGAAATATTTTAGTCTATCGAATAGTAAGCAGTGGATTAATGTCTCAAGGTAATTAATGTCATAACATAGTATGGGGAAAAAACGGAAGACTTTTAGAAAGAAAGCAATTTCAAACAAGGCAGTGGAAATCAAGTATCTAGAGAGAGTCATAGGATGACGCCCATGTATGAAGACACGACGCATCCAGGAAATCCTAAGGCTCGACTCAACATTCGCCGCAACATCATCGCTCAACCCACACATAGGGAAAACATATGCAGGGTTGAGTACTTAATATACTCAATGGGCTCATGCCGAAAATATTTGATAAAAGTTATGTCATCCATACCATAGTGAACTCGAGTTTTACATTTCGAAGAGAAATATCATCGAGTATCACAAAAACAGTTTCATAGTCTGGCCAGATAAAAAATCTCCCCACTTTCTCAACAATCAATCATTCACATCCTCATACCATAGTGCGACGAAAGTGTGGCCACACTATTCGCCCACGAGACCGGCCAACTAGCAAGGACGGCTCACTATCCCACCAGTGTACACAGCCTAATAGGGTTTGCGGCCCTACTCAGACCTGAATTCGTTTAACACAGCCCTATAGCCTAACGGAGCAAGCTCAAACGAACTAGGCATCAGGCAACAATCTCAACATCAAAATAATCATGGCATGACATAACACTTTAAACCACCCTTATAACACCGTATCATACTTTTGAAAGCGTAAAAGAGTTTAGTAAAAGAAAGCCCACCTCGCTTGCTTATACAACACAATTCACAACTTTAATGCAACCCTTGCTCTTTGTACCCACGTACGCACAACAACCCTTGTCAACACCATAACACAATTAGTTTTTCCATCAACACATTTATCATGCATGCTCTATCGTTCCTTTCATCGTTTTCTTATATTGCCCATCCCAAACATTCACCAACATAAACGAAACGAACACTCTAGCATACATCAACGTGCAACACATAACCACATCATAGGATACATTCCTTATTCACACATGTATCATGTAATGCATTCAAAGCTTGTCAACAAAGCTTATTTCAACAAAATCAGAATTTGGCAGAACAACACAGTATTTTTGTAAACATCATTAAAATTCCATCCGATCTCATATGAAGCTAAAATTTGGTCACCACACAGTAGACACATAAAGGTTTGTCCAGTTAAAATTTCACACCAAAATCATATCTTTTGATCAGTCAAAACAAAAACGAAACTCACTGGACGAAACACAATTTCTGGCAGGACTGCGCAGTTAAATTGAAAAATTTGTTATAAATTTGTTCGTCATCAATTGAAGCTAAAATTTTGACACAACACAGAAGACATCTGAAACTTCATCTAGTTAAAAATTCATGTCGAAATAAGATCGTTTGATTGGTCAAAAACCCGTCGGAACCTACTGTCCGAACACAACAGTTTTCATGCTCAATATTCACAAACCCTAGTTTGTCTATCATGCATTCACACATACATATTCATGCTTCCAACACATAGTCATGCTTCAAAAACGAGATTACAACCATGCTTTCCTATTCGCACATAACATTCACAACGATTCATCCACACACTCACACACACGTACATACACGCACACACACAACCATTCATGTGCAACCATCCTTCCCAACCAATAAATTCATAGATTTACGATTCTCCACTCACTATATGCACGAGGGGTTCAAGAATCATGGATTCAATGATAAGAAGGGGAAATGTGGATAAAAAATTATACCTTTCTCTTGAAGACAATCGGTAGAAAAGACAATTGGTGCGATTCCTCAACGGATCTTGAGTTTCCAACTCCAAATCGAAGCAACAATGAAGGATTGAGTTGGAGCACTTGAGAGAGAGGGGAGGGGAGGAGAAAAACGTGTGGGAGAGGAGAGGAAGAGAGGGAGGTGTGTGGAGTGAAGATTAGGGTTAGGGTTTTCTTAATTTATATTCAATAATTATTCCCACACTTAATTGAACAATTAAAATTATTGAAGAATAAAATAGAGGTCAATGAATAAGCTCCACAATTAAAAGAAATAGGCGTGTAGTGTGGGGGGAATTTTTTGAAAATTATGGTATTACTTGGAGAGAAATATACTCACAAAATGGGTAAAAAGATATTGAGCATCCCATAAATAAGGTAACAAAATAATTTAAGAATTCTCCAAGTAGGAAAGGGGGAGGGGGTGTAAAATAGGGAGTAGTCAAAGGAAATATTTAAATCCCCAAATTAAATAGGAATATGATTTAAATTTGGTAATTTCTTGTGGAAAAGACTCCCATAAAATAGGTAACAATTAAATTAATCTCACAACGTAATTGAAAGGCATAAGGGGTGAAAATTTATGAGGTCTTAAAGAAGGAAAGAGTCTAATCCTAATTAAAATAGGATATGGAGAGATTTAATTGGATTTTTAATTCAAGGAAGGAAATAAGTAAGGTACAATTAAATCTACAACATAATTTATTCTCCTAATTAATAGGAGATTTCGAAAGACCAAGAAATGGGCAAGGGGTCAAAAATTATGTAGAATAATATTGGGACAATTTGGTTTGGATTTAATTTGGATAAATATCCCAAGACAATTAATTAAATCCAAGAGAGAAAATACTATTTTCAATAAATAAGAGGGCCGAAAATTCCAATAAAATGGCTAGAACAAAAAAAAATGCATGATCCCATTTAATTAAATTCACACATTGGAAAATAAATCACATTATCTTCCATAACTCGCAACAACCAAAATCACATGATTACTTGATCACATAGAAAATCAAATTCCAAAAATGAATTTCCCAATCAACATCCACATTAATAAAACAAAAGAAGTCACAAAATTTCGGGGTGCTACAAGAAATTACCATATGTTTGGTGATATTGTGGCGTTTGACTCTACCTACAACACAAACAGGTATACATTATTTACTTAATAAACTGCATTACTTACAGGTACATTACAACACTGGGATATGTGCATTACTCTCTGCATTACTACTCGTCTCTTATACATTATTCGTAGCTAATGATGCATTTTTCTGTGCTTGTGATACGTAGGTATTGTATAATCTTCACGCCATTCCCGGGAAAGGACAATCATGGAAGACCTGTAACTTTCGTCGTTGGTTTGGTTTGCAACGAGAAAACAGGGGCTTGGTTATTCAAACATTTCGTTCAATGCATGGGTGTTGCTCCATAGATGATTGTAACAGATCAAGATTTGGGGATGAGATCAGCTATTGAAGAGGTTCTTGTCGGGACTCACCACAGATGGTGTATGTGGCATATTATGCATAAGTTAGCCACCAAAGTTCCGAACAGGTTACTGAGGGACGAAGATTTCAAGAAAGAATTTAATGTCTGGGTCTGGTCGGTCCTGCTTGAACCCCACGAATTTGAAGAAGAGTGGAATGGAGTAGTTGAACGTCATGGCCTGGAAGACATTAACTGGTTCAACACCTTGTACGACTATAGGCATGTCTGGATACCTGCGTACTTCAGAGATTTTCCACTTGGGTTGATGATTAGGACTACCTCCATATCTGGATCTGAGAACAGCTTCTATAAAAACTTTTTGAAGCCACGCGCCAACATTGCTGAATTCTACTTGAATTTCAACAATGCTCTGGAATTTCAGCGTAACTGTAACGCCCCACTTTTTGAACCCTAATTTTCGAACCCTAAAATTTTTGCATTAAATGTTTTAATGTCGTGAAGTATGTGGATTAATTGACGAGTGAATTAATTGCTTGATTTTTATGTGACCTAATTGTGCTTTGGAGTTGAGTTTTGGTTTGAATAGTCAACATTGTTGGAGAAATGATGTGGCTGTTGAATGGTCAATATCGTTGAAGACGTGACGAGAATGTGCAATAGTCAATCTTGTTGAATTATGACGTGACTGTTTGAATATTTGATGCAGGGTGAGATATATTGTGGTGAATTATTTTTCTAAGGGTGAATGAGATTAAATAGGATCATCAATAATTACCTTGCCCTTTTTATTTGAAACTTTCGACCCATACCTTATTCCTAGGGAGATTTCGAATATTCCCTTATTTAAGGGAAGAAGGAATTGTTTATTATATATTTTGATCCCTTATTTATTCCCTTCCATGAATAAATATAAAAATTCTAGCAAATCTTACTATACCTAAGGAGATCTTGCCATATCCTATTTTTATTAGGATTTAAATTTAATTCCTTGTGGGAGAAGGAATAAAAAAATTGCCTACTCCATATATTGTTGGGAGGATTATTATTTTTATTCTGCTTCGTATTATTTTATTCTACTCCGTGAAATACCAAATTAAATCATAGGCTAATTAAATAGTATAGATTTCGAATTCCTCCTTATTCCTCTCCAAAAAAATCACGCCAACTACACTCTACCATATCTTTCAAATCTTTAATTTATTTAATTAAAGATATTATGTTCTGCACTCTACAAATACATGAGAAACCCTAAACCTAGGAATTAAAAAAAACGCCTCCCTCCCTTCCCTCTCTCTCCCACACGATTATTCTCCTCCCTCTCTCCTTCTCCACCAATTCTTCACCAATCCCTTGTTCTTGCATCATTTTGGAGTTGGAGATTCCAGATTTATTGAAGAATCGAGCCACTTTTCGCTTCTACCGATTGTTTTCGCAAGAGAAAGGTATACTTGAATCATCTTTTTCACCCTTACCTTTGAATCCATGTTTCTTGATTCCCTCATGCATATAATGAGTGTAGGAATCGTAGATCTAAGAATTTAATCTGGTGGGAAGAATGATTTCATGAGAAAAGTGTGGATATGCGTTTAGGTATGTGTATGTGTAAGATGGTGGATGACTTGTTGGTGAATGATATGTGAATGTATGAGAACATGGTTGTGAGATCCTTTTGAAGCATAAATATATGTGTTTGGGTGAATGATAGATAAACCCTAATTCGAAATTGTGAAGCATGAAAACTGTGGCGTTTGGACAGTAGATTCCGATGTGTGTTTGACCGACCACACAATCTTATTTTGACACGAATTTTTAACTGAGTAAAATTTGAGATGTCCTCTATGTCGTGTATAAATTTCAGCCTCTTTTGACGAAAGATGAATATTTAATGAAATTTTGAAGTCAACTGCGCAGTTCTGTCAGAATTTGTATTCTCGACCAGTGAGTTTCATTTTTTATTTGACCGACCTAAACATATGATTTTGATGTGAAAATTTAACTGGATGACCTTTGATGTGTATACTGGGTTGTGGTAAAATTTCAGCCCCAACGGAGGTCAGATGGATATTTAATGATTTTTACAAAACAACTGCGCAGTTCTGCCAGATTTCTGTTACTTTTAAATAATACTTGTTGTCAAGTTTGAATGAAATACTTGATGCATGTGTGTCTAAGGAACGTATCTTATGGCGAGGTTATGTGTTATACGTGGAGGTATACTATGGTGTGTTTCCTTACGTTGGTAAATGTTTGGGATGGGTGATTTAAGAAAACGATGAGAGGAACGATATGACATGCATGTTTTTGAGTCAATGATTGAGACTGAATTGTGTTACACATAATTTAAAGGTGATAACTCACGCTCTCAGCGTGATAGCAAAGGGAAGGAAGTACTTGAGAGTTAAGCAGACGAGGTGAGCTTTCTTTTAAATAAGGACGAGGTCCTAAATATTTTTATTGATGAGAATGAAATTGTGTTTATCACGCCTTATTTGTTTTTTTAACGTGCCTATCTGATATGGCTTTATGTCATTATTATCTAAATCGAATTTTGGTCCTCGTAGGGCCGCAAACCCTACTTGGACTAGTGTACACCTATGGTAGACCGTGTGCTAGCGTACGGGCTGGCCGGTCTAGTGACTTGGTTTGTGGCCACATTCCATGCCATGTATTGGCAGATATGGTTAACGTCTATGGGAAAATGACTGATCAGTCGACTTTTACAATGAAAAATGATTTTGGTACCTCAGGCCTTTCTAAAAAAATAAAACCCCGATGGATACTTGAAAAAGGCATGATAAGTAAATATTCTTTTGATGAACTGTTTTCGGCGTTAAGTCCACTGAGTATTATTATAGTACTCAGTCCTGCATGTGTTTCCCTTATGTGCAGGTTGGTTATACCACATCTCCGGCCTCATCTATTTGGATCTGCTTGCCTTTCCCCTTTCCTGCAGCACCCCCTCTTCCATGACCAACTCTTTTCCCTTCCCACCCTCTGCAGCTCCATCCTTTGTTGGTTTTGTAGTTTTTTCAGCAGCAATCTCAACACCTTTCCCCTTTCGAGCAGCAGGTTCCTTATTGAAAAATACAAAACAAATTAATGCAGGGAACCAACTATGTAATGTAGCAATACATTCATATAATGAACAAAATCATGCATATAATGTACCAAGTAAGCATATAATGTAGCCAAACATGCAGATGATTCACGTACAATAATATAGGCAACTGTAGTGCAAATAATCTACCAATACGTGTATATAATGCAGGTAGAACACTGCTGATATAATGTACCACTTCATGCATATAATGTACCAATACATGCATATAATACATGTGAAACCTTGATTGTATTATGAAATCTCATCCCTATGCTAACAACAGTTTGTAGGAATCCCCGTTTCGATGAAAATACCTTGACAGTCGCTGCGGTCCCAATCTTTTTGGTGGTCGTAATCTTTTCATGCCCACTGTCAACTGCCTTGGCCTTTCTCTTTTCATTCACCTGTAATACAAATGACAAGCCTTGGTTTTTTGTTTTGGTGCTGTAGTATTAGTTCCTGCAGCAGCTCTATCTAGACATGCCCACGGTTCGTAAACCGGCGGTTCCGGTTTCGAGAAATGTGGAATCAGAACCGAACCGTGAGGCTATTTCACGGTTCTGGTTTTGGTTCGAAAACCGGCGGTTTTTACGGTTTTTCACGGTTCTGAACCGCCGGTTAGATTTCACGGTTTTCCGACAGTTTTTCACGGTTCCGGTTTGGAACCGTCCAGAACCGGTGGTTCCGGCACGGTTTTGGTTCATAAAATTTGGAACCGGAACCGGCCCGCGGTTCAAAATATGGTGGTTCCAGTTCAAAAAAAATCACGGTTCCGGTTCGGAACCGGAACCGGCGGTTACGGTTCCGCGGTTAACCGCCGGAACCGAAAGCCTTGGGCATCTCTATCTCCATCCTTCGTCACCACATTTGTATCATTTGATTTATCAGTTTCTCTTTCAGACCCCTAAATACAAAAGCATCATCCGATTGGTAATGTTTGCAAAAAAATTAATAATGTACAAGTGACAGAACACAAAATCAAAATTTGTGCAATAACATACCCCAGTCTTGTTCATCACCAGCCTCAAAAATCTATTGATTTCCCATTTGTACCTTCTAACATTTGCTTCTTTGACTTTCCCTCAGATTCGGCTTCACGAGCATCGTTCGTTATGCCTTTGAAGACATCACCTTCTCTCGAATCGTTCGTTGGACCGGTTTCCTCCACATTACCTTCAGGCTCATCACCTAATGGCGTATCATACACTTACTCAGCATTATTGTTTGCCTCTCCACGACCGCTACCTTCTGCCCCATTGGTTTCTTGTGTAGCAAATGGGTCAGGACATTCAAAGCCATCCAAAACGAACGACGGCCTATCGAAGTGTCTATTTATCGTCGTCTTTTTGTCATACGCCTCCATCATTTTCTCCATTTCTGCAATCCACTGAGCATTGTACTCTTCTTCATCCTCCCTAGCCTAAGTCAGTGTTGTAACAATCGCATCATCGTCCACCACTCCTAATAATTTCTTACCAATCTGACTGCCAACTCTCATGCACTCATCGTCAAGCAACTCAAGAGGTATTCTTTTAAAATCGTCAACCCACTCTGAAATTGCCTTGGCCATGTGCGAGCTTGAAGTGATAAACTTATCTCTTATTCGCTTAGCTCTATACCTGCTCGGCGCTCCTCCTTTAGCCCGGTTCAACCCTTCCAACCTCCTCAGTTCCTCCTCTTGAAGATACTTTTCCTTGTCTATCTTATCCTCCAATCTCCCTGATCCGAACTAGTTTCGCTCTGCCTCCTCCCTTTGCTTGAGTGCCTCAGTCGTCCAACCTTTTACTGTGGGCCAGGCACGGTTCACTCTCCTCCGGCAGTGAACAACACGGTCTACATATGCGCATTGACAATACCACATAACTGTGTCATGATCAATTGTACCAAACCAGATAACTAACCCCAAACCAGATAACTAACCAAAAATGAACAAAAATAAATGTATAATGCATTTGTAATAGCTACAACATTCAAGATTACTGTAACATGTCAGTAATGTATGAACAATAACACATAATGCAAGATAACATATCACTAATGTATAAACACATATTAAAATTTTCTCATGCAAATCAGTAATGTATCAAGAAGTTCATATAATGCATAGTTCATAACTACAACAAGATTGTCAGATATAGATAATGCATAATAACAGATAAATAATGTAACAAACTGCATATATAATGCTTGTATTACACCTAACAGATTATTGCATACTGTAATTTGTTAGTAATGTATGAAAAATGGCTTATACTGCAGATATTATTCCACTCACCACTAAGAACTGGATAGGACCAGTGAACGACGCACTTTGACCATCTGTCCAATTGGGATATGTGGCCTCTAGAACCGATAACGGATACCCACACCAGTTCATGTTTCTAATCTCATCCACATCGTCAATGAAATGTAGAATCTTTGGCTTGCAATTGCCGTCGGACGGTGTCTCTATAACAACATTCTCGAGCATAAACATGAACAGTTTCTTGAAATCTGTACCGCCGTCAACGTCTTGCATCATCAATTCCGCAACGTCTATAGGGGTAATTTTAAACCACCCCTTATTACATCGCATTGCAGCATAGTCGTTGAACTGAAAATTGGTTTGTCTATCTGTTGGGCGTTGAATGGGTATCTCACCTTTGGGGAAGCCTAATGTAAGATGCACATCCTCCTCATACAGGGTCAGGCTCTCACCTCGAGACAGTGGAATCTCACAACGAGCTACATTAAATCTAGATAGAACCCAATGAGCTAGGTAACCAGGAATTTCTTTAATATCGAAGTTGAGTATGGCTCCGAAACTCAATTCATTTACTGTTTCAATTTGCCATGGAGTTAGCCTTTTCAAACAGTTCAGAAACTCTATCGAGGACCGTTTGCAATAAAGGTGGTTCTCTTTCTTCTCCCTACTTTTTCTCCTCCTGGGCTCTACTAGACTCTGCCTCGGCCAATCGCTGGCGAAACGTCTGTGAAATGGCAAGAGAAATGACATCATCGACTGCTTCATCAAAATCCAACCTTGGTTGCTTCGCTGTTGTCGAGAGTAAGACATCAGAACATGATTATTATCCGCGACATTGTCAATAATGTATCACATGAAGCTAATGTAATGCATACAACTGGATAAATAATGTATTACAGTTATTTAAATTAATGTAAACATTTTTTTAGAATTATAATGTACAAAAGCAAGCAAAAAATGCACAAACGTACTAAAACATCAACTCATTCACAGCAACACAACTCGGGGGCACATAAAATTCAACAGAGTTAATAGTATACTATGAAACCGATAGCTTTAGCTTAAAAAAACAACATAATGTACACCACCACCTATCAGAATGTACACCTACTCCATTAGATTGCTCACCTGCATTCTCAGTTGGTTGGATTTTGAACGGTCTCCCTCTCTTCGACATTGTTGTTCTGTGATACAGATCAGAAATCACAAAGCAATAAGATTTCCTCTACAAAATCGAGCAATACACAATTAAAAGCAGTAATTAACTATAAACTTCAATAATGGATAGAACCCTAACAAAAATGAACACGATTTATAGAAAAAACGACAACATGTTTTAGAGAATGGTAAGAGTGTTTCGGACAACTAAAATCGACCAATACACACATCTAAAACACGAATTAACTAAAAGGGTGAATAATGAACAAAAGCCTAAACTAAATGAACAAACTGTTATGATTTTCAACAAGATCGACCAAATGTTTGCCAAAATCGTCACTTTTTTTAGTAGAAATATCTGAATCGACGACTTTGTGGTGTTTTTCCGGCTAAAATCAACTCTCAGACTGGTCTCTTACCAAAAATCGAAACTTTGGAACCCTACCTTGTTGTCGATTGCAAATCTTCCACCGATTAAAACGTTGTTGCGTCGACCTAAGGGTGTTAAGCCGGCAGAAATCGACTCTTCCAGTGGAGTTTCTTCGATTTTTGAAGCGGATACGGTTCAGAAATAGATGGAAATGGGAGAGAAAGGGTTTTGATCGTGGGTTGAGGGATGTGAAAGGTATTGTGAGAGAGACAGAGTGAGTAGATGGAAGGTCATTCGGTTTCAATGAATATCCTGCTTAATTATTGCGCCTTCCGTTTTGAAACGTGTGAAATCCTTTGTTTTTTTACAGTTATACCCTTATAATGTACCGATTTGAACTAATAATGTAACACGAGATTAGATATCTCCTCATAATCTAGTCTGTTCATCCCAGTAATCTAATGACTAATTTTTGATTGAAACTAAACACTAAGGGGGCAATATGAGCTTAATGCTCCCCTTCAAATGGCTTATAACAAAAATAAAATTAGTTTAAAATTTTTATTGAAATTCTTTTCAGTTAACTTACTAATCGATTCGATTATAGGTTTGAACTTATTCCTAGATTAGTTAATCTGCCAATCGGTTTGATTATTAACCGAACTAACAAATTAATCAATACTAATCATCCTCATTAAAATCTTAATATTAACCTACTATAGAATTTCATAATGCTTTAATAAGATATATCATATAGTGCATTAAAGTATAAATTTTAGTAAGTTGGGATTTTAATTAAATTTCATTATTGATACAAGAAAAATATTCATCCTGCATTAAACAAATTTTAGGAAAAACTCCAGTCTCCAATGGTTGTTGCCTAATCTCCGAGTGAAAAAATAATCCAAATTTTAGGAAAGACTCGCTTGGACAAGAAAACCAATGGGGACTACTACCCTTACAATGATCTGATATAACCCGTTCCTTGTTAATAGGGGCATTTCTTTTCTGCACGGAGTTTATGAATAGTGTGTTAAATAGATGGTGAAAAAAGTAAAAAAGATGAAGAGAGAATAAAGTAAAAAAGGGAATTACTTTTGCCAAAAATAGAAATGACTCATTTAACTTGGAACTTCTCAAAATAAAAAAATGACTCTATTAACATGGAACGAGTGGAGTATGACTCAAAATTAACCAACGCTAACGCTCGCCCTCAAGCCCTAGGCGGGTCGGTCGAGTCTTTCCCTATTGTTGTATTCCCAACACGAGAAAGACGCACGGAAGAGGTATGCCAATTGCCAAGCACGCCAAGGATCCGTTGAGAGTTTGTCTCGGTAGGGAACTGTATAAGCTATTGGATGAAAGCATCTCTTTTTCTTTCGAGAGGGGCATATGAAGTGAAGATGCAGAAGTCAGAACCCATTGAAGACCAGAGTTTGGTACAAGGAAATTTAATCCCACTGCCTGAAAAAATAATTTGCACATGCCTTTACGGTTATTTTAAGCATACAATTTTCGTGAAATTGTAAATTTTTTTGACGTTGTGTACATTACACTATTCCAATCATTTGCAATTTTACGAAGTACGTGAGAATTTTGTTATGTATTGTATTTTATTTTATTTTTTGAAAACTTCTAAATGTCTTCCCGGATAAAATTAAAAACATTTTAAAACTTTAATAAACCTTATTGAGCCGGTAATAAATCTAGAAAGATAAATATATACATAGCCCATCATAAGTTTGATATGGGCCATCACATGGCTCAGTCCGAAAACATGTTAGGAAGCCTTTATTACTCCATTAGTTTCATAGAAATAGACAATTTTTTTTTCGTTTGTCCCATAAAAATAGTCCATATCTATTTATGACAACTTTTTTCTCATTTTCTTTTATTTTATTATTTATGGGTCACACCATCCACTACACAATTTCAACTACTTTTTCTCATTTTCTCTTACTTTACCAATTACAAATATTAAAACTCGTGTCAACCTAAATGGTCTATATCTATGAGACGGAGAGAGTATTACATAACTAAACTACTCCCTCCGTCCCAACTAAGATGACACACTTTTCTTTTTAGTTGGTCCCAACCAAGATGACACATTTCTATTTTTGGTAATTTTCTCTCTCCAATTAATACACTTAACCACTTTTTACTCTATCTAATTAAATATTCAACTCTTTTTCACTCCATTTAATACTTACACTTACTTTTTCTGTATAAAATTAACTACATTAGTTAAGAAATGTGTCATCTTAGCCGGGATGGAGGGAGTATGATTTTGGACTTACTATCTGCAAAAGAAGTGTCATGTTGTCACCAAGCCAAATTGTATTTAATGTCAAACTAAATTTAAAGATCGAACTAGAGACCAAATCTCAGTCATCTATTTTTCTAATATAGCGGATAAAATAAATCAAGCAAATAATATATCTCATTTTATATGAATTTCATTATTTGATTCTTTGCAGAAAGACAACTAAAATAATCTTAAAATAAAATAATAACTATTTTTTAGTTCTACATTAAGAATTAGTTCTGTCCTCTCCATCACTTCGAGCCTTATTCAACAGATCAATGGCTGCAACAAAACATCTATTAATAATCAAGAATTGGCTTTAAAACAAGAATCAAGAAGAAAAAAAAAGTAGCCATAGAAAAGTAAGTCTTCAAAATTTTTCCAACAGTTTGGTTAAGATCAAGAATGATTCCCACATCGGCCTTTGCTGTAGTTGCATTGTAACCGTCTGAATGATGAACACAAATGATCATGATGATCAACAGATGCAAATAGCATTCTGAAATCTACATTGGAAAAAAGAAGGTATATGTGACAGCTCTGACCAATTTTTGAATTTATGATTTTTGGAAGGTTTGTTTAGATTCAATGCAGTTGGTGCTAACTAGTCTAGTCCAATCTACATTTTGTTACAAAAAATATATTCTCTCAAGATTCATATATTGGAATCGGTTCGGATTCAAAATCCAATCTGAAATCCCTGACAATGATACCTACACCATTTTGCTATTTCACACAATATGCAACTTCTAATATGTATACTAGTCGCTTGAGTGAAACATAGACATCACGAAAATAGTAAGATTTCATATGCATACACCACAATTAAGAATTTCCTATACATGTGACAGTTATAATGGATCACAATAATGCACAGATACAATAGAGGATCCATCTTAATAAACAATGGCGATAACGGGCGTTTGAGCCCCGATCCACGCCTGTGTAACACAAGATTTTAAGCATACTTTCATTTCGAGAAAAAAACACGGCCACCCTCAGTAACTTGGCAAACATTTATCAAAATAGATATCATCACTGCAGGAGTCCTACTTTTTAGGAGCAATAACTTTAAAGTTCGGATTTGCCAAGCTCTGCAGCCCTTCGTTATCCTCCAAGAGCCTAACTGTAACATTAAAGGATAGTTGTTCTTCTCCTTGCAATTCTTCTTGTTCCTCTACCATTCTCTTCCCACTCTTCACCACTGACTCGTTGCACTCATCCAAATTCACATATTTTAGTGTCGGAATTTCCCCAAGTTCTGCAGGGATATCCTTCAAATCTTGCAAGTACATAAGATGAAGGTGCTGGAGGCATGGGAAGTGGGAGGAGCCAAATTTTCAAGTGACAAATATTTGAGACTGAGGAACTGGCCTTCAACTGTTTCCCATTTGCCTGTTGTGAAAATTCCGCCATTCAACTTGAACTTTTGAAGAAGGGGTAATGTACTTACCCTTTCCAATATGTCTTCCATTCTACCACCAACTATTTTAAGAGTCAGACACTTTAGAGAGTGTGGAAAGGTAAGCTTTCGCAAAAATTCACCACTTGGACAACCATTACATCTAAGAGATTCCAGCTTTTGCAGACGTTCGATGTTGTTGACACAAAATACTGAACTCTGTCATAAATGAGTCCCAATTTCTTGATATTGGGAATTCTACTAACCATCACCTCACCACATTTGAAGTTCATTACTCCTTTGAGATTCTCCATGATGACAATGTTGTCACTTGGAGGATCTGGGAGATGCAACCCTCCAAGTATCCAGAAACAAACATGCCTAAGTTGAGGCATGTTCCAAATATCAACAACTTCATTAGAATGAGGAACAATTAATGTCTGTAGACTCCACATGAGATTGATAGAAGAAGGAAGATGAATAACATCAAGAAGCCGCAAATTTAACATCTTTGCTGGGGAATACTGATGTTCTATAATGGAATGGGAGCTGCTTTCAATATCCTCAATAATTTTAAATTAGGGAACAGTTGAACTCTTTGATGATCACTTATATAGGAACGGGCATGTGGTGAAGATTTCATGGCATGAACTACTTTCTCTTCTGAAGCGCTTCTCGAAATAATTACACGGCGTTGGCTACAGAGGCCTTGAGGTCTATGTTTTCCTACCACACGATAAAACCTCTCCTTTTCAGCTTCTCTTAAGAAAAGGTCTCTCAACAAATCATGCATTTTCAAGCTCTTCATGTTTCCAGTTTTCCCCAAATCGTGAACAAGAATTAGATTTCTCTCAACTAGTTCATCTAAGTATTCTTTTGCAATTGTTTCCAAACTCTTGCCCCTTGTTGGTTTTAGAAATCCCTCAAAAACCCATAGCTTGATGATTCTTGAGATTCGAATTCTATAATCCTCCTCATACGCTCCCATATACAGAAAACACGGCTTAAGATAAACCGGCAAATGGTTGTAGCTCAATTTCAATATTTTTAAGCAACGGTTATCATCCTCCAAATTCACGACTGAATTTATATTTCCTTTAATAGATTCCCAACATTCTTTTGTTTGTTCCTGCTTTCCCAAAAGACCTCCCATCACAACAAACAATTGATAAGGGAAGTCCTCTGCCACAATCTTTTTTCCAATTTTCTCTAATCCAGAAGGACAACTTTTCCCCTCAAATACAGTTTTACAAAACAAATTCCAACTACTTCCCTCATCCATAATAGTTATCCAATTGAGATCCCAAATTTGATAGCCTAGTTGTTCCGACTACCATTATTATTGTCAGGATTGTAGCTTCTCCCATGCCTCAATTCTCGACATATCATCCAACACAATAAAAAACCTTCTATATGATAAACATTTGTGGAGTGCTACTCCTATTTCATCTTCTCTCATTTTACTCAACCTTTCCTTCACTACTTTATCAACTTGAGATAGAATTTCACAAAGAAGTTCTTTTGTGTTATATTGTTGAGAAATTGTAATCCAAACACAAATATCAAAATGATGAGAAATAAATGGTTTCTCATAAACATTTCTGGCAAGAGTAGTCTTACCAATTCCTCCCATGCCTACGATTGTGATGACTTGGCGACCGCGTTGTCCATCAGTAAGCTTATCCATGAGTTGTAGCATCAGATCATCACAGCCCACCCACCATGGTTGTGCTGTTCAACCTAGAGAGAGAAGATGACGAAGAATTGTTTGAGGAACTAGCAGAAGATGAGACTTGTCTCTGCAGCTCATCTTTAACTGCAACCATCTCCATCACTTTTTTCTTGATCAAATCCAAATCTTCTATCACCTTCATCAGACTCTCGTACAAGTCTACTGGTGTGATTTTTGGACCATCAATAGGTAGCAGGAAGAATTTGATCGATGATGTGAGATTCGATGGCATCTTCAACTGCATAAACTGCATCAGCGATGCTCATCTCCAACGGATCAGCTTCATCGCTGTCAGCAAAAGGAGACTTATAGCCTTCAAGAAATTCCTGCAAGAACACAACAATTTCAGTGATAGACTCAACTTGTTTTTTGTCCATTGAAATTGGAGGGGAAGGATGAAGCTCGATCTGATGGAAAATCTGCATAAGAGAGACCAGAGCTGCATAAGCCGCCATTGATATGTTTGCTTCTTTTTCTTTCGTGAGGAAATGTTTTACAGTTACACAGAGAGAATATGGGTAGAGAGACTGAGTCAACATTGGCTAGCCAGCCCAGCATTACGCACTGCTTTAAGAGATGTATAAAAAGTAGCATCCACTTGTGTTTAGTTAGTTAAAAATCCATAAAACAGAAAAAAACAAAGTTGGTATGTCGTCGAGTTTGGGCCACAATTCTTTATACAATTAGTTAAGGTAATGAGGGCTGAAACATGCCCGCGTATAGGAAAAGTGGTTTTAGATAGCTTGACAAATAGTCTATCATCTCGACAACAAATATGGACACCCTCAGTATCATGGGAAACTTATCGAAACAGAGATCGTCCTTTCAACTATTCAAGTCCATAAATCAGTGAGTCTCATCTCTTTCAATAGTTTTCTTGAGATTGTTGAGCTAATAAGTAGTAAGATACCCTTGAATAATAAGTAGCATTAAGTAAGATATCCTTGAATAATAAGCAGGCATTTCACCACTAGTTTTTGATGTTTCACGTGAGATCTTGAGGATGAAGGAGGACAAGGACTTGATGGTGAGGATGACAAAGAAATGGCTTAGAAATGCAACATTGCCTCACAGAGCCTCGATCTTGACAGTTTTTAGGGGGGGCTCTTTTTCATTGCTGCTGTGCATTAGAACCTACTGTTTCAAGGAAGGAAAAGCTTCTCTGGCTTGCTACGATTTTTTCAAAGGAGAAAACGGACACACAGAGTCCTGATGCCACACTCGGAGTTTCAACAGTAGAAATCTCTGTTATCCAAACTCCACAGGAGACTAATTCATGACTAAATGTACATTCACATTGTATAGAAATACAGGTATTTAGTTTTAGGTTGTTATCCAGGTAGTTTTAGGTTGTTATCTAGGTTATAACACTTGTTTTAGGGAAAAAAACAGTTCTTGTATGTTCTATGGCAATCGAATATTTCACCTCCAACTGCGATTACAACACCATGACCGAGCCAATTTCAGAGACTCAAGGAGTGATGTTTGTCACTGCAGCTTCTGCAGGTATACTCACTCATAGATTCTTAAACTGTCAAATAAGAGTATACTTAGATTGTGTTCATTTGTATAAAGCTAAGATTCAAGACTTTGACAAAGCTCCTAAAAACTCTGGTTTCAGTTCAATTTGCAGCTAGATTCAAGCATTTGGCTAACCATAAACGTGTTTTTTGTCTGCACTGGATTTGTTGTGTATGGGTTCTTGAGCATCGCGTATATAAAGGAGCTGTTCTCAATGCTTGTTTTTTGCACACCCTAAATTAACAACTGCTGATACATATGATAAAGTCATTCTCTTCGTTTTGCACAAATCTTTATGAATCGGTTCAGATTCAAAATCCAATCTAAAATCCAAATACTCACCCTGATAATGCTACCTAGATCATTTTACTATTTCAAACACTGAATCTAGAATCCACATCCTTTGTGCAACAGCTAATATTATATACGACTACGAGTAATGATAATGAATGAAACTTAGAAATCTATACATACATGTGACAGTTATTCTGGATAAGTGATCATAAAAAGTAGATTTCTATCAACTAGTTCATCCCAGTACTCTTTTGTAACTCTTTCCAAACTCTTGCCCCTTTTTGGCTTTAGAAATCCTTCCGAAACCCATAGCTTGATTACTGTCGAGACTCGAATTAAGCTATCCTCCTCACACGTTCTCATTTATAAAAAGCACGGTTTAAGATATACTGGCAAGTGATTGTAGCTCAACTTTAATATTTTCAAGCAATGCTTGTCATTCTCCAAATTCACTAGTGAATTTATGCTTCCCCTAATAGATTCCCAACATTCTTTTGTTGGATCCAGTTTTCCCAAAACACCTCCCAACACTACAATTGATAATGGAAGTCCCATGCAACTCACCACAATCTTCCTTCCAATTTCCTCCAATTCTCCAAAAATCTAGTGCATCGATATATTTCATTTTACTTTTATTGATTCAAGCGAGCACCTTATATGTGCTCGGAAATAAAAAATATATTCATGCAGCATTCCAACTATTATGTACCATAAAATATTATGCAGTGTATACGTTTTATTTTTATAGATTTAGCGAGCACTATATATGTGCTTGGAAAATTCCGACCACCTACTATATGCTCGGAATTCCCAAAAAATATATATTCAACAGCATTCCAACAATTTTGTACCATATAATATATATGCAATGTATTCGTTTTACTTTTATAGATGTAGCGAGCACTATATATGTGCATGGAAAATTCCGACCACCTACTATGTGCTCGGAATTCCCAAAAAAATATATTCATAAACACTTCAACAATTTTCCTAGCAATAATAATGTCGTTGTGTTAAATTCTGAACGGTTTTTAGCAAGCACATCGTACAAGTGCTCGCAATTATTCAGATCTTTTGTACACCAACCATTCCTTTATTCTTCTCATTCTATCCACCTGCGAATTTTTCCTCTTCTTCAAATTTTTCAATCTTAACTCACATTACATCAATTTTTCCAACAATGACTTTAGATCGGAGTGTTCCCATGCCTTGTGGTCACCCCATCTTCTAAATTATGTAAAGGTATCATTATAATTATTAGTTATTCTCTCTAAATTAGCTGGATATATTAATGGCAAGGTTATGTTTGTGCTATTTTAATTTATATTATTTTTTTGTGGTAGAAGTGTTCCTTTTTGCTCGTGGTCGCCCCATCTCGCCATATTCTAAACTATCTAGGTATGATTTTAATTGTTTGTTATTTTCTCTAAATTATTTGGTTATATTAATTGAAAATGTGATGCTTGTGTTCATTAACGGAGTAGATAACTTTATAAGTTTTGCTATGCAACATCTCTCTAGGATGGATGGTTCAAAAATTAGATGTCCATGTGCACGTTGTGATAATATAAAATATCTTTCTATAGATAAGGTGAAGGAGCATCTTGTAAGAAAAGGGTTTACTAAAAATTATTATGATTGGAGATTGCATTGTGATGTGGAAGCGTCGTCCAGTTCAATACCCGATGCATCCATGGATTTCGCTCCACCATCGAATCCATACCAACATATGTTACATGATGTGTGGGGAAAAACAACCAGTCACGAGTCTTATCATTTCCAGACGCAACACTCTGCACAACTTGTTCTGCCTGCCTACATGCCAGAACCCCCACTAACGAGTCGCAACAGTTTTACAATGCATTAGAAGCGGCGCAGTCGGATTTGTGGGCGGGGTGTGATTACTCTGAATTGTCAACAAATGCTCGATTGATGACTCTAAAGTCTGAACATCGAATGTCTAAATGAGCTGTTGACGAATTGTGCCAATTTATGGAGGAGCTGTTGAAGAATTGTGCCAATTTTATTCAGTCTAAATCATTGACCAATAATATTGCACAAGTGCACAACTTCGACTTCATAAACTAACCGAGACACACTTAAATTTCCATTTTGGGTTGACACAATCAAATAGCTGTTGATTGTCTGGTTATGTTATGTCCACGTTAGTGTATTCTCCACTTCAATATTATCATTGGTCCACTTGTGTTCATATATGAATTTGAACTACAATTCTCATTACCACTTGTGTTATGCACTTTTTTGTTCCATTTTTCGATTTTGATAGCATAATGCTTTGTCTATTGTGTAGAAATGGCTCGAGGAGCATCTATTGGACGCCTCAATGATCCTTCACTCTCCGGTGATCATCCACCACACGATAATGAGGAAGGAGAATCTACATCACATAATATAGAAGGTGTTGATACAACAAGTAACTCTCTGAACGAGCAAGACGAAGAAGAACCTACAAAGGATGCACGCGGTCGCCCATTCATACATCTCAGGGGGGAAATAGTAAGTGATTTGAAAATTTCACTTATATCATTATTTTTGTGAGTTAACTAACCATATATTGACATGAAGCTTGCATCCTTCCGGTGTCGTGGCAAGCATATGTACGTATAATTTCAAGCAGATAGTTGACCCGAATGGATTCAGCCAGAAAACTCTAACCAATGAATACATTAACCTTTATTGGGCTGAATTTAAGGTAAACTTGTGCATTATATCTCTATCTCTCTTTCTCTCCTCTTTTAGTAAGATTACTTACAATCTTTAATATCTTAATTTGTGGTTTAAATTTGATTGTCATTTTGTGTTAATTTGTAGAAATCTGCTAACTGTGAGGCTTATGATCAAGATGAGTGCAATAAGGCTTTTATTAGCAAGTGCAAAGTTAGATACGGGGATTTCATCACATATTATAAAAAGAATAAGCAAAAACCTCCTTTTTACACATATGCCCAATGGTTGAATTACCAAAAAGGCTGGAATTTACCCGAGAGTATTGAAGCTTCCGAGAGGTACTCGGAAAACCGTAGACAATGGCTTGAGACTACGGTTGGCACACATTCTAATGGATGTATATCTTTTGCGGAGACAGCAGCAAAAATGGTAAAAATTATAATATTTCATTAGTTTGATTTGTTTGTTGTTTTTAAATGCTTTTACACTTTCTTAATGTTGGAAATTGTTTTCAGGCCAAAGAGAACTGTAGGGATCAGACCAGTCCAGGTTCACTAATTACCGAGACCTCTTTATTCTTCTTACAAGAGAGCTCAGCCAAACTCTAACCACGCGGCTGATATTAATCAAGGTTACAAGTATGTTTACAAGTAATATATCCTAGCTATTACAACTCTCTGTTGGAACCCTAGCTAGCCCCTTGATTACTCCACAGCCTACACACTAAGTACACGAGTCAGTAATAACAAGTAAGATCCAAAAGGATCCAAGGTATTACACACAAGAAGAACAAGAAAAACAGAGGACACCGAATAGATCAAAGATTTTGGCTTAGACACCCGCCAACAGTTCAGATCTATTCAACCTGAACCAGATCCAAGGGAGCACCGTTGAATCGACTAGAGATCACCCTCAAACCGCCGATACCTTCACCACAAAACCCCTTCATACCGGATCAAGATCCACCGAACACAATCTCAGAGTAAAGCCCTCACACACAAAACCCTAATTCTCACCAACACTCACACTGATCAATCACGCTCAGAGTAGTGAAGGATCAAAAAGAAAACTACCGGAGAAATCATCGGAGAAGAAGAGAGAAGAGAGAGCACACACTGAATCAAGTTAGTAGAGAGAGAGAGAGAGAAGTGTAAAATATGGAACAAAAACCGGCATACACTTCACACATAACAAACACAACCCTCCATCCAACGGTGCAGAAACATAATCCAAGTGAAGAGGAGACGTGGCAGCAATCGGATGGTGGAGAGCAAAGGTCTTCGGGCTAATAGGCTTGGTCATATGGACCAGGCCCAATAATTTGGCATTGGACCAAATTAAATCACAGCCCAAATAAATGTCCACCAAATATATTCAACATACTCTACCTTGGACTTTATTATGGGAAACCAATCTGAACTGGGGGCTAAGGCTTAAAATCATCACAGCCTACAAGGCAGCCCCGTTAGCACCAAGGAACAAAGTTCCCTTGCATTTTGGGTAGCCACCAGGTTGCCTTTAGACGCAGAGGGCTGACACCCATTAGTCTAGAAGGACTTCATGCCTCCAGCCACCTAACACCCTTACCACAGCTGATATGGTGGCAGAGGTCTTTCCCCCGGGACATGCAACCTATCCTAGATCAAAGTGTAAAAACTTAATGCAGAAAAGCAGTTTTTCTAATGGTAAGGGCTTAGTTCCTATGTCAGCAAGATTTCTATCTGTATGCACTTTTAGAAGAAAAACTTCACCCTTTTCAACAATATATCTAATGTAATGAAACCTCACATCTATATGTTTTGTCCTATTATGAAAAATAGGATTTTTACATAACTGAATATATTCTTCACAGTAGGAGAATCCTTCACAAACGTAAGTTCAGAAAGAACTCCCTTTAATATATGAGATTTCCAACTAATATATGACATGTAAACTGTAAACACATAGGAAGTGGTTGACTTCCTCTTATCCCTGTCATTAGCATAGTTGGAATCCACAAACCCAGTGAGTGAAACACCTTCATCACATTTAGAATAACAATGCCCATCATTAGCAGTGAGCTTCAAGTATCTCAGAAGACATTTTAAAGCTTCCCAATGAATAGAACCAGGATTTGACATATACCTACTTAGGCATGACATAGCATAGGCAATGTCAGGCCTAGTACTCACCATCAAATACATCAGTGACCCAATAGCATTAGCACAAGGAACTTTCTTCATAGAATCAATATCAGACTGAGACTTAGGACACAGGTCTCTACTCAACATAAAATGAGCAGCTAAAGGCACAGAAGCTGGTTTAGCATCAAACATGTTAAATTTTTTCAGAATTTTATACACATAAGGTTCTTGATGCAACACAAGGGTAGAGGCTTTTCTATCCCTAAAGATACGTATCCCTAAGATTTTCTGAGCATCACCTAGATCTTTCATATCAAAATTCTCACTTAAAGCAGTTTGCACAACCTTTATAGTTTTCAAACATGGACCCATAATAAGCTTGTCATCCACATACAACAGTAAGAAGACAGACACAGAATCAAGGTTTTTAACATACAAACATGCATCAAAGGTACTTCTAACAAAGCCTAACTTCTGCATACATGTATTAAACTTGATATTCCAATGTCTAGGGGACTGTTTTAAACCATACAAGGCTTTTTTCAACCAACACACATGATTGGGAACTTTGGATCAACAAAACCTTCAGGTTGCTTCATATAAATGGGTTTATCAAGATCACCATGCAAGAAAGCAGTTTTAACATCCATTTGTTTCAATTTCCAATCAAAATGAGCACATAAAACAAGCATTAACCGCACAGTAGTAAATTTAACAACAGGAGCAAAGATCTCAGTATAATCTACCCCCTCTTATTGAGTAAAACCTTTGGCCACAAGTCTGACCTTGTACCTATGACCCTCCACCTTATTTTTCAATTTATAAAGCCACCTTGCAATCAACCACAGAGGCACCAGGAGGTAAAGGCACAAGGATCCAAGTAAGATTAATTTTCAGAGAATGCATTTCCTCACGCATGGCTTTATGCCATTGACTCCAGAACTTTTACTTAAGAGCTTGCTTATAAGATTGGGGTTCATCCCCATCAAATTCATACACATTGAAAGTCAAGTTTATTAGAGCAACCAAGCCAACATAGCCATCAGACTTAGAAGGTTTCTTCACATTCACCTTTCTAGTTGTATCCCTAGATAACAAATAATCTTGCAAGTTGGGATTATCAATAGCATTTTGAATACCACTGGGGCACTTCCCCAAACTTAAACACTTGGTTATCCTCAAACAAGAAGAAAGAAATAAGAAAACAAACTCATGTAAGGATGTTGGAGTGTCATCATTGCCTTAATAGAAATATAGTAATCAACAAGTATCAATGGCCTCGTAGACAAGCAAAACATTATATAAAGTGTTGCTTCAAGTTACTATCATGTAGTCAATCTTGCCAAATTGCCCTCACAAGGAGAAAATGCATGTGCATTTGAAAATTTCACTCACTCTCAAAGTGTATATAAGCTCATGACATCACTCTCAAATCATCAAGGCATGCATAGTTTACCATAGGCTTGCTCGAAATCTAAACTCTCCTCTACTACGGTGTGATTAAAGATCAAAGGTCCGAAAGGTCTTCTCTATAGGTTGTAGTGTAACCTCTTTGGATAGGTGAGGTAATTTTTTGCTAGTTCTAGGCTTTGCCTAGACTCTTCCCATCTATCAACATTCCACTTTTGTCTTTTCCAACCTTCAAAGCACCCTTTTCACCAAATGCCAATTATTCACTATTTTTCCCTTTCATTTTTTTTTCTCTTTTTTTTCTCCATGCTTTGCATGGTATAATCACTATTCTTTCTTTCATTTTCTTTTGCTTTTCTACTTCAACAAGCTTGATTTTCAAAAGTGGGACACAAGAAATTCAACCCCTTGGTTTGTCAAAGGAAAGGTTTATCGGCTCAAAGTGGGCTAACAAGGATTATTAACATGATAACAGGTAATAGTAAGATTTGACTAACAACGATGGCCTAACGTCCTCCCTTATCTCTATAATCACTATATAAACTCAAGAAGATCGCGAGCAAGTTCTAGAAACATATGTCATGCTTGAGATAAAACACACATTTAGGAACAATATAGGCTCAATTCTCACAAGGTCATTTTGGCAAAAGACAAGGCACCATGCAATTCACTTTAGGCAATTTGAAATGAAAAAATTACATGTTACTTAGCCATATCAACAAGGTTTTCAAAAAAAAATTGCACATAATCATCATTGGCAACTCCTCCAACATGTCTCACACTCGTTCAAACTTCAATTTTCTTACCCTACTGTCATCCTACCTAAGGGAGATTATTCAACACACAAAGAAACAAAAAAAACATTCCTAAAAAGAAACAGAAATACAAAAACACAAGTGAAACAAGGAAAACATTTCCCAAAAATTCAACAATCCAAAGCCAAAGAGAGAGGTAAGAGGGAATCCTCTAGACACCCCCAAACTTATTCCAAGCAAAGCTAAGATAAGTTTGAAAGAGGGAGTGGATTTTGAGAGGACCTTCCATCTCTTTTTCTTCCCGACGGTATGCAATTCCACCACACAATTATCGGCTCTAATCACTATTTTTTATACCCGTGAAGAACCTCAATTTGTGATTGAAGAGTATTTTGAGCTCTTGTTATCCTCCCTTGTCCAACTCTCCTTCTCGGCTCAAGTGGTAGACACCTTGAGCGCGTAAGGATACACACCTACAAAAGATAAGAGAAGAACAAACCAAAAGTTACAACTAAGCAAGAAATTTAAACTAACTAAAACAAATAAAATGTCAAAACTAGTATTCTCCATCTTATCACAATATCAAACACAAAAGTAAATTTAGTCCCCGACAACGGCGCCAAAAACTTGACTCGTGCTAATTTAGCAATCAAAAGCGTCACCCGCAAGTGTACGAGATATGTAGCACGTGGCAAGTTAAAATTATCGATCCTCGAAGACTAAATGCTGGAATGAATACTATGATGCAATGTCAAATACTATTTAGACTAATGAAGGGGGTTTTTGGTTTTTGTTATCTAAAGACAATAATAAACTAAGTAAAAAATACAATTAAGATCAAATAACCAAAGAAAGCAAATAAAGAAAGTTTTCAAACAATATAGGAAAGGTAGGGATATGGATCCGTTGGTATGTATCACGGGTGTCACCTAGGGATTATGCTCATCTATTGGGTCTCATGCATGGTTAGGAAGGTCGGGACGATTGGATAGACCCTCTCTCGGGTGCATCTAACACGTTGATCGGACTCTAATGTTGGAGTCTCCTCCCAACACTTCAAGTCCGACTCCCTAATTCTACGGACCCAAGCCCTCTCTCTAGATATGCATCTCTCGATTACATAAAATGCACGAAGTTGTTGATTATTTAACAATCTAATCAAGCATTTCTCAATGACAATAATTAGAACAAGATATATCAAATTGGTAGCTAAGCAATTGGATAATAAGAGCCCAATAACCAACAAAACCGCACAAAGAGATAGATAAACATAAATCAAGGTTTAATCCATGATTTCCATACAAACTTCACCAAATCCCTAGAGAAATCTAGCTAGTCATGGTCAAAGACAAAAAAAAAAAGAAATACAAAGAAAATGGAAAAAAATATAATAGAAAGATAAACTAGAACTCCCTATAGGTGGGATTGATGGCGGGGAGTCTTCTCCTTCAATCTCTTGAGAGGAGAAGCTCCTTGGCCTTCAAACCCTCTCCATTCTCTTGTTCAGCTCTTGATTTGTTAGTGTGGGAGTTAGGGCTCAAATACGTGAAGACCCCCTCTTATATCCGGAGCGAAAATCAGCAAAATAAAGAGTCTGTGTAAAATGCCCGACCGGGCGATCCACAAATAACAAAACGCCCGACCAGGCGTTCTCTCTGGAACCCGCAATCTCTGCAAAACGCCCAGGCTGGCGTTTCTTCGGATGAAAAACGCTCGACCGGGTGAACTCTCTGGAATCACCCCGTTCGCTCCGTTTTGCCCGTTTTAACCTGTTTTTACTTGAAAACTCTAACAAACTCATTACTTCATCTAATTGATTACTAAATGGGTGAAAACCTATAATAAACACCTTAATTCAACAAAAACATAAATTAATCACCTCTAAAACCATCCTAAACTATGACTTTGTTAGCTATGAATCACATTCTGAGCAGGAACAGAGGAAGAATTTCTCATAGGACTAGCATGCACATCAGGAATATTATCATTCACATTTTGGGGAGGCACAACATCATTCACATTTAGATTTCCTTCACAGGGTGTCTCATTAGGTGTAAAGACTAGATAAGAATTCCAGAAAGGCTCCACACTAGTGAGTGTATCTGTGGACTCCACCTCAATAAGAGGCTCATTGTTCCCAGGTTCTAGAGTTGGGTTATTAGTCATTTTCAAGCAAGGGAATTCATCTTCATTGAAGACCACATCCCTGCTAATTATGACTTTGAACCCTGGTTCATCCCTTAACCAAACTCTATAACCTTTAACACCCTAAGGATATCCTAGAAACACACATTTTCTAGATCTAGGCTCAAGTTTGTCAGACTTAGTATGCACAAAAGCAGCACAGCCAAATATCCTTATATGAGAAAGAGATAGGGTTTTTCCAGTAAACACATGTTCAGGACATTGTCCTAACAAAGGCATAGAAGGAGATCTATTAACCAAATAAGTGGCAGTTAACAAAGCTTCACCCCAAAACTTTTTAGATAAACCAGATTTTGCAAGCATGCATCTAACTTTATCAAGTAAGGTCCTGTTTATCCTTTCAGCCACCTCATTTTGTTGTGGGGTGTAAGGAACAGTCTTATGTCTTTTGATTCCAAAACCAGCACACAAGTAACTAATCTATTTGTTGCAAAATTCTAGGCCATTTCAGTTCTGATAGCATTAATTTTCTCACTTGTCTGAGTTTCAATCAGAGTTTTCCAAGCTTTCAGCTTTTCAAACACTTCACACTTATGCCTCATAAGGAAACACCAAACTTTTCTTGAAAAATCATCAATAACAGATAGAAAATACATAGAACCAGAGTGAGAAGACACAGAAGCAGGGTCCCAAACATCCATATGCAAATACTCAAGAATGCACTTACTATCATTAGCAGGCACATGAGTGGGAAAGGAAACCCTATGTTGTTTATCCAGCGCACAAGTATCACAGAGAGACAAATCACCATGGACATCATTATCAGAAAGAATAGCATGCTTTTTCAGAATATTCAAGCCTTTTGCACTCATGTGACCTAGCCTATTATGTCACAACATAGTTTTATCAATTTTAACAACATTGGCAAATGCTTTTTCACATGAAAGAGGAACAGTAGTACAAACATATAAACCACATTTTCTCTTGGCCTTAAACAGACACATAAAACCTTTGCAGATTTTCATGCAGTCTTCCCCCCATTTCCCCCCATACCAGCATTTTCAAGGGCAGTACAAGACATCAAATTATAGCATAGATCAGGAACATATCTAACATCCTTCAAGTTGAGCACATAGTCATTGTCAAACTTTAAACATACTGTGCTAATACCAAGAATTTCACACTTCTTGTCATCAGCCATTGACACAAAAGTATTAGTAACAGGCTTTAACTCAGAAAACACCTCCTTAAAAGGACTAACATGATAAGTACATCCAGAATCACAAAGCCAATCATTTGAAGTAAAGGGGCACATAGGAGAAGCATTTATATACATCAAATCATGCACCATATACACATATTCATTATCAGCATTATACTTGGCCACATTGACAAGGTTTTCTAGCTGACTGTTGTTATCGAGGGGTTTATTCTTCTTAGGCATAGTACAATCTTTCTTATAGTGCCCAACTTCCCCACAATTAAAACGCTTCCTATAGGTTTTAGGATCCTTACTTCTGGACCTAGACCTAAACTTCTTCCTAGAATTTGAGCTAGAACCAGAACCCTCATTGGGTTCATTACCCCCTCTAGACTTAGATCTACCTCTGACATTTAAGACCTTATTAAAAGCATTCTTGTCAGTAGCCATTTCCCTTAATTCAAGTTCTTTAGATTTCAAGGAGCTAATGATTAAGTCCAGAGGGCAGAGTCTCTACCATACTTAATGGAAATTTTCACATCACTGTAAGAGTCAGGTATGACATTCATTAGAGCTATACTAGTGTATTCATCTATAGTTTTGTCATCAGATCTCTTTATATCCTGCACAAGCTTCTGAAACCTATCCACATTATCATCAATGTCTTTGGCAAGATCAAGCTTAAATTTAAACAACTTTTCAAGCAGGTACATCCTTGAAGACATAGAAGTCTCAGTTAACAGAGTATCAAGTTGTTTCCACATATCAGAAGCAGATTCAATATGATCAACTTTCCTAATCACAAAATCAGACAGATTTAACACAATAGAAGCTCTAGCCAACTCATTCATCTCATCAATTTTTTCTTGAGCAGTGTCATCAGGTAAAGAACCATCCACAACCTTAAACACCTTTTGCTGAATTAAAACACACTTCATTTTCTGTTTCCAAATAACAAAATCATTTTTTCCATTGAAAGGAATCAAACCAACAGGTTGGGCCATTTTTGCACTCACTTTAGCAAGAACACAGGAAGCAAGACAGAAACACAAAACCTTGCAAACCTCAAAGCACAGAGACATACACCAAAGACCAGACACACTTATACACAACTTTCACACAAGTCAGAACTCAAATCCTTGACTGCCACGAGCAATCTTCTGGAGGACGCAGGGGGTCACTTAGGCAGTACCAATGCTTGGTGGTCAGGTAATCAGAAGCCAGAAAACACAGAGAACAAAGAAAGATAGCAGAAGCAAACAAACAAAGAAAGCAAGTAAAGTCCTAAGTCTTTGCCAGAGACTATCTACCAGTAGACAATAACCCAAGCCTATAGGTGGCTCTAAAACAGAAAAGGAAACTGGAGTTACAGCCAATTTACCAGATCGAATCCTCACTCGAAGGAGGATTCCACTTGCCCACCTCCTTAAGCGACTCGGCGTGCCACTATAGGGATCAGACCAAGTCCGGATTCACTAATTACCGAGACTTCTTTGTTCTTCTTGTTACAAGTATGTTTACAAGTAATATATCCTAGGTATTACAACTCTCTGTTGGAACTCTAGCTAGCCCCTTGATTACTTCACGGCCTGCACACTAAGTACACGAGTCAGTAATAACAAGTAAGATCCAAAAGGATCCAAGGTATTACACACAAGAAGAACAAGAAAAACATAGGACACTGAATATATCAAAGATTTTGGCTCATACACCCGTCAACAGTTCAGATCTATTCAACCAAAACCAGATCCAAGGGAGCACCGTTGAATCGACTAGAGATCACCCTCAAACCGTTGATACCTCTACCACAGAACCCCTTCACACCGGATCAAGATCCACCAGACTAAAGCCCTCACACACAAAACCCTAATTCTCACCAACACACAGGCAATCGAAGAGGTTGCCTTCACCAGCACTCACACTGATCAATCACACTCAGAGCAGTGAAGGATCATGAAGAAAACTGTCAGAGAACTCATCGGAGAAGAAGAGAGAAGAGAGAGCACACACTGAATCGAGTGAGTATAGAGGAAGAGAGAAAGAAGTATAAAGTGTGGAACAAAAACCGGCATACACTTCACACATAACAAACACAACCCTCCATCCAACGGTGCAGAAACATAATCCAAGTGAAGAGGAGACGTGGCAGCAATCAGATGGTGGAGAGCAAAGGTCTTCGGGCTAATAGGCTTGGTCACATGGACCAGGCCCAATAATTTGGCATTGGATCAAATTAAATCACAACCTAAATAAATGTCCACCAAATATATTCAACAAGAACAATGGAAAACTTCCTCCATTTATGGAGTTTTTTCTATAGACCCACAAGCTAAGGAAAAGTGATTCACAAGGCAAGTTGTGTTTGCAGCGTGCTCAACAAATTGTAGTAAGTCTTTTCACATGTTTGGCTTGATTTCAGGAAATGGCTTGATTTCTGAATTTTTATTTGGGATTGTAGTTTGTGATTATCTAAATTTGTTGCCTTATGCTATGAGTATTGCTTGCACTATTGCTTTTAAGAGTTCTTTATGGAAAGTTAGACTAATTGTGTTGTATGAGAAGATTAGATCTCTCATACTTAGAGCCCTCGTCATCCTTAGATTACATTGCACGTCTCTCTTATTTATCAAAACACAGCTAGTTTTAGAATACATTTGTGATGAGCAATTTAGATATCAGTTTCCTACTAACAAAATTTATATGCAAATGTCATTCCATCAAAGAGATAAGTCAATAACAACTTTTGTCTAGACTTCTTCTGCTTAGCTCATCACCTGAGTAGAGACACAGAGAGTATGGGAAAGTTGTGTCTTTCCAGATCTGAATCAAATGATGGTTACGGATATCAGAATACAAGTTCAGTAGCATCATGAAACTAATAAATTAAAAGCTTGAGTTAACTTTTGGCAGGTGTTTTGATCAAGCTTGAGTTTCTATCCCACCTTCAGCACAAATGATCTATGTTCAGCATACTATGCTGCAGATGAATTCAAATGAAAATCACACAGAAGATTGATTATTACCTCCTAACAGTTCATCAAGAGCCTGGCTTCCAGTAGTGATGCGAACTACTGATTTTCTCTGCATAGCCAACAATAACTTGATATCAGTCTCTGTGCAACAATGAGTGTCTGCGTATTCTATGATGAGCTTGTTGCTCGTGAGGTTCTCCCCTTTGTTGTTACACATTTTGAATGTTTTTCATGTTTGTTTAATGGAAGGATGACGTTATGGCACGGGCTGAAGAATAACGGGCCGAAGGAATAGAGAACCCGGATCATGAAGCCATCTTCTTGGAGCTTTTTGGGAAGAAAAAGAAGAGAAAAAAATTCTGGCGCGGGGCATGCAACAAGCATATACTTCCCATTGGCTACTTACTCATCTGTGGGTTCTGCCCCCGTCAATGCTAGCCATGTCGATGAAATGGTCGAGCAACGAGTTAAAGAACATCGTGATCAAATGAAACTACAGATTGAAAAAGTGCAAGCCGATTCAGATTGGAAAATTGCACTGGTGCGTGAGGAAGCGGCTAGGAGGGAGCAACAGATGCGAGAGGAAGCAGCTAAGACGGAGCAACAAATGGAAGATCGAATGCACCTTTTTAATGAAAAAAATGGGACAAATAAAAAATGTGTAGTTTAGTGTAATTTTGTAAGACAATCTTATCTTTATATATTTTTGTTAAACAATCTTATCTTTTTAATGTTATTTAAGCTTTGTGTAATTTTAATATCTGATAATTTTTTATTTTATAAATAATTAAAATTATAGAATAAGCTACTTCTGAGCACATGGATGTGCTCGTGAACTTGCTCGAATTAGAGGATGTGCTCGCTGCATCCAAACGAGGACCATTCTAAAATACTGAGCACCAATATAATAGGTGCTTGCTGGGTACTTGCAGTAATCCGAGCACATATACGTGCTTGCCAACCTGGTCAAACAATAGTCGTGCTCGCTGCATCCAAACCCCTCACCTCTCCAAAACACCGAGCACCCATTGGTGCTTGCTGGGTGCTTGCAGTAATCCGAGCACATACACGTGCTTGCCAACCTAGTCGAACAATGACCGTGCTCACTGCATCCAAACCCCTCACCTCTCCAAAACACCGAGCACCCATTGGTGCTTGCAATATTCCGACCACATGGAAGTGCTCGCCACTGCCGCGTATAGGTTAGTTGACCAGATAGCCGAGCACCAATAAGCACTAGGATGAAAAATGTCGATGAAGCAAATACCGACCACCTAAAGTACTCGGAAAGTAGTCGGTAAAGAGTGATATACTGAGCATTTTCCCTTTAAGCCGACCACTTTGGTGCTCGGTAAACACCTCCTTTTTTGTAGTGTCCTCCCCTTGTTTAATAGCTTGAGACAGAATTATACAGAGAAGTTATTTTGAGTTAAATTGTTGAGAAATCACAACCCAAAGCACAAATATCAAAATGATGACTAATAAGTGGTTTCTTCTAAACATTTTTGGCAAGAGTAGTCTTACCAATTCCTCCAATTCTGAAGATTGGGATGACATGGCAACTGGGTGTTCCGTTAGTAAGCTTATCCAAGAGTTGAAGCATCACATCATCATAGCCCACAATGGCTGTGATGTTCAGCCTAGAGAAAGAAGATGACGAAGGATTGTTCCTCTACATTGAGGAACCAGTAGATGCAGAGACTTGTGCCTGAAGCTGATCTTTGACTGCAACAATATCCATCACCTCTTTTTTGATCAAATACATGTCTTTTATAACGTTTTCCAAACTCTCATACAAGTGGTAGTGATTTTTTTATCATACATGTTTGCGGCAGTGATTATTTGATCGCACGTGTCTTCGGCAGTGCTTTTTGAACCATAATTTTGTTTGGGCTCTCTACGACATCCAAAGCAATTGAAGAACCCAATCCATTTCCATTTATCTTCAGAGGTAGCACGAGAACTTTGATCCATAGTGTCTTCAGAGAAAACTCTTCAGAGATAATTTGATCGACGATGTGAGATTCAATGACATCTTCAAACGCGTAAACCCCGTTTCTGGTAGAGGAGTTTCTTTTTGGCATGCGATTTAAGAAAAATTGTATTAAGTGAATTAAGTAAAGAAAGAATGAAATAGGAAATAAAAAAGATCAGAAATGTAAAGAGAATAAAGTAATGATAAGAAATGTGTTAGAGTTTTATTAAAAAGAGAAATGACCCACCTACAATAGAACGTACTAAAATGACAAAATTACTCTACTACAATGGAACTGAGTAAGTACTAGTTTATAGTTATTTAAGTTAAATAACAATTGTTTTAGGAACAAAGATTCTGTATACTACTATTAAACATAACAACATATTGAGGACTTGTTCAGTGTATTTTAAATGGGATGTCCTACATAAATCTGCTTTAGAATTGATATTGTAGGACCCACCAAATTGGTGGACATATGCTGTAATTCAGTGTTTTAGATATGGGCCGACATTTACCATCACAAATTTGGCATTTTTTTAAATGTAATTAGATAAAGACGGATCTGCCCCCTAAAAGTGTGAAAAAATTGAATTTACGCGGCTGAATCAAAATTAGCGCGGCAGAGTGGGTATCTTTAACCCTTTGCAGCGTATACAAAAATCAGGCAGAAGGCACACAATAAGTAGCAAAAATTTCAGCGAGCAATCACTCTAGGGTTTTGTCGAAATGCAGGTATTCCATTTACTCCTTCCCTTACTAAATACACAGGTTAAGTAGGTTACGATTTATGTGCTTCGGCGAAGCATTTGTCGCCTATTTTGTTGCTAGAATTGAGGTCTGATTTGTCATGTTATTGTTGGGTTGTAGGACCAGATGTTTGGGTCGAGGAGTAGTTTCATGGTTCAACAAAGTGTAACTGCAAGCGAAGGTATTTGTTGTGCCTACCCTTACAGATAAAATCCATTTATTTATGGCCGTGTACTCCAAAATTTGTGATTTTCGGTTTTGCTTGATTTAGGTCTTCACCACACACCTCGGCAGAAGTATCGCAAGGGTGACCGCACTCGGAGAATGTGGCTTGAACGTGAGGAGGAGATTTTGGCAACAAGCTTACTTTTGTTTAATAGTGATAGTTTTAGATTTTTTGGATGATACAATGATACTTTTGTATCATAAAATGATAGTTTGAGGGGATAAAATGATAGTTTCAAATGATAAAATGATACTTTTGTTTAATAATGATAGTTTTAGATTTTTTGGATGATAAAATGATACTTTTGTATCATAAAATGATAGTTTGAGGGGATAAAATGATACTTTTGTTTAATAATGATAGTTTTAGATTTTTTGGATGATAAAATGATACTTTTGTATCATAAAATGATAGTTTGCGGGGATAAAATGATATTTTTGTTTAATAGTGATAGTTTTAGATTTTTTGGATGATACAATGATATTTTTGTATCATAAAATGATAGTTTGAGGGGATAAAATGATAGTTTCAAATGATAAAATGATACTTTTGTTTAATAGTGATAGTTTTAGATTTTTTGGATGATAAAATGATACTTTTGTATCATAAAATGATAGTTTGAGGGGATAAAATGATACTTTTGTTTAATAATGATAGTTTTAGATTTTTTGCCAGATAAAATGATACTGTTGGATGATAAAATGATAGTTTGAGGGGATAAAATGATAGTTTCAAATGATAAAATGATACTTTTGTTTAATAATGATAGTTTTAGATTTTTTGGATGATAAAATGATACTTTTGCATCATAAAATGATAGTTTGAGGGGATAAAATGATAGTTTCAAATGATAAAATGATACTTTTGTTTTAAAATGATAGTTTTAGATTTTTTGGATAATAAAATGATACTTTTGCATCATAAAATGATAGTTTGAGAGGATAAAATGATAGTTCAAAGATACGCCACCCTTTTTTTTCTTTCTGTTTAATAATAAATGTCAGTAGTAGTAATAGCATTTTTACTGATATTAATAGTGGTTTAGTAGTACTCAATTATTTTAATTGATATAAAAAATTATTAGTGGGGCATTGTGTATAGCATTTTAGTCCATGGAATATTTTGAGCCGTAAATTAAATCAAGATTAGATGTGGTGCTTGAGATTTAAGAGAACAATTCATCTTCTCCAAATTACCTTGTTTTCGATACACCTAAAATTACATATTAATGTACAATAATCATAACTACATCAAAATATTAACTTACATAATTGTTTTACGTCAGCTAAAAACAGAGCCAAACAACATACTAATATTCAGCTCAGTGATAAACTAGCATTACATTAATTTCCCAATCAGGATACACGCTGCGACAAGCAATAAACAAACCAGACAAAGCAACACATTAACCTTCATTTCAGTATTTGAGCTCGATTGGGTCCCGTGCGCACGCGAACCCTTCGAGCAACGATGATCTCTTACAGCCGCCGGTCTGCCCTCTCGGATGTGTTTGCCTGTTACCTCTTTGTTACGACGCTTGTTGTCATGAAGGAACTCGTCGAACCACATGAATGATTTGGGATGGTTGTCATTAGCGGGGCACTTTAAGTAGTACCTTCCCGCATTCATTGCTTTCGGGCCGGCACACCGGAGCTCCATCTTGCCCGCACCACAGTAACATTCCGGTGTTCCACCGCCTTGATACATCAAGCTGCACACATCGTTTTCCTAATTAAAATGCATTCATAAAACAAGTTTGTTACAAGAAGTCAATCAAAGTAGAAATAATCTTTATGGGTAGAAATAATTCACACGCAACAACGTTTTCATTGCTTTCAACCCTGCACACATAGGAAATAATTCATCATCGACACCCCCAAATTTTACCACCAAATCGGAGCAGGTGCTGACGATCTACTCCAAAAATGGGAGAGTATTCCCTCTAGGGTTCCCGCAGCGGAAAGGGGGGAAGTGAAAAATGCGATCGAAAGAGAGAGAGAAAAAGGGGGGAAGTGAAAAAAATGAGAGGGGCGATTCAGTAAAAGTTTGCTCAATTCTGGGAGTGCTTCCCGATGCAAGATCAAATCTTACCGTCTTTGTAAGAAATGATTTTTGGCAAAAACTGAGATGAACAGTGCGGGCCGTCTCTTTCTGGTCGGGCTCAATTGAAATAACCCAAAAACACTGAATGCCCATAATTCGCTGGAAATGGGCCCATTTCTCCCTATTTCTAAAACATTGAACACGCCCTGAAAGTTATAAATCTTTTCTGTAGAAAATGCGGACAAAAGATTGTAATGTATTAAATAAGATAATAAAGTAGGAGACAGGAAAAAGTATAGAGAATAAAGTAAGAGGAGAAAAAATAAAAGTATGAAATTGTGTTACTTTTTGCCAAAAAGGAAAATGATTCTATTACTATAGAACGCTCAAAATGGAAAAATGACTTTACTATTATGAAACGGAGGGAGTAGTAACTATATGTATATACTTACGGGGTGTTCGGTTTGCAAGATTGTATCCGGTATTAAATTTGTAGTGTGTTTGGTTCATGATATTTAACCTCACAACTCAATCTTAGATGGATAATCAAGGGATAATTAGTCATAGCTAACCCCATATGACTAAAATAAACCATATGGAACAGCCACGCCACAGTCACAAAAACTTGTCCGCCCAGTCAGGAAGAACTTATCCAGCCACAATGACAGCTACGCCACAGTCACAAGTCACATTATTTTATTAATTGTTGGTATATTTTAATTGGAACGAAAAAAAAAATGTGAATAGGGTGTATTTATAGAAAAATTTAAGGAAAAGCGCAATAGGCAGCTGCTGCTGTGCCCTGTCAACCGCCGCCACCGCCCTGTCCTCGCCGCCTCTGCGGCTCTTCCACCACCGCCGCGGCTCCCTTCCGGCGTGCAATAGACGTCGCGGCGCCTCTTTTGTGGATATTCTTACAATCATGAATAGCTTTATGTGGGGCTTGGATAAAAGTTATTTCTACGGTTGAGAATCCTTCATCTTGTGAAAACATCCCTTGATCTTTATCACATGGAATACTTATGGCTGGACTTGCTGCTGCTGAAATTCTGACTCCCCAATCAAGACTTTGTGATTCCTTGGACGACAATTACTCATCTTTCTCCCTCGTAAAAATTCTAGCAAGCCCGAGAAGCTTTTCCTTCCATGAAGCAGTATATGCTAAAACATACCAATTTTCAAACGAAATGGGACAAGAATATAGCCTGAGCGAAGGGCCTCTTAAAACTGTCTATATTGAGGCTCTGCGAGGTGCTCAGGGATCCATCTGCACTGGAGCAATCTTTTTCATCTCCAAGCCATTTCTTTGTAAGCCTCACCATCAAATCACTATCCTCTATCAGCCTCAAGATCTCGTGTGAAACATCATAAACTAAGGCGATCCCTTCAGAAATGCATGCATATTTTCAATGAGAACTTATTAGCTCAACAATTTCGAATAATGAGAATCAAGATGGAGAAATGGTGGAAGAAATGGGACATACGAAAGCAAAGGCAGAAGTTGGATTTGATGGACCAATAATGAATGGTGTATTTGTCGCAGTGCTTGGAAAGAAGAAGCCTAATGTATGGGAGTTCATCAACAATTGCACCTATTCCTCACTTTTTGCTGCCTTTGGAGAGAGCTTGATGGAATTGATCCAAAGTGCTATAGTTTTTTAGGTGTGAGGATTCAAGAATGCCATTGTTTGTCATAAATTTGCCAACAAAGGAGCCCGTTTGGTAGCCAACAAACTCTCTATTCTTTATCAAGTCGTCAATGTCGTTAATTTTAGGCTGTAGTTGCTCTACTGTTAGCATGGATGTCGAGTTTGTTGTGTAACTTGTCATTAAAACCAGCACCACGAACACCCATATGATCACCACAAATCTTGTCAAGTTGCTCCTCACTTTCTCCCCTAAGGCAATAAGATGAGATAGTTGAACTTCACAAAGAAGAAAATTAGGTCTTTTTAAGGACTATGTGTATCAAGAATTCTTGGCTTACTTTGTGCAAAAACCGTTGAAAATGAGAATCTGATTCCATTCTGAGCAGCCTCCTCAATTTTCTTCTTGAAAATCCACTTCCACCCCACTACTTTTTGATGGCTTCATCTGTCTACCAAGACCTAAGTGCCATTTTTTAGCAAAGAGTCAATCTCTTCTTCCATGGCTCCGATCCACTGTGCCCTCTCAGCACTTTCCACTGCCTCTTGGAAGGTCACTGGTTCGTCAAACAAGATATTCTCTGATACACACAAAGCATAAAACACCCTCTCATAATCTGAATATTTTTTTGACTGCTTAATTTCTCTTCTTGGCCTATCTCTGGCCAATTTATATGAACCTTGACTCTCCTAATCATTGATGGCATTTGCTGACCTCCAATGTTTGATCCATTAAAAGGGTCTTGACTGAGATCATTTCCATCTTTATCTCGCAGCTCCACCTCGAGCTGAGCCCCCTCTACTGCCATTTATTTAGCCTCAATATAAGGCATCCTAGATTCATCAAAAACTACATCTCTACTAAAAATGACTTTCACCACAATCTATAACCCTTAGCACCATCTTGATACCCAAAAAAATGCATTTGGCCGTTCTTGTATCCAGCTTCCCTCTTCTTACATTTGCATAGGCTTTGCATCTAAAAGGCTAAAGCTTACTTAAATCTGGCTTCTCACCATACCATTTCTGATCAGGCATAGTAAAACTATTGCAGATGATGGGCATTTGCTAAACATTTTTGCAACTGTCAACACTGCTCTCCCCAAAACCTCTTAGGCAAAGCAGATTATAGCAGCATACATCTGACCCGTTCTAAGATTATTCTGTTCATCCTTTCTGCCACTCCATTCTGTTGTGGATTCCTAGGTACGGTCTTGTGCCGTTTGATCCCTTTATCCTTGCAAAACTGATCAAATTAAGCAGACAAATACTCAAGATCGTTGTATGTTCTAAGACACTTTAGAGTGGAGCCTTTGTGCTTCTCAACTTCTACATGTTATTTCTTAAATAATTAAAAGCCTCTGCCTTCTCTCTAAGTACATACGCACTTCCTCGAGAAATCATCAATCACAGACATGAAATAGTTGGCCTCTACCTAAACTATGAGGTTCAGTTGGCCCCCACAAGTCACTCTGAACATAATCCAAAGGTAACTTGGATGTGTGCTTTACTTTTGGGAAAGACAATTTCTTTCCCTTCCCCACAATACACTCTTCACATTTCCTCATGGTATGTATCCCTTGGCACTGTTTGCGAGAACGTTCGAAAACGATTAAGCAACAAAATGTAAATCATGAACAAGAATTGTGTAGACGGAAGAGGAATCTTGTATAGTCAAAGCTTGAATGAATTACAACTGATTTGGGGATTAAACCCTTGATCTAAATCGAGTGAAACAAACTCCAAAACAGAAAAACAACTAACCAACGGCTAGTTTACAATGAACGGTCGAGATCTAATCTATTTTACTTAAACTGATCAAACGGCTGACATTTAAAGCTCATACTTCAGTTGAAATCGCGCTTCAGCTCTTGCGACTTTTCCTTGCTCGTGTCACTCATCTCCCTAGCTCGAACTCGAGCTCGAACCAGCAGCCAACAAGCTCACAAATCTCCACCTTGGCTGCCTGGCTTCGAGATCATCATCCTCTCTTGCACATGCCGACCAACTCCATACACAAATCAAACTTCTCTTTGGGCATTGGCTTGGTAAGCATGTCGGCCGGATTGTTTGCCGTGTCCACCTTGAACACAATTATGTTCCCCTTCTCAATTTCTTCCCTTACAAAATAATAACGCACATCAATAACAAGTGACGGATAAATGACTAAAAAACGTCAGTCACTAACAAGTGACATATTAGTCCGTCACTAATTTGAACTTACCACGGCAGCCGCACATGTTTTCCGTCATTGGGTGGGTTTGTAACTTTAGTGACGCACAAAACCGTCACTAAAATTTTTTATGACTAGCTTTTTTATGACAGATTTGCCGATACTTAATCTATCATTAACCTTGTTAAGTGAGGAAATTTCGCTAATTAGTGGCGGAATTATCCGTCACTAAATAGCGAGTAATAAATATGTGCTTGGAATATTCCGACCACCCCACCAGTCGGTATTCCCAAAAAAATATATTCATAAACATTTCAACAATTTTGTACTACCATATAATATATATATATATATATATATATATATATATATATATATATATATATATATATATATATATATGCAGTGTATTCTTTTTATTTTTATAGATGCAGCAAGCACTATATATTTGCTTGGAATCTTCCTACCACTCCACCTGTGCTCGGCATTCACAAAAAATATATTCATAAACACTTCATCAATTTTCCTAGTAATAATAATGTCATTGTGTTAAATTCTGAACGGTTTTTAGCGAGTACATCCTAGTGTGCTCAGAAAATTACGAGCACATCTTACAAGTGTGATCAGCCTAACTCTTTTCGATCTCCCTCTTCATTCTCTTCATCTTTTTATTTGTCGTTGTGGATTGCTCAAGTTGGATTATCGAATTGATCCAGCTGGCCCATGTGTGCCTTCTACCTGCAAAATGTCGGTGAGTGGATCCAGTGGAAGCTCAGGCTGATCAACTTGACTTAAATCCGACTTGAGTGAAATGAATGGAAGAACTCAAGAGTGCTTTTCAAAACCTTAACCCACAATACTATTAACTAGTATAGGGAAGTAAGGATCGATCCCACATAGATGATGTGTTTTGCATTTGTTGTTGGACACGAAATGGGAATGGTTGCGGCCACGCTTTCTAGGGGTGGGTTAAGTTAACTACTTGACTTGAGAGACTAAACTTAACTAAACTGATCAACTCACTAAACGAAACTAAAACTTACTTGATCAACTCAACTAAACTTTCCCGAAATGGGCAGACAGAATAAAACAGGGACTGTCAGTCCCCTACAAAGTGTACGATAAAGTAAAAACTTTCTAACAACTTCATCTTCTTCACAGAATCAATATGAAAAGCAGAGTAAAGACAGATTTGAACGATTACGGACAACAAAACATTATAACGATTTGTAAACTTAAATCTACTCCTAAAATCTAATCTACATCTACGTAAATAAGAAATTAACACATGCTCATGCAGAACTCGCAAATTAACTTAGATCTTGTTAGAGTTTGTATACTAGAAATCACCTTTCGAGTGATTGAATACTGTAAAACTCTATATGATATTTTCCAATTGAATGAAATAGATTATTTTTGTCATAATGTTGTTATGTTTTACATTTAATGGATGTTTATTGCCTATTTAAATGTATAAGCAACATAACAAAGTCTAAGTGTTTGTTTTAGTAGACTGGTTGTGGGCGTCGTCCACTTTAAGGTAACACGGTCAGTTCTAAACAAAGAAAAAGAAGAATTTCACAACCTAGATAGGCCTAGACTACCTATCGTGAAAGGTTGCAATGTCAGTTCGCATATTTCTAAGCCTTACTAAAATAATATGACATTGGTGTGGTATAGCACTGAATTGGATCTAACGACAAGACGAGTCTTTATGCTATCTACTGAAAGATGAGGTCTTGATAATTAATTTCATAATCAATGTACGTTAGCATTGAGCATACGGTATTGATTATCACTACTTTGACTTACCAAAAGGTGTGGATTTTTCGCAACCCAAGAATCCTGGTATATTAGGTAGTGGTGATTAATACCTAGCGGTGCTATGATTGCTATTATATTGAATCGTTCGCGAGGTGAGTCTCGTTTGATAACATCCACAAGAGGAGCTCGAAACAAGGTTTCATTATTCGGAACCTAGCTAGTTGGAGTTTGATTACTCTATGAATAATGAATAAGCGTTTATTGCTAAGTCCACTCTTTGAGTTAATAATATATTAATTAATTAAGTTCATAGCAGGCATTAATTAATTAATGAATGTTTCTATCTTAAGCACGGGAAATAAATGACAAACAAATGGAAACTTGGAATACTTGTAATTTCGGAATTGGAAGGGCAATGCAATATTACTTCTATAGTAGTTGCTCGTAATATTCCAATATAAGCTTATATTAAATTGTTGGCTCAATTTAATTAGTAAAAAGCTAATTGGGGGATTTCATATCCAAATTCTTCCATAGATCCCTGACTAGGCCCAATATGTGACTTAATATAAATTGGAGAATAAAGGAGACAGAAAATACACATTATTTTCCACAAAATTTTCGTCCAGCTCCTATCCATCATAGGGGACGATTTTTGCTCTCCTCCGTGAGCAGTTTCCGTCTTCTTTATTTGAGTCTTAGTATTCTGGTGAGATCAGCCCACACTCATATCAGATTACTGTCCGGGAACCAGTCAGAAGATCTGTGGTTTAGTACTCAAGATCTTCACGTGGAGAAGACGCGAGCCATCTTCGATTCTTCAGTGAATCAACGAGGTAAATCGGCTAACTCCATAGTAAGCATGTTTTAGGTGTTAATTGCGCTAAAGCATGTTTGAATTCAAGTTATGAGCATGATACATGTGAAAATTACGCGAATAGAATTTGTCTAAATAATCTGCTAAATAGATCAGAATTTTATGTGATCAGTTAGAACGCACGCTTCCGCTGCCAACCCCAACAGATCTAAACATCATGACAAACTTCATCCATAATTTTCTTTGCAACTAGACAAAACGTAACTCGAACACTCAGATCTGTCCAAATCAAAACAAAACAATACTCTTGAGCTAAGATATTGCATCATAGACCAAAAATCAAAAGCAGATCAGAAATAACATGCATGGTAAACAGGGCATATCAACTGGAACCGAAACCATAACTCTAAATTTACTAAATCAAAAACATCATGAGTCGATAGCATCAAAAGTAAACTGGAAGCAAACAAATGAAAAACAGAAATTATTTCATCGCTCCTTCTCGAAGCGGAATAACAGAATATAAAGATCACGATGACAAAAACCAACACCAAACTATGACTAAACTAAACTAGATCGGAAACCAAGTGTGTGTGTGTAAAGGAATTCAAGAAGAACGAAGTAAAATGAGCTCCGATTTCAGCCCTAGAAGAGAACTGAAATCCTAAAGATGTCCGTGAGACCCCCTCCCACTCGCATTGGGCTTTCTATATATAGAGAGGCGTAGGGCTCTAATCCCTAGGGTACTGTCCTCTCCGAAATGTCATTCATGCCCTTCACTTTTGTGGTGTGGTCTTTTAGCTCTATCTTCCATACAGAAACTCCTGCTCGCTCCATTTAATTCTGACTTGATCAACTCAGAGTTGCAGTTTTTGGCTTCTTTCCTTGATCCGTTCATCCGCCCAACTGATCTGTTCGTTTACTGAATATGGTGAGTTTTCACACACACCTGGCTCAAAATTGGATGTTAGATCACGGATTTGAGTGCAGTTTTATGACAAAACACATGCGAGAAACGAGCCTCATCAAAGTGCTCGCAATTATTCACATAATTTGTACACCAACCATTCCTTTATTCTTCTCATTCTATCCGCATACGAATTTTTCCTCTTCTTCAAATTTTTCAATCTTAACTCACATTACATCAATTTTTCCCACAATTTCTTTAGATCAGAGTGTTCCCATGCCTTGTGGTCACCCCATCTTCTAAATTATGTAAAGGTGTCATTATAATTATTAGTTATTCTCTCTAAATTAGTTGGATATATTAAAGGAAAAGTTATGTTTATACTCATTTTAATTTATATTATTTTTTTGTGGTAGAAGTGTTCCTTTTTGCTCGTGGTCTCCTCATCTCGCCATCTTTTAAACTATCTAAAGGAATAATTGTAATTGTTAGTTATTTTCTCTAAATTATTTGGTTATATTAATTGAAAATGTGTTGCTTGTGTTCTCCAAACTCTCCAGCAATGCCCCTCAACCAGAAACTCTCCTTCACCGCAGTTGTTAGGTCATGTATTCCGCCTTAGTGGTGGGTAAGGCCACAACACTCGTGCAAATTCGACTTCCAGTTGATAGCACCACCAAACAAAGTGAAACTATAGCCGGTTTGTGACTTTCTACGTTCGGAATTTATACTATTTGTCAAAGTTGCATTACATGTCCATTATTTACATATTTTATCTATTTTGGTATTTTTAACGTGTTTTGTGAGAATGTACAAAATATAGCCCAAAAAGAACATAAAAAGTTGAAATCTGGAAACTGGAGGAGAAGCGCATGCCAGCGGTAACAGGACCCTGGCCAGCGGGTGCTAAAATAAGTCCAGAGGGATCGAAAACTTTCCCAGCGGCCCGCTCGGCCCATCCCAGCGACCGTAGGGCCTGTTCGCGCGCAACCATTTCAATTCAAACCATTTTTCTGGCGATTCTTAAATCCAATCAGGGCGTGCTATATACCATTTTCTTTGTCTTCGAAAGATCTTCGTGGTGTTACCTAGAAAATCTCAATCGGAGTTCTGCGAGAAAAGTTATAGTCATTCTACGAACATCGCGCAATGCTGTCAAGGGCTGAATTTAAGCGGAAATTCAAGGAACTATTACCTTGTGAAGCCAAATCTTTTCCTTAACCCATGGAGCACGAAATTTGCATCTCTCCTATTACTTGGAGGACACTTTTTACCAAGTTTAAACATTTTCCAAGCATATATATATATACCGCATAACCTCATTCATAGTATTTACACAATTAATAGCCTCCCTTTGGGGAGCCTCCAAGGCTCCTCCATCTCTATTCTAGGTATTAATTATTCCATCATTCTTGAATATTCAAGCAAGGCAAGAGGAGTATGAAGACATCAATATTCAACATTGAGTTTTGTTTATTTATTGCATGTCTTGTACTTTAATTATTGTTTTAGTTCATCTGTCTATGGATTGCTAAACAATAGAATTTTGAGGATTGACAGTAATTGACTTTTATGTAGTTCTTTTTATGTTTAATGTTCAGAACTCGTTGCACTTGATTATTCTTGAGCTTTGGTTCGACTAATTGGTCGTTACCTTGATTATTGTCAACCTCTGATCGTTGATAGCTTTAATTGGTTTATCTTATGTGTTCATACAATAATTGTGACATGAGTATTGATGCATGATATGGAGAAATCGTGGTAAAACTTAAGTCAGATGAATGTAGAACTAATTAGAATAACTAAAGAGTTAGTGAAATCATTATCCTTGAAATTCCTCTATTTGTCTGATTTTATCTTATTTGTTTTTGTGTTTTGTTTTATATATTTTTGTTTAGTCTTATAACTTAAAACCCAAAACTCTGTTTCTCTAGATAGTATATGACGCTTAGTATATGATATCTAGTTGCAATTCTATTCCCTGAGTTCGATATCCCGGTACTGACCTTTAGCTATACTATTTCTGCTTTGTATACTTGCAAGTAGTTGTAGTGCTAAAAAATAGTGCGTCACTATTATCAATGTTTCCAGCATAATCATTGTTATCTTCCATTTTAAATCTCTCAATCACCCTATTCACATAATTAAATTGATTGAGCTAGATTTCACTCTTGCTTTTGTATCTTACAATATTCATGTCAAAAGCATTGATGAGATCTTCCTTCACCCTCTAAACCTCTTTCTTGCATTCCCCTACCACTAACATATTATCTACATAAAGCAGCAAATATGCAACCACAGCTCCACCTCTCTTTTTAAAATACACAGATTCATCATATTTTGATCTTTTGAAACCATTACTTAGAACATGCATATAGATGGCATCTTCTATGTCCCCATGCAAGAATGCAGTCTTGACCTCTAATTGTTCAAGTTTCCCGTCATTCTTGGCCACAACTGCAAGCAAAATTCGAATTGAAGTATGTTTCACCACAGGAGAGAAAACTTCATTATAATCAACCCCTTCCTCTTCTGTGAATCCCCTTGCTACCAACCTTGCTTTGAACCTTATCTTGTCATTCTCTACAGATTCTAACATCTTGTAAATCCATTTACAACTTAATCCCTCCGTCCGCCATTAAATGTCACATGTTTTCGTTCGTCCGCCAATGAATGTCCCCTTTCACTTTTACTATATTTGGTAAGTGGACCCTACATTCTACTAACTCATTCCACTCATATTTTATTATAAAATCAATATATAAAAGTAGGTCCCACATACCACTAACTTTTCTACCCACTTTACTACATAAAGTCAAACAATTTCTTAAAACTCGTGCCGGTCAAATATGGGACATTTAATCACGGATGGATGGAGTACTATTTTTTGCCTTGAACCTTGTCCACAAGAATCCAAGTTTTGTTCTTAATCAGTGACTCGATCTTCTCAATCATTGCTTGTAGCCACTTATCTCTTTCTGCATGGTATGATTAAGGTTCTGAAAACACTACTTTCTCAGCTACACAAATTGAAAAATAAAACATTTCTGAATCCACATACCTAGCTGGACGCCTCATGTTTGTTCTCCTGCTATCTCTGGCTAATTGGTAATTTCTTAAATCTGTCTGAGCATCATCTTCACCTTCATCACTGCTAATCTTAATGACTTCAGGCTCAACCTCTCTACCTAGTTCTAATTGATTCTCTACCTCAACCCTAGAAATATCAGAGGTCAGCAGTTTTTCTTTGCTGATCTAAGTTTGATTTCCAGTCTTGAAATGCATCTTTGACTTAGAGAACACCACCTCTACTAATGATGATCTTATGATTCTCAGGCTTCAGACACCATAGCCTATAAGCCTTCACACCCGAAGGTGTGCATATGCCTTAGGTGTGCATATGCCTTACAGCCAAAGGTTCTGAGGTGAAAGTAATTTCAAAAATCTCCATACCATCTAACATTTGGAGTATCACCTCCTATGCTGGAAGAAGGGCACATATTCATCAATTTTACAGCAGCTTTTGCCCAAAACCTCTTCTCCATCCCAGAGGTAAGTAGCATGGACCATACTCTTTCTAGGATTGTTCTATTTGTCCTCTCTGCAACTCCATTCTGTTGAGGGTTCAGGGGCACAGTCTTATGCCTCTTAATCCCCTTCCCTAGACAAAACATCTTAAACTCTTTAGACAGAAACTCCAATCCATTGTCTATTCTTAGGAATTTCAAACAACCCTTCTTCTCAGTTTCCATTAGTTTACACTAATCTCTAAATTTTCCAAAAGTCTCACTCTTTTCTTTCAAGATATAGAGCCAATTTTTTTGAGTAATCATCTATTATACTCATATAATATCTCCCTCCACCTACTGAATTAGACTATGGGCATAGTCTGAAGGAGCAGATGAAGCCTTTAGGATATGATAGTTTCTTAGCTTTGGCCAAAATGCACTCCTCACAAGCCTGATCATTCTTCTGACCATCACTGGTGATCACCTTCTTCCTTATCAGTTGATCAATGCTTTCAGCAGGATAGCCAAGCCTCTCATGCTACAATTTTACGAACTCAACCTTCAGCTCGCCATACTTGATCACAGTAGCATTCAAATTATACAAACTGCCCTTTCTCTCGGCCGGTAATATCATTTCTCCACCTATTCCTACCACCATGACACCATCTGAGGAACATAATGAATATCCCTTCCTTTCCAAAGCATCAAGTGAGATCAAATTTCTCTTCACTTCTTATATCTGACTTCGGTTAGAAACTTGATCGACTTATCAGCAAGTCTCAGCCTTATACTCCCAATTCCCTCAATTTTTCACACATGATTTCCTAGAACAACTGAACCCGCTGGCTCGGAAATCGAATCAAACCAATGTACATTTGAACTTATGTGAAAACTGCATCCTAAGTCAAGAATCCAAGAACTTTCTTCCACTTCCTCCACAATGATCAGAGCATGAGCGTTCTCAACTTCTTGCACGCAATCAGAAGTTCGCTTACTACCTGCAGCTTCCTCAGCTTGCTTCTTCTTCCAGGCAAAGCAATCTCGTTTCAAATGCTCAGGTTTCTTGCACCAATGGCAGGATCTTGTCTCCTTTTGGTCCTTGGAATTTGACTTGGGAGCTTCCTTTTTACCTTCTTTCTTGGCCTTGAACTTCTTGATATTAAAACATTCTGAAATTTGTGAATCTTGGCCCCTCGAATCTAGGTGCCTGCCCATTCCCTTCTGCAACTCTTTTGCCTCAAGGTCAAGTGCACTTCTGTTTAGGGTTATGAGCTTATCTCTCCCATAAAAAAATAGCATCCCTCATCTGATCATACGACTTCGGCAAGGCATTTAACACAAGAATCGTCTTGTCCTCATCATTGAGCTTAACATCTATCGCCTCTAAATCATCGACTAGTTTTGTAAAATCATCATATTGTTCCACACTCGACTTTTCTTCAACAAAAGAATAGGAATAAAGCATTCTTTTCAAATAAAGTCGGTTAGTCAAAGATTTACCTAGATACGGCTAATCCAACCTCTTGAGGATTCCAGCCGCAGTGGTTTCATCTTGCACTTCCCGCAACGCCTTATCCCCAAGGCAGAGGATCACCTCACTATGCGCTTTCATAGACATCTCTTCTCGTCGTAGTTGTGCTTTCTCATCGAGCGGTTCTTTCCCCTTCCCCTCCGGATCTTTGGCTGCAACACACTCGCCAATCCTTGCTGAATCAAAAGAGCTCGCATCGTCATCTTTTAAAGCCCGTAATCATTCTTCCCATTGAACTTCTCTACTTCAAAACAGCCTCCCTTAACACCTTATCGTCAAGATTCAGAAAGATTATACTCTGCGCCTTCTTCAAGATTTCCAAATGCTTTGCGTTGGCTTCTCATTGAACTAGGTTGGATAGAGAGCGTCGCCCTATCCTTGATGCTTGAGGAGAGCCTGCACCTTTGACTTTTCATAATCCAAAATCATTTCTTTCATTGAACTTCTCGGTCTCGCATCACGCCATTGTTATCCTTCGATTCCCATAGACGGCGCCAATTGTAAGTTTTGGAGTGACGATCAAGAACACAACGACAACGAAAACAAACGATTTTCGTGGTTCGACGTAAGTCTACATCCACGGAAGAACGAGCACACAATCTTATTTACGATTCGGTGAATTTACAGATTACACAAAAGAAAACCAAAAGGAACATAGGAGGAATTAGAACATGAAATCAGCAAACTCGAGCTTATTCTTCGCAGCTATTGAGAACTCTCTAGGAACAGTTTTAGCTAATCAATTTCGCGTGAACTCTCTATCTCTTTCCCCTTTCTTCAGCCGTTATTTTGAATAACAGAAAATCAGCTGGAACCTCGATATCTATGGTCCAGATGCCATCCTTATTATTCCATAAATCCCAACCGTCGATCGAGTCAGCCAGCTCAACCAATTTCAAGTATCCGTTGGAGCTAAAACGCGCTCAATAAACGCGACTACACACCTCGCGGTCTCGGGTTTGAGGCCACAAAGCTCAACACCACATGTTCCAATCCCCATCCATCATCAAACAAAATTCTGTGCCTCTCATTTGAGAAATCGTAACAGGTCATATGGCAAGTGTGGAAGCTGCAATTCCATGCCTCCGATTCCAGCAGCGACACCCTTTCTTCAGGCGACCCACAGCGGAACGGCTTCCCTTCTGCCGGAAAAGTGGGCTTATTGTTCGTTCCCAGCAACAAGTGGAGTCTAAAGCATTTACCGATGAAGAAAATGCACTTATTAATGCCTTGATCGGCATCCAAGGCCGCGGCCGCTCCGTCTCCTCCTCCCAACTTAAAGTAGTATACAATCTTCTTCAAACATCCAATTAAAATTCAACTGTCGTTAATTTCATCTTAAACTTATAACGATGCAGGAAGTTGAAACGGCAGTGCAGAAATTGGAAGATCAAAAGGGCGTTCCTGATCCAGTGAGTCGCATTTCGCAACACTATGTTTCTTGATTACTTAGATTTCGTGTAATTAGTGAATTTAACAGACAGCCTCAAGCTTAATTGAAGGGCGTTGGCAATTAATGTTCACAACAAGACCATCAACAGCTTCTCCCATTCAGGTCACATTTAGTTTTTGATACAGCGGTATGTAATCAAATGCATACTCTAAATATTGTACAAACTCCAAACGACATTAAAAAAATGTCAACAGATGAACAATTAAAAATGTCAACGGTTGAAGCTTTGTTGACATCAAAATCTTGAAATTTTACAATGTGTTACAATGTGTTGACACTAGAGTTTGGAGTTTGTACAATGTATAGAGTTTGCATTTTATTACCGGCTTGATATAGATTTGTCTTTTTTATCTGGCAACTAAATCCTACCAATCGTGATTTGCAGAGAACATTTGTGGGGGTTGATTCCTTCACTGTGTTTCAGGAGATATATCTTCGAACCGATGATCCACGTATCTCTAACATTGTCAATTTTTCTGATTCAGTTGGCGAGTTGAAAGTAGAGGTATATCTAATTCAATCATATGTTTAATTCAGAGCTGTGGCTAGCTAATCCAACTACATCGTTTAGTATACATGGTTAGTACATTACATAGTTACAACTTGACAATGACTCTATATCGTCAGGCAGTAGCTTCAGCGAAAGATGGGAAACGGGTGCTCTTTCGGTTTGACAGAGCTGCCTTTTCCTTGAAATTTCTTCCCTTCAAACTCCCTTATCCCGTACCTTTTAGACTTCTTGGAGACGAAGCAAAGGGCTGGTTGGATACCACTTATTTGTCCCAATCAGGAAATATTCGTATATCCCGCGGGAATAAGGTAAAACTAGCCATGAATTCTCCATCTTTATCTGTCATCTATCGTTTTTTTCAGAACCTGTCCTCTGCTCGGGATTAAGGACTATCAGTTCCAATGCTGTAGTGCAGGGAACAACATTCGTACTGCAGAAAGAAACCGAACATAGACAGAAATTGCTATTAGCCATTTCAAAGGGACGACAAGTCAGAGAGGTATGGTTACTCCTTTTTCCCATTCGATCTATAATTATTTATGCCAAACTTTCCGAATGCAGGCTATTGATCAGTTTGTCGCTGCAAATCAAACTACCACTAAAGGTGAATTTGAACTTCTTGAAGGGGAGTGGCTAATGATATGGAGTTCACAGGTAGTTTGCATATGCCATGTTTTCATTTTAGTAACTTTGAATTAAACATTCTTATCCTTGAAGATACTCATGTAACATGTAGGGTTACTTGCACCTAAAAACACAAATTTTCAATTCTTCTTATTTTTCACATGGTTGTCAATTGCCTCCCAAATTAATGTTGGGATGGTTAAACAACCCTGCACTAAATGATGATATTAATTTGTCATTTTAGCCAGTCACGGTGGCATTAACTCGCTGAAAATTGACAACCGTGTAAAAGATTTTAACACTTTTAGTTCGTGTATTTGGAGGAAAAATTATGAACTCATGTGCAAAAGTAGAAAGTTTGTGTGTTTAAGCGCAAAATATTATCCACAACTTAGCTTTCGTCGTCTGTTCATTAGTTTTCATCCGTTTTATATTTTAGCTAACAAATTTTTACCAATGTTTATTGCAGGAAGTAACAGAGAGTTGGATAGAGAATGCCTCGAAAGGTTTGATGGGCAAGCAGGTGCCTTCTATGATCTCAAAATGTTCATGCTTTCATTCTTCATGGGAATTGTGTGCCGTTTGAACTATTTCCTGAGTGATACAATGCATATGTAGATCGTCAAGCCAAATGGTCAGATGAAATTTCTGGTTGATATTCTGTTCGGTCTCAGATTTTCAATGACAGGAAAATATGTGTAAGCTTCTTTTGGACTATCTTATTGTTTAGCTTAGTATAAATCCGAAGCTGACTTCAGTTGATGCTTAACTGGTGGCTGGTCAAAGGAAATCGGGCTCCAATACGTACGATGTTGTGATGGACGATGCAGCAATAGTGGCTGGTCCGTATGGGATACCGGCAGAACTGGAAACCAAGTACACGCTTCAACTTCTGTAAGAAACCTCATTCTGGTTATTTATTTATTTCTTTGTATTTAATGAACGAATAATTTTAAAGATGGGTGGACTCGAATCTGTAACTCTTGGCTATTGAATTTGTGTTGGTAAAATTGATGTTATGTTGAGCCTTGCAGATATGGTGATGAAAAGATGAGAATTAGTCGTGGCTACGGAGACATAGTTTTTGTGCACATTCGCGTTCAAAAATGAGCTGCGCAAAATAAAGTGTCGTGCATTCGGTCTTCCTTCAAGACACCGGAATTCTGCTAGCTACAAGACACCTGATTACTGCACATATTTTAGGTGTACATGAAATAATACATCGTTATCACTAAGTGCTTGTATATTCGTTTATGGAAAAACTGGACCATCACAAACAATTTAGGCCTTATGTTCCCTGGGATGTAATCAATTGAGAACTAAATCTAACCCGTACAAACTAAAATCTGGATCACTAGATTTCAAGATTTGATGTCAACGGATGAATATGTTTACATAAAGTTGAATTTAATCTTGTTCAACACTAGGATTAAATTCGTACTCATCTTATTACTACTCCTATAGACAAATGGTAGTAAGTTCTAATCCAGACTTCTAAAATCAAACATGCATCGACCCGTCTAAGAATTCTATGTTAAACCCCAAAGAATTCTCAAATATCTTCTCTACGTTTTCACCCATAAACTAAGTTAAAGTGACATGTGCAAATGGAGAAGATTAATCATAATACGTACACATACTACCATTCAAGCATAATCGCATTGTAGAAAAGAATCACAGAACCTATAGTGTCTTCTCTACTTTATGCAATCATAATTAAAGAATAGAAAATATCTTTGTGTTTTTTTTTTTGTTTTTTTTTTTGTAATGTTGGTTATTTGGTAAGATGAGGAAATAAAGGATAATAGTAACTAAAATCTCAAATATAGCAAAAATTGTAAAACCCGTACTTTCATTAACCAACCTTTTATGTATACTTTTTTTTTTCTTCTATATACACTTCTAATTAATCCTTTTTCTACACTTTATATTCATTTTGCATTCTAGTTTCTCAATCAACCAGTTTTCTTTCTTTTTCTTTCTTTTCACAGCCTTATTTCTCCGACTCATTTCAGCAATATTTTTCCATTTTACCCAAAAGTGTAGGATAGATATCATATTCTCAGTATTTAGCTTCCAAAGAAAAGTCTTAAAAACTCAAATTGTCTTGCTAAGAAATTTTATGAGAATATATAAAAGTGGCTATATATATAAAAGTGGCTATAAAAGTTGTCCAACTTCATCTTCTATCATTAAGATCACTAAGTAGATTTAGACGGGCTAGAAACAAGTAACATAACTACAGATAAATCACCCAAAAATAAATATAAAGCTCAAATCCCACAAGATTTCGACATGATACAAAACGGACAAACAATTCACTAATTATACACATACAACAAAATCTCTATTGTCATTGGTCATAAAGATTTTAAATATGAAAAATGTTAACATCATTGCCAACTCATCTACAATCTAACTTAACAAAATTCTCCGTATGTTATCTATAGTATATGCTCAACAAGATTTTCTCCCCATGTGTATTAAAAAAGAAAGAGAAAGTGAAAAATAAAAAAAGTAACTAGTTCAAAATAAAAATAAAAATAAAAAAAGAAAGAAAAGAAAAGAAAAAAAATGCATAACGCAAGAGAGAAGAAAAGATAAAAAATTATAAGTAGTCATAATTTATTCGTTTGAAATCAGTTTGTTATAATTTTTATTTTATTACAATCTTTTATAACTAATTAAATTTCATAAAAATGAGAGAATTTAAATATAATCTATAATATGCAAAAGTTTGTAATTGGATTTGAATTTAATAGGTTCATCATATTTGAACGGAGGAAGAGGGCGGCAGAGTATTATGGCCTGCAGATAGCAAAGAATAAACAATATTTTATTCTCTTGGAAGAATCCTTTGAGTGTACAATGTTATATTGTTTGAAACCTTCTTAGCTTCTCACATTTGTCACTACAAAGCCTTCAACTTGTTGCATAAGCTCACATTCATGCTAGTAGAGGCGACCATTCTTCATCTGTCATAGTTTCTTTCTTTTTTTAATTATTATATTTCCTCCACTTTGTTCAATACTAGAATTAAATAGAGTATTATTCAATGGCTCTTATATGTTCCACCTTTGTTTTAGCCACTCTTGTCTTGTTCTCAACTGGTTTTCAATGTTACTATTTCCAAATTTCTACCTTGATCATCACTTCTTCTACTAGTCTTGGTTGTCTCAAAACAGAGCCGGTTGACTTGCTTGTATCTTCATGAACAACAAACTAATTCAAGGTACTAGCAGTTTGTATTCTGTGTAATTGTATGTGTCTCAAAATTTTGTGACTAAATATGCTACATAGAAAGTTTCTGCAATTTCACATAGTATTTGTTCATTTTTGATCATGTGTTCTAAAATAATAGCATGTGAGTTTCAAATTCTGTGATTGTGTCGGATCACCAATTTTTGAAACTTTAGGATAGATATCCCAAGGCCCTTGATAATTTCTATTATTAATTGAGTTTGATTAATGATAGAATTGGATAAAAAATACTCAATAATTATGTATGTTGTCAATCATGAAAAGCAAACAGCCCCTTTCTTTGTTGAAACAGGCAAGTAGTGTGAGGTCAAAAGATAGAAGTAAAAAAATGGCAATGTCACTGGAGGAGCTTCTGGCTGAGGAAGGATTTAAGAGGAGAAAGGACAAAATGAAGGGCAGAGCTTCCTTTGCTTCCGAGCGTCCTCTGCTGGCTGTGAGAAGAACTGAGAGGACGAGATCTGATATACCTCGTACCGATTCCAACGCTGAATTTTCAACAAGTGGCAGCTTCTCAATGAGGAAGCCAAGGGACAATGAACCTGATAAAGCTATTGCTTCATATGAGCATCTGCGTGGTCCGGAGATAACTGAGGTGATTCAAAGTGATGAGGGAATGGAGAGGCTTCATAAAGATATGCACTCGACTAAAGTTCATGGCCGCGTCAAACATGAAGGGAATCATTCAGCTCCTTTGGATGATATAGTGATGGAAAATCAGAAAGATAGGAACAACTCCTTTAAACATACTTATCCTCATGCTGAAGGAAGATCAAACAAAGTTGTTGAAACTGGAAGCAAGTTTGATGAAAGTAGAAGCATTAGACAAAACATGATTGACGAGGCTCAAGCTGCCCCCGCTCTTGATGAAGCTGCTGTTAAAGCAATCATTTCTATCATCAGTGGGCACGCGAAGCGGTTTCTTGATGATGAGGATTTCAGGACATCCCTTCATCATAATACCTTTGCTTCCCTAAATTTGATTGGATCCGATGAAAGCCTGAGCACTGAAAGCAAAGTCGTAGGAAATCTCAAAGAGGCTATCGAGACCATTGAAAGAACTGCAGAGGAGGAGAGTGCAAACTTAAAGGAATTGAAAAGGGCTTCACTGCAGCTTAGTGTGATCACAGGATTAAACTCGAGTGATCTGAAGGATGGAGTTCCGAATCTAAGGTTCTCGGCTTGTGCACATCTTTATCTCAGTGTAATATATGTGCTGCAGAAGAAGGACAAGGTTGCAGCAAAACATCTTCTTCAAGTATTCTGCGACTCGCCATTCCAGGCACGAACAATGCTGCTGCCTGATTTGTGGGAGCATCTATTTCTTCCTCATCTCTTACATTTGAAGGTGTGGTACGATAAGGAAACTCACTCGGTGGTAGACTCCCCAAGTATTATGAATCTGAAGCTGCTTGACAAAGCTTATAACGAAAGTATGGATTCAGGAACGTGTCGATTTGCAATGTACTATAAAGATTGGATGATAAATGGGGAGAAAGAACCTTCAGTCCCTGTCATTGGAATTCCTTCTTTCTCTATTCACTCGATGTTAAGGGGAGGCTTGCTAGGCCATACAAGTAGTCCTGCTAGTCACGTCTCGCCTCAGCCAATGGTCAGTAAAGAACTGTATGTTGAAGTGTGTAAGCATGCAGATAAGCCGGGAGTTGAATCAGATTTCGACGAAGAAGAAAAGTTTGATAGAAGCTCAAATGGTCCAGCTCCACAAGACAAACAACTAATCTTGTGCACTCGTGCCTCAAGTGTACGAGCAGATAAAGAAGTCGACCCTGTTCGGGAATCTCCCCCCGTAAGTGATCAAAACAAACACCTATTATCAGTTCGATATCTTGATTTTATATATCGTTCCGCATGCAGGAAAATGAACGAGTGATCATGCAGATAAAAGAACCGGAGCTTCCAATACAAGGTTGCTGATAAAAAACTTTGTTATTGATTCCAATTTGCATTATTTCCCCTGAAACTTTTATTTACTAATGATAGTAATGCAGAATTGCAGGAAAACTATGAATCCTGGAACGGAAAACATGTTCGATATAGCATCCCTAAGGATTTCGTATGCCCCTTGACAGGTCTTCTTTTTAGAAATCCAGTGACTCTCGAGACTGGTGAAACTTTCGAGCAAGAAACTATAGCAGACTGGTTTAGTACTCAAGGGTGCTTCATGTGTCCAGTTACCAGAAAAACTTTGCAATATCAGGCTGTGCCACCAACGAATCTCATTCTGAAGCGTATTATCGATAAATGGAAGACGGATTATATCGAACATATCTTGGCTCTACTCTCACAAGTAACATCAGGTGATGGTGGAGGTATAGAAGTATATGATACTAACATGATTATTTCCATCTTAGGGCAACTTCTCCCGGTTTTTAGCGAGGAGCAGAGGATAGTACATGCTAGACGAGTTTTATCGTTGGGTGGCCTGCGGTTGCTCTTAATAAGTTTTCAGTCTTCCATCTGTGAGGAGAAGACATTTATCGTAGAACTGCTGTGCTGTTGCGTTGAAGCTGATGCGGACTGTAGGAATAGGATTGCTCGAGACATAAATCAGTCGAACTTGCTAGAAATGCTTCACAGTGAACAACTAGTATCTAGAAAAAAAGCAGTGTTACTTCTGGCTGAACTAGTTTGTTTTAACAGGTACTCGTTCGCTTCTTTGGCAACCGTAGTTACTAAATGCATCTTCACTATCTTTGATCATTGAATATCAGAAGGACCAGAGTGAAACGCTTTTTGGAACGCCTCGGTGATGAGGAGTTACGAAATGCAATAGGCCATTTAAACATGTATCTTCAGACTTGCCCTCTGGAAGAGACACCGTTAGTCGCTGTTCTGATTCTGCATATTGATCTTCTGGTAGGTGTTGTAAGTGATAGGTATTCAAACTATGTTCTTGTAGAAATATAGTAAGTACACGGCCTTGCCTCGGACTTGCAGTCAGGAAGATGTGCCAGCAACACATATAAACAGAAGGCGGTTGATGCCCTCACCGCGTCCCTGATAAGCAGCTTAACCGACAATGAAAAAGTCCAAAACAAGTGTTGCAGAGCTCTCCTTATCCTCGGAGGCTTCTTCTCCTCGTCTGGGAAACTTATGACGGAGGATTGGATTCTTAAACTAGCCGGTTTTCCCAATGGTCCAGATTCGGATGATGCTGAGGATTGTACAACAGTTACAACGGTATGCCATTTTTAAATGTACAATCTAATGTTTAGTCTGAATTTTTCAGCATAGTTTGTTATGGCACACTAACAAAGCCAAAGTATTTGAAGGCTTTTGCGTCCGAATATGAGGAAGAAGAGGCTGCGAGGGAGAGATGGCTAATGAGTTTGTCAGCTTCACTGGTCGGGGATGGGAAGAAGTCATTCTTGGATGCTGTTTCCAAGTGCCTGAGGTTAGGGAAGCCAGACTTGGTGAGGGTGTGTCTGACAACAGTGGCTTGGTTGAGCTTCTCACTCGCCTCATTGCACGACACGAGACATCAGGTTTCCGCCTTCTCTGCTCTAATATCTCCACTCAAGCAGTACCTCGAGTATGGGGTGCTAGTCGAGCAAAGGGCTCTCGCTGCACTTTCTCTGCTAAACTTCAGTACAATTCCAGGTCAGTTGTTTTCTTGCTAATATCGACCTTTTCGCAATGAGCAAAGTTTTAATATGCTTTCCAGAAGCCCCCGCGAGGCGTAAACCATAAAAGCACAAAAGAAAACATATGAAAAGAGTCGAGAGACAAAAAAACAAAACTATCTGTTTCGACTCAAGTGTGCGTTTCGCTTTCCAGAATGCCGGATATTGCTGATGAAGATTGGCGATGAGATCGGTCCTTCGTTGGATGAGCTAGCAGAAGTAACATGGACCGCTACGGAGCTGTATACAATCATATATTGCCAAAGGAGGTAGAAGTTATCCCTGGAAAGAAACACCATTGTCTTTCTTTCATGTGAATTTTCAGTAGTTGTCCTTTTTTAAATATGAATCTTCAGTTGCAGATTTGCCTTGCAATTGAAAATTCAGCCTTCTTACATCTTGATTATTTTAAATATCTTGAATCTATGAAACTTTCAATGATCACCAATCCAATATTATCTATATTAGCCAATACAACATAATAATTCACTTTTGAATCAATCCATGTTTTATAACATAGGGTAACAAACTAATTGCACAAATTACAAAATAAGGATACCAATACTAACTGCTTTCTAATATAGGAGTAACATATTATGTCTTACTTTTAGTATCGGAAAATTTATAATATCTCTAATTCGTTATGTACAAACCAAAAAGTAGAGTTGTTTACTTATTATTCTAAATTAAATCTTAAAGGAGATAGAGCTGTGACAAGTGAAAATGAAAGAGATGAATGAAGAGAAAAAAATAGGAGTGAGAGATAGGCGAGGTGGAAAAAAGGATGAATAATATGCGGAATTTATTTTTAATTTTTTAATTAATTAAATTAAATGACATTATTTTAATTGTCAGTAGGTTTTAGTTTTGCCATATCAGTTTTAATTATTCTTTAGAAGAGAAATAAGAAAATTCAAAAGTTTATGTAATGTATTCAAAAAATAAAATTCAAGAAAAAAATAAAAAAAAAATATTGAAAGTTTGTGTATTTACAGATTCAAAAATGGTATTACAAATCACAGAGTTTGAAAAATTCGCCATCATCTCGTATTTTTAAATTTGGGCCAAATCGACGTTAATGTGTCACCAAAATTTCTATGTTAACAATGTGTCAAGAAGCAAAAATGACATTGTGTTAATAACTCTTAGAAAATAATTCAAGTCGATCTCACACTTTTAAAAAAGTGGAACTATTCACAATTAACCCATTTTCTTAATTTGAACAAAAATCAGAGCTAATGTATCAACTGAAAATATCTACATGAACAAAAAAACGAGAGCATAAAACAATGTTCTGATAATCCAAAAGAAAAAGATATTCATTGTTATTTTTAATTGTTATCTCTTCTCTTCCTTTCTTTTCTCCCTTGTGCAAAGATAGTAAGACGTTAATTTAATTTCTTTTCTCCCTTGTGCAAAGATAGTAAGACGTTAATTTAATTTGGATGATAAAAAAAATTATATTTATTTTTATAAATAATTGAGAAAAAAAATAAAATTTCATAATTTAATAGCTATTCTATTTTACAATCTAAATGAATAGAAAAAAGTTACTATGTGGATTTAATTAGATACTCCATCCGTTTCATAGTAGTGGCGCCAAATTTTCATTTCGATATGTTGTATAGTAGTGGAATCATTTACTTTTTAGTAAAAGTCAACACATTTACTTTACTCTCTTTTACTTTATTTTTCTCTTCATCTTTCTATAATTTTTATTTCCTACTTTATTATTTATTTAATTAATTCAGTTAATACCATCGCGGCGGAAGTGGAAGGAGTTATGAGTTACTCCTAATAACGTACTTACATGCCAACAGGTAGGCCAACCCAATAGTTGTCCAGAATATCCATCATTGGTAAAATTGAACGAATTAAAGGGAGACAAGAATACCTTGCTTTTCTTCTTTACGTATTGGTAATAAACCTAAGAGATAACATTGATTTAACAACAACTGCACGGCTCCAAGAAACTTAGCGTTCATTCCAAGTTGACACAATTTTTACATTACTGTTTTGCACTTGAGAATTGAGTAAACACAGAACATTGATTTACAAAAAACTTATCCTTCATATTTTCAAATGATTGTCAACAACGAATTTTTGTTTCCTTCAATACATTTGGTATTAGCGAATGAAATATACCCACGCGCGTGCGCCAAGGCATCTTTAATCAGCATAAATTATATCCCATTATATTCGTTGTGCATCCGTAATTAGCGACATCTCTATACTTGATTAGCACCCATCTTCACGGGAATAACTATTCTTATTAATTCCTTATTTTTTATATACAATCCCCTAATCAAATCAAATCAAATCAAAAGAAGCAATGATCACACACATACCTCTACACGTGCGTGTCAGAAATCCGTTATCGACACGTCATCATCCGACGACGACCGTAACGGCGACGGCGGCACCTTCACCCTCCGAAAGTGCTCCGTAATATCAATCTCACCTTCCCCCACCACCTCCTCCGACGGCAGAAACGGCGGCCGCACGACTTCCGTCAGCAGCTCCCACCTCAACCCCCGAAAGAAACGGTGCTCCATTATCTCCGCCGCGCCCCTCCAGTACCCGAGCCGCCGCGCCGGGTCCTTCTCCAGCAACTTCCCGATCAAGTCCGTCAGCGCGTCGGCCTTCCCGACGCCGACGCGCTCCGGCCGGGATATCAATATTTTCCGAAACGTCTCCCTGCGGTTCCTCCCCTTAAACGGCGTCGTCCCGTACATCATCTCGTAGGCGAGCACTCCCATCGCCCACCAGTCGACGGAGAAGTCGTGGCCGTCGCCTCGGATGACCTCCGGGGCGACATACTCCTCCGTGCCGACGAACGAGTTCGAGCGCTCGTCGGCTGGAGAAACGCGCGCGCTTTTCGGTTTCATATGGCACGTGCTTCGCGGGGGGAGGTCACGTGACAGGTCGAAGTCGGTTAGGGTGACGTGGCCGGACAGCTGGATGAGGATGTTTTCGGGCTTGAGGTCGCGGTAGGCGATGCCCTGGTGGTGGAGGTGGTGGAGGGCGAGGAGGATTTCGGCGAGGTAGAAGCGGATGGCGGCGGGGGAGAAGACGTGGTCGTTTTGGCGGTGGCGGAGGGCGTTGAGGTCGCCGCCGGGGCAGAAGGGGATGCCCCACCAGATGAATTGGTCGTCCTCGGAGGAGCAGATGAGGTGGGGGAGGAAGGGGTGGGGGGAGAGGCGGCGGAGGAGGGAGATTTCGTGGCGGGCGCGGCGGTCGGCGGAGGATTTCTCGACTACCTTGAGGGCGAAGGGAGAGTCGCCGGAGTTGTCGTGGACGAGGAATACTGTGCCGGTGGCGCCTTTTCCGAGTACCTTCACGGCTCGGAGGCTGTGTATGTCATGCGCCGGCGCTCCACTTTTATTGCTATCCATATTAGTGATTTTATTTGGGCTACACCTACACACGAGTGGAGAATTTAGATATATATAGGAATGTTATCACGTCCGACTTCTATACAAACTCCAAACTATGATCTGGACCGTTAGAACAATATAAAATATCAACGTAATGTCAACAGTTGATGTTGTGTTGAAATTGTATTGACATCAAAACCTTTAAATTTTACACTGTGTTGACATTGTATTGATATTGTATTGAAAAGTTTGAAGTTTGTATAATATATGAGTTTGCATTTTATCACTACCCTAATAAGATGGAGGGATTACTTATTTGCGGATGGATTAAAATGGAAAAATAAGAGTATTATTCACTAGACAAGGTGGGCCTTGTGTGTTGCTGCTATTCTGGATATGGGAGTTAGTGCGCTGCTCTGCCACTGAACCTAGTGGATTTAAACTTTAATAAAGAGCTGATTATTCAACTTAATATCAGGAGATTGTCTCCCGTGTGCGTGTGCGTGTGCGCGCTGCGAGAACCACTGAAACTTAATTTAATTAGTGTAAATACTTTAATTAGTCAATCAATTTCATACTCCGGAGTTATAAGATCAATAAACTGTAAAGGAAAGCACTAGAACTTCTTAGTTAATTTCATAAATAGTTAGTACTAAATTACGATGCACGAATCAAATTGGTTATCAAAATTTGACATATAGGATTTTAATCTTAGCGGCACAAATTATTTTTAACATTTGTTGAGAGTTTACTATAATTTTCTCCGCCATCTCAAAAATGAGTAGTCCATAATACATGATTAAATTACCAAAACCCTACACGTTATAGTCAAAGTCACACACATAAAAGCAATGATTTACATTGTTCCAAAATATTTAGAGATGACGTGAAAACCAATTATATAAATATACAATGTCATGTTAAGGTGGCTGAAATTATATACGCTTAGATAGTACTCCTGTTTTGCAGTGTTAGATTACTTCCACATCTAAAGTTAAATCTCATTAGCTTTAAAAACCTTAACTATGTACGTCTATATGTGTAAACGAATGATAAGATACACAATGTAGAGTACTTATATATAGGTTTCATCATTTCTATGCAAGTAAATGATGCGAGACATCGTGTGCACGGGCATGTGTTAGATTTCACTTTACGTACCTCTCTCTCAAGCAAACAAATTGAGTAGCAAGAAAGCTATAATCTATTTGAGATCTAATCAATTCTCACCCTAACACCTGATATATGCACTTATATATTCCTGGTTGTAATTTGTATACTCTCTTCGTCACATAAGAGTATTCATTCTTTTCTTTTTTTTAAGCTATTCCATAAAAGTATGCACTTTCTAATTTTAGAAATTCTTTTATCTTTAATGAGGTGTGATCCATTCTCCACTAACAATATTTTAATTACTTTTTATTTCTACATATTTCTCTTAGTTTACCGATTGTGCATTAAAACTTGAGCAAAAATGCATATTCTTGTGGGATAGAAGAAGTATTTGGGATATAAAAATAATTGAACTTAAAATAAATAAGATATAATAAAATAAACTACTACTAATAATTTAATCTCAATTTAAGATAATGTACAATTTATATTAAAACATTGAAATCATGATCATAGAAAAATAAAATAATCACCTACACAATAAATATTTAAAAAATATAAAATCTACTTTCATATTTCATCTTATTTAAAAATATAATTTATTAAATGAAACAAATAAATTTATCACATTAGTCCAAATAAGTATTTATTATAGTATGCCTCATTAAACCTTCATCTAAATAATTGGGCCACTTAATTAGAAAGTTCATTACTAAGAGCACCCACAAAGGTGGACGGACGGCGGCACGGAAGACGTCGTCCGCCGCTGGCACGGCGCTGCTCGATGCATCGAGCACGTCCGTGCCAGCGAGCAGGTGACGTGTCGACGGCTGATTGGGCAACGACATAGCCGTTGCATTTGAATATTTTTATTTTTTTTCAAAAATTCGGTTTTTAATTATAAAAATCGATTAAAAATAAAAAAATATTTTCCCAATCCCAAAAAATGGCCGTTTTTTTGTTCGTTTTTCTATTTTTTTATTTTTTTCCCCAAAATCATCTATAAATATACACATTCATCATCCATTTTCCACATCAAATCATCTCTCATTCATCTCTCATTCATATTTTTCATACAACTTATCTACACCTCCATCTCTCACTCAAAACCTCAAATGGATTTCACCCATCTTATTGCGGAAGCGGAGCGCGAAGAACAAGAATACTACGAACAACATCGTGCCGCTTATGATGCATATGTCGCAGCGAAAACCCCCGCCCCTCCTCCTCAACCAACTAGATCAATCGCCGCTACATCCATCGTGACCAGGAGGGAGCCCACGAAAGGCTCGTTGCCGACTATTTTGCCGACCAGCCGCGGTTTCCGGTGGATTACTTCAGGTGCCGTTTTCGCATGTCAAAGCGCATGTTTATGCATATTATCAACACATTGTACGCCCGTGTTGAATTCTTCCAAACAGGTCTAGATGCAGCCGGCCGGCAAAGTATCACGCCGTTGCAGAAGTGTACGTGTGCCATCCGACAACTCGCTACTGGGCAAACGGCCGACCTCTTCGACGAGCATTTGCATATCGGTGAGTCTACTGGAATCATTTGTCTTAAAATTTTTTGCGAGGGCGTTCGTACAGCTTTCGGTGATGAATTCCTTCGGGCACCCACCACCGATGATTGCCAACGGTTGCTTCATCTTCACGAATCAGTCCATGGCTTTCTCGGAATGCTTGGCAGCATTGACTGCATGCATTGGAGGTGGAAGAATTGTCCGACTGCTTGGAGGGGGCAACACTTAAGTGGCCACAAAGGCGGCGACCCAACACTTATCCTTGAGGCGGTCGCCGACTACCGCCTATGGATTTGGCATGCATATTTCGGCGTTGCCGGATCCAACAACAACTTGAACGTGCTCTATTCTTCACCCCTCTTCAATGATGTGTTGAATGGTGTAGCACCGGCGATCGACTTCACCGTCAACGGAAATACATACCACATGGGTTACTATCTCGCCGATGGTATCTACCCAAGGTGGTCGACTTTCGTGAAGACGCTCAGCAACCCGCAAGACCCGAGACGGGTTCTTTTTGCGCAGCGTCAAGAGTCCGCGCGGAAAGACGTCAAAAGTGCATTTGGGGTCCTTCAAGCCCGATTCAACATTGTGAAGGCTCCGGCTCGGCTGTGGTACTTGAACAATATCGCCGACATCATGTACACGTGTATTATCTTACACAACATGGTTATAGCCAACGAAGGACCGAGGGCGGCTAGCTTCTACGACGAGGATGAAGCCTGAAGCTCAAGCGCGAGCTCTCCCCCACGTCAAGGTGTGCATACGACGGTGGGTGAGAGGATCCAAACAAGGCACACAATGCGCGATACCCGAACCCACGTTGAGCTACAAGAATACCTAATCAAACACATGTGGGCGAAATTCGGCAACGCGTAGTGGGTTTTTTTAATTTTACGAATTAAATTAGGTAATTTTTAATTTTTAGTATTTTAATTATGTAATTTTTAATTTTTAGGATTTTAATTATGTAATTTTTATTTTTTAGGATTTTAATTATGTCTTTTTTATTTTATTTGTAATTTGTAATATTATTTCAATTTTTTAATGAATTTTAATGTTATGGGAATGTTTTTATTTAAAATGAATTGTGCTCGTCCTTGCGAAAGAGCACAGCTGTGGGTGTTGTGCTCTTGCCTAAGAGCAGGTAGGAATAGTGGTGCCGGGCCCACAACCGTGCTCGTTGGCAACAGCACGGTTGTGGGTGCTCTAATAAACAATTCAAGGTACAATTTGGAATTTATTTAGGTAAAAACGTCCGTCTCCATCTTCTCTTCTCCTCAATGTCTAAATATGTGCCTCCATCATTATCGGGTACTCTTCTCTTTCCAGTCATCGTGTAATGCACTTCTCTCGTCATGCGCTAATGCCATTTCTCCATCGATTAGTTGCCTCCATCTACATTTAAGAATCTCAAACAAAAATCAACTATAGACCTGCATTGCAGTTTTTAAAAAAGAGTGAACTACCCTAATAGTCTCTGATCTTGTCGAAAAATATACCAAAAAACCTAAAAAAAATTTATAGCCTTTTTGGTCCCTAAAAATCATATTGTTGGTACCTTTCGGTCTTTTATACCCCTTTGCATTCGAAAAATCCCCTAAATGCCATGGAGGGCATTTTTGGTCTTTGAAAATCACAGTTTTGATACCTCTTCAGTCTTGCAATTTTTTGGGTCAGATATAAAAGCACCTTTGCAGGCAGAAAAAGTTTACATTTCTGGTATTAATTGATTTTATATTTTTACAACATAAAACATTTTCTTTTGAAATATAGTTCACTTAATTTTTTAAATAATTACTTAAATAACATGTAGATTGAGCTTTATATAATAAAAAAAATTACTTTAGTTTACTTTAATATTTTTATTAAAAATGTTACTTGCAAGAGTTCGCTTTAATTGCGTTAGATATAATTCAGTCAAATTCTAGTTATTATACTTAAAATTATTTTTCACTATACTATATTTTAATTAACATAATTATAATATTTATTTTTCACTCAAGTATAATAACATTTAAATATTGAAGTAACATTTTTTAAGCAAAAAATTACTATCATTCACTATAATATTTTTTCCTTCTAAAATTTTAAAAATTTAATTAAATTTTTTAAGTAAAAATAAATTCCACATGCAAAAAGATTTTTCTATAATTCACTTTAATATTTTTATTATGAAAAAGTTACTATTAGATTTAAATTTTTTCTTCGTATTGACTAAGTTATATAATGGATAATATTTAATTTTAAAAATAAATAAAGTATAATTAAATCATTTTAAGGTTGTATTTTTTTATACAAATAATGACAATAAACTATTTTAAGTAACTAAAAATACAAAAATAGCATACTAGTATTTAAGGTCCAAAATTCCCTCAAACACTAAAAATTCACAATTTTTGGTGCCTAGGGTTACTTTATTTTTGTCATATCAAAAATGCTATAAAAATTTTTTGAGGACCATTGATGCATTTTTCGACAAGATCGGGGACTATTATGATAGTTAACTCTTAAAAAAATTACGGTTGAAGGCTTTATCTCACTAGAAAATGGATTTTCGGTAGCCCTTGGAGATGCTATTAGCCGTTGGAATGACCACTTATCACTCCTTTTCTTATCAACTACAGTAATAAAGATCTCAGTTCGTCGTTGCCAAATGCCTTATTCTCTCCTTAGTTCCTCCCCACTCATATTGCTTTCTCCTTGTAACGTCATACACATACCAAGCACAAATACAATAAATACATTTTTAATTATTGAAATTAGTATTTATAGAAGATTAATTTAACTTTTGGCATTGTTCATTTTTTTAGTCAATATCATTTATTCTAAATCAAATCAATAATAATGATTCATAATATTTTAACCTCTCAAATCATTTATATAACTCCAAATTTTAAAAGTCCTTAATAAAATATTTTTAACAAATAAATAATTTTCCAAGTAACTACAGAATAAACTAAAATGGTGGACCAATGCCTAACTTAATTACTCGATCATCCAATAAAGTCACATTATGTTAACTTTTATTGTCTAAAATTCATGAAAGCGCCACTTCAAGGGTTTCTTTCCTAATAAATTAGCATTGGTTAGCATTATTTGTAGGTGAAGAGAAGACTAAGAGATGCGTCTCTTTTATTGTTATTAAGTATCTCTTTTTCTCTTTTATTGTTATTAAGTTTCTCTTTTATTATTGTAATTATTTATTTTATTATAATATTTATAATGATACTTTTATTATATTCTCCAAAACTCCCTTTTTATAGATGTAAAGATGTGATTTTTAATACTCCTTATATTCATTGTTTATGTATGTTATAGGTACATTGACGAAAATACATATGACACACCGAGTACAAGAATCCTTAGTTGTCCTCGTCTAAAACATTGCCAAAGGAGAATAAGTAACACTCGGGTAGCTCCGAGACTTGAAGATGGTACTCGAAGTCAAGGACAAGGGAACAAACCGAGGAGGTCTAGCGAGTGTCACTCGACTCGGTTGTTGGATATGTGGACCATTCACATTTGGGCTGAGTTATTTGTGAGCCCAACTGGTTTGAGCAGTAGCTCAAACCGAGTCTGAAATAGGTTGACGGGAATTTTTGTCCAAAACTCCAAAAATGTCTATATTTTATTTTCTTAACTAACTATTAATTTTTGACTATTTTGATGGACGAATTTAGAAATCTCCTCAATATTATCTCCCAACAAACTCACCAATCATGAACTTCTAAGATCCCAACCTTCGTCGACTATTGATTAAGTTCATAATTTATTGTTCTTAGTTTATTTTTTGTAGAATTATTGTTCATAATAATTTTTGGATCTCTATATTTTTTTAAATTTTTATAAAATAGTTAATCTAAATAAAAAATGTGAAGTTAATTAATATGTTTTAATTTTAAAATTAGAATTAACTTTTAGCCAAGCGAAATGGTTATTCAGAGGGATTTATTTTATAAAATATTTCTCGTAAATAATACTATGAACTTGAAATGTCTAAAAATAGAGCAGATGCCATCTTTTTAATTTATTTGCCATTGTAACCATTCTTCCTTCCCGTGTATCTCCATTTTCCTCGGAAAATGCGCAGAAAAAACAAAAGCATTTCTTCCTTTTTTTTCATCACTCCTCCAAAACATGGCATTTGGAAATGATCAGGTTTTTATTTCTCAAAATCTTACATGCTGCCCATATTTTCCTTATTAATTTTGCATATATCATTTATACAATGTTAGGGTTTCCTTTCCAGAACATTTTATTTTTTACAGAGATAATGATTCGAGGAATTGTTTTGTATTGATATGTCTATTTGCATATTTGTTGTGAGAAAAATTAATTAACAACTCTAATTTATTTGAATGAATTTTGATCAGGGAATGTTGCGTGCCTTTTAATCTAAAGGCTATAATAATGACATGTTTTTCTTGCTTCTCGACTCGAAGGAGAGCAGCAAAGAGGTACACAGAAAAGAAAAAAGGAGCATTCCCTCCATCCATTCCCCATCAAAACCCATCTCCACAGTCACACCGTAATTCTAGCTCCCAACAGCCATCCAATGGTAATTAACACCCACAATATCATTTTCATTTTATTTGTTATCTTTGTTTCGAATTATGTATGTATACATATTTATAGAAAACCCAAGAAAGACAGCAGCAGAAGCTACAATTAACAAGACAATTACAAGCAGAGAAGGAGGAGAGAAGAACAATATTGCAGGAGATAGCAACAATATTGCAGCTCAAACTTTCACTTTTAGGGAGTTGGCCGCAGCCACAAAAAATTTTAGGCAAGAATATTTGCTTGGTGAAGGTGGATTTGGTCGTGTTTACAAAGGTCGTCTTGACAAAACTGATCAGGTTATTTACTAGTACAATATAACTATATTGTACATACATATATTTTCTTTGACAAATTGAGTTATTTACAACTGACACGCCTTTTAGTTCAGTTGGTAGCAGTTAAGCAACTTGATCGCAACGGTCTGCAAGGGAACCGAGAGTTTCTTGTTGAGGTTCTAATGTTGAGCTTTTTACACCACCAGAATCTGGTGAACCTAATTGGCTACTGTGCGGATGGCGAGCAGAGACTTCTTGTGTACGAATATATGCAGTTGGGATCTCTTGAAGACCATCTTCTTGGTATGTATATATACGTACATGACTTTTATACTTTCTTGTCTTGTCTTGTCTTGTAAATGCATATTGAATTTAGGTTTAATTTGTTGCAGACCTACCCCCTAATCGGTCACCACTACCTTGGTTCACAAGGATGAAGATCGCATTACATGCTGCCAAAGGTCTGGAGTATTTGCACGATAAGGCACACCCTCCTGTGATCTACCGCGACCTGAAATCATCCAACATATTGCTGGACAAAGACTACAACACCAAGTTGTCTGATTTTGGGCTCGCCAAGCTTGGACCTATTGGAGATAAGACTCATATATCTACAAGGGTTATGGGAACATATGGATATTGCGCTCCCGAGTATCAACGCACAGGTCAGCTTACCGTCAAATCAGATGTATATAGCTTCGGCGTTGTTCTTTTGGAATTAATCACAGGAAAAAGAGCCATTGATAGCAGAAGGGGTCCCGAGCAACAAAATCTTGTGACATGGGTAAGGCCCCACCTCTAAATTCTACTCCATCCATCTCTGAAAAGTATGAACATTTGGTTCGACACGGTTTTTAATGTATAATTGATAAAGAAAGAGAGAGAGAGATAGAGGGTAATGTAAGTAGTGTTAGTGGAGGGTGAGCTCCATATCATTAGTAGTGTAGTGCGATTGTATAAGTTGTAAATAAAATAATGTGTTATTTAACTATTCTAAAATTAGAAAGTTGGACAAACTAATAAGGAAATAGTTCATACTACTTTTTAGTGACTGGATGGATAGAGTAGTATATATATTAATTCCTCTAAAAGCAATATTGTGTTATATATTCCATGTTTTTGTGATCATAAGGCTGAACCCATTTTCATGGAGCCGGGTAGATTCTCGGAACTGGCGGATCCACTACTTAGAGGTGAGTTCCCCAAGAAAAGCTTCAAGCAAGCAGTTGCAATATCAGCCATGTGTCTTCAAGAAGATGCAACAGTCCGGCCTTTGATCAGTGATGTAGTGACAGCGCTCAGTTGCCTTCCTTTGCAAGGGGATGCGGGATACTCCTGCTCTGTTTCTCCCCACTTGACTGATGAAATCACTTCTAAAGAACGCGACAGAGCAGTTTCCGAAGCCATAGCATGGGGCTCCAAGTCTACACATAATTAGTCTTATCAAGGTGATAAGGGTATCGCTCAAGCATGATCAAATAGATTAGGCATTTGCCATCTCAGAATCTTAACATTGGTGTGTGTCTATATATATGTGGTGTGTTATGTCTATATGAAATTTTTGTGACCATAGTTTACTCATTATTAAAATACTACTGTAAATATAAATTAAAAATTTATCACATAAAATAAAATTACAGTTAAATTAGAAAATTACATGTTGAGTTGCTACCACGAGCATGTTTGCATATCGTCCTTGGGTTGGGCCCATCAATTGTGTATCGCTGCTAGTTTGACGAAACCATCTATCTATCCACCCTCGTTAAACATCGATCCTAGACTAAAGGTCGTCTATTGTTACTATTATTGCATTATTATTTAATTAAGTTAAAAGCAGCAAACCAATTGTGCGATTAAGGAACTGATTTATAAGGAGATCCATCTAATGTTTTCCTATGACTTGCCTCTTGTAATCTCAACAAATGAAACAAAGAATAGGTGATTTAATCACAAAAATTTTGTACTAAAACTGAGTCTCAAAATCACTTAAAAAGTGCATAGAACCTAGGAAAAAGAGGTTAATGTCACGGTGCATTGAAAATGCACATGCTGTGTGTGTGCGTTTTATGTTGTAAACAAAAAAGTTTCTCAATCTTGTGAATTTTTTCTTGACTCTTCCCCAAAGTAGAAAAAAACCATAATATAATTGCGTTAATTATTGATTAATTAAGTACTTCCTCAATCTCACAAAATTTCTCATTTTGGTCTATCCCACAAAATTGGTCTCACTTGGAATCTACACAAAAATAAACATTAAATACACTCCCCAATCTCCTCAATGTGATACGCTCCAATTAATACAAAGTCAAAAAATTTCTTAAAACCCGTACCGAGTCAAACTGGGATAAACTTTGTGGGACGGAGGGAGAGCATCCCCAACCATTTACACTAAACTCAAACTCATTTTAGTATAAATGTCACATCAAATATAATTTACTCTAACCATTTACACTAAACTCAAACTTATAAGAATATTCTCTGCTTTTTTAATCATAAAATTTAAAAATAAAATTTGGTTTTAATTTAATGTAAATCTAAAAATAAAAAAATTATATTGATTTTTGATTTTAGTGTATCGAGATGCTAAGAGCATCCACAATGGCGGCGAGCGGACCGGCTAGACGATCCCTGGCGCTTGCCGGTCCGCTCGCCAAACCATTGCAGCAGGCGAGCGCCAAATCGGTGAGAAAAACGGTGAGCGCATGCCGATTCCCGAGCGCTCGCCGATCGACTGGCCGCCATTGCAGGCTCTCGATCGGTGAGCGGATTTTTTTTATTTAATTTTCGAAATACTATATATACGCGATTTGCACCTCATTTTCATTTGCACCACTTGTTTTAACGAGTATTCTCTCTATCTTAATTTCTGTACAAGAGCAAAAACGCGAAATGGAGCACAACAACGAGCCTACTCCAGGGACGAGTGGGTCTCAAACTCCCACGGTACCCGTGGGAGGTGGATGGGGTCCGATGGCCGAGTACTACAAGATGTACCCTTGGCAGCAGATGATGCCCGGGATGGCATCCGGTGTATGCTGGGATGGCAGGGGATGCCGGGGGGGCTGGCGATGCAGGGCAGACAGGGGGTACCGGGGATGCATCCCGGGATGCAGATGATGCCGGGGTGGGCACCCGGGACGCAGATGATGCCGGGGTACCCGGGGATGCAGGGGACGCCGGGGGGAGACAACGTCTATCGCCCCAGTTTTGATTTTGTGTCTGCTTCTTCGCACACATCGACTCCATCGGAGACGCAGTTCACTGGGTATGATACTTTCTCCTTAGAGGAATTGGGGATAGATCTCGGGGATGCGGACACCCCATTCAAACGGGGGGAGTAGGGCGGGGTCGGGGCGCGCCAAAGAAGAAGAAGGGGAAGGGCAAGATGGTGGTCGGTGAGTCGTCGCAGCCGGCTGATGACGACAGCCCGGCACAGAGGAAGTGGACGGACGTGGAGAACGTCGCGCTGTCCAAGGCGTGGGTGAGTGTTTGCGATGATCCCCTCGCCTCGAACAATTAGAGGATTGTCAACTTGTGGGCTAAAATAGCAGCAGCCTACAAGGCATTTTTCCCGGAGGGGAGGCCACGCAGCGGGGAGGAGTGCCGGAAGGGGTGGGACCGAATCAGGGCTTGGGTCTCCCGATTTTCGGGCTTGTACACCAACGCCCTCCGCATGCAGACCAGTGGCCAAACTGAGGACGACTGCATGAGGATAGCAGAGAAAGCCTCCCCGTGCCCTGGCTTTATAAGGAGTTCACCTACTGGAACTGCTATGAGGTGCTGATGGACTCCGAGAAGTTTCGGGCAGGTGTCGATGCTGGTTGGCAGAAGAAACAGCGCCTGAACTATACCAGTGATTACAACGGCGGCAGCAGCGGCGGTTCCCACAACCTCCCCGAGGATGTACAGGAGTTCCCGTCCCCTCCCGCGTTTGCTCGCCGCACTCGCCTGGTTGGTCAAAGGCGGGCGCAACGGGCCTCCCAGGAAGTCCAGTCGGCATCCCCCCTGTTGGCGGGTCGACAGCCGAGCTCCTCTTCTTCGCGCGTCAATAAAAATGAGCTCAGATGTACAAGATCTTAGCTGAATGGAGGGCGGCAACTGACCCCGAGGAGAAGAGTTTTCTTCACGCAATGCTCGTGAGTATGCGAGCCGATTTGAATCCCGCCGCGGCACAGGTGGGGGGCTCAGACGCGGGCTCAGATGCCGCAGTTTGGGGGTCCAGGATAGCGGCGACAACGGCGGCGGCGACAGCGACAACTGCGGGGAGTGAGGCGGAGGCGGGGGGCTCGTGTGTGGCTGAGGAGTTTTTTTTTTATTAATGTACTTTTTTTTAATTAATGTACTTTTTTTTAATTAATGTACTTTTTAAAATTTCAATATAATTATTGAGTTTTCCCGTATGTCGTAAATTTAATTTCGTATTTTGTGTGATTGTTAATTATTTGTTTTTATAATTTTGTTTATTGTGGCTAGACTATGATTGGCCTATTGCTTGTCCTGATGATGTGGCAGGAGGAGTTTTTAGTGCTGCTGATGTGGTAGGAGAAGTTTGTGGCTAGGCTATGGCTGGACTATTTCTATTGGAGATGCTCTAAAGTGCAATATCTGGTAATACTAATCCGTTATCGGACTCTAACTCTAACCTACAATCAGTTATTTTTATACCAAAGCATCGCACTTTGACTGACCCTTCAAAACAATCAATCCATTTCTTTCCCTCAACGTATTCCCTTCTCTTCCCATATACTTCGAGAAAATCGGGCTTATAGGGCAGTTGGCCTTTAAAATTACGTAAATGTACCCATTTTGTTATCTATTCCATTTATGGGAAAAACGCCAATGAAAATGGCGTGTCTTTAACTAAAAACGCCACTGGTAAAGGCGTGTCATTACGTAAAACGCCAACACAGTTGGCGTTTTAATATGGCAGCGTATTTTGCTCGTATTTTCAATCGATATACTTAAATTATAACACGCCAACAAAGTTGGCGTGTTTAATAATAAAGGCGCCTGTCTTGATGGCGTGTTTAAGTGATAAAACGCCAAGTTCGTTGGCGTTATTAACAAGAACACGCCAACCTGGTCAGCGTTTTTTCTGTTGCAACATATTTCCCAGATCTCCCCCAAAATCGCAAACCCTAGTCACATTCCCTCCCCAAAATGCGAAAAACCTTCCCAAAACGCGAAAAACGCGAAAACGCTTGCCTTGGTCGGGTCGACCCGGTGGTGGATTGAAGCGTGTAGATTTCGATTTTGGCTCATTCTTCCAAATATTAGTCCTCGCAATCGGTTAGTATATCTAATTTTTTACACATTCTTCCAAACATTAGTCTACCAATATTTGATGGATTATTATGATAGTATATATTGTAGTGTAATTTATATAATTATTTGACGGATTGTTATAGTATTATAAATTGCATTGTAATTAATAGAAATATTTTGACCAATTGCTATGGTATTATATGTTGTAGTATATATAATTTTTTACCCATATTTAATAGGTTGTTATGATAGTATATATTGTAGTGTACTGTAAAGAAATATTTTTGACCAATATTTGTGTTTGACATTAATGCAGATAGTATGACGTGGTGTGTCTATTTATATTGGGGTGGAAAGATAATTCCCGGAACAATTATTTCATATGATCCTCCTTTTGCAAAAGGATTGATTATGTTGGATGAAAGTATTTCCTACGATAAGCTTGTGGAAACAATTTGTGAAAGGATGGGGATAAACATATTTGAAAACAAACTTCAAATAGTATGGAAACGTCATGTATTGTATGGATCTTCAATCACGTATATAGGTATTTTACTAGAAGAAGTATACATGCCACTAATGTTTAGTGAGAGTATGACTACAAGAGGTCAAATTGAATTGTATGTTGAGTATTCGTGAATTACTCAACAACATAGTCATCTTCTCATGAGTAATGATGTTGGTACGTCTACGAGAGGCCGAGAACCATATTTCGCTGCAACACAAGATTTTGATGTTGGTACGTCTACGAGAGGCCAAGAACCATGCTTCGATACAACACAAGATTTTGATGTTGGAGGCGTGCATTTAGGGGACAGTGACAACTGTGATGTGGTTGAGGCCATAATTGGTCCTGATAAAGCCGACTTTCTTGATCCACAATCACCTTATGATTCTGAAGATGTCGACCCGGATAGTACAGATTCAGATGGTGCTTCATCGGATGAGGACCAATTTGTTGCTGCAAGAACATCCATTCCGGTTGGAGAAACAGTGGTTGGAGAAACATCAATTGGAGGAAGAGCAGTACGAGAAAGAGTAGTTCCACAGTTCCCACAGCCTGGTATGAACTATTTTCGCACCTTACCAGGTCCATATGATAGTTTTGATCCAAAAAACTTTGAGTCTGATGATCTCAATGTGCATTATTGGAGTGAAAAAGATCCGAGCAATGTCGGTTTGCATACTAAATTTAAAACCAAATTGGAATTGAAGTCAGCTGTGACTTTTTGGCATTTGGAAAAAATCCGACAATATACAGTTGCTGAAAGTAAAGGAAAGAGATGGCATGCAGTTTGTAAGTGGCCACAAGGAAATCCGAAAGATAAGTCCTTACAGCCATGTTTGTGGGAGTGCCGAGCAACATTGAGGAAGCATGATGAACACTGGCAAATTAGAGTGTTTAGCACTGCTCATACTTGCATGGGGGATCGTAATTATAATGGGCACGCTAATCTTTCGTCGGGTATGATAGCGTTGAGTGTTCGACATCAGATAGAAAACGATCCTTGCTACAAGGTAAAAGCAATTGTGGCGGATATTGAAAATAGATTTCATGTGAAAGTTAGTTACAAGAAAGCATGGTATGCTCGGAGGACAGCTATTGAGCTTGTGTATGGTTCGTGGGAGTGGAATTTCAAAGTTTTACCAGCTTATTTGAATGAGTTGCAAAGACAAAATCCTGGCACAATTGTCGAATGGTTGCATGATGACAGATTAAGCAACGGTATGAACAAGGTTTTCAAGTACGTATTTTGGGCTTTGGTCCAGCTGTGGAGGCTTTTCAACTATGCAAACCAGTTTTAACCGTTGATGAAACTCATCTACGTGGACGATATCGAGGTAAAATTCTTATTGCCGTTGGATTTGATGCTAATAAGAAATGTTTGCCTATTGCATATGCCATTGTTGATGAGGAAACCATACAAAGTTGGAATTGGTTTATGGAACGTATTAGACTTCACGTAGCCAAGCATGAAATATGTGTAATATCAGATAGGCATGTGAGAATCATAGATGCAATGAATTCTCCCATATGGAAAGAAGAACCCAATGTGGAGCATCACAGATTTTGCTTGGTACATGTTAGAAAGAATGTTTTGCAGAATCACAAAGGCATCATGGTAAAAAAACTTGTTTGGAAAATGGGTATTGCTACCAAGAAAGCAAAGTTTAAGATCAGACGTCGTTTACTTCGAACCATCAACAACGAGGCTGTGCAGTACCTTGATGCCGTGGAGTTAGAAAAAATGGAATTTGGCGTATGACAAACACAAAAGATGGGGTGAGATGACCACTAATATGGTGGAATCTTACAACAATGTGTTGAGAGGCGCAAGACAACTCCCAATTAAAGCTTGCATTGATCTGATATTTTGGAGGACAATAGAATGGTTTAATGAGCGATCAATTGCATCAACACAGTGTGCCACACCACTTACCCCGTGGGCCCATGAAAAGGTGTGCAGAAATGATGTAAAAGGTCAATTACATAATGTGAGAGTCCCAAACACAATTGCAGGGCTTTATGTGGTTCGAACAAAGCGTCGAATTGGTGGAAATGGTGGTAATAAGTGGAAGGTAAAGTACTTGGAGTCGAACTGCAAATGTCAAAAGTGGCAGATGTGGAGACTTCCATGTTCACATGCAGCGGCAGTTGCGCGGTTTAGAAACGAGCCCATGATGTCGCTTGTTGATCCCGTATACCGCACAAGTGTTTGGGTACACCAATATTCTACGGTGTTCAATCCAATCAGACACCAAGATTATTGGGCCGTGCCTGAATGGACTTTGCAATGTTCACGAGCTCAGTTAATGCCTAAAAGTCGCGGTCGATACCGTACTACTAGGATTCCTAATCAGATGGATGTCTGTGAAGCTGACCAGCCACGAGCCCAATGCCGATGTAAACATTGCCGTCAACCAGGGCACGACAGACGCAACTGCCAGAATGCTCTTTCAAGGATGGATACTCAGTTGGTAGATGACGCCGAGCACGATTTTATGCCTCCACCTCCAACAAGATCTGCAGTTCGAGGTCATCATTCTATCAGTCACACTGATGATGCCGAGCACGATTTTATGCCTCCACCTCCACCAAGATCTGTAGTTCGAGGTCGTCATTCTGTCAGCCACACTGGTGGTACAGGCGAAGACATCGGGCACAGTTATGTCCCACATTCTCCGCCTAGATCTTCTGTGCGAGACTATTTTTTCGGGGTTGATTTAGAGAATGTCGTTGTGGAAGATACTCCTCCGTCTAGACTCTCATCCGCCAGAATCGGGAAGGGTATCCGTAGCTTCTTTACGCGGAGAAGGCGAGACAATTGAACGTGTAACAACTATTTAGCTGAATTGAACATTGTTCTGTTTATAATCGTAGTTATTTATTGAATTGAACATTGTAACGTTTTACTTATATTTTGGCGAGTCATGGAATACACAAAATGTAAAATCTAGTTTATTTAAAAACGCCACTCAAGATGGCGTTTTTCCTGAAAGCGCAATCTAAGTTGGCGAGTTTGTGTAGAAAACACCATTTACGTAGGCGTTTTTAACTAGAAACGCCTATGTCGTTGGCGTGTTTTAAAAACGCCAAAGCCGCTTGGCGTGTTTGTTCAGAAACTCAGCCTCGGCGTGGCAAAAAAGTGCAAAAAAATTTTCAAACTTAAAAACGCCATCTTGAGTGGCGTGTTTTAAAAAACGCCACTTAAGTAGGCGTTTTAAGGAAAAAACGCCTATGGCGTTGGCGTGTTTCTAAAAACGCCTAGTAAGCTTGGCGTGTTTGTTCAGAAACTCAGCCTTGGCGTGGCAAAAAATTGCAAAAAATTTTCAAACTTAAAAACGCCATCGTGAGTGGCGGGTATCAAAAAATTTACCAATAAAAATTATAAGAGTTCAAATTATCAATATGCGTACGTATAAAAAGCGGATTTATCAAATTACTAATATACATACGCCAAATCAATGAAAAAACACCAATATCAATACAATATATCAAATTACTAATATAAAGCGTTCAAATCAATGTAAAAACACCAATATCAAAAGTTCGGGAAACGTTCACTCGTCTCGCCTTTTCCGCATAAACAGACTACGGATTCCCTTCCCGATTCTGGTCTTAGGGATTCTAGACGGAGGAGTATCTTCAACGACGACATTCTCTAAATCAACACCAAAAAAGTCGTCTCTCACAGAAGACCGAGGTGGAGATTGTTGATCGCTGAGACCGAAATCTTCTCCTGTACCACCCGTGTGGCTGACAGAGTGACGACCCAGCACGGCAGATCTTGGTGGAGGTGGAGCCACAAAATCGTCATCAGAATCATCAACCAACTGAGTATCCATCCTTGATGATGACGACTCTCCACCAACTTTCTTCTTTCCACGCCGCTTCGCTTTTTGCCTCACGGGCATGTCAAGGTCCAGCTCAGAGCGCTGTGAAGGACGGTAGTCCATCGTCTCAGCTTCCCCACATATCTGGAGGCCATCTTCAACCATTCTCAAAATGGTGAATAAATCCGGCCGTCCTGACATGTCTTGCTCCCTAAGAAAGTGGCGTATTTTGTGAAGGGTCTCCACCTACAATTTTCAGTGTTAAGTAAATTTCATCATATGAATATAAATAAAGAATAGTTGTTGAAATCTACCGCGTAGTGATGAGAGGCCGCCGTTTCATGGAAGCCCTCAGGAGAATGCACCCCAGGTTTTGTTAGGTACACCACGGTTATCCTGCGAAACCAATCCATGTACTCATCAGTAGCAACAGGCACCAATGAGTACTCCAAATCAACATACACCGTGTCGTGCCTATTATGCCAATCTTGTATATGATTGGCGTGCCACTGAACCCAGTTCCGACCTGCTTTGCCACGTCGATCCTGTTTCGTAAAATCAGATCCGTGGAACCGATCGACAAGCGGGATATAAGGTTGGACAATCCCAAATTGTCGCAACACTCGCTGTGGCATGTGTGGCTCAACCATATTCCAGCAGATTAGTGTTGTCATCGACGTCCATATAGGACGACCGGCAACACAAACATCAGGCAGATTTCGCGATTCATACGGCCTCCAAATAAACTAAATATGAAACTTATTTAGTCAAAACAAGTTCAATCAAAACAACACACTAGCAACAATTTAGGTTACGTAAATTATCTGATTGGCATGCATTGTTGAGAACTGATCTCTGAAAGTTTCAATGCAATGCCCCGGTGCTTTTACATAAGAGGCCCGACCAGTCCATCTATAAAAAATAAATTATGAGCGAACAACACAAAAATCAATAAAAATTATGCTTAAAAGAGTAATTAGTGGACAACTTACGCGACTGCACATGGTAAGTAGTCTACGGGCGCGGGGTTCAGCATCTGCGGTCTAATAATTGGGATTCTTTCCCAAGCCCACAGCTGTAACAATGTAAGAGCTCCCCCGACATCGGTCCTCTTACCAAGAGCAGCTTCACATAGATTGTGGTACAAGCAGGCAAGAGTCGCACCTCCCCAGCTATAGCTACCACATTGTTCTATATCCATGAAAAACTGAAGGTAGAAGAAGGGAATTTTATTACCGGTAGCGTTCGGGATCAGTAGACCACCCAGTAACAGCAGACAATACACACGAGCACGTTGATTGTACATGTATTGCTCGTGGTCATCACTCAACTCAATCCGCAGTTGATTTGATAAGCTTGTCTGCTTCCAGTTCATTTCTTTTAGATCAACTGCATCTGGAATAAAGCCAAGAAAATCCAAACAAACATCCTTCCAATAGTTGACATCCTTAGTGGGGATGTAACCCGTCAGAGGCTCACCGTCAGTTTTGAGGCCCCATAAGACCTCCATGTCTTCTAAGCTCACAGTCGCTTCACCGACTGGAAAGTGAAAAGTGTGAGTCTCTGGCCTCCAACGTTCAATCAAAGCGGTGATAAGATGGTGGTCAATGTCTTTCGGTTGACCACACCTCAACATCCCGCCGAACCCCATCTCATCTATAACCGCCAAAACACGAGGATTTATGGGAACATCCCATATGATTCCTTCGTATCTTCTACACCGTACGTCTTCCGATGGCACTCCTTCCCATATGTTATTAGAGACGTGTTGTCTCTGCAGATATAATACGGAGGGGTCCTTAGGACCACATAAGAGCCGACGACGAGAAGTTGAAGATGATGCCTTAAATTACCTACACAACATTCATATTCCAAATTAAACAATAAACAAACCTAAACAAATTCAATAATTACAAACAATTTAATACAATATCACAAAATGGAACACCTATATCAAATAATTCACAATACACAACTTCAACATCATAACACAATTCACCTACACAAAAGTAACAGTTTAAATAAACAATATACATCAATTTTCCACCAATTCAACTTACCCAATTTTAGTTTGACCAACCTAACAATTTCAATTTCAATTTCAACCTAACAATACACACAAAATTAACATTTCAAACTAAAAAAAAGACATTAACCAAAACCCACATAAACTAAATCAATTTGCCCAATTTTTAAGCTATAAAACCCTGCGATTTTGGTTTATAATCAAATTTATACACAAATTCACTTAAACCCAAACAATCCAACATAATAATCAACACTAACGTCATACAAATAATCCATATGCACAATATTTCAACTCAAATCGCAACCCATTACAAACCCTAGCTAAGTATCCAACAATTACTCTAATAATGTAAAAGATAAGCATACTAACCGAATAAATTGGACGAATTTGGGGAAAACTAGCACCGATTGATGAATGGAGGGCGAAATCACAAAGACACGGAGGAATTTGCGAAGGATTTGGCCGCTGCTAGAGAAAATCGCGAAGTGTGTGTGTGTGGTGTGAATTTTTCGCGACTGGCTGCTGGTATATGCTTCTGTACAAAGACGCCAATGGTGTTGGCGTCTTTTAGTTAAAGACGCAAATTGTGTTGGCGTGTTTTATTCAAAACACGCAAATCCTGTTGGCGTCTTTTTGTAAAGACGCAAATGATGTTGGCGTCTTTTATCACAAACACGCCACATGGATTAGCGTGTTAATTTAACACGCAATTTTCATCGGCGTGTCTAATTTCATAAACACGCATTCCGTATAGGCGTTTTATTGTATACACGCCATCGTGATTGGCGTGTTTAAATGTATAATTGGAGTAAATACGGGTAAAATACTTGAACATTGTAAAACGCCATTCTAGTTGGCATTTTTACTTAATAAAAACGCCTTTCCTATTGGCGTTTTTCCTATATATGGAATAGATAACAAAATGGGTACATTTACGTGATTTTAAAGGCCAATCCTAGAAACCCGATTTCCTCATATACTTCGCAGTTCATAACCCCGGCAAAATTCCAAGAAAGGAGTTCATGACAAAATGTATCCGCCATATGGACCCTGAAAATAAAACTTTCCAGCCATGGTATAGACGCGATAAGCTCTCGCGTGTTTTAAAGTGAAACACGCATATTCCTCTCGCGTGTATTAAAGGAAAAACGCGTCTTCTTCTCGCGTGTTTAAAGAAAACACGCGACACGCTCTCGCGTGTGTAAAGAAAACACGCGACACGCTCTCGCGTGTTTAAAGCAAACACGCGACACGCTCTCGCGTGTCTCCCTTGCTTCAAAATACGTCCAGAAGGCAGAACAGACCCCAAACACGCGAAGAGCAGCGGCGAAACCAGCGAAAATCGGTGAAAGCAGCGGGCTAATCCCATATTTAGCTCTCCCATTCCAATTTGAAGTGTTGTTAGGTAAGTTTGAACCCTTATTTTCGAATTTTATTGGTATTTTTTAGGTGGGTATAATAGTTAGGGTTTATGGGTTAGAAAGTATTTTGGTTCAATTTAGTTGAATTTGGTGTTGAATTATTCAATATGTTTATTTTATGTTGAATTTGGTGTTATTTTGTTGCATTTGATCTTAATTTGGTGAATGTGATTGATATTTTGTTGAATTATTGACTTTGGTTTTGAATTATTGATTTGGTTATGAATTATTGAATTTGGTTGAATTATTGTTGAAATATTGAATATGGTTGAATATGGTGTTAATTTGTTGAATTTGGTGTTGATTTGTTGAATGTGGTTGATATTTAGGTTTTGAATTATTGAATTTGGTTTTGAATTATTGAACATGGTTAAATTTTGATTATATTAGGATGTCCCGATATGGACCAGAAGATCCTTTTGTTTTGCATTATCAGCACAGTCATATATCGCGCAAGGCGTGGGCAGGCCAGGAAACAACCTCTTTCAATATTCGGCGCTTTGAAGGACATTTCTGGGAAATCGATAATCATCACAGACGCGTGATTGATTATGTCTGTAGATTTGGTTTAGGTGGAGTACTTTTCTGTGGTAAGGCTCTGGATGTAGATCATGCGTTGATCACAGCTTTGGTTGAGCGCTGGAGGCCAGAGACACATACATTCCATCTTCCCGTAGGGGAAACTACCATTACATTACAAGACGTACAAGTATTATGGGCATTACGTGTTGATGGAGTACCCTTCACCGGAAATGGGTTTTGTGAATCTGGGTGGAGGGGTTTATGTGAAGAGCTCTTGGGCTTCTATCCCCTTCAAAGCGAGATGAAGGAAAACGGTATCTTGGCATCCGCGCTAATACATAGGATGGCGATTGAACCGTTAGGAGATGGTCTCGAAGACGAAGCCTACATTCAACGGGCACGTATGATTGTGCTTGTGCTATTGGGAGGGTTGATCTTACCCGACGGCTCAGGGTGTAAGATACCTCTCATGTGGTTGACCCAACTTCGAGATGTAGAGGCTGCCTCTATGATTAGTTGGGCGAGTGCTGCACTTGCTACATTATACCATAATCTGTGTGAGGCGTCTATGGGCAAAAGGTCAGACATTGGAGGTCCGACGGTGCTCCTACAGCTTTGGGTGTGGGAGAGAATGCCCACTTTGAGACCGGATTTTGTAGCGGCACGTATACATACAAACAACACTCCATGTGCCTTAATGTAAGTTTGTTGTTTCCTCTCATTTGTGTATTTAATGACAACATATTTAATTGACAACTTTTGTTATTGTAGGTGGACTGGCTCCTATATGATAAACAGAGCCCCCAAACATTCGGTTCGACATTATCGTGAACAGTTGTCATTACTCCAAAATAACCAGGTAAAATGAATAATGTTTGATATATATTTGGGTAATTTTAATATAAACTTGTTATTGTAGTTTATTTGGATGCCCTACGTGGACCGTCAATTGCCAGACTCCTGCCTCGATATGAACAACAGTTGGAGATCTGTGACGTACATTGTGTGTTGGGCTATTGTAGAAGCACATGAACCTGAACGCGTGGTTAGACAATTTGGAGGCACGCCGTTCATCCCGGAATTGCGTGATTGGGGTTTCAATGAAACTCACTTCAAAACCAATCGGCGTGGAAAGGCTAAGACGAACTGGGCTGTGCAGAACAAGGCCTACATCCAATATTGGGAGAGAAGGTCTAAGTTCGTTACTAACGCTTACATGGAGCCTCTTGCAGACCACATGCAGGTGATGAGGACTCGACAATACATGGAGTGGTATTTTAAAATTACCATTACATATATCACGCAGCCGGGTAGGCTTCCAGAAGTAGGGATGAACACTGTTGCATCAGCATCTACAGTCCAGGTAAGTATTGTATTTTTATAGTTGTTGTTTCATTTTAAAAGTATGTATGTTATTAAATATGCATGTTTTATTTGTTACAGGCGGAGACATTGGCACGTATAGTTCATATGTCGCGCGGTTTTGACCCAGCAGACGCTGTAGGATTGTTGCACGAGATTAACAATCTTGCTCTTAACTGCCTCACCGAGTGCGGTGAGAGTGAACGCACGGTCATACCTTCCACACAGCGCACTGATGTGGATATGTCCCGGGAGTTTATCCGAAGAGCTCGCGGTATTGGCCAGAGAGGTATCCGAACAGGCGGGCATGGTTATTCACGGCATTTCAGAATGTCCCAAGACATGCCAGGGTCATCACAAGCAGCAAATGAAGAAAATATTAATTCAGATGACAACATAGATTTGGATGCACTCATCGACAATTTTGCTGGTGAGCCCGAAATGCAAAATCCACCAGCATCAGATCCCTCTAGTTGGTTTCCTACTTGGTTAGACACGCCACAGTCTAGTTGGGTGACTCCATTAGATAGATGTAAGACATGATAAAATTGAAAGAATACAAAGTATTTAAACAACATACCTGCGTACTGGTGAATCCAAACACTTGTGTGGTATCGTGTATCAACATGACTAAAGATGTCATCACTGCGTTCTCTCAGCACCGCAACAGCGTGAGAGCAAGGCATTCTCCAGGTCTGCCACTTTCCACATGAGCATATCTTTTCACGGTAATCTACAACATGTATATTATGGCCTCTACCCGGACCTCTGTGATAGGTTAGCACATCATAGATGCCACGTGCTATGCTTGTAGTCCTAACATGATGACGTCTCCCTCGTTGGTCATTCTTCTGAAATAACTCCCAAGCCCACGGTGTCAAAGGCGTCTGACATTGTTTGGCTAGAGTCGTTCGGTTAACAAACCAGTTGATGGTCCGCCAGAATGTAATATCAACGATAGCTCTAATTGGGAGTTCCCTCGCAGCTAACAACACATTATTATAACACTCGGCCATGTTAGTAGATGTCTCACCCCATCGACGAAATTCATCGTGTGCCATAGTCCATTGCGATCTATCTATGGTGGTTTCGAGATACCTCAGAGCTTCTGGACTCACTTTTTCTAATTCACGCCTTGCAGTCCAATATCTCCGCTCCTCACTTACTTCACCCATTATCCATACCCATTTCTTCACTCCGGGGACTTTGTGTCTTTGTAACACATTCGATCTAACGTGAATTAAACAGAATCGATGATAACCAACTGGTGTCTCTTTCCACACATCAGCCTTCATGGCATTTATAATGCCTTGATGTCTGTCACTTATTATGCACACTTCCTGGTCATGCTTTATAATATGCACTCTCACAAGATTCAAAAACCAACTCCAACTCTCGTTTGTTTCTTCATCGACAATAGCAAAAGCAACAGGCAAACAATTCTTATTTGCATCGTAACCTACTGCAGCAAGTAGTTTACCTTTCAATCTTCCACGCAGGTGAGTCCCATCAACTGATAAGACCGGCTTTGCTACTTGGAACGCCTCTATTGCTGGCCCAAATGCCCAAAATACGTAGCGGAAAACCTTTGTATTACCTTGACTCAATACAGGGTCATGCAACCACTCAACGATTGTCCCCGGATTTTGAGTTTGCAACTCAGTCAGGTAGCTGGGGAGTTGTCTGAAGGACCCCTCCCACCCACCATATACAAGCTCAATAGCTTTTCTGTGAGAGTACCATGCTTTCTTGTAGCTGATTTTCACGTGAAATTTATCTTTGATATATGTACGTACTGCAGAAGGCTTGAATGCTGCATCGTTTTCAATTTGACTTCGAATGCAGAGAGCAATCATGGATGATGTAAGATTAACATGTTCACTTGGATCGTGATCTCCCATACAGCAATGACGATCAACCCATGAGTTGATAGACCAGCTACCATCACGTTTCTTAAACGTTGCTTTAACCTCCCAATTACATGGGTAGCGTTGCCCAAGGTCCCTGCCTCTTCTTTTCGGACCAAAGGGGTCCCTACAAACTGCATGCCATCTTCTTGAATGACTATCCATAACCTCATACATCCGACCTGTTCCCACATGCCATAATGTGATAGCAGTTTTCAACTGCAATTTGCTATCAAATTTTGTTCCAACATCTATATGTCTCGGATTATCATCATCCCAATACCACATATTTTCATCAGCCAATCCATGGTCTTCTGAAAAGTAACCTCGGCTGCCTTCGCATGGCAATGATCGAAAAAATGGTAACCCTTCAGGCACATAGTTGGGAACAGATTGCTCCCCACGAACAGATGGTTGTACATCATACTTCTCAACCATCATATCAAGTGCCTCATCGTCTGTAGAATCTTCACACGATTCTGCACTATAATCAAAATCACTTGGTTGAGAACCATCGGAACCATCACAATCAGAGTCATCTGCACCACCAACATTATCTGCACCATCACAATTATCAGAACCATCTGCACCATCACCATTATCAGAACCATCATAACCATCACATGTCAAATTTGGTACATCTAGTGGTTCATCAACCTCTCTCCCAGATGTGTTGAATTCAAAGCTATGATATTCATCATCCCTCCTAGATGTCCCGACATCAAAACTAGGATAACCATCTCTCCTAGACGTTCCAACATTCCTAGACGTTCCAACATCATGATGAGTGATAGGTGGTTCAAATTGCAACGCAGTGGTAACAGGAGTATATTCAATAAAAAGTTCAATTTGACGTGGATTTTCACCAAACATATACTCCAACAAATTAGCATCCACTGGTGTAGCTATATAATTCACCACCCCACTAAAAACCACAGGATGTCTCCATGTTAAATCAATCGTATGTGCATCAAACTCAATTCCAATTTTTTCACATATCATTGATACAAGCTGATAATATGATATCTTTTCATTCAATATAATAAATGAATTTGCACGAGGGGGATCATAAGCAACACCCAAACCTGGGAGCTGAATAATTTTCCCATCCCAATATAAACTCACAAACACCATTAAACCTGCAAAATAAGTGCGACATAACATCATATACTACAAATTCAACATACTTAGATAAATATTGAACAACATTAAAATCGAAAATTCAATACCAAGTTCAATGCCATAAACCCTAAATCTATACCTAACTAACATATAGCAATGATAATTGAAATTAATAGTCAATAATTACCTAACACCACTTAAAATAGGAATTAGAGCAACAAAATCACGGATTCACTTCGATTTTCGCCGGCTAGAAACGTTGGCCGTCGCTGAGAGTGAGAGATTGAGCGAGCTGGAAGTGAATTCGCGAGTGGAAAGTGAGGTCTCTGCCGTCTGGACCAGAATTTGTGTCTAGCTGAAACACGCGAGAGCGTGTCGCGTGTCAACCCAAACACGCGAGAGCGTCTCGCGTGTTTAGTTAAAACACGCAAGAGCTTCATGCGTGTTTCACTTTAAAACACGCGAGAGCTTCTCGCGTCTATACCATGTCTGGAAACTTTGTTTTTCATGGTCCAAATGGCGGATACATTTTTGCATGGCGTCCTTTCTTCGAATTTTCCCTCATAACCCCCAATCAAGGGATTTCTTTGTCCCTTCCCTCCCCCCCCCCCTTTCAATACATAAATTCGGTTTTCCTGTAGTCTTTAGCTTGTATAACCCTTACTCCTTCCTGTTGAATTTGTGTTTGAAAATTGGACAAGCTTGAACTGCGTATTTGGGAAGTATGGGTTTAATGGATTCACAGGTTTTGGTTGCGCTTGCACTTTCCCTCCTGGGTGGTTTCAGCACCTCCATTGGTGAGTGAAAGTTTGTCAACTTCACCTAAGGATTTGTATGTTCTGTGACCTAAAATTTAATTAATTTGGGGATAACGCACTGCATAAGGATTGCCGATTCATTTTCATTCTAGACTACATTTGTTACCTTTCTTTCTTCTTTCTGCTTATGTATCTCTAGTCTTTGGCAATTGCGTCTGCAATTCACCGGTTAAAATGGAGTTCCTATCAGTATTTGTTGTGTTCAAGTGTATGAGTTTTGGTTTCTATTATTTGGCATCAGCCGTGACACACAGTTAATTCTTCACCAGTTTCGTTTCTCAACAGGAGCACTTTTTGTTGTCCTTAGTGAGACTCCAAATCTAAAGACGCTTGGCCTTTTACAAGTAAGTTCAACAATATGAGGCGATACTGCATTGTTTTATGTTAAGTTCGGGTAAATTATAGTTTCGACATGCTAATGGACACCTGCGTTCTGATTGCTTTATAGATTTTAGTTGGAATAGCTTGTTTTGTAATTTTGAGGATGGCCTTTGATAGGGTTTTGCTGCTGGGCTGATGTTGAGCATATCTTTTTTAGACTTGGCTCATAATGCCATTAATTCCATTGGCTTCTTAAAGGGAAATCTCTGGGTATGGTCTCTCTATAATGATATAATCATTATTAAGTAATCTTGTTTCTGTCTGTTGTCTAATCTCCTTGATTGCTGGTAAATTGGCCTCTTAGTTCTATGCAGGTGTAATTTTCTTTGCGGTGATCGCCAATTTCATCCCCGAACCAAAGCTTGCACCTGTTCCGCATCAGGAGAAAAATAAGGTTCTTTTTGAAATGTGTCATAATTGACAACCAACCAGACTTGAATTATCTACTGGATCTGAATCATCTGATTATTTGTTTTTGAAGAGTCATTTTGTGCCTTAAAACAGAAAAATGGGGATGAACGTAATAAAGATATCATGAAGAAGCATCGACGTCAAGTCTTGTTTAGTGGAATCATCACTGCCGTAGGTGAGCTAGTTCTCTGGATTTTTCAATCATGTCTAGATCTTTAATAATCCCAATTTGGCTGCATTATTTATGCTAAATTGTCAAAACCTTCGATGGTTGATGGACTTGTTGTTTTCCATAAACCCCCAAACACGTAAACAGAACTGTAATAACTACTACAAAAAGTAACAAAAGTTAAAAACACTCAAATCTCGATTAATAAGAGAAACAATAGAAGAGTGACCAAAAGAAAACCATCCTATATATCAAAGCCAAGATCAGCCATCTTGTCTGCTGCTTGATTACCTTCTTTGTAAATGTGAGAGACCCTGAAGTTCATAAACATAAAATCTGAAGCAATCTACACCAATGAACTTTGAATCTACAACAAACCATTGTCAAGCATGAAGTAATAAGATTCACAACATACATGGAATCAGCTTCAAGCCACACAGAATTCCAACCACGACATTTACATATATTTGTAGCTAATGTTAGGCACACCTTATATTTTGCCATGTTAAGTTTAAGATCTGTTTTGGTCTAACTTTGCAGTTTGATTGTTAAAAAGTCATGGTTATTACTTATTAGGGGATCATGGTTCTAGACCTTTCTTGGGGATTGTGGTTAGAAATTAAAATGAGAATCTTTGAGCCTAAAGAAGATTTAGAGAAGGTGTGTGATAGAGATAAGTTTAGAGGTTCTTGGTGTGCATCAAATACAGTGATCTTGAGGGATTTTTGTAAATTAGATATCAATAGAGATTTGAGACATTTGTGTTAGGTTGACCGTTAACTTGACTTTTGGGTTTTTCATCCCTTTTGTAATGGTTTTTTTTGTTTTTTTTTGTTTTCCTTAATGCTTTTCCCAAACGCTATTTGGTTCCCTGAAGACATCATTTCTGCCAACCTTATTATCAGTTAATATTCAAGTTAGACATTCATAATCATATCACCACACTAATTATAAATAACATTACAAGAAATATACATATTTCTCTTTAGCTATTACAGTTGTAAGCTTATTATTGTTTTTCCTTTGTCATGTCATCGTATGATTACAATATAAAAAATTCAGTATTGATGCTTGTTAGGTTTTATTAAGTTGAAGAGTTATCTGCTAGGTTCATTTGATTATTTATAAATCTCTTAAAGATGGAATCTCTTTGATCCAATTTTTTCCAGGTATAAGTTTGCACAATTTTCCTGAGGGAATGGCAGTGTTCCTTGGATCAATGAAGGTGACGAATTGTTTTATAAGATATTTAATATGCTGTGATTGTAGCTTTTTCTATTACAAAGCAGCAATTTGAGTTCACTATAGTGTGCACGGTGGGATACAAATCAAACTTTTTTGAAGCTGAGGGTTTTGTAAGTGAAAGCATGATTTGGAGATAATTTTTGGAAAAAGCTGAAAGTTGGGTACATAAAACTAAACTATGATTAACCACCCTTTTAGTTCCAAAAAGGACAACATTCTTCATTTTCAATCTGAAAAACATGTATAGAGAATTAAGGTGGAACCGTGGAAGTTCATCAGAGAAATGTTGAAAGCTCATGTGGATAAAACTGATGGCCCAGGGAAAAAAGAAAAGAGCTGGGAAACCACATGATGCAAGCAGTTATTTGTTTCTTTTATAGTTTACTCTTTGTTTGGAGTCAGTTTTTTCAGGTAATAGTTATTAGTATTGGTTATGCCCTAGAGTAAATAAAATAGTCCCTGTCCGCTAAGAAGTGGATGGACCTTGTCCAGGACCTTGGTTATTTTGAGCTATTTAGGTCCTTGGCAATTTTTAGTCGGCGTCCAGATGTTTGGGCAGGAGAAATATCCGTAGGACCATGTTCCTCTTCATTCAGTTCAATATCAGTTTCTCTTTGGTTCAAGTTTTCTCTGTGGCCTTTGAAATCTCTGGAGCAATGTTCTTTTGTTCATTAAGTTGTTTGCGTATATTAGTTTCTTTTTGGTTCATATTGCCTCTGTGCCCTTTAAATATCAATATGAGGAATTGTTGGGTGTTGATTTTGAAAGACCTTATACTCTTGCTTACAGTTTCCAATTTCTATGTTTATATCTCTCAGGGTCTTCGTGTTGGTCTGAACTTGGCACTAGCTATTTCCTTGCACAATATTCCCGAGGTATCTTCTTAGTGCCTAGTTATAGATGCCTTCTTAGTCCCGAGGCACTAGTGATGTAGCCTCTAGAATATATCTTGTGTTTTATGTTAGCTTTATTTGTGTATGCCTAAATGTTTTAGTATTTGCAGTGAGTACCTCTGCTGAGTGCTGGCAGCATAAATTTAAATTGGATGCCTGTATGCAAGTTACCAAATATTGATAGCCTTAAATATAAGTTTGAAATATGAGCTTATTTGCTCTGCAGCAGCTCCTCCATTGGTTTCTTTCTTGGTTTCAAACTCTGTATCTGGGAGCTTGAATTCTTTTTCTTTCTTATCTGGTATAGCCTTAGTATTTTTATATTATACAGAACAATATTAATCAAATTTTACGGACACCATCTCTTATACCATGCTCATGATCCAAGAGCCCCATCTATAAGAGTTACAATCTCACCAGATCGAGAATTCACTTTGATCATACTAAGAGCTTGGAAACCTTATTCCTTTGGCTTTATAATCTACCAAGAACCTTGGCACCATGAGCACCAAAAGACTTTGCTCAATTGTCTTGTTATGTGCTTCAGCAAGTGAAAATCCCTACAAAGAGAATTCAACTCACGAGGCAAATGCCAATTTGATATGAAATTCAAGTTTGATTTTCATACACAAGCACAAGCCTATTTAATGGCTGAAAATTACTCTTTAGATGGCTACATGCATGCACATAACTTAGGAATATCAAAAAGAATATTTTGACCATAATTATAACACATGAGTAGAGGATACTCCATGGTTGGGATCGCTCTTCCACTTGTCTCTTATCTCAGCTAGATAAACATATTGTCTTCCTTGATTTGTGTATTTTACCATGCTTCTAGTCGGTCCACCTTGCATGATATATGTATCTTTATTGCTTGCATTGGGCTCCTTGGTTCCATTCCTTTCGATCTTCATATTTGGTTTTTTATCTGGTAGGAGCTGTTGATTATGATGATATGATGCTATTTAGAATTAAGCTTCAAGTCTGGCATATATTGATCATACGATAATGCCTTGTAACTTGTTTAACATTTTATATTGGTGTGCAGGGTGTTGCTGTTGCACTTCCTATTTATTTTGCCACAAAGAGGTACAAGCCCTCCGTGTTGCTGTTTGAATATAACCGAATAATTTAGTATGTGAAATAATTTGGGCTTATCTATAGATTAACAAATGGTAGAACCTGAAGTTGTTTGTTATCCATGCTACTTTGTTATCTTGATCTGTAGGATTGCAGTTCATCTATATCAATATGTAGTCTATTCTCATTTGGGAGCCCTTTAAAACTATGCACTATCGTCATATCTAACTTACTTACAGCTGTTTTGCTATTTTTGAGAAAGTTATATTAAATATTCTGTGCTTGCTATATATCAGCAAATGGCAGGCGTTCAAGCTGGCTACTCTTTCTGGTTTTGCTGAACCTCTTGGTGTAATTGTTGTAGGTCTGACCTCTACTTTGATTTTTTGGTATAAATTTAGAATGTCAAGACTTTCTGATGTCATATGCTTCTTGCTTTTAATCATTTGCAGCTTATATATTTCCCAGCAGCCTGAATCCTGAAATTCTTGAGGGCCTTCTTGCATCAGGTTTACTCTTTAAATCTTTTTTACAAAAGATAAGACTTTCTGATCTGACATGTTTGTCGATGCATTTGTATTGCTTTGCTTGAAGTTGGTGGAGTGATGGCTTTTCTTACCTTGCATGAAATGCTGCCTTTGGCAATTGAGTACAGTGGACAAAAACGAGCAGTAAAGGCTGTTTTTGTTGGGATGGCTTTCATGTCAGCAAGGTATTGTTAAAAGCATTTTCATGCAAATTTATCAAAGCTTGATTCGGTTGCCTCTAGTATGTTTGACCTGTTTCTTTTGGTTGGTTTATAGCTGATTTTACAATGTTCTGAAAAATCTGTATCGAGTAGAAATCCCAAGTAAGAGTAAGGTTTTAGAAAACACTCTATTTCATCTGACCATACACCCTCTCGGAACACTAGAAAATGGTGTATGTGAGTCTGTTAAGAGTTAGAAAGAAGGAAAAGAGATGATATTGAATGATGCATTGTACCAACACTATTGATGCTGGAGAAAGATTTGCTTTCTCTTTCGTTTCCCATACCGGAGTGATCTCAGGATAATGCTTTCTTTGTTCAATTGGTTATAGATATGATATCCTATTTTATCTCTGACCTTTATACACGTACGTGGTCGTCCATTTACCCTTGTTTGTTTTGGAACTGCAGCCTATATTTTCTTGAATTGAGCTTGCCATCAGAAGTGAGCTTGTAGTTATCGCCAACAAGGGTTTTCCTTCCCTGAAATTGCATGGTGGTAACCTGATTGGTTAATATTTGTAACAGGAAAATAGATACCACAAACAGACACACGACTCTTAAATATGGAGAAAAGTATTATTTCCATTTAAATGAGTTTGATTGGTGGTAGACAAGATGTTAGGAGAAAACAATTTAGATGATGGAAAAACTAAGGGAAAAAATCTTTAAAATTTCATTTTATCAATGCTATGGTTATTTATTTTGACAATCCAAGATATTACTCCCTCCGTCCCTATGGCATTTCTTTTTAGCACGAGATTTAAGAAAAATTATTTTAAATGAGTTAAGTAAAAAGAGAATAAAGTAGAAAAGAAAAAAGTAGAAAGATGAAGAGGGAGTAAAGTAAGAGAGAGTTAAGTACTTTTTTGTCAAAAAAGAAAATGACTCAGTTACAGTGGGACAATCAAAAAACAAATACGACTCAGTTACAGAGGGACGGAGGGAGTACTAGTTAAAGTGGAAAAAGAGTAAAGTTAAAACAAAATAATATAGTGAATTTTATTATTTTGTTTTAACTTAACTCTTTCTGCACTTTAACTATTTATTGTTATTTTTCTAAAACGAGTATAGAGAATGAAATGACTCTACTAATATGGAACAAATAGAGTAAGTTTTAGGATTTTTCTTGTATTTTAGTATTTATTCGCCGCAATTCACTAGAATTCTTCAATCTTTATTCCACACACTTCTACTCGGTTCCACACTACCAAATTTCAAGTTCCACCTTGACCCATTCTTCTGTCGTCCCAACATTTGTCACCGCCGGCTTATCACCGCCAAAGTCAATCAAGACAAAATTTAGAATTAGCCCATCAAAATTCTACTCCTTTCGTCCCACAATAGGAGTCACATTTGATTTAGGCATGAGTTTTAAGAAGTATAAAGAATAGTGGGTTGTAAAAGTTAGTGGGATATGAGGTCCACTTTTTTATATTGATTTTATAATAGAATGTAAGTGGAATGAGTTAGTGGAATGCGTTAGTGGAATGTGTGACCTACTTATTATTTATGATAAAAGTAAAATGTGACTTTTATTGTGGTACGGAGAGAGTAATATATTTAGTGTTTTAACAGTTATTTATGTAAGATATGATTTCTAATTTTTATAAAGAATTGATTATAACTAATGATAAAATAACGAGACAAACACAAACTTTAATTAAAATGATTATTTTAGTTGTGATTTATCTTTATGTTGAGGAAAGATGAAAGACTCATCTCCAACTAATATTGAAAACCATGAAAATTACAAAATTTTATGTGATTCTAAACCTAAGAAGAAAAAAATATCTAAAATTTAGAATTATTTTGCTGAGGAAAATTTTGATTCCGAGAGATTTTTTTAAAGCATTTTGACCCGAATAACCTAATGGGTTTCTCCAAGATTTGACGGATTAGGGTTAGTGTTGAAAATTTACAACCCGAAAAGTCCATAATTCGAATAGCCCACACCCAAATAGCCCGACAATGCGAACGGATTGGCCAAATCCAAACGGGTTAGCCCGACTGATGCATTAGTGTTGTTGCAGTGTAATTCAAATATACTCCCTCAATTCTTAGACAATATTCTTAGAAAGGTGTGACATGAGTTTTAATAAAGTGGTTAACTAGTTAAGAAAGATCCTACAATATTGATGATAAAAGTAATGCGAGTGGAGAAAGTGGTGGACAATATGATAGAAAGAGCAAATTCGTTGATATATAAAACTGGTCCTCCACATTTGACTAAAAGTCTTTTTGCCTTGGTATTAGCTTCTCATCCTAAATAATATATTTTGATCTATATATTTAATAATTTTTTAGGTAACCATCTTTGTCATTCTCAAATACCTTGTCTTTACTCTCTCTTCACTGCCATATTATTTTCTCTCTAATACTTATTTTTTCTCATCACTCTAACTCTTTAAATATCAATTTTTTAAATCCCGTACCAAAAGAGCGCATCTTTTATGGTGGAATAGAGGGAGTAGTTATTATATTAATAAAAATATAAATATTACACCAAAATTCATAATTTTTCATTATGAATTATGAGTTCGGTTAAGAAACAACAACACAAAAGAGTTCGCTTAACTTGAAGAAACAGAGTTCATCGGAATCTATGAGACACTCATTCGTTCCCTGAGTCTTGGCTTTACAATGGTTTGCAAAGGATGAAGCTTATGAGTTGTTAGACCCAAAGTGTCTACATTCGCTTCTTCTCCCTCCCCGAGTCGCCACTCGAACTCTTGCACCAATCTTCCTATTGCTATACAAGTAATTGTCATTGCTTGAAGAGCTCCAGCACAGACTCTCTTCCCTCCACCAAACGCCATCGTCTTGTGCAGCCATGTCGTATCATCCTTACCTGAGACGAACCTCTCTGGCCTCCACTCTTCTGGACTATCCCACACATTCTGGTCCATGTTACATCCATTCCATACATGTTTATAGCAATCTGCAAGAAAGATTCATTGTCATAACTTGTACATGAATATAAATTCAATTGACTATTAAAGGATGAATCACAACTCAGTTTGTAAGACGCGTTCCACCAACCAGTAGGGGGAGGGATTAGTGTGTATAGCTCTAAGAATAACAAAAAAAAATTCAGTTGTGTGACGAACCTCGCTGCCTTCTGGTATGTTATACCCTCCTAACTGCGTTTCTTCGTGCACATACCGCAAGGGGACCACTGGAACAGGACTGTGCTTTCGCAGTGTTTCATGAAAAACTGCGGCCAAGTATGGAAGCTTGCATAGCTTCTCCTCGCTGAGTTGGTCGAATCCGCAGGCATTTTGGATTTCCGACAAGTAGTTCTGTTTTATTGGAAGTCAATACCGACACACAAACTAGCAGATCGTATTAGAGAGGGAGCAGGCAAGATCACCTGTCTATTTGGATCTTTAGAAAGTTCATACATGGCCCATTCCGAAGTAACCAACGTCGTGTCGGATGCTTCAATGATGGCTTCCCACAGAAGCATCAGTATTTGCTGATCCGATAATGTGTCTGCAGCCTCGGATAACAGGTGATCTACATAACAGTTTATTTCCTGCCTCGTCGTATATTGTTAACAACACTCCATTAACAAACTTTAACTACACATGAAGCAAACGAGAAAGCTAGATCTCAGACTACCTCGCCAGAAGCAATACGTTTTTTCTGCTGCTGAATCAATGCCTTCATCACCGCCTCCCTGCGGAAATGCATCTGCTGAATTTTCTTTTCGAAGTGTTGGTTAGGAATCCACTTGAGATAGGGGAAGAAATCCCTCCAGTCCACATCAATGGCACCTTCCATAGGGTCCACTACAAGTATCTTGAACATCTCTTGTCTTGACAAGGTAGTGCCTAGTTCCGCCACATAAATAGATTCAACGTCTTCTCCAATCGCCTACATATTAAACAACGGGACTTTGATATGTTTTCTAATTTTTATCAATAACGTGAAGCTGAAGAAGGGCGTAAAACAGAACAGCCAGATTCGCCTGTTTCATTGATAATCTGAAGAGTTCAGACTGAAATATCTTCCTGAAGTCTACTGCTTCAGAAGGATACAGTTTTGCATGATCATGAAACAGATCACATATGTTATTTATCATGACATCTCTGTGGACACGGTGCCGTTTCTGCAGCAAGAAGCATGCTCAATGTTAGTCTCCTCGACCGTATACAGCCTCAAGAAGAGGTACAAAACAAACCTGAGCATTAGGTCCAAGTGTACTTGTAAGCAAATGGCGTTTCGCAGCCTTGTAAAATTCGTTGTAATCACTCATTGCAACAATACTTTTATCTGAAGTGAGGATCTTCAAAGCATTTGACAGCTTTATTTTGTAACCATAGCCTAAAGCAAGACATACAAATCATGTTTAGATTATTAGGAATGTATATAAGGGAACATAGAAATGAAGGAGAAAGAAATTGACCTCTTTGGCAAGATCATTGGAGTTGAGCACAACCATAGTGTTGGAGCCTGCTCTTATAGAATATATTGGACCATATTTGTGAGACCATTTGGTGAAAGTCTTGTGGGGCTTCTTCTCTTTTAGTTGCAATAAATTTCCCACTACTGCTAAGCCTGGTACCTCTGCATCAAAACCCACATGCTTTATACACCTCGGTCGCATAAAAATACATTTTTTTTTCATTTTGATTCGTCCCACAAAATTAGCTCATTCTTATTTTTGACAGTTTTTTCTCTCTTATAAAGTGAAACTCATTATCCACTAATAATATTCCAATGGGATAATGGTCTATAATATCATCAACTTTGGCCAAAATTTGGTATTTTCTACAAACTTTAAAATTTGTCTATAATATCAACCAACGTTACTTTTTGTTTGTTATTTTTCCATGGCAGGTCAATCACCATATCCGACAAACTTCCGTGAATTTTTTATCCTACTTAATACTAATAAATTAACGTGGCTTTTTATGTACCTTTTTATCCTACTTGTAACGAACATAAAAACTAATCTAAAATATCATAAATATTTCACGGTTGCCCATATATAATTAGATATTTGCCTAAGATATCTTATTTGGGATGAGTTGGAAAATAACAAACAAAATGTAAATTTGTAATATTTTAGACCAATTTTAAAGTACGTGGAAAATACCAAATTTTGACCAAAATTGATAATTTTAGAGACCAATATCCCTACTCTAATCACTTTTCTTTCTAAATCTCTAGTATTTTACCAATTTCGTATTAAAATTTCTGTCGTCCCTAAAGTTCAAATATGGAAGAGGGAGTACATATAATTACGGATGTCAATGTAACCCGAACCCGTGGGCCAGCCCGAATAACCCGATAAAAATACAGGGTTAGGGTTGTAATTTTGCAGCCCGAATTTAAAATCGGGCCATTCGGGCTGACCCGTTCGGGTTGTCGGGTTATGCGGGCTGACCCGATCGGGTTACGGGTCGGCCCGTCGGGTTGAAGGCTTCTGCACCGTGAGCAGTTTTTGTAACGGTCATAACTTTCTCTACAAAGCTCCGATTAAGGTGTGCAATATATCCACGCGAAGCTCTTTCGAAGACGAAGAGAATGATATGTATTAGAGGTTTATCAGACTTCAAAATTACGAGAAACATTGACTCAAACAAGGCTGCTGCACATCCACATATTTTGTGTACATTTTCTAATCCATTTTCTATCATTTCTCAACAAACATGTAAACATACCAAAATATAGAAATATAATCAAAATCATCCAAGACAACCCTTTAAAACCATGCAAAATCCAAATACATCAACCAACTATAAAAGATCACGAAAAAAATCACTATGTGGTTCATGGATTCATAAATACTCGTATATAAAAGCTTTCTTTTAGTATATTTCCAATATAATAGTGCAAAGTGTTTTGACGCCGCTTCGTCATTTAATTATGCGTACTTTGATGATTCTTAAAACAAAGATAAATTATTATGTGACTTATTTACAGCTGGAATAAATTAAATTTGACCAATCATAATTCAAGAAATTTTAGAGTTACTCCAATTAGCTAGCATCTTGATAATTCACTTTTTAACAATTCAAAATATTTTTGTTACATCTACGATGCACCTCTCACGTTATGAAAATTTTATTTAACGAATTGATTTATGTTTGAATTTTGAAACAAAGTGTTGATTTATATTTTAAATACATAAACATAAACATAAACATAAACATAAACATAAACATAAACATAAACATAAACATAAACATAAACATACTATTGATGGATATTTTGTAAATAATTATGTAATGAATAAGTTATTTAAATTTAAATAACTTAATCTTTTTTAAAAATATTAAAGAAAATTAAAAATACATATTTCATTGTAGAATGATTAATTAAAAATATGTATATAATTAAAGAAAATTTAAAATACGTATTATTTTTTTGAAAATATTAAAAGAATTAAAAATACGCATTGACCCGAATAACCCGGTGGGTTAGCCCGAAACCCGAAGGGTTAGGGTTAGGGTCGAACTTTTATAACCCGAAAAAATCATAACCCGAATATCCCATACCCGAATGGCCCAATAACCCGAACGGGTTGGCCCGATTGACATCCCTACATATAATACAAAAGAAATAAATAATTCGACATTTCACCACCGAGCTAGGAAAATTTCTCGATTAGAAGCATCTTCAATTGAATCGGAGTGTTTACTTCACCTGGCGGAGGAAGGAAGATGGAAGATTTCTTCCGTTGATCTTTGACATATTCTCTGATGAAAAACAAAGTGATTCCGCCGATAGCCACCGCAGGTCCGCCGATAGTGGGCGGCAGAGCTTGAAGATTCAGCAATGAATCCATTGAAAAATGCAAAAGAAAATAAAGTTTAGAGACAAAATTATTGATTTGAAATGTGGGTGAAACAATTATGCTGAAGGGGAAAACGCCAAGAATAAATAGAATCCAAAACCACGGTCCTTATCTCAAATCATAGTGGATTGAAAATAGGCAATGACAGTAAAAGTTGGGTTCATTCCGACAAATAGAGTAGCTAATTCCAATGAATTTGAGTAGAGGAGTATACTCTTTGAGAGCACCCGCAACGCGGGTCGCGGCCGTTCCGCGTTTCGTTCCGGCAGAACGAAACCGGCGCGCGACACGTTGCGGCGCTGCGTTCCGTCGGCGTGTCGTTCCCATGTTGTTCCGGGTGCCGCCGGCACGAGACGCGGCACGGTGTGTGCCGCCACGCGCTTCGGCGACGTGGCTCGCCCCTGCGTGTGCGTGACGCCTACTGCGTCGTGCGGAAGAGGGAGTTGGAGGGGTCGGCGGTGGATTTGAAGGTGAGGAGGGGGGTGGCGTCGAGGTGGGCAGCGCAGTGGTGGAGGAGGTTGAGGAAGAAGAAGAAGGGTTTGGTTTTTAATAATGTTTTGTTATTCCAATTAGTAATGTTTAATGCTTAATGAAGTGTGTTTGGATTAATTGAATTGAGTAATGTGTTATTCCAATTAGTAATGTTTAATGTTTTATTATTCTTCTTTATAATTTTGTTATTCCAATTAGTAATGTTTAATGAAGTGTGTTTGTGTTAATTGAATTGAGTTGAAAATAAAAATAAAAAATGAAATTGAATGAATAGTAATTTAAGGAACGGATAAGGAACGGAGGGTTGCAGGTTCTGTTCCTTAGTTAAGAAATGGAGTTAAAAAGTACAGTGGGGCCCGCAAATAGTAGTTTAAGGAACGGTTTAGGAACGGTATAGAAACAGCGTTGTGGATGGCCTGAGTAGAGGAGTATACTCCCTCCTAGGCATGCATACGGGTCGAAACCGCCGGTTCCGGTTCATGAATCGGCAGTTCACGGTTCATCATCCCCATGAACTGGAACCGACACGCCAAGGGTCCCGGCGGTTCCGGTTCCGGTTAAAAAATCCGCCGGTTTACGGGGCGGTTCAAAACAGCCGGTTTTTTGCCTGAACAGCCGGTTCCGGGCCGGTTCGGCAGTTTGTCAATTTTTTTTGCATTTTTAAAATTTGTTTATCTATGAAATGTGCGTAAATAAAATAAAAAAAAAACACGGTGAAAGTTGCAATTTTATTGAGATTACAAGTTACAACAATTACAAATAACAAAAACCTTAAGGTCTTGAAGTCTTAAACAAAAATTTAAATACAACGAGACTACTAGTGAACAACGAAGCTAATTACAAATTACAAAAAAGACTTAGAAGTTCTGAACAATAATTTTATAAGTATATATACTCTTAGTCGGTGAAGGAGATATTTCTACTTAACTAAATTGAGGACACCTTTAGCAATTCAACTTTAAATGTTGAATTTATTCTAACAATTAACAATTATAGTAGAATTGTCAAAAGTTTCCCGAATCTAGCATTATAGAGAAATCTATTTCATCGACTAGAGTATATACAAATACAATTATTTAATTGTATTTGCATATTTTTAAAGTAGAAACAAATGGGAAAAAAAGAAATAAAGGAAAAAGGACTTGAGCTCAACTTAAATTTAAAATTTAAGTTGAGGTGCTTACGTATCCTCAATGCTCGTTTGCATTAGGGAATCAAAGCCCACGTAGTTCTCTTACCTTACTTACCTATTTGGCTTGGCCGGCGGTTGATGGTTGGCCTACGATTCATCCCCGGTGAATTCTTCTTGTGATCCCTCCTGACGATCATCCCAATCAATTTCTTGTTCTCTGACGTCAACTTTGGCCCAATCATCAAGTAACACCACGGCTTCCATATTTTTCGCGGAGAGCTTACTTCTTGATTCATCCAACACAGGGGAGCCAACACTAAAAGCGGACTCGACGGCGACAGTGGAAGCCGGAACAGAAAAAATCTCCTTGGCCATTGACGCAAGTATGGGAAAATCTTTCTTGTGTGTTCCCCACCAATCGAGGACGTCGATTTGGGCGGGAGGAGTAGGACCTTCATCACCAAAGGAAAAAAGTGAATCGAAATATAAATCTAACTCACTTACCATACCTGAGGACCTTCCGCCGCTGCTGTAGCTGTATAGGTCGGCTAATTGAGGTTGCGCGTCAGGGTCATCATAATATGCTTGAAATGCGAAGCCAAAGTTATGTTGTTGAGGAGGGGGAGGTCTTCTGACTTGGTGGGTACTATTATACTTGGTTTCATATTCGGTGTAGAGAGCACGCAAGTTAAACTCGAAGGTTTGTTGGATAATTGACTGGTTCGGGAGGTTTATTTGAAATGCTTCTGAGAGGTCTACTCCGAATTAGTCACTGGTATCCAATTGCAATGCTTTAAGTGGACCAAGATCAATAGAACTCAAATTGTTATAATAAAAATCTAAAATCTTGGAGGTACCGGCTAATTTCCATTTTGGATTCAAGACCTTTGCAATCAAAAACACCGTTGGAATCTCACTGAAATACTTAAGTCATTTCTCATTCATATAATATAAAACACACATCAATTCAGGTGAAGAGTAAGCAATTTTCATTGCAGTTTTAAAACCAAGTGATATATACATGCAATGCTCTAAAACACGAACAATAGTGCAATAATAAACACCCGATAATTCAACAGTTGCATTTTTGAAATATTTGAACAATTTAAATAAAGCCACGCTATATTCCCAACAACTATGCGAAAGATATAAATCATGAACGAGATAGGTTCTAAAAAATTCACATAAAGAATCTTTATGCGTCAAAGTAGAATTCAGACAATCATATGTCGAATTCCATCTATGGGACACATCCATAGTAAAATTCGTATATCTTACATTCTTTTGATGACAATATTTTTTCCAAGCTTTGCCAACAACTGACTTTTGATGGATTAATCTAACTGCAGTTCTAATAGGACTAACATGTTTTTGCCATAATTCAAGCGCATCTTGTAGACATAAATTTAAAATATGACATATGCATCTTTGATGAAAATACTTACCTCCAATAACCGGAGCACAAGCCGCAATCAAATCACTAATACTTGCAGTGTTAGCAGTTGCATTATCAAAACCAACAAAAAATATCTTATTGCATAATTGAAACTCATTCAAAACTTGAATAATTATAGAAGCAATTTCGGGTGCAGTGTGTGGTGTCTCAAATTCTCTAAAACCAATTAAACGCTTGTTCAAAGTCCAACTATTGTCCACAAAGTGAACCGTAATGCCCATGCATGAATGCCAGTTAAAACAATCAGTCCATACATCTGAGCAAATGTTCACTTTGTAGCCCAAGTTAAGTAAATAACGTGATAATTCAACTTTTTTCTCTAAACATTGTCTAACGGTAGATCGTTGAACAGTCATTCGACCTACTCTTTTGATAGCTACGTATAAACCACTTTGCATAGTAACCTCAATTTTTTTTATCATCATAAACATTAAAAGGAAAATGCTTCATTGCAGCCCATCTAGTCATAACGTCAGCAAAAGTTTTTTGATCATATTTAAAAAGAGGCGTACCTGACGAACCTGAGCCACCGGGTTGGAAGTTTAGTTGGGTTTGGGTAGAGGTAGTGCCAAATTATACCGGATGCTTTGTCACCAAATGACGATGGAGGGTGCCATATCCCCCACCACTCGCAAATTTGTAGACTTTATCATAATAGTTACAATATGCATGAAATGCCGATATGTCTTCTTGAGAGTGCGGATCATGAGGACTTGGAATCACCACTCGGGACCTTCTTGTAGTGTTTAACAAAAATATAAGATTTCAAAGCTTTTGTAGTGTTAGTGGGTGGAGGGGGATGAGGCATCTCCTCATTTCCGCCAGTGCTAGACGGAATACGAAAATGAGATCTATCATCATTGTTGTCCGAGTCCGATGATATAGACACGTCGTACTCGTCATCTGAAGGGGTTGGCAACGGAAGCGTGCGTTTCTAACGGATCACATAATACTGATCTATTTAACAGATTATTTAGATAAATTCTATTCGCGTAATTATCACATGTATCATGCTCATAACTTGAATTTTAAACATGCTTTAGCACAAACAATTCCTAAAACATGCTTACTACGGAGTTAGCCAATTTACCTTTGTTGATTCACTTAAGAATCGAAGATGGCTTGCGTCTTCTCTACGTGAAGATCTTGAGAACTCGACCTCGAATCTTCTGACTGGTGTCCCGGACTGTAGACTGATATTTTTGTGGGCAAATCTCACCAGTGTACTAGGACTTAAATAACGAAGACAGAAACCAGCTCACGGAAGGAGAGCAATTTTCGATCCTTTCTCAATTATGAGGGGGACGAAAATTATGATGTGGAAAAAGTGCATTTTCACATATTGGGCCCAATTAGGGATCTAAGGAAGAATTTGGACATGGCCTCACCCAATTAGCTTTTTACTAATTAAATTGAACCCACAATTTAATACAAGCTTATATTGGAATATTACAATCAGCCACTACAGAAGTAATATTGCACTGCCTTTCCAAATCCGAAATTACAAGTATTCCGGGTTTCCTTTTATGTGCGTAATTCATTTCCCGTTCTTAATATAGAAATATCCATTAATTAATCAATGTCTGCCATGGACTTAATTAATTAACATATTTTAATCTTCAAGAGTGGACTTAGCAAGAAACTCTTATTTATTATTCATAGAGTAATCAAACTCCAACTAGCTAGGTTCCGAATAATAAAACCTTGTTTCGAGCTCCTCTTGTGGATGTTATCAAACGAGACTCTCCTCGCGCACGATTCAACATAATAGCAATCCTAGCATCGCCAGATAATGATCACCACTACCCAATATACCTGGATCGTTGGGTGACGAAAAACCACACCTTTGGTAAGTCAAAGTAGTAGATACTCAATATAGTATGCTCAATGCTAACATACATTGATTAAGAAATTGATTATCAAGACCTCGTCTTTTAGTAGATAGCATAAAGACTCGTCTTGCTGTTAGATCCATTCAGTGCTATACCACACCAAAGTCATCTTATTTCAATAAGGCTTAGAAATAATCGGACTGACATTGCAACCTTTCACGATAGGTAGTCTAGGCCTATCTAGGTTGTGAAATTATTATTTTTCTTTGTTCAGGACTGACCGCGTACCTTAAATTGAGCGCAACCCACAACCGGTCTACTAAACAAAGACTTAGACTTTGTTATGTTCGCTAATACATTTAAATATGCAATACACATCCATTAAATGTAAAACCTAACAACATCATGACAAAAATAATCTGTTGCATTCATTGGAAAATAATAATTAGAGTTTTACAGTATTCAATCACTCGAAAGGTGATTTCTAGTATACAAACCCTAACAATCTACCACTTATACTCAAAACAGCTTTCGAGTATACAAAACAGTAGTGCACACGTCTAAATTTCTCCCACTTATACTGAAAGCGAGTTGAGGTCTTGAATGAATCGAACTCGCATCCCTTTAACGTGGCCCTCGAACGGTTTCACCGCCAATGCCTTTGTAAAAGTATCTGCCAGGTTGTTCTCTGACGCAATCTTGACCACTTGTATATCTCCTCTCTGCACTATATCCCTGATGGTATGATACTTCCGCTCTATGTGTTTGCTCGCTTTGTGAGCTCTTGGTTCCTTCGAATTCGCCACAGCACCAGAATTGTCACAATAAACGGTGATGCTCTTGGGCAGATTCGTTACCACACCTAAATCCATAAGGAAGTTCTTGAACCATACTGCCTCTTTTACAGCCTCCGAAGCGGCCACATACTCAGCTTCCATGGTCGAGTCCGCGATGCATTTCTGCTTCACACTCTTCCAAATTACGGCTCCACCTCCTAAAGTGAACACATATCCTGAAGTAGATTTTCTCGAGTCCTGATCAGCTTGAAAGTCTGAGTCAGTATATCCCAAAGGACAAAGCTCGACTGCATTGTAAACAAGAGCATAGTCCTTAGTCCGTTTAAGATACTTGAGTATGTTCTTTACGGCAGTCCAATGTCCTTGGCCCGGATTAGACTGATATCTTGCCACCATGCCAACAACAAAGCAAATATCAGGTCTCGTACAAAGCATAGCATACATGAGACTTCCAACTGCCGAAGCATATGGAATCCTTGTCATTGCTTGTATCTCAGACGGCGTTTTGGGGCACATCTCTTGAGATAGATGGATGCCATGTCTAAAAGGTAAGAAACCTTTCTTGGCGTCCTGCATGCTAAAACGACTAAGTACTGTGTTGATGTAAGGTTCTTGAGACAAGCACAACATCTTCTTGTCTCGATTTTGAAGAACCTTGATTCTGAGGATGTGTCCCACGTCTCCCATATCCTTCATCTCGAACTGATTTGACAACCATGTTCGTACTGATGACAACATCTTTTTATTGTTTCCAATTAGAAGAATATCATCTATATATAAAACTAAGAACACTACATTCCCCTTTTCAACCTTCTTATACACGCAACTTTCATTTGGGCACTTTTCGAATCCAAACTTTTGAACAATTTGATCGAAACACTGGTTCCATGATCTAGATGCTTGCTTAAGGCCATAAATAGCCTTCTTAAGCTTCCAAACCATGTGTTCTTTACCCTTTATGGCATATCCTTCGGGTTGTTCCATGTAGATGGTCTCCTCAAGACCGCCGTTTAGAAACATAGTCTTAACGTCCATCTGCCACACACCCCAATCCATATAACCTGCTATAGACAATAGTATCCGGATCGATTTGAGCATGGCCACTGGGGAGAAAGTCTCGTCGTAATCGACACCTTCCTTTTGGGTATACCCCTTAGCCACTAGTCTTGCCTTGAAGAATTTAACTCGTCCATCGGGTCCACGTTTACGTTTATATATCCACTTACTCCCAATGGCAGTACAGCCTTCGGGCAGGACGGACAAATCGTAGACGTCTTTGTCTATCATAGATTGTAGTTCTAAATCCATTGCTTTCACCCATTCGCAATGACCGACATCTGCCAGCGCCTCCGCAAAGTTCCAGGGATTTAATACATTGTTGTCCGGGAAGTGATCCATAGATTCCCCCAAACCAATGTATCTATCGGGCTCATGAGAGACCCTCCCACTGCGGCACGACACTACAATGCTTGGAGTAGAAGTTGAAATTTCGGGAATTGTTTGTACACTTGGTACTTGTTCTTGGTTAATGGAACTTGTGACAGAAGTTAGCTCTTCAAGAGCCACTTCACTACTGGGTTTATGATTCATTACATAGTCTTCCTCTAAGAATGTCGCGTGAATGCTCACAATAACTTTCTTATCTCGGAGACTAAAGAATTCATAACCTTTCGTCCCTCTGCGGTACCCTATAAACAAACATACCTCTATCCTTGATCCTAGCTTAGTTGGATCCTTTTCCAATACATGAGCCGGGCAACCCCAAATCTTGAGATGTGCTAGATTGGGCTTGCGCCCAGTCCACAACTCATAAGGAGTAGTAGGTACGGATTTTGACGATAAATTGTCTAATATATGGCTTGCAGAAAGCAAGACATGTCCCCAAAACGAAATAGGTAGCCGTGCATAACTCATCATCGATCGAACCATGTTTAACAAGGTCTTGTTCCTTCTTTCAGCCACGCTGTTCTGATGGGGCGTGCCCAGTGCAGTCAGTTGGGATTCAATTCCCGACTCCGATAAGTAGTCCAAAAACTCAGCACTGAGGTATTCGCCTCCACGATCAGATCGCATGCATTTGATACTCTTACCATGATGCTTCTCCACTTGAGCCTTAAATTTTTTGAACTTGTCAAAAGACTCTGACTCGTGGGTCATCAAACATATCTAATTTTCGAGAAGTCATCAATGAACGTGATGAAGTATCGAAAACCACCTCTTGCTTCAGTAGACATTGGTCCACATACATCGGAATGAACGAGCTCAAGTACTTCTTTGGCCCTATTGCCCTTAGCCTGAAAAGGCCTCTTGGTCATCTTGCATTCTAAGCATGACTCACACTTATGAAAAAGGTTCCTCCTCTAGACCTTTAATAAGATCTTGTTTAACAAGGGAATGAATCCTCCTTTCATTGGCATGACAAAGTCTAAGGTGCCATAAGTACGTTTCGTTCATTGAACTTGAAGGTTCCTTTCGTTTCTTTGAAATTTTTGATTTTGTATTGAGTTCTGATTTGCGATTATTAAACTGTGTAGATCTGATTGTGTACAGATCGTTTTCCATGATACCACGACAGATATAAGAACCATCTTTCTTAATAACGCAGTTGTCATTAAAAGAAATCGAATATCCTTCAAAAACTAATTTAGAAACTGAAATTAAATTTCTTCTAAAAGAAGGTATCAATAAAACATTCTTCAAAATAAAAAATTTATCACTACTAAAGCGCAAATAAACGTCTCCCACTGCAACGGCCGCCACTTTTGTAGCGTCGCCCAGCTGGACTTCGATCTCACGATCATGTAGCCTTCTTGTCACCTGCATTAAGTCAGGATCAAAACAAATATGATCAGTGGCTCCCGTGTCAATAACCCAAGTGCAAGTAGACGCCGATGCCAAACACGAACCGAAAAACCGAAAGAATCGAACCGAATTTCAAAATTTCGGTTTGGTTCGGTTTGAAAATTTTGGTTTTCGGTTTTTTTGCTCACTGCTAAAGAAATGATCTAAAATCTCAATTAAATTTGAAACCTCCATTTCTAGATTTAATGATCCAAATTGAGTTATATTTCCTCCGTCCCACAAAACTATGCACTCTTTTCTTTTTAGTCCGTCCCACAAGAATATACACTTTCTAATTTTGGAAAATATTTTCTTTCTAATTAGGTGAGACTCGTTCTCCAATAACAATACTTTAATTACTTTTTCTCTCTATCTCTATTTTACTTTACCAATTTTACATTAAAACTCGTGCCAAACCCAAAGTGTATATTCTTTGGGGACAGAGGGAGTATGTTAGTATCTAATGAGAAAGTTATTAGGCTAGTAGAACCATATATATACTCCCTCCGTCCCTGAAAAGTATGAACTATTTTCTTTTAGTCCGTCTCGAAAAAATATGAACTTTCTAATTTTGGAAACTCATTTCTTTCTAATGAGGTGAGACTCATTCTCCACTAATAATACTTTAAAAACGTTTTCTTTATATCTATCTCTTATTTTTTCAGTTATGCAATAAAACTTGGGGTGAAGGGAGTATTATTTGTTGAAGAAACAATTTAATTCATGAGAATTATGAGATATAAACGTTTTAACATATACTTCTCATGTCCTGCTACACGTGATCAATTATTTTTTGCATATACTTTCTTTGTCCCGCCTGTCAAAGGATTTTAAAAAATGATATTTATTGAGTTAAGTGGAGAGTGAATAAAAGTATGAAAGTCGTCCCTCAATATATGCCTCACTTTGACACAACACGAATTTTAAGAAATGTAATAGAAAATAGGTTGAAAAAGTTAGTGGGATGTAAATCCTACTTTTATATATTAGTCTTGCAATTCTGCATCTTCGGAACCAATTGCGGCTGTGTTGCCCCTGCGGGTAATTTTATAATAAAATGTGGGTGAAAATGAGTTAGTTGAATATGAGGTCAACTATTAAAATGTTAAAAATGTGAGACAATTAATATGAGAAAGGATCAAAATGCAAAACCGAGACACATAATGGGAACAAATGGAGTAATAACTAATAAAGTAGGATAGATAAAGAAATAATAAAATAGGAGCGAAAAAAAGAAAAAAATAAAGTAAAAGAAATAGAATGTTATTTTTTTTGCTAACGAAACAAATCAATCACTTATATATCATTTTCCCTAGGTTTAGAAATTCTTGGTATTTATATTATTATTAGTGAAAGATATTAGTTGTAGTTAAACTAAGTAACAAGATTAAATGTGAGTTATTATTTTTCTTATTGGTATTAGTTTTTGACGTTTATTTCTCCAGTCCATTAACTTATCTTTTGGGAACTATATCTCTCACTCAATTTGGGCCATCTTTTTCCTGTTGGCCTTTATATGTTTCCTTTTATGGTGGGTCATGACTTCATTTTGCCATTATTTTGGCCTTACCATTATTTTGGGCCATGCAGAAATCTTTATTAATACTCTCTCCATCTCATTAAATACTATTTCCTTTGTCCTAAGTTACTTGAGTCGTAGTCCATTTTGAATTGTCTCAAATTATTTGAGTCATTTATATTTTTAGCTAAACACAAAACATCTAACCACACAGTTGGGCTATCCGAACTTCAGATTCAGATATCGAGATGGATGACTACTTCACATGGTTCGTGGTTTTGATTTATGGTTTTTTATTTTCCTTTGAAGTTGGCCAGCTTTTAGCCATCATCCTTGTTGTTATTTTGGTGTATAGCTTTGTTATGTTTGTTTTCTCGTTACTTAGATGGTTAGTACCCGGTCTGTGGGGATACCATAGTAGCTTTGTTAGCTCTTGTGATTTGTATCTTTCGTGCGGACCGAGTCACTTTTGGGCTTGGATGATGTATGTTCTTTTGGTGATTTTTGATATATACAGGTTAGGGGTCCGCCTTAACCCCTCGCCGTGATGGTGTTTGAGGGAAAAAAAAACCACACCTACTTTATTCTTTCTTTTACTTCTCTTTTACTTCATTCTCTCCTCTCTCTTTACTTTATTATCCCCTCTACTTCAATTTACTTTATTCAACTCACTAAACACAATTCTTAAATCCCGTGCCGAAAAGAAACACCTCAAGTAACGTGGGACGAGGGAATATGAAATACGCCATCGATTCCATTAAAAAATTATAAATGAAACGTTTTCCTTTTTGAGTTGTCTCTTTAAAAATGAAATGTGTCATAAAATGGAAACAACACCATCTCAACCTTTTAATCTCTCTTACTTTATTCTCTCCTTATTAACTCAGAAAACAACACTACATAAAATCTCATGCCGAAAAGCAAATGTTTCATTTTCTAATGGGATTTAGGGAGTATTTGTTTTTCGGCACAAAATTTTATAGTGTTGTTTTGTGAGTTAGTGTCTTAGTGAAGAAAATAAAAGAGAGATGAAAAGTAAAGATGATTTTGTTTTCATTTTAAGAAATGTTTACTTTTCAATGGGACATCCTAAAAGAAAAATATTTCATTTTTATGGGACAGAAGAAGTACTTTATTTGTGTTTTTATTTCTTTTTATTAATTGCATTGATTTAAGAAATAAAAGTAATTTATTTTTATATATGCTAATAAGGGAGCACTAGGGCGCATCCTTAATTAGAGTGATAACGTATATTCAATCCTGTGTTGCCATGTAGCACGAAAAATGCAATATTTTAAACACTAAAATGCAATATATATTTGTGAAGTTGTAAATGCATTTCCGCATATTGCATTTCAGTTATAGGGAAATTGCATTTTATATTATTGAGATTTGCATTTTAACATAAATTGTCTACAATACAAAATAAACTATATATAAATGCAATCTGTCTATTACTAAAATGCAATATGCTAAAATCCATCTATCACTTCTACAAATGTATATTGCACTTTAGTGTTTACAATATTGTATATTTTGTACCACGTGGCAGCACGAGATTGGATATACGTTGGCACTTAAAATTAGTTAGTATATTAGTATATCCCTATCCTAATATTTATTATATGTTTGCATAAGGTCGAGTTTAATCTATAAAATTTCATTGGGATTTTTTCTGGATGATAATATTTATTTTTCTAAAAGAGTGTATATATATTTATATATTATAATACTTTATTGTTGTAATGTTTAATTTCAATGATATTTGGTAGGTGATGTTAGTGGATCTATTCTGTGTCCAAGAATAATTAGTGATATTGTTATAGATCCGAATCATGTCTTTTTAATGAAAGTGGTCCAAATGTATTAGATATGGTTCACAATAAAGTATTTTTTTTATCTTTCTTTACTTTACGTATTAATGGTAATAATCGAAGTGTGGTTGGTTTTTTTAAGCTGTGCAACGCAAGGAATTGACACTAGTTAGTTAATAGGAGTTTGAAATTATGACGGACACACCCCAAACATGACGATAATTAAATGTATACATGAAAGACTGCGATTTGGTAATGAGTAATGGAAATACAATAATTACGTGAGTTTTTTCACTTCTTAAATTATACTACTTCCTCCTTCCCATTTTTTTTGATAAATACAAATCATGCTCAAGCTATGACACGGTGGCGAGCCAAGAGCTCAAAACAACAACAAAAACAAAGTCACCACAAAAACAGAAAAACAAAGGTTATATGGGCTAAACAAACACCCCACAAACCTCACAAAACAAGAACAACCAAAACAAAATCAAGGAGAGCAGTCATGAGAGCACTAGCTAGCTACGCAAGATACCTAGCAACGAGAACAACAAGGAAAACACCTCTAAAACCACTAGGACCGAAGCAAAAAATGGGGAAGAGTGAAGACGTATCAAAGCCACCTCCAAAAAGTCATTGAGTTATGTATTTTCTTGAGTTATTTGATTCTTTCCACCTTTTAACGGCGCTTAAATCCTCTAAAACATGATTAGGTAAAAAAGGAAAGACCGGACGGACACCAAGCTTTAATCCAGAAGCCAAGCTGCAAAAATAGACGCTTCTTTTCTATATCCCAATTGGGGTTGAGTTTCCATATCCCATATCGACCATACTTCCTCCTTCCCATAAAAATAGTTTTCTTTTCCCATTTTGATCCGTCCCATAAATAGTCCACTTCTATTTTGTCAATTTTTTTTCTCCGAGTCTCAATCTCTACTAACGACATTCCAATTGTTTTATCTTTCTATTTCTCTCTTACTTTATCAATTTTGTATTAAAACTCGTGTCATCCTCAAAGTCTCTATTTTTATGGGACGAGGAGGGTATTACTTTTCTTTTGCTTAATATATTTTTATACAAAATACTTAAAATTAATTATCACCAATCAAGAGGTGTTAATTGCAACAAAATAAACAAAATTAGCTATGAATTTCTGCAACACACTGAAAATGGTGTTATAATACTTGTAAATTGAGTCCAAAGAAGTTGATTTGATTCGTATATAAATATTTTTTTACTTATATATATTATTCCGATAACGATAAATGTTAACGATAAAGCATTTAAGTTATTCTTTATTATCTCAAGATGATCATATTCTTTAGCAATGACTTACAAATAATTGAAGAATACTCCATCTGTCCCATTAGAAATGAAACATTTTCCTTTTTAGGTTGTCCCAATAAAAATGGAACGTTTCCTAAAATGGAAACAACACTATCTCTACTTTTTCTTCTCTCTTACTTTTACTCTCTCTTCATTAACTCACAAAACAACACTACATAAAATCCCATGCTGGAAACCAAATGTTGCATATTTATTGGGATGGAGGGAGTATTAGATTACAAATAAAAAAAACACTTAGCAAAGTTATTTAATTTGAATAAGTTTTAGTACATGCTAATGCATGTACTTTTCGATAGACATTATCAAAAGCCAGCTAGAAAATCCTTGGGTACATATTTGTCTTGTCCATGATTCAACGCAAGGAAGAATATTACTAATAATCTGTTGAAATTAAAATAATTAACACCTAAGTAGGGAGCATTCAGAGTGGTCCATTAGCCAGATTGATCTTCCAAGCTTAAATTCTAAATCCACCAACACATCAGAAGATGAAGTTTTGCCCTCGGCCCTTACATCATATTCCTACATTCAAAATTCAAATTGTGTTTATAATTAATTAGCTACAAAATATTTCTTGAATATACACGTACGTACGTACCTTAGATACATCAACTCCTTGTAGAGAATTTTTTTGAGGGTCAACTTGGCTCGAGGGTCGCACTACAATATCTTCTATAGATAATGGCCGTCTGCATAAATAATTTGTCTTTAGAATAGAAAAAAATGTTTTTTACACATTTTTTTAGTGGAGGTTGTTCAGTTCTGGCAAATTTTTTATATATGTATTACATCCGTCCCAAGGTAGTTAGAACATTTTTTTTGGGCACAAAATTTTAGAAATTGATGTATTAAAGATTAAAGTGGAGATAGTAAGTAAAAGAGGAAATAAAGTACGATAGATGAAAAGAGAGTAATGTATGAGAGATGATAAAGTTTTTTCTTAAATGATTCAACTAGCTTGGGACAACCCCAAAAAGAAATACGACTTAACTTTGAGATTGAGGAAGTTTTAACTTTATATTGACTTAATAATGTAGTCATTATCGATCAACCGTCCTAGATAGAATTCATTAATTATTACTCAATAAAACGCTCGTAATTTCATGACCCCTACCATTTGGCCAAATGTCACCATAAACGTGCTCTATTACAACATTATTATTGAGATTTGGATCTTCTCTTTGACTTTTTGGAGACACATTGAGATTTGAACAATGAACCACGTAATTAATAGATTAGTCATTGCTTTGAGATGGTAGAAACTAAGACATGAAAACAACCGCATCCATACAAATCCTATATTTAGCGCCGCACTAGTTTATGTAATAATTCTCCGCGATTAAATTTGGAATATTTATCATCATATATGACCCTAAAATGCTAACCAAAACACAACTATAGCATTTTAAAATATTAATCCTACATTGTACTAAGACTCGAAGACCCCTTGATTACTATCTATATATATATATACATACGGATGTAATTAAATATAAACTCTTAATATTATACAAATTCCAAATTCATTATCAACACAATGTTAATATATTATAAAATTTCAAGATTTCGATGTCTAACGCATTAACAATACAGTGTCAACTAAATTTAAAAATTTCGATGTAAAAAATGTTGACGAAAGTAAAAGGAAATCGAGAGAGAAATGCAGTGACCTGTGAGTGTGTTGGAAAGTAGTGTTGTTATGTAATGATGATAGGCAAAGTGGTGGTGGTGGTGCAATCACACTGCACTGATCCTCATCTTCGATTCTTGTCGTATGCAGTTTCAGTCCAATTTCTGCAAAAAGAAAATGATTGCCAAAGAAGAAAAATAATTCAAAGAAATCGTAATTGCAAGTCAGTCAATTATGCTTCTTCTGATAGCAAACCTTGTCGCCCCTAAATGCACAAAAAAAGAGAATAATGAACGGAGAATATATATGGGACCTCTCTCCAATTTCTACCTGTTCCTTTGTCAGTGCTCTTCACTGTTCTGTACATCTGAGCACAAAAAAAAAAGAAGCTAGATAAAATTGTATCAAAATAATGATTAATTAAATCCCACCTGCAAGTGGCTCTTCACATGAGCTAGGGTTAGATCCTTCACATTCATCAACTCCAGTACAGATTTAGGAGTTGCTCCTGCAACATTTTACACTAAAAAAATTAAAAAGATAAATAGTGAGATAAAATAAAATATTAGTAAATGACATACGTTCATGGCCGCCAAGAAGCTCAACGGCGTGCACGAAATGGGCGTGGAGAGTGGAGGTCCATCTCATTCGCGGGGCACGGACATTTTTCCTTGTGGATGATCTCTTGAACTCTCTTCCTCCGTACATCTGAGGCCGATGACAGTGGCGATCCAACCCTAGCCGCAGAGTGGGTTCGGGTTCAACAACTTGATTAGTGTGGAAGATAACATTTTCGTGGCTCAGATCGCTGCCACTGCTGGTTGAATGAGACGAGGGATCACCGGCGCAGTAAGTCGTCTTCGCCGGTGGACTGATATGTAATGAGAGATCTGGCGCGGCCGAAGCGTTGGTTGAGGTGGAATACATGGGACGTTGAAATGGAAGCACTTTTTTTGGAAAGTTTATACTTTGGGAAGAGGGAAAAATGGATTAGAGAGCCCAAAAGTAGTGTGATTATGTATCATGAGTACCTTATCATTTTCATCTTTTGTTTACAGGGAGAGACAAAGGGAAATTCAATAGATGACTCATATCTGATCGAGGTAGGTTTTAAGATATTGTTTGACTTTGTGAAGAAAAATGGATAGAAAAATTTAGTGAAGTTAATGAAAGTGAAATAAGACTTAAAAAAATAAATAAAAAATAAGACTGTGATCTGTCCAAATAAAAAATTACTTATTAGACATTTAATAGAGACATAAATAGTAAGAGATTACTATTCTTTATAATGAATTAATATTGGAACTGCCACATCTCTAGTAGCAATAAATTGGTGGATAGTGACAAGGCCACTTATTATACTCACATTTTCCTATTTCTACTATAATTGCAATACTAGTACTAATACTTTTATGGCGAGGAATATTCTGATATTCATATAGTATGTTTTTAACTATGTTCATCCTGCTAAGGTCCACTACAAGTGATGCAATACCTCCCTTCTACGATTCCCACTCTTTCTGAAATAATATTGTTTTTTTTTTTCATCAGATTTCGGAAATTTCACTAACTTAAGGTACATTACTTTAGTATAGGTTACCGCAATTGACAGGCAAGAATTATTTTCACTAAAAGAAAAGAAAATAATTAAGAATAGCTTGGTCTGGTCAAATGACCTTGAAAATTGGAGATTTTCAGCGTCCCGACACAAAATAGTTTAATGAAAACTGAGCAAACAAATTACAAAAACTTTCGCGAGAGTTTTCAAGAAATTTGAAATCGAGATCCTCTTGAAAAATTTAAAGCCATTTTTAAGAATTCAAAGAGAAAAAAATAAAGAGCACGTATGTTCAATAGTTTGATTATCATACATTTCAAACATAATCGAAAATGCAAATCTATCCATAGCTTTAACAATAAATTACACTATGGTTGTTTTTTATTTTATTTTTTTAATCAAAAACACCCAGGGAATTTAGGCAGACCCACAATCCGTGAATAAAATCAAAATATAATGTTTCAAAACATGACCTAAACCCAAAATTAGTGACTAGGATTCTAGAAAAGAACATGAAAAGACAAACTGAAGGTCTGACAAATCGGGTACCTCCATGCTATCGAAACTAAGCTACAACCAAAATGGACAAGTGAAAGAAATAAATGCGAAATACCAAAAACTATCATAAAAGCAAAATCAATCTACATCTCTGCGTCCGAAGCGAATTAGGCTATGTTTGTTTAGTCTGGATTGTGTGCTAGGAAAGTAATCTAGTTCCAATTAATAAATTCCTGTATTGGGTGAAAATGTAATATTGAATATGTACAAAATTAAGGAAAATGATAATGCGACAATGAATCATTTTTAAAAAGGAAAAATATCGCTAGGTCACAATATTGTAATAAGAGCAGCTTGGGTACACGTGTGGAAAATTCGGAGCAGTCATTTCAGTAGGTTAATAATATTAATTAAAATAGTTAAACACCAATACACTTTTAAAATCCGTATTAGACTTCACATATTGTAAATAGTCTAATGTTTTTTAACATGGTGAATTTGGAAGTGATGCATTTACAAGATTTCACAATAACCTTTGAAATCATTCAACGACATAATGATTGCTATTTTTTCTATTAACACTTCTCTTTGAATATTGCTCCATACGATCAACTGGTAATTCATGATACTGAGTTCTAAGTTATAATTATATTCTGTACTACATGGTCCAGTTGAGATGTGGTACGTATCTAAATATATGATATACTCAGTAAAAATATAGATATTTGGGATGATATGAAAATTAATATACACTTAGTAAAATAAAAGAGAGATAAAAAGAAGTAATTATAATATTGTTAGTGGAGAATGTGACTCACCTTATTAGAGAGAATGAAGTTACCAAAAGAATAGAAGTAGATATTTTTATGGAACATTCCAAAATAGAAAATGCCCTTATTTTTATGGGACGAGAGGAGTATACAAGATATGTAGTTTAAAAAAACAACTATGATTTGCAGTAAACCTAGTTTTAAAATTTTCATACATTTATAAGTAAAATTTATAGCTCGTGACAAAAGAGCTGTAAATTCATCATTAGAGATACTGAGATCAAACTGCGATTGACCAACAAAATCGTCTTTTTTTAGTGGTCGAAACCAACAAAATGAGCTCAAAATTGATAGCATTATTGTAATTATTGAATTAAAGGAAGGTGATGAAATGACACGATCCACCGACAGAGGACATAGCATTAATTGAAATAGTGTATATCCAGTATACCAATTTAGGGTGGCCCTGCCCCTTGAGTAAATTGTGCGTGGAAAAGAGGGGAATTTGTGTGTTAGTACATGAAACTAGAAACGGTATGATTGTTCTCCATCCACATAATTTCTTTCAAAAGAGAGATTTTTGTAATAAAGTCATCACTCATTATTATATTGTGGACAGTAGTATTATATAAAGATTGTAAATTGAAAGTAGAAGTAGGGAGACGGTATGTGCGTGGCTCATGGCTGAGGGGTCGCGTCATTCAAAATTCCGCTCATTCCTTCCGTCATTTCTTTTTTTTGTCTTCTCTCTACACGAAGCTATGTATTCTAGTTTTTAAGCAACACATGATGTGTGTCTTCATTCTCCTCCTCCGAATCACAGTGAACCCCTCTATCTTCGATTTTATTTCTCGTATCGAGCCATCAATATCAAACCAGATCATCAAATAAATTATGCAATTACAACTAGATCTTAATACAAAAACCACATAACAAAATTGTACATAGAGCATCTTTAGGTCATCGTTAGCTTATTTTTATATCATTTTAATATAAGGTTGACATAAAATGATCTAAAAATAATACCAGACCTGAATTTTATAAAATGACCTAAAACTGATTAATAATGACTTTGTGTATTTTTTGTTAATTATTGACCATCAGATCGTTTAATCTTAGGGCCACAATTTGGGCTGCAATAATGACTTTATGTGTTTTTGGTTAATTATTGACCATCAAATCCTTTAATCTTAAGGCCATATTAAGATGCATTTTTTTTTATTATTTTCTTTGAAAAAGCAAAGTCCCATCTTTCCTTATGTGCAGTACACCAATTGCAAGAAGAGGTGCCCACAGACACAAGTATAATATAGAGAATATAACCAAACATAATATATAAACTCCAAAAACCAAATCGATTCAACCAAAATTATCGGTTGATCAGTTTAGTTCGTTGAGCAATGATTGTGTTAAAGTTGAAATTGACAAATTCAGATTATTTAGCTTGTCAAACTACTTGATTGCTATTTTAAAATATGTATATATTTACTTAGCAGTTTTCTTTAGCAAAAACTGATGATTGCATTTAGTAACAGTGTAATGATAACTTGAATAACGTGGAACGACATATTGACCAAACGGGAGAGTAGAGAATTAGAAAACATAAGGGAATAAAATATATTTTGGAAGATGAGAATAAAGAGATTTGATAATAAAATTGAGAATAAGATGGATGGGGAAGAAGTTGAAATATCCCATTTCCCGGAGAATCTAGAGCGCATCAGGCGCTGACCTTGGCTACTAAATAACAACTTTATTTTGTTAATCAACAATTCCTTCTTTTGTGTGATACGGTAGTATAAACAAACAATTTGATCACACACTATAAGTTGCACTATTTCAATTTTATAGATTGAGTTGGGATTAGCTAAAATTAATTAGATGCACAAAAATATTGTGTTAGTGCGGATGTACTAACTTTTAGCTCTATTTACATGCATGCAATATGGAGATTGTAGATTAGAAATTGTTACAAATTAAGTAAGTATCAAATATATAACTATAAACTTGAAAGGGCATGTTGAATGGAAGAGAAGATTGGTGATAGAAAGAATTATTCAAAGCTACCATTAGAGACTATAAATGAATTAATCAATGTACATCAATTAAAGATAATAAAGTTAAAAAAATATTCACTACTTGTTAACATAGAATAGAACACTATATAAAGAGTTGAATTTAATAGAATAGATTATTGAATTTGATTTTTAATGTAGTGTTTGTAACTGTTTCAACCTTTTATTTTATTTAACATATTTCAACTGTATTTTCTTTCCAAATTAGCATCCAAGGATGATAAATATATTAGTCCATTCACTCCAACTATTTTCGAATAATTATACTCATTTTTGATATAGTGTTTAAAACGATTTTAATATTTATTTTATATAACGCGTTTTCAACTATATTTTCTTTCCAAATCAGCATCCTAAGGATGAAGAATATATTAGTCATTCACTCCAACTATTTCTTCATATGTATTTCTACGAACTAAATAAAATAAAAATGAACAGAAATATTTTCCACTTACTACGAAGATCACGTGACGCGAGGAATGCGGATGTGAATTTCGACGTACGTGCGCGGTGGTGGAAGAACATTTGGACACAGTGTGGGAATATTGGTGTTAGAGTTGTTTAGTGCAATTCGAAATTAATTCATGGACTGACCAAATAGTATGCCAAATTAGAGCCTTAAGAGTTAAAAATTTCTATTTCGATAAAACTATAACCCGGTTTGTCCGCTGTTTGAGTAGGGTTAACTCGATAAGTAGGACCTAAGCATAATTATTAGTTATTCTTCCATCTTGTTAACAACTAATTCGACCATTTATTGATGATTTTTGTAATATAAATAACTATTCACAAAAAATTAACATTCCGTTTTTATATTTATATAGATATATTAATTTTTAAAATATAATAGTATTATCTATGTCTGCTAATTAAAGATATATTTTGACTCGACACGGATTTAGAAATTATTTGACTTTACAAGGGAAATAAGTAAAAAAGTTAGTGCAGTGTAAGTCTCATATTTATATATAAAATTTATAGTAAAATGTGAGTATAGTAGGCTATTGGAGTATAAGGTTCACTTAATAAGGTAAATGTGTCTTTAAATGACAAACAATCCAAAATTTTAAAAAAAACATGTCAAGTATTGGCAGACGGAAGAAGTAATACATAAGGGAATAAGAAAATTCAAATTCACTATAAAAAATATTACTCCCTCCGTCCCCAAAGAATGTACACTTTGGGTTCGAACGAGTTTTAATGTAAAATTTGTAAAGTAAGAGAAAGGTAGAGAGAAAAAGTAAATAAAGTATTGTTAGTGGAGAATGAGTCTCACCTCATTAGAGAGAAAAAACTTTACAAATTTAGAAAATGCATATTCTTATGAGACAGAGAGAGTATGAATTCTAAAATATGCTTTAAAATTACTCAAAAGATATTTATGTTTTATGGGATGTAATCAAATGCAAACTCTATATATTGTACAAACTCCAAACTATGATATGGACCGTTTGATACGATCATGGGAGCCGTGCATCAAACATTTAAGCCGCAGTGGGATTCCAAGGGTACTCGACCTATTGAAATGACGTCTAAACGATCTTCAAAGGCCACCAATGTGTTCATCTTCGAAAGAGGGTCGCGTGAGTATATTGCACGCCTCGATCGGAGTCCGGTGGAGAGAGTTATGGCCGATTTACAAAAGCCGCGCAGAAGAGATAGCGAGTCCAGAGAAAACACCCGACCGGGTGTTTTCATACTGAGCACAATTGGAGTCCAGGAGGTTCACCCGGCCGGGTGAATTAACTCCGCGAAATCACCCGACAGGGTGATTTTACTGTTTTAGACGATTTTCACTTATTTTGGGCCATTTTCTTGGGTTCCAACCCTAGCTACAAATACCATTTGTGAGACATTTATATGCAGACTTTGATGAATGATATTTTGAAGACTCCTTTGAGAGCATCTCCCTTGTGAGATTTATATCCAAATTCCTACATGTAGGTTGCTTGGTTTATGTTCATTAGACTAGATCAAGTATAGGTATGCATTTATGGTGATGTAGTCATGAATGTAAAGCCAATGGAGTATTTGCTTTGGGTGAAAGTAGCCTAGGGTTGCCCACATCTTCTTGTGGGAGGTCATAGGTCCACAAAGAGGATTCCTCCTTCATTACACTTTCTTCTCATCCCTTTTCTCTCTATCCAAATCCATTTTGAGTCTAGTTTTTGAGGCTAAGCTCTTTATCTTTATCTTTAAAAAATAAAAATTGAAATCAAACACTATTTTAGGTATTTCTTGGGCACATGGAAGGATTCCCTCACAAGCAACCTTATCATTTGGTATCTAGAGCCTAGGTGCCTACCAAGTGTTTGATTTTAAACCTCTATGAAATTTCCTTTTCCTTATTTTTCCTTATTTCTTTTGTTTTTGCCTTTGCTTGTTTATTGGTCAATTGTTGTAGGATTTAGCTGATTTTTGGTGTGCATGAACATTGATATATGATCTATTTTCCTGAAAAATCTCAGCAAAAAATTCCATCATTTGATAGGTCAAATTAATGTGTGAAGTTGCGGCCTTGTTTTGTGCCCTAGTTTGACAGATTTGGGGAAACGTAAAATCGAGGGTATTCTCGAAAACCTGCTATATTGGGGATATTTTTTCCTCATTCTAAACCCTTTAATCTTGTTATCTACCAAGTTTCATCAATTTTGGGGTTGGGTAGCCATATCAAAAAAATTCCTAAAGATCAGCCAAGAGTAACATAAATTTTCAGCTCAACTAAGTTTGTTTGTTAGCTTCCTTAGGCATTGAACCTTACTTTCACATGCTTGATTGGCTTTACTTACTTGGTTATATTGCCTATGTGTATACCTTGATTGATTTGTCTTAGCACTTGCATTTAGGAAGTTGGATATTGAGAGTGAGTGGACCTAGCCCTCACTATATTCTAAGCCTTGTTCCGAGTGACATTGGTGAGTGAATTGGGGGTGGGATTACCAATTGGGAAGTGAGTTCTTACTAAAATCTCCCTTTCTTGTGTGTGTGAGTGTGAATTTTACTAATCCCTAGGACTAGATCCTAGTTTATTTTTATTTCTTATTATAGGTACCATTTTGAATGCCACCTCGTACTAGATCCACCACGATGGAGGATTCACAACCGGAGAGAGTTGAACCGGGTGCGAGCCCGAGTCATAATTTGGCGGGGGATGAGTTGAAAAGCTTGATGACAAAAATTATGACGGATTTGAGCGATCTAAAAGAAGGCCAAACAACAATGCATGTCACTCAAGATGCTATGTTCGGGGATTTGAAGGAACTCAAGGAGAACCAAGTATCAATCCATGAAAACCAAGATTTTCTCCACGACGAGCTCAACGCTTTGAAGGCCTTGCGACTATCAAGGTCAAACACCCCTAGGAGCAATCCCACACATCACGATGCCTCCGAGGGGAGTAATGGAGAGGAAGAGCCCTATGGTTGGTACGATCATGGGGGGCGTTGAGGACATGGAGGAGGACGGAATGGGAATAGGAATGGTAGGTTTGGGAACATGATGGGCGGAAGAGGGAATGGAAACATGGGGCACCATGGGTGGGATGGTAGGCATAGAAGAAATAGAAACTATGAGGAGGAGGAGATGGAGCCGAGGTATGATGATCCAACCAAATCTATCAAGCACACATTTCCCGAGTTCCACGACAAGTTTGATCCCGAAGCCTACTTGGAATGGGAGTCCCAAATGAGCAAAATTTTCTCACTCCATAACTTTTCGGAAGGTGATAAGGTGAAGGTGACCATAGCCGAGTTTCGTGGCAAAGGGGATACATGGTGGAATGATACGATGAGGAGGAGAAGGATGGTTAGGAGAGGAGAAGTGGGTTCGTGGGCGGAGTTGTGTGAGCTCATGAGGACTACCTTTGTACCAAGGGACGAAGATTTGAAGCAAGGGACGAAGAGCGTAATGGAGTACTACTATGAACTCCTATCATTGATGAGTAAGGTAGGAGTGGAGGAGCGAGAAGAGGCGACTCAAGATCGATTTATCAATGGCCTTAACATCAATTTGAAGCACAAGGTGCAAGTGGAAGCATTGAGGGGAATTTCCTTGGATGAGGTGATTGGGTTTGCCGATACTTTTGAGAGGCAAAGTAAGGAGTTGGTTTCTAGCCGGACTAAATGGGCGTCTAGCCAAACCGGGGGAGGGACGGGGCCTAGCAAGTGGAGCGCTCCCGGCAAGAAGGTGGAAAACACGGCTAATCTAAATACCCAAGGGAGACCAACCGTGACGGCTTTACCGGGTACTCAACCTATTAAAGCTATAGCCCATATGGAAGACAAGAAGGTTCAATGTTTCAAGTGCAAGGGGTATGGCCATTATGCACGTGAGTGCCCAAACCAACGGGTAATGGTTATCGGGCAAGATGGTAGCGTGTATAGTGAGGAAGATGAAGAAGAAGGAGAAGATGTGGGCACTAAAGAAGTGAGCCCGGACACCGACATAGCTTTCTCTAGTGGCGATGATGAAGATACACCCTTAAGGGCTATGGTTGTACTCCGAATACTCAATGTACAACCCAACCTTGAGGAGCATAAGGAGCAAAGGTGCAACATCTTTCATATAAAGTGTAAGGTGAAATCCAAGACGTGCTTGGTCATCATAGATGGAGGGAGTTGTACAAATGTGGTGTGTGATAGGTTGGTGGCCAAATTGGGATTGAAGGTCCTTAAACACCCAAACCCCTACAAATTGCAATGGTTAGGGGATTCCGGAGAGTTGAAGGTGAAGGCTCAATGCAAAGTTCCATTGAAGATTGGGGAAGTTGAAGAAGAAATCCTATGTGATATCATTCCTATGACGGCATGTCATGTTTTGCTAGGGAGGCCATGGGAGTTTGATAGAAGGGCCTACAAAAATGGCTTCACAAATGAGTATTTCTACATGCTCAACGGGGTGAAGGTTCGTTTGAAGCCATTGCTACCTAGTGCCGTGTTTGAGGCTAGCCAACATCTACAAAAGGAAAGAGAGAGAGATAGGGAAAAAAGGCTAGTAAAATAATGTGAGCTAAAAAAGCCAAGTGAGAGTGGGGGTGGTGTGAGAAAAATAAAAACGTCCAAAGGAGAGCACCCACAAACAAGAGAGGGAAATGAATGTTTGATAGCTAGTAAAACCGACCTTGGGTGGGCACTAAACAATCACCTCTCCGTCCTCCTCATGGTCCGTAAGGATTTGTGCTTAGCTACTAACCTTGACCCATGTCCTTTGATTGTCCAAAGTGTGTTGCAGGAATTTGAAGATGTATTTCCGGAGGAACTCCCGAGTGAACTTCCTCCCATGAGGGGGATCGAGCATCAAATTGATTTTTTTACCGAGATCGTCACTCCTAAACCGGGCCGCATACAAGGCGAATCCCAAGGAGACACAAGAGCTACAAAGGCAAGTCGAGGAACTCCTTGCCAAAGGTCTAATTCGTGAATCTCTATCTCCTTGTGCCGTAGCCGTCATTCTTGTACCTAAGAAAGAAGGTAGTTGGAGGATGTGTGTAGATTGTAGGGCAATTAACAAAATCACCATCATATATAGACACCCTCTACCTAGGTTAGGCGACATGTTAGACGATCTTTGTGGCTCTATATGTTTCTCTAAAATTGATTTGGCTAGTGGATACCACCAAATTCGCATGAAAGAAGGAGATGAATGGAAAACCTCTTTTAAAACCAAATTTGGCTTGTATGAATGGCTTGTGATGCCTTTTGGTTTAACTAATACCCCTTCTACATTCATGCGTTTGATGAATCATGTGCTTCGTCCTTTTATTGGGAAATTTGTGGTGGTATATTTTGATGATATCTTGATTTATAGTTGTAGTGTTGAATAGCATGCTAGTTATCTTAGGAATGTGCTTGAAGTGTTGAGAATGCATGCTTTATATGCCAAGTTGCCTAAATGCACTTTTTGTGTTTTTTTTTTTATTTGGTAAAATGCACTTTTTGTGTTGAGGAAGTTGTGTTTCTTGGTTTTGTTGTGGGAAAGGAATGAGTGCGGGTAGATGAAGAAAAGGTGAAAGCCATTAGGGAATGACCAACACCTAGGAATGTGAGTGAAGTTAGGTCTTTTCATGGCCTTGCTAGCTTCTATAGGAGGTTTGTTAGGAATTTTTCCACAAAAGCTTCACCCTTGAACCACCTTCTCAAAATAAATGTTGAGTTTAAGTGGGGGGAGGAGCAAGAGAGAGCGTTTAGTACTTTGAAAAATGACCTCACACATGCTCCCTTACTAGCACTCCCTAATTTTGATAAAACTTTTGAACTTGAATGTGATGCAAGTGGTGTGGGGATTGGAGGAGTTCTCATGGAAGAGGGTAAGCCCATAGCTTACTTCTCGGAAAAGCTAAATCAAGCCCAATTGAACTACCCCACGTACGACAAGGAGTTGTATGCTATAGTCCGTTGCCTTGAGAATTGGCAACACTACTTGATGCACAAGGAGTTTGTGATACACACAGATCATGAGTCTATTAAGTTCTTAGGAGGGCAACATAAACTTGATAAAAGACATGCTAAATGGAGTGTTTTCCTAGAGACTTTTCCCTATGTCATTAGGTATAAGAAGAGAAAGGACAATGTGGTTGCCGATGCTCTTTCTAGGAAACCTTTTGAGACCTTGCATGCTGGTGCTTTACTTGTGAGTGATACCGTGTGTTTGAGAAAGCATGTGCTTGCTATGTGTGTGATAAGACTAATTTCATGCATTAATTAAGGGGTTGAATTCATACATTTACGGGGTCTAACACACCTTTTTAAGCAGATGTGTAGAAAGTTCGCCAGGTCCAGGAAAAAGAGAAGGACGTTTGTATGCCGCAAGGAACTGGCGAGAAAAGTGAGCAATATGACAAAAATGACTAGACGGAGGAGATCACGGATGCTGAAGGGCAGAATAGAGATTTCTGCGAAGGCTTCTAGAAGATCAACCCCGCACCTATATAAAGAAGAGATCATGCAATTGAAGGGAGAGTTCGGAAAAGAGTTCGTTCCAGGGGTTTCCCGACACTTAGGCCTTTTAGCTCTCTGCTCACAGACACTTCTGCACACTTTAGGTTTTTATTTTTCGGGAACTAGAGGGGTTTTCGGGTTTCGTTTGCTGCTAGTTTGCTGTGTAACACCGTCCTCACGGAGGGCGAAGATACAATTATTTGCTTTCATTTTATTTTGCTGACGTGAATATTCACCGAGCTTCGCCGTTCGAAGCTCGGATTTGTTTCTTGTTGGATTCTCGTGACTTTATGCAATTTCTGTTTTCAGATATGGCGGTGTTGATTTCGAGCATGAATTATGTTTTTTTTTTTAATTTCTGCGTTTGTGGTTGTTTACCCGATTGGATGCTTTTCGCATTTGGTTGTTGATTTGAAGTAAAATCGTTAAGGGTTGTGGTGGATCTGAACAAAATCGGAGCTCAGGGAGTTGATTTTGGTTGTTGTTGGGTCCGGATTGCTTGGATCCGGAGTGGAATAAGCATCCGACGTCTGGATCTGAAACAGAGTTGATCGTGATTGATGCCTAATTTTCGTGTTTTCGTTTCATTCCGTCTAGTATATGTAGATATGTTTTATTTTTGGCTATTTGCAAGTTTCCGATGTCCGAACTTTTACATTCTGTTTGAATCTGAGTATGTACTCTATTTTCTTCATGTTCACGTTTGATTCAGGTAATGAGATGCTCGCCGTTGTTAGTTAAATTCTTAGTTTGTTATTTGCAGCTTTTATTCCGTACTTGCTATTTCTGGAACATGGCCCCCACTGTTTACTCGCTTTCGGTCTAGCTATGTTAGGAAGTTGTTCACCCGGTCTAGGAAGTTAGTTTAATATCTCGTATGTATGAGGATGTTCGATGTTAGCATGATGTTTTCAGTTTCCTATGGCCAGTGTTTAACTCGTTCCTAGGTCTAGTAGTAGTTATACCTCAACCCAAAATTTGCGTGGCAGTAGCCATTCACTCGTCCAGAGTCTTCTAAATGCTTTCTTACGCGTCCATCTTCGTGGGATCGACCCCTGCTTCCCTGTACTACTTCATAGTATAGCGGGTTGAGGGTTTTTTTGTGAATGCGGAATTTGTGTGTCCAACGACTGAGACTTTTGAGATCCTCCGAGTTCCTAGACCTTGTGATCTAGCGGATTCTCTGGTTTGAGAAGCTTGACCTATCATAAAAGTGCACACGAGTGAGTCCCGCACCCTTTTAAGGGGTTGAATTCATACATTTACGGGGTCTAACCCACCTTTTTAAGCCAGGTGTGTAGAAAGTTCGCCAGGTCCAGGAAAAAGAGAAGGACGTTTGCATGGCGCAAGGAACTGGCGAGAAAAGTGAGCAATATGACAAAAATGACTTGACGGAGGAGATCACGGATGCTGAAGGGCAGAATAGAGATTTATGCGAAGGCTTCTAGATGATCAACCCCGCACCTATATAAAGGAGAGAGCATGCAATTGAAAGGAGAGTTCAGAAAAGAGTTCGTTCCGGGGGTTTCTCGACACTTAGGCCTTTTAGCTCTCAGCTCACAGACACTTCTACACACTTTGGGTTTTTATTTTTCGGGCACTAGAGGGGTTTTCGGGTTTCGTTTGCTGCTAGTTTGCTGTGCAACACCGTCCTCACGGAGGGCGAAGATACAATTATTTGCTTTCGTTTTATTTTGCTGACGTGAATATTCACCGAGCTTCACCGTTCGAAGCTCGGCCTTGTTTCTTGTTGGATTCTCGTGACTTTATGCAATTTCTGTTTTCAGATATGGCGGTGTTGATTTCGAGCATGAATGATGTTTTTTTTTATTTCTGCGTTTGTGGTTGTTTACCCGATTGGATGCTTTTCGCATTTGCTTGTTGATTTGAAGTAAAATCATTGAGGGTTGTGGTGGATGTGAACAGAATCGGAGCTCAGGGAGTTGATTTTAGTTGTTGTTGGGTTCAGATTGCTTGGATCCGTAGTGGATTAAGCATCCGACATCTGGATCTGAAATAGAGTTGATCGTGATTGATGCCTAATTTTCGTGTTTTCGTTTCATTCCGTCTAGTATATGTAGATATATTTTATTTTCGGCTATTTGCATGTTTCCGACGTCTGAACTTTTACATTCTGTTTGAATCTGAGTATATACTCTGTTTTCTTCATGTTCGCGTTTGATTCAGGTAATGAGATGCTCGCCGTTGTTAGTTAAATTCTTAGTTTGTTATTTGTAGCTTTTATTCCGTACTTGCTATTTCTGGAACATGGCCCCCACTGTTTACTCGCTTTCTGTCTAGCTATGTTAGGAAGTTGTTCGCCCGGTCTAGGAAGTTAGTTTAATATCTCGTATGTATGAGGATGTTCGATGTTAGCATGATGTTTTCAGTTTCCTAGGGCCAGTGTTTAACTCGTTCCTAGGTCTAGTAGTAGTTATACCTCAACCCAAAATTTGCGTGGCAGCAGCCATTCACCCTTCCAGAGTCTTCTAAATGCTTTCTTACGCGTCCATCTTCGTGGGATCGACCCCTGCTTCCCTGTACTAATTCATAGTATAGCGGGTTGAGGGTTTTTTTTGTGAATGCGGAATTTGTGTGTCCAACGACTGAGACTTTTGAGATCCTCCGAGTTCCTAGACCTTGTGATCTAGCGGATTCTCTGGTTTGAGAAGCTTGACCTATCATAAAAGTACACACTTGTGAGTTCCGCACCCTTCCAAAATGGCGCCGTTGCCGGGGATGGATGGCGTAATTTGCGATTGTGTTTAAAAGATTTTTGGCGTACATAGTTTTGATTTTTTTTCTTTTTCCTTTATTTTTAGTTTATGAGCAAGAGCTCGCGGTTTGGATGCTGGAGTAACTCGTCTAGGTGGAGGAACGATCGGTTTACTTGGCAGGTCAGAAACACAGCATCTACGGTCACCACCAGATCAAGATTATCTTCGGGAGATCCATTTCCGTTTGGTTCGGAAAGTGAAGACGATTGGAGTTCATCAGGAAAGGAGGATCCGAAGTCAACTTCAGAAACCGATACAGAGGAGGCAGAGATCGGAGACATGGCACACATAGTTGACCCAGATCCGGAGATCGGTTCGCTCACTGCCCATCTAGATGGTGAGCCAGTCCAAGCTATAGTTATGAACCCGCGTCAGAGAGCCATCGATATCAAAACGAATGTGCTAGGCATTCTACCGACGTTCTCTGGATGTAGGAACGAGTGCCCATACGAGTTCTTGAATGACTTTAACAAGCTGTGCAGTATTCAGCAAAGGCCCAATGATGCGACAGATGAGGACTACCGCTTACGTGCAATTCTGTTCTCCTTGAAGGGAGATGCTAACACATGGCTACTGAGGCTACCTCCGGATTCCATCCGTACATGGAGGGACTTCAAGTTGGAGTTCCTGGATTACTTTTTCCCGTCGAACAAGACGAACGCCCTTAAGAAGGTGATCGTGGAATGCAAGCAGGAGTACGATGAGTCTCTGAGTCAATATTGGTGGAAGGACTTGGAAAGAGGTCGAAAACACGAATAGAATGCGGATCAAGTTATATGGAATGATAACCGAACAGATTGGATCAGTTAGCAAATGTCGTTGCCACTTAATCAATGCAATCTAGCTCTTGCCCTTTCCGCCTTGCCAAAGTAATTTATAACTCCCAATTTTGCACAACTTTAACAGTAAAGCGACAAGTTCGGGGTCGATCCCACAGAGAAGTTGGTGTGTCGAGTGTGTGAGTAGTGAACAGGGGGGTTGGCTGCTGCCACGCTTTAACTTGGGAGTTTTTAACTACTGGTTTTAATCTAGACAGAATTAAACTAGCTAGATTGATAATGGAAATTTAACTACTGGATCAAGTGAATTGCAGGTAATAACAAAAAAGTAAATGCACGGATTAAAAGTGAAAATAACTTTGATTAAACTAAAAACTGAGTACACCGTGAAATTTAAACTAAGCTAACACTTTGGAATCTAAGAAAGCGGTAAAAACTGAAAAAAATCTCAGCGGGAAACTTAAGATAACGCTAACAGAAATGAGTATTCTGCAGCGCTCCCTTTCGGTCGCCCTTTAAACTAAGCTATCTAACTAAGCTAGAGAACTGAACTAAACTAAGCTAGAGAGCTGAACTAAACTAAGCTAGAGAGCTGAACTACGCTAAATAACTAAGCTAAGCTAAACTAGACGAAAAGTAAAGTCTCGGATGCCTTCTTGTGGTGGCACACCCTCTATTTATAAGCTCGATTCGGCCGCCAGCTGGATAACGATCTTGACAGGGAATATTCGCTCAATCTGAGAGTGAGCGACTCATTGATTGCCGCGTGCTGTTCTTCTAGAATGACGACGCTTTTTGGTAACAGATTTGTGACTCAGCTCCGTCCTTGCGTCTCATATTCCAGCACGTGTCCCCTTCTAGAACGTCGTCCTTGATAACAGAATGGTGTGCTATATCCAGCTCATTTCCTCACGTGTTCTTCTTCTAGAAGCCAGCGGTCCCCACCTAACTGCTTGATCGCTCCCCCTTGATCAACTCCCCCGATTCTTGGCCTTTTATCGCCTTTTGTACTTGCTTGATCAGTTCGGCCTTGCTGCCTTGGTTAAGTGGTATTTCTGCACATTTAACACTTGTTTTGCGCGATAAACCGATCAAGTAGCATGTATTTCACCCTTAAACCGATGCATGAAATGAGCCTTATCAATTGGTCGCGATTCAAAGGATTGTTAGATGCTTGTCTAAACCACAGGATGATCGAGGTAGAGATTTATTATCTGTTCTATGAAGGAGCAAACCCCGAGTCAAAGGATTTGATGAATTCCTCGAGCGGGGGAAATTTTACAAAGAAAAAGGGAAGTGATGCAAGAGAAATTTTGGGGAAGCTGATAGAGGCTAAGAAGGCGTACAGTCCGAGGAATGTTATGCGAAGAGGGACGACAAACACTTAGAGAGAGCAAGATGATGAAAGAGTCGATGCAAGGATAGATAGGCTTGAGAAAACACTTTTGAATGCAATCGAGAAAACCACCTCACCAGCCTCACAAGAGAAGGAGAAATCTCCGGGTCAAGGAGAAATTTCACCCCAACAATATTATGGTCTTCAAGAAGGAGATTACCAGGCCCAAGTTAATGCGATGGGGAGCTAGAACCCAGATGGAAGTTGGAATCCAGAGAGACATAGGGATGCACCCTGGAGGAACCATCCAAATTTTAGATGGTCTGACAACGATCCGACCCAGCCACTTCCACAACAGCACGCCCAGTTAACACATCAACCAGAGGGGCAGACTAACTGGTCTGGGAGATATCAGGAGGGGCAGAACAACTGGAGCAGCCGGAACCATGGAGATAATTCAAATTGGGGAAACATGAGTCAAAACCACCAGGAGAACTCTTATGTACCGCCACACCAAAGGAACTACACCGGAAATTATTAGAATCCCCAACCTACTTACTAGGGGAATAAAGGGCCGGGAAATCAGTATAACAATAGTTCGGGAGGACAGGGGAATTTTTGCCAGAACCAAGGAAGTGGACCGAACCGAGGCTCGGGACCGAGTCCCAGCCAACCCACTTCTAAGCCACCAAAGAATATTGATGATATGGTGCATGATCTAGTCAGCTCGCAACAACACATGCAGAACAACTTGCAATTTAATAATGACGTGGTGCATAAGCTTCAAGACGCTCAGTTATAACAGAAGGCAGCAATGGATATGTTGGCTAAACAATTGTCCCAGATCGCAACTTCTTTGAGCGAGATACGAGGGAACGAAGGAAAGATTCCTGCCTCAGTAAGACCATCGGACAGAGCAAATATCAGTCAAATTACTTTGAGACCTGGGCGAGGATATGAAGGTCCAGCGATGAGGAAGGATGAAGAAACGACTCCAGTGAAGGGCAAGAAAGGGAAGGATCTAGTTCCTGAGTCTGAAAATTTTGAAGCAGGAAGTTCCGAGAGAAGAGATAACCTTCGGGAAGGTGATTTGAGGAAACCATTACCGAGTATGGCTGAACCGTTTTTCCTAGACCCAGAGCCAGAAGTGGAAAATGAGGTAGTAAGGAAAGAAATGGGTGAGTTTTCAGCTGGAGGATCTACAAGTGCGGAGAAACAATTGAAACCGTTCCCGCACCAAGGAGAGACAAAGAGGAGGAAGGATGAGCCGGTGGATTTCATGGATATCTTTGGGAAGTTGGAGATAAACCTGCCATTCTTGCAAGCTTTGAAATTGCTGGTATTCAGTAAGTTCATCAAGGAGTTTATAGCTGGGAAGACAAGGCCCAGTGGGAAGATTCTGATTGGAGAAAATGTCTCCGCGGTGATTCAGAAGCGAAGGATACCCTCGAAATGCACTGACCCAGGTATGTTCACTTTACCTATTTCAATCGTTGATGTCAGAATTGAGCATGTCATGTGTGATTTAGGAGCATTGATAAATGTTTTACCGCTTTCCATTTACAAGAAGCTGGTAAGAGTAGGGATGGTGAATACAAAAGTGGTGATCCAATTGGCGGATAGATCGTGCATTTGTCCAGAGGGAGTCTTAGAAAATGTTATCGTCAAAGTGCATGATTTTTTGTATCCTGCCGATTTCCATGTTATCAAAATGAATAACGATGAGTCTGCTGAGTCTAGTGGCGTACTTTTAGAGAGACCTTTTCTCCGTATTGCCAAGACCATAATTGATGATTTTGATGGAACCATATGCCTGGATTATAATGGGGAAAATGATACATGTAGTATAGATGAAGCAATGAAGAAACCATTAAATGTTGAGAATATGCATGTTATCGATGTTATTAACCCCCTGTCCAGGAATATCTTGAGACTGAGTTGATGCAGGAGCAAATTGATAATTCAGAATTAAGTAAATCTATTGACAGAGAAGTAGCTGGATGGTGCGAGGCAATGAATACAAGGGAATTATCAAATGAAGAGCTTGCCGAAGCTATTTCGGAATTTTGTACGAAACTATAGTCAGCCAGGTCAAGGGGATTAGCTCATGTAGCTAGCGTGGAAAATTCTTCCAGGTCTGGGAAGGGAATGACAACAGATGCTATAGAAAAAAATCCCTTGCCCTAGGAAACAAGTACCCCCAAAAAGGAATTAAAGACGCTTCCGCCAGGACTCAAGTATGCCTACCTAGAAGAGAACGAGACCTTCCCGCTAATCATCAACAGCGATTTGGCCGAGGAACAGGAAAGGGAGCTACTGGAGGTAATCAGAAAGAACAAGAAGGCAATAGGATGGACTCTCTCAGACCTAGTCGGGATCAGTCCTGATCTTTGCTTGCACCACATCAGGTTGGAGGAGGGTGCGAAGGCCTGTAGGGACCCGCAACGCAAGCTGAATCCAAATATGAGAGAGGATGTTTTGAAATAAGTTTTGAAGCTGCTTTCGCTGGGAATCATCTACTCTATTCCAGATAGTGAATGGATCATCCCGGTTTACATGGTACCTAAAAAGTCAGGAATTCAGGTAATTACGAATGATAAGAATGAATTGGTGCCTACCCGACTTGTCACTGGGTGGAGGATGTGCATTGATTACAGAAAACTGAATGAAGCAACCAGGAAGGATCATTTCCCCCTACCCTTCATTGATCAGATGCTAGAGAGGTTGGATGGGAAGAAATATTTTTGTTTCCTTGACGGGTATAGTGGATACTTCCAGATCTATGTAGACCCTGAGGATCAAGAGAAGACTACATTTACGTGTCCCTTTGGCACGTATGCTTATAGAAGAATGCCGTTCGGACTGTGCAATGCGCCAGACACTTTTCAACGCTGTATGATGAGTATTTTCTCGAATCTACTAGAAGACTGTATTGAGATTTTTATGGATGACTTCACTGTATATGAGAACTCTTTCGAGTCCTGTTTAGCTAGCTTGGACGTAGTATTGAGAAGGTGCCAGGAAAAGAGTTTGGTCCTTAATTTCGAGAAGTGTCACTTCATGGTACCCATGGGAATCGTCTTGGGGCATGTGGTTTTGGAGAAAGGCATACAGGTGGACCAAGCAAAGGTTGAAGTAATTTCAAAGTTGCCTTACCCAACGAATCAGAAAGAAGTTAGGGGATTCCTAGGGCATGCAGGTTTTTATAGAAGATTCATAAAAGATTTCGCAAAGATTGCCCAGCCGCTCACCAATCTATTGCATAACGATGTTGATTTCGTTTTCGACGAAGAGTGTAAGCAGACTTTTCAATTATTGAAAGACAAATTTGTATCTGCCCCTATTATTAGAGCACCTGACTGGAGTCAACCGTTTGAGATAATGTGTGACGCGAGTGACTTCGCAGTGGGGGCGGTGCTAGGTCAAAGGATTTATGGAAAAAATTACGTGATCTTCTATGCATCGAAGACACTCAACCAGGCCCAAAGAAACTATGACACCACGGAAAAGGAAATGCTGGCAGTCGTGTATTCATTTGAGAAATTTCGCCCATACTTACTATGGTCGAGAGTGATAGTTTTCACCGACCATGCGGCTATCAAGTACTTGCTGGTGAAGAAAGAATCCAAGCCAAGGTTAATCCGTTGGGTGTTGCTTTTGCAGGAATTCGATTGGGAAGTCAGAGACAAAAAGGGGACAGAGAATAAAGTGGCTGACCATCTGAGTCGGATTTTCTAGGGAGAAATGGATGAAGCTATACCTGATGCATTCCCGGAGGAGCATCTGTACTATCTAGGAAAATTTCCTAGACCTATCAGTGGGGAAATGATAATGGCGTTAGCAGGTCCAGGAGATTCTGAGAAAGGGAAATGTCATCTAAACACTGAGCCATGGTTCGCAGACCTGGCAAATTACTTGGTCACAGGGGAGGTGTCCAGTTCACAAGAAATTTCCCGGGCCCAGAAGATGAAGCTCAAAAGCGAGGCAAAATATTATTTCTGGGACGATCCTTACTTGTGGAGGATGGGAGCTGACCAGATGATCAGGAGATGTATCCCCGAATGGGAACAGAGGGACGTGCTTAATCATTGCCATGCATTGGCGTGTGAAGGTCATTTTGGACCAAGGAAGACTGCGAGAAAAGTCCTAGACAGTGGATTTTATTGGCCAACGTTACACAAGGATGCTTTTGAATTCTATCAGAACTGTGAGAGATGCCAGCAAACATGGGGAATTTCTAAAAGAGATGGAATGCCGCAAGTCCCAGTAATCGTTTGCGAAATTTTCGACGTCTGGGGAATGGATTCCATGGGCCCATTTCCATCTTCGTACGGAAATACATACATCCTTGTGGCTGTAGATTATGTTTCAAAATGGATAGAGGCCAAGGTTACAACGTCTTGTGAAGCCAAAGAGGTGGCTAAATTTCTTAGGGCTAACATTTTCAACAGATACGGCGTGCCCCGAGCGATTATATCTGACCAAGAGACGCATTTCCGTAACCGAACCATAGAAGCTTTGATGAGAAAATACGAAGTCCACCACAGACTTTCCACCCCATACCATCCTCAGTCTAATAGGCAGGCAGAGATCTCCAACAGGGAGAAAAAGGCGATACTGGAGAAGACGGTGAATCCGTCAAGGAAGGATTGGAGTAAGAGGCTTGGAGATGCATTATGGGCTTACAGGAAAGCGTACAAAACGCCTATTGGGATGTCACCCTACAGGATAGTGTTTGGCAAGATGTGCCACTTGCCCGTGGGAATAGAACACTGAGCATATTGGGCGGTCAAGGAGATCAATATGAGACCCCAATCCTGCGAGGAGAAGCGGAAATTCCAACTTCAAGAGCTGGAGTCATATGAGTCTACAATGTGGTACAAGGAGAAGACGAAGCTCTGGCATGACAAAAATCTCCGGGTCAAGGAACTACAAGTGGGTCAGAAGGTCCTTCTTTTCCAATCCAGGCTCAAGCTGATGCCTGAGAAGTTGAAGTCCAAGTGGATCGGGCCATACACTATTGTTGGCCTTCGAGCAAACGGAGCTGTGGAAATCCAGGGCAGTGCCTCAAACTCTACTCCTTTCCTTGTCAATGGTCATCGAGTAAAGGTTTTTAGGGACAATTCTGAGTTGTGTGTAGTAGAGGAAGTGCCACTACGCGCACTCTCTACTATCACCTAAGTGGTCTAGAAAGGAGTGCTCTCGAAGAATTCCTGGGTCAGGTAAATGGGAATGCATTTTTATATCTATATACTGAATCAGGGGATCTCGGGAGTACTCAATTGAAAGTGTAAATAGTTTAATTGCTTTTCAAAAAGTAAAAAATACCAAACAAAGAAAAAATTCTAATCTTCCAAAAAATATTTTCGAAACACCAGACTCTTTAGGGAAACTGTTTTGTCACATGTGAATCCTTGACCTAGGAGTCTAGCGTTTCATTTTTGTTGATTTTTGTCTAAGTGTGGTATTGCAGAGAGATAGCATTTACATGGGGCAGAGAAATTTTAGTTTGGGAGGGAAGTGGTGAAGTTTCGAATTTCAAATTTTCACTTTATGGGAAACCGTACGGTTTCTTACATCACGCCTGCAACCGTCCCATCCTTACCCAAAAAGCTTATTTCCCTCTTTATCCCTTTATTTTCCAAACACTTAATTTTTTCTCACCCTAAAAAATCCCCAAATTCACTCTCGCAAAACCCACCCTTCTCTTACCCTAACCGAAGTTTTCCTCCCAAGAATATTGTGAAATTTTCAGATTCAGATCATGGAGAACGCACCAAATGCAGGGACCCCCACGGTATCTGCCGATTCAAGTGCGGCAACGTTCATGGCGGAATTAATGCAGAAATTCGGCGGTGCAGAAGAGGCGATGAAAGTTTTCGCCCTGTTCACGACGATGATGGAGAAAGCAGCACCCACCGCACCACCACCACCACAAATTCCGGCTGATTCGAAGACCCAACCCGCTGTTGTACATACAGTAGTCGAACCGTCCGCCAGCGCACCGAAGACAGACGCCGCGTTAGGCAAAGAAGAGGGACAAGAAGCGGATCTGGCTGCAGGGTTGGAGCAGATGGCGGTTGGTGATCAAGGTTTATCACATGTCGTTGAGGGGGAAGTCCCTGTTGTTTCTGCAAGTATGGGTGAGGGGGAGACCCCTGTTGTTTCTATTGACGGTTTGATTGAGGGGGAAACCCCTGTTGTTGTTTCGGAGGGGGGTCCCCTGTTATTTCTGAGAAGATTGTTGAGGGGGAAACCCCAGAGAGGTTCTTGGGCAGTGAAGCCCTAATGTCTGATCCGATAGTTGCTGAGGGGGAAACCCCTGTCTACATTGAGGGGGTGACCCCTATTTTTTCTGAAAGGGGGGAGACCTCCATTACTGATAATGTTTCGGAGCCCAAAGAGAGTGGGCTGAATCTGAACATAGATCTGGACGACAATTCGGTGAGCGCAGATTCACCGGTGGATAAGAGGGCAACCAGGTGTAGGGCTAGGAGGAACCTGAATGACGAGATTGAAGATCTCACTCTACCTACAGCGGAGGAGAGTCTAGCCCGGGGAACAGAGGGCGAGTTGGAGGAAGAAGCCCCTAGGTCTAGCGGCGAAGAAGACGTGGCAGAGGAGCGCCGCCTGGCGACAGAGAGAAAAAGGAAGGGCAAACATACTGCTACTTCCCGGGTCAAGAAGTCCAAGCAGACTAAGGAGGGCAAAGCTGTGGAAGCTCAACTCCCAGCCCCTACTAAAGTGCCATTTGCCAAGGAACTAGCCGGCCATCCTTCGTCTGGTAATTCCGAAGAAGAAGATATAGAAGAGCCCGAGGAAGAGTTAAATTTTGAGCCAGCTGAAGTCTAGATAACGAAAGGGTTGTTGGAAGCAATGGGAAAGTTCGAGGATCCCAAGAGAACGACAGCGTACAAAGAGAGATGTGGTTCTGGAAAGCTAGCAGAGTCAGGGAAACGATATGTTAGGGAGGAGTTGGAGGAGATAGACTCTGACGAGGAGTTTCGTCAGTACATTGGCGCAATAGGGTTCGATTGGCTTCTAAAGCATGGTGACGCGGAAGTGCCAATAGTACTTGCCCGGGAGTTTTTCTCCACCTTCCGCCTGAAGCCCACCACTGATCTGGATGCGGACTCTATCACTTTTCGCCTTTTTACTGAAGAACATGAGATGAGTCATAGAGAATGGTCCCTCAGGATGGGCTTGTTCACGCGTGCAGAGGATGAAGACGGCATATGGAATGAAAGGATGGTAGGAGCCCCAAAGTACACACCCGGATTCAAACCACAGGCTGCCTGAGAGTTTGCTACGCATCCGAAAGTGGGACAGTTCAAGACGAGCTAGTCGAAGGCCTTCCATATCGGCAACCGAATCCTGCGTTTTGCTTAGACTTTCATCAGCTATAATTTGATAGGAACTGCCAATTCTACTTTGACTACAGCCGACCTATAGTTCACATGGTGCATGGCCAAAGGCGTGAAGGTGCATCTGGGTTATTGGTTAGCCCAGGCGTGCCATCAGATGGCCGCAAATCCTTCCCGCCACATGTATACGTGTCACCTTCTAGGTGCCTACCTCCAGCGGAATTCAATCATGAAGATTGCCAAATCTGCACCTGAGGTAGTGATGTGCGAGCCTCCGGAGCTTTTCAGTGTGGATTACTTTTTCAACGAAGGCTTGATATACATGCACGGGAAAGATGTTTGCTTCTATGAGGTCGGTAGAGTGGAACCCCTAGTTAAGCCAGAACCGGATGTTATCGATGTAGTTGCTAGTGTTGAGTACGAGGAGATGAAAATGGAAGGGGGTGTGATGCACAAGGAACTGGGTAAAGTTAGAAATGAAATGAGAATGATGCAGGAGGAGCTTAGTGACGTCCGGAAGGAGATGGGCGAGGTGAGAACAATTCTCGGCGGAGTCAGGGAGGAGATGCAGGCCCTCAAAGGATGCATCACTGTCTTGGTGGGAAAGTCATCTACACAGAATGATCGTATGGCGGAGGCCGTGAACTTGATGATGATGATGAAAAAATGGCTAAAGGAGAAATTTCCCGAGACCCAGAAGAAATTGCCCGCTGGACCCAGTAGTGTGTCCAAGCCGCCGGGGCAAGGAAGTTATTCTCTCCAACTGCCCCACTAGCGTCCAAGCGCTTGAACACCCCATCCGCGTCTAAGACCGTGTCAGTGAAGAAGCCCGTGTCAGTATTGCAGCCGAGTGAGAAAGAGGAGGATAAGCCGGAATCGCCAGCCAGGAAGAAAGCAAAAGTGACCCGACCCTACGTACCACCCCAGTTTGGCTCCCGAGGAGGCCAAACCCCGAATTGAAACCCCCGTGACCAAGTAACTTTACTCTCAGTTTTATTTTCTTTATTTTCTTTCTGTTTTTAGATATTTATATTTTTGTTGTTTGTGTTTGTGCTTTTGTGTTTGTTATTCCAACATGCCTCGTGATGTATATATTTGTCTGTGCTTTTATGTGTCTTCTCCCACTTAGCCCAAGTTTGGTCTAAGTGTGAGAAGTTTGAGTTTCTTTTGGGCATGTTTTGGTTTATAGCTGTTGTGCTTCCTCCCACTTAGCCCGTTGCTCGGTCTAAGTGTGAGAAGTTTGTTTTGTTTATGAGTGTTTGTTGATATGTGTTTCGTGGATGTCTGTCTTGTACTCCCCTGTTTCCCCCCTTCACTAGGATAGCTTGGGGACAAGCTTGAGTGAAGTGGGAGGGGGAGGGAGTCGTACAGTTGTGTTTGTGTGTCACATGAGCTAGTGAATATAATAAGGCAAGATTCTCTTAGTAAGAGCAATTGAAGATTGGATGCATGTCAACTTTGAGGCCTGTTTCCTTAATAAGCTGATGTCGGTTTGAATGAAGTAAGGACGATAGAGGATGCCTTAGATAACCTAGTTGTGAAGCCCCTCTATAAGAGTGAGTTATAAGCCGAAACTTTGTGAGCTAACTTGTATAAAAAGGGGCCGCCACTTGATGCTTAGGGAGTAGAGTCAGAAGGAGAGAAAATATTAAAAAATAATAATAATAATAATAGTAATAATAAAAATAATAATAATAATAATAATAATAATAATAATAATAATAATAATAATAATAATAATAATAATAATAATAATAATAATAATAATAATAATAATAATAATAATAATAATAATAATAATGAGTTCAGGAGGTATAAGCTGGACGAAGTCCAGGAAATGAGATATAAGCTCGACGAAGTCCAGGAAATGAGGTATAAGTTGGACAAAGTCCAGGGGGGAATAAAACAAAAATTTCGGAGGAATAAGCTGGACGAAGTCCAGGAAAATATGGTAGCAAAAGAAAAATTCCTAAGGGCAGGAAGCTATAGTAACCTGACCCAGGAAGTGAAAAGGAGGACTATAGGAAGGAGAAACTCTCATAACCCGACGCATCAGTGGTGTAACATTGACTTAAGAGTAATTCGATCCTAACATCCCTGGTGAGGAATGAGTGATCGAGTGAATCCAACAATTGGGAAGTCAATAGGCTATCTTGACGAATCGACAGACCGATTAGGTGGAAGAAGGAAATGGGAGGATTCGGATAGACCTTAAGCCTGTGGGGACGGCTGCCCAAAAGTAGAAGCTAGTTCATGCCTTTGTGCTTTTCTATAAGTGTTCATTTTCTTTTTTATGAGTCTGTAGTATGTTTAGGTTTAGGAGTTTGTGTTTTGTTTGTAGAGTCGGTCATAGGATAATCATGCATTGAAATTCGCCTTATTTTTTTTTCTTGTCTTTCATACTTGAGGACAAGTATAGTTTAAGTGTGAGTAGTTTGATAAGGCTAATTTCATGCATTAATTAAGGGGTTGAATTCATACATTTACGGGGTCTAACACACCTTTTTAAGCCAGGTGTGTAGAAAGTTTGCCAGGTCCAGGAAAAAGAGAAGGACGTTTGCATGGTGCAAGGAACTGGCGAGAAAAGTGAGCAATATGACAAAAATGACTAGTCGAAGGAGATCACGGATGCTGAAGGGCAGAATGGAAATTTCTGCGAAGGCTTCTAGAAGATCAACCCCGCACCTGTATAAAGAAGAGAGCATGCAACAGAAAAAGAGTTCGGAAAGAGTTCGTTCCGGGGCTTCTCCGTATTTAGGCCTTGTAGCTCTCAGCTCACGCACACTTCTGCACACTTTGGTTTTTAATTTTCCAGAACTAGAGGGGGTTTCGGGTTTCATTTGCTGCTAGTTTGCTGTGTAACACCGTCCTCACGGAGGGCGAAGATACAATTATTTGCTTTCGTTTTATTTTGCTGACGTGAATATTCACCGAGCTTCGCCGTTCGAAGCTCGGATTTGTTTCCTATTTCATTCTCGTGACTTTATGCAATTTCTGTTTTCAGATATGGCGGTGTTGATTTCAAGCATGAATGATGTTTTTTATTCCTGCGTTTGTGGTTGTTTGCCCGATTGGATGCTTTTCGCATTTGCTTGTTGATTTGAAGTAAAATCGTGAGGATTGTGGTGGATCTGAATAGAATCGGAGTTCAGGGAGTTGATTTTGGTTGTTGTTGGGTTCAGATTGCTTGGATCCGGAGTGGATTAAGCATCTGACGTCTGGATCTGAAACAGAGTTGATCGTGATTGATGCCTAATTTTCGTGTTTTCGTTTCATTCCGTCTAGTATATGTAGATCTGTTTTATTTCTATTTGCAAGTTTTCGACGTCCGAACTTTAACATTCTGTTTGAATCTGGATATGTGCTCTGTTTTCTTCATGTTCGCGTTTGATTCAGGTAATGAGATGTTCGTCGTTGTTAGTTAAATTCTTAGTTTGTTATTTGCAGCTTTTATTCTGTACTTGCTATTTCTGGAACATGGACCCCACTGTTTACTCGCTTTCTGTCTAGCTATGTTAGGAAGTTGTTCACCCGGTCTAGGAAATTAGTTTAATATCTCGTATGTATGAGGATGTTCGATGTTAGCATGATGTTTTCAGTTTCCTAGGTCCAGTGTTTAACTCATTCCTAGGTCTAGTAGTAGTTATACCTCAACCTAAAAGATGTGTGGCAACAACCATTCACCCTTCCAGAGTCTTCTAAATGCTTTCTTACGCGTCCATCTTCGTGGGATCGACCCCTGCTTCCCTGTACTAATTCATAGTATAGCGGGTTGATGGTTTTTTTTGTGAATGCGGAATTTGTGTGGCCAACGACTGAGACTTCTAAGATCCTCCGAGTTCCTAGACCTTGTGATCTAGCGGATTCTCTGGTTTGAGAAGCTTGACCTATCATAAAAGTACACACGAGTGAGTCCCGCACCCTTCCAGTGTGCCTCCAATTATGTTGGATTTGAGTTTATTAAAGACCTTTATGAGCATGATCATGACTTTTCTTTTATTTGCGGAGCTTGTAAAAAAGGTGTTTTTGATAAATACTATAGGTTGGATGGCTATCGTTTTAGAGAGAATAGGGTATGCATACCTTCATGCTCATTGAGAAATTTGTTGATTAAGGAGGCTCACCTAAGGGGCTTAATGGGTCATTTTGGGTTGCTTAAAACTTTTGACATACTAAGTGAGCGTTTCTTTTGGCCTTGCATGAAGAAGCATGTTGAAAAGTTTTGTAGTAGTTGCTTAGAGTGTAGGCAAGCCAAGTCTAAATCTAACAATTATGGTCTTTATACCCCTTTGCCTACTCCTATACATCCTTGGGTAGACTTGTCCATGGACTTTGTTCTAGGTCTCCCAATGTCTCTTCGAAAAAATTATAGCATTTTTGTAGTGGTGGATAGGTTTTCCAAAATGGCTCACTTCATTCCATGTCGGAAGATAAGTGATGCCAAATTCGTTGCTAGTTTATTTTTCAAGGAGGTTGTAAGAATCCATGGGGTCCCAAGAACTATTGTAAGTGATAGAGACGTCAAATTTTTGAGTTTCTTTTGGAAAACACTTCGGGGTAGGATGGGTACCAAACTTTTTTTCTCTACCACCGCACATCCCCAAACGGATGGTCAAACGGAAGTTGTAAACCGTTCATTGGGTGCTCTTCTCCGTGCCTTGGTTTTTGAAAATAAAACTTCTTGGGAAGAATGTTTGCCTATAGCCGAGTTTGCTTATAATAGGATACATTCCACCACCCAACAATCCCCTTTTGAGGTTGTCTATAGTTTCATTCCACTCACCCTGTTGGACTTGTCCACGGCCGATTTGCCTTTGTCTTATATGGTTGATGTAGGTGGGATGGAGAAGGCCAAGTTTGTGCAAGGCTTGCACACTCGAGTGCAAGAACGAATCCGCAAGATGGGAGAACAAGTAGCTCAGAGGGTGAACAAAGGGCAAAAGAAAATGTTGTCCCGGAGATTGGGTGTGGGTACACCTTTGGAAAATACGTTTTCCCGACAAAGCAAGATCCAAGCTTGCCCCGCGAGGGGATGGCCCATTTATGGTCCTAGAGCGTGTGAACGACAATGCCTACATCATTGATCTTCCCGGTGAGTATAATGTGAGTTGTATCTTTAATGTGACTGACTTGAGCCCGTTTGATTTTGTAGGGGATGGCCCGGATTTGAGGACAAATCCTTCACAAGAGGGAGAGGATGATACGATCATGGGAGCCGTGCATCAAACATTTCAGCCGCAGCGGGATTCCAAGGGTACTCGGCCTATTGAAATGACATCTAAACGATCTTCAAAGGCCACGAATGTGTTCATCTTCGAAAGAGGGTCGCGTGAGTATATTGCACGCCTCGATCGGAGTCCGGTGGAGAGAGTTATGGCCGATTTACAAAAACCGCGCAGAAGAGATAGCGAGTCCAGAGAATACACCCGATCGGGTGAATTTAAGGTGCAAAACACCCGACCGGGTGTTTTCATACTGAGCACAATTGGAGTCCAAGTGGTTCACCCGGCCGGGTGAATTAACTTCGCGAAATCACCCGACATGGTGATTTTACTGTTTTAGACGATTTTTCACTTATTTTGGGCCCTTTTCTTGGGTTTCCAACCCTAGCTATAAATACCATTTGTGAGACATTTATTTACAGACTCTGATGAATGATATTTTGAAGACTCCTTTGAGAGCATCTCCCTTGTGAGATTTTTATCCAAATTCCTACATGTAGGTTGCTTGGTTTATGTTCATTAGACTAGAACAAGTATAGGTATGTATTTATGGTGATGTAGTCATGAATGTAAAGTCAATGGAGTATTTGCTTTGGGTGAAAGTAGCCTAGGGTTGCCCACATCTTCTTGTGGGAGGTCATAGGTCCACAAAGAGGATTCCTCCTTCATTACACTTTCTTCTCATCCATTTTCTCTCTATCCAAATCCATTTTGAGTCTAGTTTTTTAGGCTAGGCTCTTTATCTTTATCTTTAAAAACTAAAAATTGAAATCAAACACTGTTTTAGGTATTTCTTGGGCACATGGAAGGATTCCCTCACAAGAAACCTTATCACCATTAGAAAATGTCAACAGATAATAAAATAACAACAATAAAAAATGTTAACACAGTGTTTGTTGGAACATATATACTAAAAAGCATTTTTCGAGTTTATTATGAATTTGATAAATTGCTTGTATATTGTAAACTCTCCTTATTTATTGAGAATAATACAAGTTTTCATCATGCTATGTATTTTACTTTAATGGGTATTGACCGTCTTTATTTATATATTTAATTATAGAATTAAAACGCCGGAAAGTAAAATCAGTCTAAGTCTTCTACATTTAAGGCTGGGTTGTGGAACATGTTATCACAGTAGATGACTCAGCCGGAACCTTGTAGAAGTAAAACTTTTTCACAACCTATATATGCTGTGGCTACCTATCGCGAAAGGTTGCAGTGTCCATCCGAAAGTCGTCTTTACCTTGAGAATGACTAGTGACACTAGTGTGGTATAGCATTGAAAGGATCTAAAGTACAGACACGTCTTTATTGCTATCTATTGAAAGACGATGTCTTGGAGATTTAATAATTCTTAATTTTTCTAATAATATAGGACACACGTTATTTAATCATACGCTGCTTTGACTTATCAATAGGTGCGAATTTTTCGCAGTCCAATATTTGTCACGACCACATCTCCCTAGTTAAAGAAAGTGTAGCTTTACCGCGACTAAAACATACTGAAACTGTCTCAACTCATCATAAGATGCTTAAATCAAAAGAAAACATTGTCTGAAGTGTGTTGAGGGTACAAATCATGCTGAATCAGAGTAGTTATGAGAAATTGTCTTTGTTAAATGAATGTTCTGAATTTGCGCAACGGAAGAGTACCAAGACAGATGTAGTATGTATGAAGACACACTACACCCGCTACCTTCCTACTTATTTGGTCTTCTGTCCCAACACCTCCTCTGCCTCGATCGATCAATCTGCACATTAAGGAAAACAATATGCAGGGCTGAGTATTTTATATACTCAGTGGCTTATGCCGAAAACTGTTTTCTTTTAGTCGTCAGCCAAACTGAGTGAACGCGGGGTTTTTCTGAAAATAAGTCCCGGTCACTAAAATCTGTTATTTCTTTCTGAAATAGACTGCAGTCTTTTAACTTTCTGATGATATACCATATCAAGCTGTGTGAATCGGGAATGTGGCCACATTCCACGATCACTGGGCCGGCCAACCTGGCGCTAGCTCACGACCCACGGACCGGCCAACCTAGCGCTAGCTCACGGTCCCTATGTGTACACTAGTCCGAGTAGGATTTACTGACCTACTGGGACCCGAATTCGATTTAACCATGAATGGCAATCACAAAATAAAATATGGCATGACAACTCATTCAAATATTCACACTTATTCTCATAGAGTTCTGTAAATAAAAAGGAAAGAAGCCCACACCTCAATTGCTTAACTCTTGCAAAATAGGTGCTTCCCTGTTCTGAGATTATGCGTCGAGCGACGACGTTCCTTTACAAAAATTCGTATATTTGAATTAGGCTTAAAAATTTACTGATTTTGCATGAATGCATGCCTAAGCGTGCTCCTTTATTATTTTATTTCCTTTCTTCTAAAATTAGGAAATCTTAATTCTTAATTAAATCTGCGATTTAATTTATTCGGAAACTGGCCGAAAACTATTTCCCGCATTAATTTAAATATCTTAAAATACTTTCCGGGCTAAGAGTTCGCTTAATTATTTATTGGCTTTTATTTTATCACGGCGAACATTCTTTTCATTTTCTTCCGTAGCTTAGGAATTTAATACCATAAATTCTTGGAATTAACTAAAGATTTCAACAAAAGAATCCGGGTCCAAGTAATTAAATTCTCGGGCTCGGTTGGAACTAATTATTCTGGCCCAGCCTTAACTTTCGGCCCGCTCATTTAATCTCGGCCCAAAATGCATTTTCCTTATCTTCTTTTCTATTAAACAATCAAGCCCAAACTAAAACTAAAGAGGAGGCCCATTTCCAATTAATTAATTAGAAGCCCAATAAGAGGAATAGTGGAAATGGCCCAAGGAGAGGTACTCCTTTCCATCCGTCGGCCCCCACCCCCTTCCCCTTTCTCATTTCATTCTCAATTCTAATCCCTAATCTCCTTCTTCTTCTTCCCCCAAAATTCTCCAAAAGAAATCCTTAATTCACAAACAAGGAAGAAGAAGCTGGAAACGGGAACCCTAGTTCTCTCCGCCATCGACGAATTCATGGAGCCGCCGCTCTCATCGCGTCTCCCGGAGGTGTCCGCCGTCGCCTACTCCAGGCTGCTGTCTCCGTCGCGAAGTAGCCACAACACGAACCGGAGCTCGCGCTTGCTCCCTCCACCGAACGCCCTCCGGCGAGTGTTTCCCCCTTTCGGCGAAGTCGGCGGTGGAGAGGAGGCGTCGCCTCCTTCTCTTTCTCAGCCGCGGCCCGTAGCTGCCTCGCGCCGCCTCGGTTACTGCCGAAATCGGGCAAGCTCCGAGACACGCCACTGCTACCTCGTGCCTCTGCTCCCGCGTCGTCGTCGGCTCCCCACGGTCAAGCTAAGTCTCACTCCCCTTCCCATTTTATTTATTCAGATTTGTGATGTTCTACTTGAAGGCAGTAGCTATGTGGTATTGGGATTTTTGGTGATTGAGCTCGATTACAGCAGTGTGTATGCTAAGGCTTCGTGGAAAAATTTAGTTTCCTATGTCCTTGAGCTTCTGTCCCTAAATTCCTAAACTTGGCTATCTACTGTGTTCGCCTAAACGTGATGCATAAAGGGTGTTGTGGAGTTTACCTCTACTGCAGTGTTTCGGTTCTTGTCTCTGCTTCGGCTCTCCCTCCCTTTAGCTTGCTCCTCTGCTATTGAGTAGTGGTGTTGTGGTGTGGTATTGCTTGTGGTGTTGAGGGAGAGTGAAGCTGGGATTATTTATGCCCATTTGTCTAACTGAAAGCCTGTTAAGGCTGATGTGTTGTGCAGCGAGGGAGTCCTTGCTTGGTTGTGTTTTGGCTGTTTTCTCTGCAATCATGCAGGGGTGTACTCGTGGGATTAAATGTGGTTGTTATACCATTTTGTTTCCTTCTTGCAGAACTCCCTTTTTCCCTTGAAGCTGCATCCCTTAACCTGGACTTTGTGTGGTGAAAAGCAGGTGCAACAACAAGGATTGTAGGGTTGTTACGTGACAACCGCAGAGCTGCTGCTCTACACGGAGCAGGCTTTGCACGGTCGAAAGGTCCATGGTTGGGGCTGCTGTGAGCCGTGGAGTGCAGGAGACATTGCAGCCTCTTGCTTTTCCTTCTTTTTTTTTGGTAAGTTTTGGTCTCCAATGCTTAAAGTAGGCTTGTTCCTTATCCTTACTTATTTTGCCAACTAGCCACTTTAGTGTCTTATGCATCTTCTTGTTTATCTTGTTGTTTCTGGCAGGGACAAGAGGCTGACTCCTTCTCGGCTTTTGTCTCGTCGACTCGGCCCAACAGGCCATCGTGATGGGGCCGCGGTCCGTGCCGGAGAGGCCCAACGCTAGTTTTCCTCCTTTCATTTTCATATTGTAATAACGTAGTTCGACTTTTATCTTTGTCGTCAAGAGTTGTAAATTAGTTCGGGATTTCTGTAATTAGCAATTTCATTAGCTTTGTATTAAATTTGAAATTTGTACTTAAAATTCTTATTCAAGAAATAAAATCACTCCTTCATCAATTGTACAAAGAAAATTCCAATATTTACTATTTTTCGAAAAATCTCGAGATAATTACGTCTCGGCTATTACAATATTCCTGATATCTTGGGTAGTAGTAATTAATACTCCCCAAGAGGTGTCAGTTTTATTATTACATTGAATCTTGTGTCTTCGCGGTTTGACTATATCCCCAAGAGGTGTTCGAGAGAAGTTCTATTTTTCAGAAACCCGGCCGGTTTGGATTTAATCCAAGAATAATTAGAAAAGCAAATCATATTATTTTAATATATACTAGACAAACTCTTGGAAATAAAAAGATATTAATTAATTTAAAGTCCGTAGCAGACTACAAATTAATTAATGGATATAGAATGTCTTAAACACGAGAAATAATATATTAAAGAGATTAACCAGGATTGCTTGTAATCACGGATTGGATGAGCGGTCAATATTTCTTCTATAGTGGCACAAGAAATATTCCATTGGCCTTATATTGAATTATGAGTTATAATTTAATTAGTAAAGAAGGTCCAATATGGGAGGCCCAATCCAAGCCCCACAGATCCCTAACCTAGCCCATCACAAACTCTATAAATAGGGATGAAGGAGGTGTGACGAATATGCATTACACACACAACATAAGAAGTAAAACCCTAGCCTCCACACTTGGAATTTTCGGCCCTCTCTCTAATAGTGGAATTCGAAATTCCTCTTTGTGTATTCTTGGCGTTCTTGTCTTCTCCTTCAAGATCCTTATTATTTTAAGAGATTCCTCCCACAAGGAATTTAGATCTAGAGTTGGGTCATAGGTTAGAAGATCTTTGGTCTTGCTATCACAATCAAGCTTCAAGATCTACACGTGGAGAAGTAGCTAGCCACTTCGATTCTTTGGAGAATCATAATTGTAAGTATTCAACATCACAATTTAATCATAAATTATGTGATTAATTGCGCAATAATATGTCTCTACATGTTCAAGCATGAAATTGAATCGATCCACATAATCTCCTAAATAGATTCTTTTGTGTATTTATTTCATTTACAATTTCCACTGTGCAAACCCCAACAATTGGTATCAGAGCCATGCTTTTAGGCTCTGATTATGTGGATTTAATCTAGTTTTTTCAAAATTACATGGATCTGTGAAGAATATTTTAGATCTATAAGTGAATATTCTAGATCTATTAAAGAACATTCTAGATCTATAAATTTTATTCTAGATCAATGGAGAATGTCTTGATCTACTATAGAATATTCCAAGATCTATAGAGTATATTCTAGATGTATATTATTTTAATATAGTTGCAAGAATGAATATTCTAGATCTATAAGAATATTCTAGATCTGAGAGAATATTCTAGATCAAGAATATTGTAGATCTATGATAGTTTATTCTAGATCTATGTTGTTATGTTCTACATATGTGTTTTAATTATGCAGATCGATATGTTTTGAAAAATGTGATGGATGATTGTTTTCATGTTTGTTATATAGCGTGATTGTTGAATCTTGTTGTTCTTCGTTTTATTGTAAACCCGCGGGGGTTGACCATGGTAGATTAGGATTTATTTTTCCCTTGTATTTTCTTTTGTAAACAAATGTAATAATTAGAATACAAAGAAATGTAATACAATGGAGCAAACTTGACAAAGAACGAGACCGGCGAAGAAGACCTAGGCGGCGGCCGAAACCCTAGCGGGCTCGGCCGCACTCGGATAAGGTCGACGGCGGCAAACGGCGGCGGCGACGGTGGCGGTTGGGCAAGCCGGCGGCACAGGCTGACGGTGGCGTGGGCAGCTTTGGCGGCGGCCGAAACCCCAAGGGGTTCGAACGCACGCACATCTCGGTGGTGGCGCGGCTAGCGGCGGTGGTTGCAGTGCTCGGCGGCGGTTGGCAGCCCAAATGAAGACGGCGGCAGCACGGATACCAAGATGGTGACAGCGACAGCTAGTTGTTTTTATTTTAGGGAAAACCCCTAATTAGGGTTTTAGATGGCCCAATTAATAGGCAAGGCCCAATGTGTGGTCTTGACCTATTTTTTATATCCTAGATATTTGATTTATTCAAATGGGGTATATGTTTTATTTAATCCTTTTTATCCGAAGTACCGTGGTTCATGGAAATGATAAAATGTGATTTATTTTAATTATTTGGTTTTAGACACTTAGTGGTTTAAAATCAAATGATTTATTTGATTATGTGTTATGTGACAAAGTGTGCAAAATTATTTGCCTATGTGATTTACATCTTATGTGAGTTAAATATTTATTTGCTTGCATGATAATCAAATGAAAACCATTTTTCATTTAAAAATTACTAAGCGACAATTGCGAACAGTCATGTTGTATATGGTCTCCATAAATGGTATTCGAATGTGAAGTAAATTAGATAACATTTCAACCTTTCTTTAGAGGACTCATGTTATCAGTAGTATTTACAGTTTTCACATTATTTGAATAACTAAAATGGTTCTTTTAAATGAAAGGCATATTTCTGAAGTAATATCGTGTAAAGTGGGAGCAATATTATCAAGAAGTGAGCATTGTTTAAAAGATGTTAACCATGGTCTTAGAATTTTATTGAGTGGCGTACGACCTTTCTTTGGAGGAGTATTCAAAGCAAGATAAGATTCTTGAGGACTAGAATTATGGTACTAGCTTAGGCAATATTAGGCAGCCATGCCATTCTTATGGTTTCTGGACTATCTGTCGATATTGCAACCAAGAAAACTTTTTTAAAATCTAAATAATCCATGACAGCTTTTGGTGCTTGTTTATTTAGCGTTTGAACAGCATATGCGATTCTCGAATGTTTTATGGTTTTTACATTCTTTTATCATGTATGGTTGTGTGATGAATACTTTTTATTTTCTTAGTCAATATCAATTATGTCGTTCAATCCATTATCTGTAATCTTGTAAGAAATATAAATGGATAATATTCTCATTGCTGAAAACTTAAAGTTTGTACTCACCAATTCATGTCCTCCATTTCCTCGACAAAATTTCACATAAGAAAGTTTGAGAACGCATTTTATGCATGTACTTGAAAAGGTTTTTAAGGTAGAAGGTCAAACTACTTTCTTGAAAGTAGTAAGACAAGTCTTGATTTATACCGATGTTTTCCTCGACAAAAGTTTACAAAGAAAGTTTGAGAATACATTTTATGCATGTACTCGACAAGTTATTTAAGGTAGAAGGTCAAACTACTTTCTTGAAATTAGCAAGACAAGTTTTGGTTTATACCGATGTTAAAGGGATATCCAATGAGGACGTTGTCTAGATTTTATTGAAAATCCAAAAGAGATAGAACGGATTTTGAGGAATCTTCTATACTCAGTTACTCAAATAGTTTCTATACTCAGTTCATCGACAACTATAATAAGAAGTGACTATAAGAAGGTTGCTACTGAAAAGTTGGAAACCTTCAACATGATATTCACTTTATTACTATTGGAGGAAGATAACATGGTGGTTGACGAATTCATTAAGGCTTCATCTTTTCTATGTCTTAGTTTAATCGAACAGAAGACTAGCAATGGAAAGAGGGAAGAACTGAATTGTCATCAATGTCTGCTGGAAAGCAAGAAAGGAAAGAAAAATTTGGTGAAAAAGCAAAGAGAAGATACATTGTAAGTCGGATTGGACTCTTCTATAGAAGGACAAGGGCTTAGATAGCAATGCCACTTCTAAAAGAGAGTTCTAGATCTAGTTGGGCATTTGTTGCAGTGGGTGCTATTTATTTATGCTCACTTTATTGTTTTGTTTTGATAAGTAAGATTTTGTTTTATTGGTACTATTTTATTTGGAAAGAATTCAGTTTCAGTTTCTAAACTTGTTTATGATTAAAGCGATATTCGATGTCATTTTATAATGCATGCATTATTAAGAAATGTGATTCGGATATCTATTATAGTACCATAGAAAAACATTATAGTATCCAATCTAAACAATATAAATGCAACAAGATTGAGCTTTACATAACCGTTCAACTTCTTAAACAATGAATGATAAAGTATTTATGGCACTTAGACATAAGAAAGACAAGAAAGTTCTTAGAAATTGTTCAAACTGATTTTGTCTAACTCAAGTTACTATCGAGATTTTAACTTGTTTGTTAAATAGCTAGAAAGACAAGAAAGTTCGGTTGATGTACTATAAGTTAGAATCATTTGATAGTTCAAGGGGTTCGGAATACTTAATGAGATGCAACATAGAAACACTAGCAAGTCTTATTGGTTTACACCGTAGGAGACGAGCAATGAGTTAAGATCATTAGTGGGAGTTAAAACCTAGTTGACTACTCCAAGCATTCTTCTAAAGAATGAGATAGTTATATAAGAAGATATTGAAGTCTCTCTATGATAAGTTCGATATGTGAAACAATTTTACTCAATAACACCTTATCATTGATGGGATATACGTTGGAAACAACGAGTTATACCTTAAAGAAACTACCATAACATCAGTACCTTCTACAACACACGAGTTGTGGACTAGAGGTAAGTCTAGTCCAACATATCTCAAGGTGTGGAGTTATTCCAACACATGTTTTGGAAAAGGTATCCAATTAATTGGAGTTGTGTAGTGAGGTTTGTTTTAAGGTTATCCCAAATGATAGAAATGGTATAAGTTCTAAATTCTTCAGAACTAAAAGGTATTTGTTTATACGAATACTAGATTTGGATGAAGATTCTGAGAAGAACTACAAGCTTAACAAACATGATAATTCTCAAGATAATGAGAGCATCTATTTTCCATCTTAACCAAGAAGTCATACCATTAGAAACTTGTGCAGTAAGAAAATCAACGTTGTACCTATGATTGTAAGAGTCATATCGTAGTGGGAGCGTTCTTTGTGAACATAATAAGTTCATGGGCCTAAGAGAGACTTTAGATAGAGTTAATATGATGGGTTTGGTAAGAGAGAGTTAATATGATGGGTTTTGTGAACATTGCACATATCATCATATTAATGTTCATGGGTTTGGCAAGAGAGAGTTTGGAATACCTACAACTGCATGAGAACAATGCTGGAGACACATATGACATATGGCCTCTTAACCATGCTTTAAGGTACTAGACATAATATTAGGGGATGGAGTTTACAGTATAAGCACCAACACATGTTTGTGTTTAAGATGTAAACTCTTTTTTTTGTGCATAGGCTGCATTTTTTGTTATTGACATCAGAAAATCTTCATCACATGGCATCAGCCTCCAAACCCTTCATAGGGGGTGGCTTACTAAACTACCTAGGCTGCATTTTGTATAAACATCATCAATGTACATCCTATAAGTAAATCAGTGAATATTTTTTATATTATCACATGAAATCAGCCTCCAAACCCTTCATAGGGGTGGTTTTTTTTGCATTTCCCACAAAAAATCTTGCTCACATGGCATATGGACAACAACACAATGCATATGGACCCTAGAATACACTAACACAACCTCCAAACCATACACAGGGGTGGCTGACTGAGCTTTCCCTCAGATAAACATCATCACAAGGCATATGGACAATAACACTAGGCATAGGGGTAACATATTACACTTACACAGCCACATACACCTCATTTCCCAAAGCCTACATCAATTCCCACGGCCTCAATATCACATAAACATGGAGTAATGTACATAAACATTCTACATCAATTCCCACAGCCTCAATATCACATAAACATGGAGTAATGCACATAAACATTCTACATCATTTCCCAAATCCTCAGTTTCATGTAAACTGCCCAAATACACATCAATGCACATCAATCAGAAGCCTCCAAACCCTAAAAATAGGCTGCATTTTCCAAAATTTAGAAGCCTACAAACCCTAAAAAGGGGGTGGCTTTGAATCAGAAATGTACTCACAAAGATCCTTGAGGCAAGGGAACGTGATGAATAGTATTGTTTTTTCATTGTCGGTGTACTCCCTTTTTGGCTCCACTGCGGCGGCATTGCTGCACCCATGCCATCATCGCGGTCATCCAAACCAGTGAAAGGTGGTTCACTTTCCCACCAATTAACAGGATGTGAACGTGACTGAGTCTCCGACCAGTCAAACGGTCGCGACGGAGGCTAAGTTTCAAATGAGTCAAACACCACAGACGGAGGTAAAGTTTCAGATCCGTCGATTAATGGGGCCGGAGGTAGAGTTTAAGAACCGTAGAAGCCAGGGGACGGATGTAGAGCTTCAGATCCGTAGAAGCCCTCGGACTGAGGTAGAGTTTCAGATCTATAGAAGCCCTCAGACGGATCTTTAGTTTCAGATCCATAGAAGCCCGGGGACGGAGGTACAATTTCAGATCCGTCGAAGCCCTTAGACAGAGCTTCAGTTTTAGATCCGTCAAAGAACTCAGGGGTGTCGGACCTTCAGCTTCGTCTTCGCCTACGAACGGTGGAACACTGTGAACCACTTCACATTCTTCGAACGGACCACCAATTTCATCGCCGTCAAGCCAACCGGTCGGTGTTTCAGGGACGACAGTTTCCATGGATTGTGAATGAGGTGGAGGGAGGCAGAGTGAATCGAGAGTGAATGAGACAGAGGAGGGAGAGTGAATGAGGCGAGGCGGAGGGAATCAAGAGTGAATTGAGAGCGAATGAGAGGGATTGTGAATGCGAGAGAGAGAATCAGAGTCAACCACAACAAAAAATGGCGTCCTTTTCTTCTTTTTTTTTTATATGTAAATTATGGCATTTTGTGTAAATTTTGCCAACAATAAGGCTATTTTTCAAGTCCAAATATAGTAAGAGGAAGTGTGACAATTGTTGTGGGACGAACCGAAATGAAAAGGAGTGACAATTAATCCGGGACGGAGGGAGTACATAGTATATTATTCTCTCTATTACTTTACCATTTCTCCACTTGAATTATTTTATCATTTTTATAAAACAAGTCAACGGGACTGCTAAAGTGGGACGGAAGGAGTAATAAATAATATTATTAATTAGATTACTGAAATATATAATTAAATATTAAATTGAACAATATTTTACGTATTAAGTATAACTAAAACTATTGTCATTTCCAATCGGCCATCTGTTCACGGTCCAACTGGTCAGCCCACCCGGTTCAAAACGGCTCAATGTGCTAGCGGTTTTATATGGTAAGTCAGACGCGACTGAACAATGGTTGGCGGTCGAACGTGTTGGTCCGGTCCAAATTTTAAAACAATGATTCAAATGTTGACCTGCCCTTTCCCACTGCAAAGTTATTTTTCTAGACATAGTTGTAATTAAAGGTGGTTGCAAATGTCTACCTATAGCCACTCTATTGTCATCTTGTATACTACTTCCTCCGTTCTATTGTAGTTGAGGCATTTCTTTTTGCCACGAACATTAAGAAAAATTGAGTAAGGTGGGGTAAGTAAAGGAAGAATAAAGTAGGAAATAAAGAAGATAGAGAGAAGAAAAGAGAATAAAGTAAGAGAGAGTAAAGTAAATAAGAATAAATGTGTTGACTTTTACTAAAAACAGAAATGACTCTATTAATATGGAACGTACCAATGGAAAAATGACTCCACTATTATGGAACGAAGGGAGTAGATACTACTCCCTCTCTCTTAGAGTATCTACTGTGGTTATGCCATCGTCTGCCCGATCTGCGATTTTCGTCCTCGTTCGCGATCGTCCACCCATTGCAGGCGGACGAACGATCGTGCGGACGAATGGGACAACCGAAAGTTCGGTCGTCTGGGTTGGTCGCCTGACGCGTCGTCCGCCCATTGCAGGGACACGGACGATGCCGGAAGAGGACAAGAGACGCGTTTGCCTTTCTTTTAAAAAATTTCAATCTATAAATATACCTCATTTTCACTCATTTCTCACACAACTCTCACACAAAATTTCTCAATCAAACATCTCTCTTTCACTCACTCTTCCAAAATGTTTCCCGGTGAGTATCCAAATCGGGCTATGGAACGCATAATGTTTGCTTTAGGGGACCAAATTATCGGAGGTATTCGTGCAATAAAAGAGCAAGAGCAGGCCGAAGAGCAGGCCCCGAGGCCCATCCGCCATCGGACATCCGTCCGCCTAGGGCATGGCCGATCTCATCAACGTCTGTTTGAAGACTACTACACCGAAGAACCATGGTGGGGACTGACGATTTAGGAAGCAGCGAGAACTGTTTCTCCGCATTGTTCAGACGCTGGAGGCGCGTGACAAGTACTTCCAGCAGTGGCAAGATGCGTCCCACAGAATCGGTCTATCCCCGCTTACGAAGTGCACGGTTGCGCTTCGTCAGTTGGCCTACGGCACCACGACCGACACATTTGACAAGTATATTTACGTCGGAGATACAACAGGGCGGGAGTGTCTGGAAAATTTTTTTGCGGGCGTCATATCGAGAAAGGCCCAGCTTGTTCTTTGTACAAACATCATATCGCCAATGTCATGTCCGACCTACTATTGCTTTAAGCGCGTTGCGCATAGTGAAAGACCCAGCTCGTTCTTGGTACAGGGATCATATCGCCAATGTCATGTGCGCATGCATCATCTTGCACAAAATGATTATTGAGAATGAAGGTCCAACAATTGACAATTGGTTCGACGATGAAGCCGAACCGAACGCAGGTCAAGGAATCCTGCCGGTCGTTCGAGGTTTACCCTATGGAGTCAATGAGATATTACAATTAGAGGAGAACATGCGCAATCGATAAGCCCATCTTCAACTCATGAACGACATGGTTGCAGAAGTTTGGGCAAGTAGGGGTCGTTGAAATTGTACCTCTTTTAAGTATTTCCGTTGTAACCTTTTTAAAAAAAAATTAAGTAATGTATGTTTTGCTAGTTCTTTAAATAAATATCTAATTTTGCTATTTATAACGTGTGTAAACATAAAAACAATATTAAAAATTAAATGAAAAATGGATAATTGATAGGGCAGACACTAGGATGAAACCACTGCAGAAAGAAGGGCCGAACTAAGAAATGCTTATGTGGTGGGCGGATACTAGGACGACCATTGTGGATGCTCTTATAGAAATATGTCATATTTTCTCTTTCATCCATTCCATAGAAATAGTCCACATCTATTTATGGTAATTTATTTCTTTTTTTTTCACTTTATCATTTATGGATTCTACTATCTACTACATAATTGTAACTATTTTTTCTCATTCTCTTATTTTATCATTACGCATTAAAAGTCGTGGCAACTCTAAATAACTTATTTCTATGGGATAGAGAGAGTAGTATATAGCCACCCCTATGGTTATCCCTATAGCTGCTATTGTAGATGGGGGACGGGAGGCTGGACCTATAAGTAGCTTGTGAAGGACAATAGATTTTAATTTGATGCGCGACAAATTAATACTTCCAATAAGATTTGTACTCTCCTATTAACTATTCTATTTTGATATTTCTAGTATATTACTCGCCTATAAATATAATTTTTTTATTCTAATGAAGTGTGGTTTATTTCCATGAACAATATTTTAATAATTTTTTTTTTATTTTCCTTCTATTTTACTAAGTGTGTATTAAAACTCGTGCAGTCTTATAAGTGTCTATTTTTTAGGATATAGTAGTATACAATTATACCTCAATAATAAGTACTCCATTTTTTTCACTTTGTTCAACATTACTCAAGGCATTTCTTTTCGACATTAAAGTGTAAGTTAAATGAAGATAAAATAAATTTGGAAGATAATAACGTGGATAAAGTACAAGAGAGAATAAAGTAAATGGGATTTATATATTTAGTGCTCATTTTCTATCTAATGAAACAATGATAGATTTATTAGAAATAAAATATAATCAATTTCTTATCAAATTAGTTTTTATAATTTTAATTTAAAATAGTTAATAAAAATAAATAGCTATATAAAGTATAAAAATTTGTTATCGGACTTTAATCAAATGTAAACTATCATATTTATACATATGGCAAAAAACAATTACTTTATAATTTCTTAGTAATTTTTAATATTGATCAATTTATTTGTTTGTCACTTTTTATTCACAAGTTTCTTTATAAAATACTATTAGAGTTTTTAGCCCAACTCACTATAACATGCTATACATTTAAATATGATATATGATGCAATAGGGTAGTGATAAAATGCAAACTCATATATTGTACAAACTCCAAACTATGATCTGAACCATTAAAAAATATCAACAGATGACAAAATACTAGCAACAGAAAATGTCAACACAGTGTCAACACAATATCAACACAACATCAACAGTAGACACTATATTGACATTTTCTGTTGCTACTATTTTGTCTTCTGTTGACATTTTCTAACGGTACAGATCATAGTATAAAGTTTGTACAATATTTAGAGTTTGCATTTGATTACATCCCTGATGCAATAATACTAACTGATTTTTAAAGTTTGCATTTGATTACATCCCTGATGCAATAATACTAACTGATTTTAAAATTTGATTTTAAAAAACTAATTTTAATTTTTTAGTTTCTTTAAATTCTTAAAATTTGGAACGTTAAAATCGAACCTCAATCAAAAAATAATAACACGTTCTTACCTCGTCTGTTTAATAAATTCATATTTCATAATATTTCTATTTTTCTTATTAAATTCATTAGAACATTCAACAAATTAAAATTTAATGTGTGGTGTATTATTATATGGTATTAAAATAATTTCAGAATTTTGAATTTAATTCTTTACCTTCCAAAATTATAAATTTTAAAACTTATAATTTTTGGAACGTTATGTTGAACCCCGATCACAAAAATTATCACATCTTTTTATATATAATAATTTGTTTTTCTTTCCTTTGTAAAATATTAGAATACTTAGCTCAAATTTCATTGTAACATGCAACAAATTAAAATTTGAGTATATGAGTGTAAGAATACTAACTAAGTTTTCAAATTAAAAAAAATAACCACATGTCTTAACGGTCCAATTAATTTTTTAAGTTACCTAGTTAATACTCTCTCTTTTTTTAAAAGTATAAATATTATAATTCTTAGCTCAGTTCGCTATATCATACAACAATTTAAAATTTTATATAATATACAAAAATTTTCATAATGATAAGTTTAATTTTAATTTTAATCTTAATTTTTCTACGTTCCAAAATTATAATTTCTTTGAATTATTAAATTTTTGAATGATACAACTCAGATCAGAACTTTCTGAATTAATTGAACCATATTTTATTTCGAGTCATCCCAAACTACTTATACTTTTTCCTTCCCATAAAAGATGACACACTTTCTATTTTAGGTTGTCCCACTAAAGATGTCACATTTCTATTTTTAGAAAAAGTTCTCTCTCACATTAATTAATATAAATATTATATTTTTTCCCCTCACTTCACACACAAAACAAAACCGCATAAAACCATGCGCCGTCCCACAAGTATGACATCTCTAATGAACCGAAGGAGTACTATTTCTTTTTTGATAATAACTTTATTTTCCCTTATAGTTTACTCTCTTTTTCTTTTTTCGTACTTATTTTCTTTCAAAATTTTATATCTCCTAACTTAACCTTTAAACATAAATTCCTTGTTAAATTTAGTATTGTTTTCATCTCAAATTAATCGGCTTGTATTTTTTAGGGATGTTTTCGGTACATCCCAATTATTTGAGTCTTTTTTTCTATTGATAAAAATTAATCATTTTATTCTTCCATGGTATTATTTTACTTTTCCTTCTACTTTATTTATTTTCTAGTATACACATAAAACATTACTGTATACTTCCCCAGGTCCTAATTAATTATCTTATAGTTGATCGATGCGTGTTTTAATAAATTATGTGACTTTACTAAGAAAAGTGGAAGAAAATTTTAGTGGAAAGTAAATTCTATTTTTTATATACTTCATCCATCCCACTATATGTGACTGAGTTCATTTCAGCACGAGATTTAAGAAAATGATATTTATTGTTAAGTGGAGATAATAAAGTAGAAAAAATGTTAAAATAAGATTAAAAAAAAAGAGATACTAAAGTAAGATATAAAGTAAAATACGAGTAATTAAATGTTATATTTTTGTAAAAATGGAAACTAATCATTTATAGTGGGACAACTGGAAAAGAAAAATCAATCACTTCTAGTGGGACAGATGGAGTACTAGATTTATAGTAATTATGGCGGAGGAGTGCCTGAAGACGAACGACGTAGCCTTCTCGAACAGGCAGGGACGGAGATAGCTTATAGCTAGCATGGGAAAATGCCCCACCTCAAATTTCATCACATATGCATAAATTATACTTTCGCTATCCCATTAAAAATGAAACGTTTTCTAAATAGAAATAATACGATCTCTACTTTTTCATCTCTCTTACTATACTTTCTCTTCATTAACTCAAAAAAAACACTGCATATAATCCTGTGCCGAAAACCAAATGTTTCATACTATTTATTAGGACGAAGGGAGTACATTATAAAATTTATTTGTTTTAATTTATGCCCCTCTTAAAACTCTTAAATTTTGCCTATGTATATTTTTGCCCATTCCCATATAAATTTCCGGTTCCGTCCTAGCAAACAGGCAAAGGACCGCCGCAATGGGCCTCATGGGCTACAACTTCGCCATGTTCGGCTTCAGCAACTAAGGCGCCTACTGGCGGGAGATACGGAAGATCGCAGTGCTGAGACTCCTCTCCAACCGGAAGGTCGCGGCCATAGCCGGGTCGCGAGAGGTTCAAGTGAGAGCGATGAACAAGCAATGCTACAAGTCGATGCCGAATGAGGAGATGAAGAGGGTGCTGGGAGACCTAACGCTGAAGATGATGGTGAGGACGGTGGCGGGGGACGTGGAGGCGAGGATGGGGGAGGAGGAGAGGGAAAGGTGGAGGCGGAGTGTGAGGGATTTCTTCAAGATGATGATTGTGCACACCATATCCGATGTTGTTCCTTGTCTTGGGTGGATGGACAGATTCGGGAGGATGGAGAGAGCTTTCGTTGATACAGGGAAGGAATTCGACAGCATGCTGCAGGGATGGCTTTAGGAGCATAAGCATACATGGAGTGAAGCCAGGGAAGACGACGATTTCATAAATGAGATGTTGGATGTTACAGACACTGCTACTCAGGAGTTCCCTCACTTTGATGCAGATACCATTAACAAAGCTATGTGTCTGGTACGTATAGTATAATTGAGTCGTTTCCTTTTTTGACAAAAAACTTTATTCTCTTTTCTCTATATACTTCATTTTCTTTTTTGAAAATGAAAGCATCAATTAAGGTGAGATGAAGGGACTAATATTTTAGAAGTGAAAATTGAACATATTTAATGTTTCAAATAATGACCCACCATGATAAAATGATGGAATTTCATGAAATTCCATTTAAAATCAATTAGTGATATGTAGCAGCCTGATGCCTTATATATAAATTTCAATCATGTCTTTGCATCCTTATAATTAAGTCATTGTTAGTACTTTTTCCGTACCCCAATATGTGTCCCACTTTGACGTGATGCGGTTTTAGAAAATGTAAAGGAAAGTAAGATGAAAAAATTAGTGATATGTAGATCCTACTTTATTAATTAGTATTATTGTACTATAATGTGAGGGAAAATGAGTTAGTGGAATACGAGATCCATTACTAAAAGTAGTAAAAATGAAGTAGGATAATTAATGAAAGGAACAAACCAAAATACAAAACTAGGAAACATAATGAGGACGAAGGGAGTAGTATTTTTGTTATACTCCATCCATTTACAAAATAATGTCTCATTAGTACTTGTTTTTCATTTTGGATAAGTGAATCTCGCATTCTACAAAATCTTAGTCTTCATATTCCATATATATGCAGACAATGATGGTAGGAGGAAGTGAAATCGCGACAGAACAGAAATCAGAATGGTGGAGGCAGGGCGACGGCCGCAGCAGCGATTGGCGACCGAGCTACCAACGCCGTCAACACGGCGGGCAGCACCGGCAAGCCAAAACCGACGGGGAACAACCGTCCAACAAGCAGCGACGGCTACAACGAATCAAGGGCAACCGCATCTGTCTCCCTTGCTAGGGCGTGGTCAGAAGGTAACCAAGTACCAGTGACCATCGCCGGCGATGCATCGGCCGGAGAGGAATCGAAAAAGGATCTGGTAAAGTCTAGGGTTGGAGAGGGAGTGGAGGCGGCGGAATTTAGGGTTCTTAAGGAAATTTATACCTCTGATTTCCCAAAATTCAGAACCCCCCACCAAAAAATTGACCCAACAAAATCCTACGATCCACTTTTTATCCCGATATACCATGTCACAATTCCTTTAAAGCCTTAGCCTTTACCACATCCACCACTGTTGAAATGAAAGACAATCAATGGATTTTTTATTGTGGTGTTACAGATACAATCTCTTTCGATCCAACAGATTTCATTCACATATCTAAACCTACCAAAACCTATGTCCAAACGGCCGAAGGGGATTTGTCTCGAGTAGAGGGGGCGGGCACTATTGACATTTTCCAACCCTCCGACTCTCTAACTGCCTCTTCGTTCCAACTTTCTCCAATAAACAGTTTTCCATCAGTCACGTGACAAAAGAGTTAAACTGCAAGTTACTGATGCAACCTCGTTTTTGTATGCTACAGGATACCAAGACGGGGACGATAGTTGGGCGTGACACTGAACGAAGTCGATTGTACTATGTGGATATATGAAAATGATGTTTCCTAAGCTATCATCTAGTATACACTCTCTTGATTGCGAAACCTATCACCTGGCCAAGAGCCATCGTCACTCCTTTAAGCTCAATAATACCTGTGTGTCTATCTCGTTTTCCTTAATTCATTCTGATGTGTGGGGTCCTGCCCCAATCAATGGGGGTCAGGGCCTCCGATATTTCTCCTATTTGTTGATGATTTTTTCCGTATGACTGGGTATATTTCTTAAAACATAAATCTGAGGTTTTCAACAAATTCACCCAATTCTACAGTATGGTCCAAACTCAGTATAAACAAAATATCTAAGTCTTACGTTCTGACAATAGGGGAGAATATATAAATGCCAACATGAAAAATTCTTTGTGGAAAAAGGCCTTATTCATCAAACTTCTTGTGCCAATACACCTGAGCAGAATGGGGTAGCGGAACGAAAAAATAGGTATATTCTCGAAATCACCAGAGCCCTCCTCATCGAATCCAAAATACCCACACTTTTTTGGCCAGAAGCTATAGCCACATCTGTGTATCTTATGAACCATCTCCCAACAGGAATCCTCAATTTTAAAACTCTTATTGATACCTTAATCAACCATAAAGCCATACAAAAAACCAACCCATCTCACCCTTGAACCCAAAGTCTTTGGTTTCACGGTGTTCGTCCACATTCCCAAACATGAACGTACCAAATTCTCTCCTTGTGCCGTTAAATGTGTTTTCCTTGGGTATGGGGTTAATCGGAAAGGGTACCGGTGTTACGACCCTGTGTCTAAGCACATGTATACAGCCATGAACTGTGACTTTGTGGAAACCGAATACTACTACAGCCAATCTAGCGGTCAGGGGGAGAGTCAGCCGCATAATCCGAATAGTGACCCACTAAATTGGTTGTATATCCCAACAGAATCAACCTATCAGCCCGAAACTTTACAAGGGGGAGACGAATCAAGTGCAGAATCCAATCCGGTCACAGAAACAACTGACGGAGAAACTCATACCAACGAGCTATCACAATCCACTAGTCAGACCATGGAATTCGAGGACATCGCCCAACCATCAACCTCGCCTGCAAATCCTGAGGTAAACGATTTGAAACCAACACAGTTCCATTGGAAATCACTAACATTGACAGGATAAGCCAGGAAGAAGATACCAGGAGCAGAAACGACAGTAACAAGCAGTATGAACTACCACACAGAAGTACAAGGGGAATTCCTCCCACGAGATACTCTCCGAACTGGAAAGGGAGAAAAACAAAATATTCAGTAGCAAACATCGCCCAAGGACACCTCACAAAAATGGCCCGAGCATTCGAGGTAGCCCTATATGAAGAAGAAGAAATCCCCCAGTCTTTCCAAGAAGCAGTCAAGCACAAACATTGGAGGGAAGCCATGAAGAAGGAGGTTGATGCTCTGATCAAGAATGGAACATGGGAAAAGTGTACTCTTCCAGAAGGAAAAAAACCAGTCGGATATAGGTGGGTTTTCACCATCAAAAGACGTGCAAATGGATCAATTGAGAGATACAAGGCGCAATTGGTGGCTAAAGGATACACTCAAGTATATGGGATTGACTATGATGAAACTTTCTCCCCAGTTGCCAAGATTGACACCATCTGAGCATTGTTGTCAGTTGCAGCTTGTAAGGATTGGTCACTACATCAGTTTGATGTGACTAATGCCTTCCTCCATGGAGAATTAAAAAAGGACAAGGAAGTCTATATGACAGTTCTACCAGGATTTAATGGTGAGTTTGGTCCTGTACAGGTGTGCCGACTGAAGAAGACTTTAACGGCTTAAAACAATCTCCGAGGATATAGTTTGGAAGGTTTTGCCAAGCAATGATCTAGCATGGATTCAAGCAGAGTCTTTCTGATCATACACTCTTCACAAAAAGGAGAGGGGATAAGATAACCTGCCTTATCATCTATGTTGATGATATGATTTTCACAGGAGATGATACAGAAGAAATCAATAACCTCAAGACCAATCTGTTCAACGAATTTGACATGAAAGATCTCGACCGTCTGAAGTACTTCTTAGGAATCGATGTATTGAGATCAAGGCATTGAATGTTTTTAAGACAGAGAAAATATGTTCTCGGTCTACTGGCAGAAACCGGCCTTTTAGACTGCAAGTCGGCCGATACACCAATAATACCAAACCATGGTCTTAAAATTGTTGAAGGAGCTGAATCTGCAGATCGAGAGAAATATCAAAGGCTGGTAGGAAAATTTGCTTTATCTCTCACATACCAGACCAGACATTGCTTATGCAGTTGGAGTTGTTAGTCAATTCATGCACCAACCCCAAGAAGAACATATGAATGCAGCCTTACAAATTGTAAGGTACCTCAAGGGCACATCAAACTTTGGAATATTCTTAAAGAGAGGGAAGGACCTCGAAGTAGATGGCTATACAGATGCTGATCGGGCCAGTAATCCGTCGATAGAAAATCAACCGGCGGATACTTCACATTTATTGGAGGCAACCTGGTCACTTGGAGAAGTAAGAAGCAAAAAGTCGTTGTCTTATCTAGTGCTGAAGCAGAGTTCCAAGGAAATAAAAGTGGGCTCATGGAGATTATGTGGCTAAGAAGATTGCTTACTGAGATTGGTTTTTCCCCAAACCGTAAAAGTAGGCTATTCTGCGACAATAAATCTGCAATCAGTATATCAGAAAATCTAGTACAACATGACAGCACCAAACATGTCGAGGTCGATCGTCACTTCATTAAAGAAAAACTGGAAGGAGGAATTATAGAGTTTCCGTTTGTTCCATCGAAAGAACAATTGGCGGATATCCTAACCAAGGCAGTAAATCCAAAGAGTTTTAGAGAAGTATTGACCAAGTTGAACATCGGAGATATCGTCGCTCAACTTGAGGGGGAGTGTCAAAAGGAAATGGGAAACGGCTAGTTGGCCAAATACCAAGTACCAACTACTCGGTAATTGCTACTACATTTAATAGGTAGTATTTACCTAGACACAATTAATTAGTGGGAGTTCCTAAGAGTTGTAATATCCCTATAAAAGGGAATGTTCTACATCAAACATAATACAACAAAAAGGAAATAAAAACATCTTCCTCTTCTCTACAAACTCCAGCCACCATGAATCTTCTATCCTTCGCCTTTCTCGATTACCATCTTTAAGAGGCACTAACTTTACTACTCAACAATCGCCATAGCCTCAAAAAAGCCCAAGAGGAACTAGACATTCATGTTGGCCGAGAGAGACTAGTAAACGAATCAGATCTCGAAAACATAGCCTACATCTGAGCCGTGATCAAGGAAACAACACGACTGCAGCCACCCGTACCGGTCATCCCTCGAGAGGCCGGGGAGGATTGCGTGGTGGCTGGCTACCACATCCCTGCAGGCATACACCTCTTCATAAACAACTGGAAAATCCAACGCGATCCTCGTGTTTGGGCTGATCCTCTCAAGTTTAGGCCAGAGAGGTTTCTCACAAGCCATAAGGATATCCATTTCCAAGGTCTCCACTTCGAGTTGCTTCCATTCGGTGGCGGCCGGAGGGTCTGCCCGGGTGTGTTTTCTGCTCGACGCTTTGCAGAGCTCGCCCTCGCGAGCTTTCTGCAGGGATTTGATGTGGACACGCCTTCTGGTGAACTCATTGATATGGCTGCTGGTTTTGGTACTACCAACATGATTCTGGCTCCAATTCAAGTCTGCCTCAAGCCAAGGATGAGTCCTATACATTATGCATGGCTTGCTTATGTTCACATATTATTTATTTTTGTCTTCTGCATTGTTATACCCACATGTTTCCTGTAATAAACCCTGGTGCTCCATCCGTCCCAACTTAGTTGAGTCGTATTCCTTTTTAGTTGGTCCCAACTTAGTTGAGTCATATTTTCTTTCTAGAATGTCCCAACTTAGTTGAGTCGCATTCCTTTTCTCTTCTATATATTTTACTCTTTCTTATCTTTCATACTTTATTTTCTCTTATACTTAATTTTATGTTCATTTATTACGTTTAATACGATTTCTTAATCTTCATACTTAAAAAACACCCCAAGTCTCCAACTAAGTTGGCATGGAGAGAGTACTGGAAATCAATACTAGTAGTGATGTTTTCTTTAACAACCTGATTTCCTACAATTACCATCAAATAACAAGCTACCTCCATCCGTCGAAACTTAATATGTTTTGCCATTTTTGTATGTTTGTCATTTAAAAAAACATTTACATTATTCCATTTATTGTAATGGACATGTACTCCACTATACTTTACCTCCTCACACTCTATTATAAAATTATATATGCAAGTAGAATTCACAACCCAGTTCTCACTTATTGTTTTAACAAAAATTTAACTTAATTTACATTTATTGTTTTTATTCTATTTTTATGTTACGAGCCATTTAGGAAAAGTGGATTAAAGTAAGTGATAAACAACTCAAACCGAATAGAACATTGTCATTGTTAAAGGTGGTAAATCGTGTAGGTTGGGTCGTTATTAGGGTCGTGATCAGGTCAACCTAAGAACACCAAAACCCAATCAGACCTAACTCGAATTTGACATTTTAGGAAAATTCTCGACATGAACCCGACCTACAAAATCTTCAAATCAAACAAAATCTACACATGACATACTTGAGTTCATCCACACTCATATAAAGTATCAAACCTGAGTTCATCCAAGTTGTTAAGATCCAATTTCCCCTCTCTCTATTGTCTCCTCATAGTCTAGATTCAGAGTCTACAAGGCCCAAATGACTTTATGTTTTACTATTATTGTCAAATGACAAGCTTTTATGGTATACCAACTCTAACATCTTGTTGATGAATAATGGTATTGGTCGATGATTATCAACAAGTTAGTTCGGGTTCAACTTCGTTTCAGATTTTTGTTTTTGAACAATTGATATGATCATGGGAACTGCACATCAAAGATTTCAACCGCAATGGGATTCTAAGAGTAATCAGCCTATTGAAATAGTGTCGAAACGATCTTCAAAGGTCACCAATGTCTTCATCTTCAAAAGTGGTTCGCGTGAGTATGTTGCATGCCTCCATCGGAGTACGGTGGAGAGCGTTATGGACTATTTACTAAAGCCGTGCAGAAGAGAGGGAGAGTCCAGAGAATACACGCGGCCGGGAGAAATGAGACATGGAAAACGCCCGGGCGGGCATTTTGAACTTTTTTGCACATTTGAATAGAAAGTTCGCCCAACTGGGCGAAGTCACGCAAACTTATTTTTTTAGGGCAATTTCTTGGTTTTTAGCCCAACCTATAAATGGACATTTTATTTCCTTTTAATGTTTTAGATTTTGATGAAATTAGATGCTTGAGAGATTTGTTTCCCCTTTGAGTAATGTTGAAGATTTCTTAGAGTTGTTTTCTCTACCAATGGATTTAGCTAATATCAAATTCACATTTCTTCTATCTCTTGTCTCTCATCAAATCCTTTTGGGTCTAGTTTTTGAAGACTAGATCTACCTTATCTTTTATTGCTTTGTGTTTTCTGTGTTGAATTGCAAGACCAAACATCATCAAAGGATATAAATCTTGGGTTAATAGATCACAGTCTATATGGATCCTTATCAACAATAGAACTTGATGTTAATATTGTACCACTTTGGGTTGTTGCTACGATGTTGTTTTTGACCTGTTGTGGTCATTTTCATCTTTACTGTGAAAAGTTTTACTCTCGACCTTGGGTATTAGGATTTTGTTCTTCTGTAACTTGTGATTTCTACGTGGTACCGTCAATAAAAAAGAACCTGGATAATACACTTTTTTGTTTGATTTAATTAACTAGTTATTAATTTACTTAGTTTAGTTTTTAATTAGATGGAATCAACTAATTCATTATTAACGATATCGATAATTTAAATTGTCACGACCGCCCTTACTAAGGATAGTAAAGACGGGGAAATCGTGACTAGGGAAGGGACTAAGGAGCGGGGAAGAAGAAGGAGAAAATAATGAATGACAACATCTTAAACAAAGATTCAAGAGAAAAGTTTTAATCGATTAAACAATTAAGCAGCGGGTTAATATCTCAAGGTAATTAATGTCATAAAGTAGTGTAGAGCAAAACGAAAGACTTTATCAAGAACGATTCGAAACAAGGCAGTGGAATAAAGGTGTCTAGAGAGTCATAGGGAGACGCCGATGTATGAAGACACGACGCATCCGGAATTTCTTAAGGCTCGACTCAACATCCGCCGCAACATCACAACTCAACCTGCACATAAAGAAAACATATGCAGGGATGAGTACTTGACATACTCAGTGGACACACGCCAAAAAATTGATAAAAGTTATGTCATCCCATACCATAGTGAACTCGAGTTTTAACATTTTAGAAAAGAATATCATCGAGTATCACAAAACATTTTCATAGACTGACCAGTCAAAACAATCTCCCCACTTTCTCCACAATCAATCAATCACATCCTCTTACCATAGTGCGACAAAAATTGCCAAACTATTCGCCCACGAGACTGGCCGACTAGCAAGGATGGTTCCCGATCCCACATGTGTACACAGCCTGATAGGGTTTGCGGCCCTACTCAGACCCGAATTCTTTCACACATAGCCCTATAGCCTAACGGAGCAAGCTCAAACGAACTAGACATCAGGCAACAATCTCAACATCAAAACAATCATGGCATGACATAACACTTTAAACCACCCTTATATCTCCAATATCATAATTTTGAAACCTTAAAGAGTTTTAGTAAAGAAAGCCCACCTCGATTGCTTACAAACACAGTTCACAACTTTATTGAAATTCTTGCCAATATAAGATCTTTTGGTCGGCCAAACACTCGTCGGAACCTACTGTCCGAACACCACAGTTTTCATGCTCAACATTTACAAACTAGAGTTTGCCTATCATTCATCCACACATACATATTCATGCTTTCAATACATATTCCCGATTCAAAAACGACATCACAACCATGTTCTCCTATTTACACATAGCATTCACCAATGAATCATCCACAAACTCACACACACATACATACACGCACATACACATACTTTCTCATGCAAACATCCTTCCCAACCGATTAATTTTTAGATCTACGATTTCTACACTCACTATATGCATGAGGGGATCAAGAAACATGGATCCAATGGTAAGAAGGAGAAAGATGAATCAAAGTATACCTTTCTCTTGAAAAACAATCGGTAGGAATGACGAATGATGCAATTCTTCGATAAATCTTGAATTTCCAACTCCACAATGATGCAATAACAAGGAATTGGTGAAGGATTGGTAGAGAATGAGAGGAAGAGAGAGACGTCTGGTATGGAGAGAAGAGGGAGGCGAAAATATGAGGGCTAGGGTTAGGGTTCTTTTAATTTATAGTCTAGGATAAATCCTACACTAAAGCAATTAAAATTGTGGAAGAATAAAATAGAGCTCAATGAATAAATCCCACCATTAAAAGGAAAATAGGCGTGTAGTATGTGGGGGAGTAATTTTCGAAATTTGCTATTTAATTAGCATAGATATTTATTTGGTATTTACTTGGAGAAAAAGATATTCACAAAATAGGTAAAAAGATATTGAGTATCTCATAAATAAGGTAACAAAATAATTCAAGCATCTCCAAGTGGGGAAATAAAATGGGCCGTGTATAGTGGGAAAATCAAGGAAAAATACTTAAATCCTCAAATCAAATAGGAATAGGATTTAAATTTGGTAATTTCTTGTAGGAAAAGACTCTCACAAAATAGGTAACAAATAAATTAATCCCACAAGTAATTGAAAGGCATATGGGCGAAAATTATGAGGTTTTAGGGAATGAAAGAATCTAATCCTAATTAACATAGGATGTAGAGAGATTTGGCAAGATATGGTAAGATTTAATTGAACTTTAATTCAAGGAAAGAGATAAACATGATACCAATTAAATCTACAAAAATAATTCCCTCTCCTAATTAATAGGAGATTTAGAAAATCTCAAGGGATGGCCAAGGGGTCGAAAATCATGTAAAATAGCATAGGGATAATTTGGTTTGGATTTAATTTGGATAAATATCCCAAAGCAATTAATTAAATCCAAGAAAGAAAGTATTATTTCCAATAAATAAGAGGGCCGAAAAATTCAAATAAAATGGCTTGAATGATTATGCATTATCCCATTTAAGTTAATTCACACATTGGAAGCTTAATCACATTAACTCACATAACTCACAACAACTAATTTCACATAATTAACTCAAACACATAGAGACTCAATTTGTTCAAAAGAAATTCGCATTCAACATCCACATTAATTAAAATAAAATAAGCCATCAAATAAAAATAATAAAAAAAGTCATAATTTTCCAGGGTGCTACATCCTTCCCCTCTTAACAGAAATTTCGTCCCGAAATTTGGTCGTCTTCCATAAACAATTCGGGGTACTTTTCTTTCATCCTATCTTCCAACTGCCACCTGGCTTTCTATGTTCGCATGCTTATGTCGTAGTACTTTCACACTTTCTCACACATAGCACACATTTACAACATCATGTCACTCATGCTCATGTTCCAACATAATAGTATCATCACATTAGCATATTCACACATAACTTCCATACACATGCACACTCTTGCCAATACACCCTTATCATATCATCATCAATTTCATATTCTTTCAATAACTTAAAACATACCTCACTTTCTTGTGGTTGAGCGTGATGCTTCGGATGTTGAGCCTTCGTGACACTTTTAGTCTATGGGTACTAATCTAGGCTTAATCTGAAAGAAGACTCTCGGACCAGAGCGAAAGAACGAAGCTCTGATACCACTTTGTCACGACCGCCCTTATTAAGGATAGTAAAGATGGGGAAATCGTGACTAGGGAAGCGACTAAGGAGCGGGGAAGAAGAAGGGGAAAACAATAAAAGACGACATCTTAAACAAAGCTTCAAAAGAAAAGTTTTAATCGATTAAACAATTAAGCAGCGGGTTAATATCTCAAGGTAATTAATGTCATAAAGTAGTGTAGAGCAAAACAAAAGACTTTATCAAGAACGATTCGAAACAAGGCAGCGGAATAAAGGTGTCTAGAGAGTCATAGGGAGACGCCGATGTATGAAGACACGACGCATCCGGAATTTCTTAAGGCTCGACTCAACATCCGCCGCAACATCACCGCTCAACCTGCACAAAAAGAAAACATATGCAGGGCTGAGTACTTGACATACTCAGTGGACACACACCAAAATATTTGATAAAAGTTATGTCATCCATACCATAGTGAACTCGAGTTTTAACATTTTAGAAAAGAATATCATCGAGTATCACAAAACATTTTCGTAGACTGACCAGTCAAAACAATCTCCCCACTTTTTCCACAATCAATTAATCACATCCTCTTACCATAGTGCGACGAAAGTGTGGCCACACTATTCGCCCACGAGACTGGCCGACTAGCAAGGACGGCTCCCGATCCCACCTGTGTACACAACCTGATAGGGTTTGCGGCCCTACTCAGACCCGAATTCGTTTCACACATAGCCCTATAGCCTAACGGAGCAAGCTCAAACGAACTAGGCATCAAGCAACAATCTCAACATCAAAACAATCATGGCATGACATAACACTTTAAACCTCCCTTATATCTCCAATATCATAATTTTGAAACCTAAAAGAGTTTTAGTAAAGAAAGCCCACCTCGATTGCTTACAAACACGGTTCACAACTTTATTGAAATCATTGCTCTTCGTACCCACGTACGCAAAACAACCCTTATCAACATCATAACCACATAATACAACACAATCAGTTTTCTATCAACACATTACTCATGCATGCCCTATCGTTCCTTTCATCGTTTTCTTATATTGCCCATCCCAACGTTCACCATCATACACGAAACGAAACCCTTTGCATACATCAACGTGCAACACATAATCACATCATAGGATAAGTTCTTACTCACACATGTGTCATGGATTTCATTCAAAACTTGCCAACAAGACTATTTCAATCAAGACATGAATCTGGAAGAACAACGCAGTCGTTTTGTAAAAATCATTAAAACTCCATCCGATATCATTTGAAGCTAAAATTTGGTCACCACACAGTAGACACATCAAGGTTCATCCAGTTAAAAATCCACACCAAAATCACATCTTTAGGTCTGTCAAAAACAAAAACGAAACTCACTGGACGAGAATACAAATTCTGACAGGACCGCACAGTTCAATTGACAAATTCGTTAAATATTCATCTTTCGTCAAAAGAGGCTAAAGTTTTGACACAACACACAAGACACTTAAAATTTAACTCAGTTAAAAATTCGTGCCAATATAAGATCTTTTGGTCGGCCAAACACTCGTCGGAACCTACTGTCCGAACACCACAGTTTTCGTGCTCAACATTTACAAACTAGAGTTTGCCTATCATTCATCCACACATACATATTCATGCTTCCAATACATATTCCCGCTTCAACGACATCACAACCATGTTCTTCTATTTACACATAGCATTCACCAATGAATCATCCACAAACTCACACACACATACATACACGCACATACACATACTTTCTCATGCAAACATCCTTCCCAACCGATTAATTTTTAGATCTACGATTTCTACACTCACTATATGCATAAGGGGATCAAGAAACATGGATTCAATGGTAAGAGGGAGAAAGATGAATCAAAGTATACCTTTCTCTTGAAAAACAATCGGTAGGAATGACGAATGATGCAATTCTTCGATGAATCTTGAATTTTCAACTCCACAATGATGCAATAACAAGGAATTGGTGAAGGATTGGTAGAGAATGAGAGGAAGAGAGAGACGTCTGGTATGGAGAGAAGAGGGAGGCGAAAATATGAGGGCTAGGGTTAGGGTTCTTTTAATTTATAGTCTAGGATAAATCCTACACTAAAGCAATTAAAATTGTGGAAGAATAAAATAGAGGTCAATGAATAAATCCCACCATTAAAAGGAAAATAGGCGTGTAGTATGTGGGGGAGTAATTTTCGAAATTTGCTATTTAATTAGCATAGATATTTATTTGGTATTTACTTGGAGAAAAAGATACGCACAAAATAGGTAAAAAGATATTGAGTATCTCATAAATAAGGTAACAAAATAATTCAAGCATCTCCAAGTGGGGAAATAAAAAGGGGCGTGTATATGGGAAAAATCAAGGAAAATACTTAAATTCTCAAATCAAATAGGAATAGGATTTAAATTTGGTAATTTATTGTAGGAAAAGACTCCCACAAAATAGGTAACAAATAAAATAATCCCACGAGTAATTGAAAGGCATATGGGCGAAAATTATGAGGTTTTAGGGAAAGAAAGAATAAAATCCTAATTAACATAGGGTGTAGAGAGATTTGGCAAGATATGGTAAGATTTAATTGGACTTTAATTCAACGAAAGAGATAAATAAGATACCAATTAAATCTACAAAAATAATTCCCTCTCCTAATTAATAGGAGATTTAGAAAATCTCAAGGGATGGCCAAGGGGTTGAAAATCATGTAAAATAGCATAGGGATAATTTGGTTTGGATTTAATTTGGATAAATATCACAAAGCAATTAATTAAATCCAAGAAAGAAAGTATTATTTCCAATAAATAGGAGGGCCGAAAATTTCAAATAAAATGGCTAGAATGATTATGCATTATCTCATTTAAGTTAATTCACACATTGGAAGCTTAATCACATTAACTCACATAACTCACAACAACTAATTTCACATAATTAACTCAAACACATATAGACTCAATTTCCACAAAAGAAATTCGCATTCAACATCCACATTAATTAAAATAAAATAAGCCATCAAATAAAAATAATAAAAAAAAGTCACAATTTTCCGGGGTGCTACATAAATACTTTTATAAGATTTAACAAAATACTTTTTTTCAACATATAAATCTAAATTTTAAGGACTGTTGCACATCGGAATCAAACTTGTTATCTTTGTTCCAAACATTAACCTCCTTCAGCTTGCCCACACATACTTAAATCAACAAAATACTTTACTTCATAATTAACGTTTCATTAAGCTTGTATCACCAACCATTAGCGAAATAAACGCTATCAACAAGAAATAAATATATTTATATCGTAAGAATACTACAAATGTCTTTTTGACACACAGTCTATAATACTAGTATATTCATGGCCTCCCAAACATAACATTTTAAATATACACTAACTTGTAAATTCAAGATAAATTATGTTCCCCTTAAATTATTACTCCCTCCGTCCATGAATTGTGTGACTTAGTAATAGAAGAGTACATCTTACGTAGGAAACGGCCCTGATACAACTTACGAGGTAGTATCTCAATTAACAGTCTACATTAAAGAATGATCAGCAAGTACATGTTGTGGGAATGGTACGGTCGACAAAATTAAGACATAAGTAGCAACGATCGTTAGAATTATGATAAAAAAAAATTAAGACATAGCAATGATCGTTAGAATTGTGATAACAAAATTAAATAGTTTAGCCGTTAATATCTCCCCTGAAATCTCTCCCCATCACCCTCTTTCTCTTCCTCTTTTCTTCTCATCATCCCAACCCTTCTCATAAAAATAAATAACGAAGCAAAATGTCATCCGAGAAGAAGAGCATGGCAGGTAACAACATGTCGTCCTCAAGCGGCGACAACGACGACTACCGCGACAGCAGCTTCAACGGCTACGACACCAACCGCAACAGCGGCGAGGGCTCCCCAATGATGATGTCCCCTTGGAACCAGCCTGGCCCCTTCGGCAGCGCCTGGTCCGCCTCGACCAAGCAGCAGCAACTCCAGAACAGCCTCATCGGCTCCCTCGTCCGCGAGGAAGGCCACATCTACTCCCTCGCGGCCAAGGACGACATCCTCTACACGGGCTCCGACAGCAAGAACATCCGCGTCTGGAAGAGTATGAAGGACTTCTCCGCCTTCAAGTCCAACAGCGGCCTCGTTAAGGCCATCATCATCGCTGACAACAAGATCTTCACCGGCCACCAGGACGGAAAGATCCGCGTCTGGAAGATTAGTCCTAAGAACCCGAGCGTGTACAAGCGTTCGGGCACAATGCCCACTTTCTTTGACATCTTTAAAGCGTCCATCAAGCCTGGGAACTATGTTGAGCACCGGCGCAAGAAGAGCGCCGTGTGGATCAAGCACACGGACGCCATTTCGTGCCTCAGCATGGATAAGGACACCGGGATGCTGTACTCGGCTTCCTGGGACAAGACTTTTAAGGTGTGGCGGCCGGAGAATTCAAAATGTTTGGAGTCTGTCAAGGCGCACGATGACGCGGTTAATTCTGTGGTGGCGAGCACCGGGGCGATGGTGTATACGGGCTCCGCAGACGGGAAGGTGAAGGCGTGGAAGAGGGAGCAGAAGGGGAAGTCGTGCAAGCATACGCTGGTGAAGACTCTGCTTACGCAGGAGTCGGCGGTGACGGCGCTGGCCGTTAGCGACACGGATAAGGTGGTGAGAGAAATATCTAAAACTGATTGGTTATAGGACGACAAACTCATAAAGTGGTTTCAGTTATCTCTATAAACAAATTTAGGATATTATTATACTCCCTCCGTCTCATAGAAATAGACCATTTAGGTGACAAGAGTTTTAATACGTAATTGATAAATTAATGAAGTTGAAACTGTGTAGTGAATTGTAGGTCCATAAATGATAAATTAAAGAGAACTAGAAAAGAATTGACTATTTCTATGAGACAGATGAAAAATGAAATATGACTTATTTCTATAGGACGATGGAATTATTTACTTTTCGTTCATCTACCAACATCTTCCCTTAAACCCTTTAAAATGAACTTTAGCGTGGTTGAACTTTTTTCTAATTGATTGGGCCCGCTCTTAATCGAACTGACCCAAATTAAGCCAAAATTTACTGTTGGGTTAACCAATTTTTCAGTTTTTAGTCCAAATATATTGTTTGGTCAATGAAATTTGGCTGCTTTGATAAATGAATAGAAATCTTAGGATTCCATCCTCCTATAATTAACTATGACTTATATAATTGATTCAGTTATTTCTAATTCTCTTTTTACGCACCCATGTCATTTATTGTTATATTTATTTTTCTTTCATTTGTGAACAGGTGGTTTACTCAGGGTCATCGGACGGGGTGGTGAACTTCTGGGAGGTGGAGAAGCAGCTGGCACACGGAGGGGTGCTGAAGGGGCACAAGCTGGCGGTGCTGTGCCTGGCGGCGGCAGGGAGCTTGGTGTTCAGTGGGTCGGCGGACAAGACGATATGCGTGTGGCGGAGGGAGGGTCAGGTGCACACGTGCCTATCGGTGCTGACGGGGCACACGGGGCCGGTGAAGTGTTTGGCGGTGGAGAAGGACAAGGAGGACGATAAGTGGGTGGTGTACAGTGGGAGCCTTGACAAGTCGGTTAAGGTGTGGAGTGTGTCGGAGATGGCGCCGGACATGCAGCAGATGCAAAACAGCAATTTTGATTGGGAGTCCAGTTCAATACCATCAGCCAAATACTGAGGAAAGATTCATTGTTTCAGGTAAATATATGTCAAAAGTGATGGTAGAATTTGAGTTTCTCTACTACTATCGATATTATATTAGTTGATTATTTCTTACCAAACTTTTTCCATGTTTTGAACTTATACAGTTCCATCTTTTTATCCTTTATATTCCTATATATACACATGTATGATTCGGTTCCAAACTTGAACGAAACTGAACTACTCTATCCTCCTATAGTATATGCTTACCGGAGAAAATATTCACTAGTCAAGCCACATCAAGGTGGCATTTTGACACCATTATTTATTTGACATTGTTGAATAAATTTACACCTAAACTAATTTCACTTGATGGAGCTTAACTTTTTTGGAAAAGGCTAAAATATTGTAACATTTTCGAACTTCCTATGTATACAATATACTTTGCATCCATATACATAAGGAGTATATTGTATATAAAGTGTAGGAGCTATTTATAAAAAGATGACTACAAATAATTTTATTATATTTAATTTCTGTTCAGATAGTCATAGTCTAAAATAAAATACTCCCTCCGTCCCGGACTACTCGCACATTTCCTTTTCGGCACCGAGATTAAGGAATGAGTGTATAGCAAATTCAACAATTGCGGCTGTAGGTGATAATTTTTACTAAAAATGGAAAGAGTGCAAATAACTTGAGACGCCCAGAAAGGAAATAAGTGCAAGTAGTCCGGGACGGAGGGAGTATTGTACTTAGAGATTACTTCCACAAACGTAGAAATTACATACTAAATTAAAAATAATTAAAACTAATCATATCAATTGATCAAAAAAATTCTAATCCAATTAAAATTACATTCTAAATCATAAATATAGTAAAACTTATATTATCAATTGATGATAAAAGTTTTAATCTGATTAAAATAATTAAATAGATATAGCAGTACTACACAATTTAGTGTGATGATCACTACTACAACAATAATTATAAAAACAATTACAGAGTATTTTCTATACGATTTATTGTGATATATGTTACATGACTAATATCATATAAAAATTAAAAAAATTAAGTCACTATTTATGAATTAGATTATTGAAATGTGAGATATGTTTATTAAATGAAACAGAATAAATAATTATTCCATCAAAATTAGTGAGCAAAATTTAAATACAAAATTAATAGCAAAATATATTTACATGTAATATATAATAAATGTGTACATATAAATGCATATATTATCTTTATATTGTATATATAGGAGTTCAAAAATGTTACCATATTTTAGCCTTTTTTCTAAAAAAGCGTTAATGCTCCATGAAGTGAAATTAGTTTAGGTGTAAATTTATTTCCATATGTCAAATAAATAGTGATTAGACATACCATGTCATAATGCCACCTTGGTATTAGACAAATAATTCCTCAATCCCTCAATAGGTGTTCCACTTTGTCTCTGACATCGGTTTGAAGAAAGGTAAAAGAAAATAGAGTGAAAAGTTATTGGAATGTGAATCCTATTGATGAGAATCTGCAAAATTAGCCCAAGACTTGTTCTTGTAAAAGCCACACAATTAAATTACAAACTAAAAACACTACAACAATAACATAAAAACACATTACATTGAAACTTAAATAAATACTACACTAAAAAGGATAGGTGTTCCACCCCATAACAAGATAGAACAAAAATAGATCGGATGGGGGAATCGAAATGGAAGAAATTGAGGAGTGAACAAATGACCTCTTGGAAACCGAAGGGCCTCCACCAAAAAGAAGATGACAACCATTGGCAATGATGTGTAAATTTCGAGTTTTATTATCAAGTGTATTATCACACAAGTCTATTTAATAAACTCTAATATTACAGCAATACTGCAAGAATACAGTGTCGATTGTAATACTTCGAGTGTCGATCCACAGGGAAGGTAAAGATTAGTTAACTCCAAAATTAAGAAAACACATAAAAGAAAGTATTTTGTTTTGAAGATTTTGATTTCCAAAAGTTATCGACAAAATAAAGCTACAAGTTAACTAAAGGAAGACTATTCGAACGGGAAAATATGCCACTCCAAGTTGCTCACTAGGCTTGTATTGTTCTACACCTTTAACAATGAAACATAAGAAGGGATTAAAACATCAACCTAATCACGTACACTGAACATGTTTGTGACGTATAATTCACAGTCAGCTGAACACTTGTTCCATGAATTAATTTTCAAAGATATTAAACTCCTGCGGAAGCACGGGAGTAAAAGATCCTCTACTATAATCTCCTACTTAATCCACTATCAAATTATCCTCTGAACAATTCTAATTCGATAGCAATCCAACAATCAATCATTTCTAAACTATGTTAAAGAGACAATAGCATAGGAAATAACAACACTACATTATTAGCCAAAAATATAGTGAAAAATATTAAGCACATTGTTGGACACAAACATATGAGTTCATGGATGTAAAAACATCCATACAAAGCCTAGATTACAACTCGGAGCAACATAGAGAGCTTAGCCTAGAAACATGGTGAAATATGCAATGAAAACCGTAGGAAGCTTGCTCTCGTTGAGTGGAATTGGGATTCTGAAACGGAGCGTCGGAATGATGGCAGAAACTCTGAATTCGCCGCCACCTCCTTCCTCAATTTTTTTGGTGAATCATTAAAGCTCCCTCACGTCACATCTATCTCTCTCTCCCCACCTTTTTCTTTTCCTAATCCCCCTCTTGTCACGTCCCATCCGTTCCCTTTACTCATTTTTCAAACCGCCACAAAACTGCAATATAGCAGTTAAAATGAACTACCCGGCCGGGTGGTATTTTTCAACTGAAAAATCACCCGGCCGGGTGACATGAAATCGACCCCTCCTGGACTTTCCATGCCTCGCGAAAATCACCCGGCCGGGTGAATTATTGGGCATGAAATTAACCCGGCCGGGTGGCCACTTTTGAGAGCTTTCTGCACAGCTTTTCACCCTCCGAGCTTCCTTCTTTGTTTCACCATTTACTCCTCTTCCTACACCATAAAACGCACTTTTGCAAGCATCAAACTATATAAATCATGTAAAGTTATGGGAATAACAATGTAAATTTGATTCACATCAAATACCCCCAAACTTATTTACTTGCTCGTCCTCGGGCAAGATCATATAAAACACAACACTTTGAAGTTCAACTCACAAAAGTTTTTTCAAAAGTTTTCAAAAGAATGAATCACGTAGAGACATGAATGACAAAGTCTAAACCTCCAACAATTCCAATCAAGATTTCCCACTCTCAAGAACCAACACTTATCAACTTAAAACTTCAAGTCAATGTGCATTTCAAAGTAAGTCCAAACATGTGATCATACAACTCAAACCGTCATCATTGACTCGTCAAGCATTACTTACCACATAGACTCACGGATTTCAAATCAAACTTCATTAACTCTACCAAGTTATTTACAAAACATCCACAAACATCAACAATAAGGTCTAAGGTCTTAATTCAAGGTTGTAATGGGGCTAAGGATGAGGTAGGATAAATATGGATAGTGAGCTCAAAGGCTACACATTTGAGTGCCAAATTCTTCCCTCCTACAACTCCCTTCCAAAGATCGAACAACAAGATTTTACAACCAAACTCACTCCCCCAAACTTGAGATCATTCTAGACAAGATTACATCTTAAAAACAAATGGAAGCTCTAACTTTATTTCACAATTTTTTTTTCTTCTTTCATTTCTTTTATTTTTCTTTTCTAAATAAGACCTCGACTCTTGCAAATTTAGAGGTCGTCTTTTTTTTTCTTTTTTTTAAGAACTTCAATATTTTCACATTACATCAAGTCTAGAAATGTCTACTCTTTAAAATTCACCACCCAGCACTTAAACTCAAACCACAAAGCTCAAACTTGTATTTAGCACCCTGATAGTAGCAAGGTCTATCGATGAGGCTAAAATGAGGCTTATTTAAGTAGCTAAGTGATCGGCTAAGTGTTTACACGAACAATAGGAGATTAAGCTCAAAGTGGCTTCTAGGGGATCATTTGATGGACTAGGCATGTGATCATTTGGCCATGGAGTTCATCCTAGTGCCTTATCCTCCCAAATCGTTAACACAAACGCACGCAAGCAGTTCACTCGATAAAGCAAATCACCCCAAAATAATTTTCACAAGACATGCGATTTTCATACTCTCCTCAACTCAAGAAATCGGTTGTAATCACAACATGCTCTTTCAAATAAATTCATGCACTCATTCCATTCATCCTAAGCTTCAAAGTTCAAGTAAAATTAAGCAAGATTTCCTAACCAGAAAGCCGAAGATAAAGCATGCACCCGTCAACTACATAGATTCAAAACATCTTTATCAAGCAATACACCCAAAAATATACATCACAAATCATTCACAACCCCCCCAAACTTGAATGCATCATTGTCCCCAATGCATGCAAAGAAGACAAATAAAGTAAAGGGAAAGAAAACTCCCCCAAACTTGGCGTGATATCCATAGTGCATTCGGGTGAGAGGGTGGGTGTAAAAATCCTTTGCAGGTGTGCATCCTCCTAAGCTCCAATCCGCTCTCCATGATGCTCCTACAAAAAGAACAAAAACTACAAAAAAGAAACACTCAATTCAAAATAAATGTTAGAGGAAAGAATTGAGCAAACAGAACCTCCAACATATGAAACCAAAAAATAAAAACATAAAAACTTGGATTGCCTCCCAATCAGTGCCTTTGTTTATAGTCGTTGGCTCGACCTTCTTCATCTTTGTCTACCTCTATCCAAGCTCCCATAGGCGCTTCTCCGCCTTCTCTTGCTCGATCACCAGCTCTTCACCATCTACTCGAAACACCACCGTGTTTGTCTTGGTCTTAATCACAACATCCCCGGTCGCTAAGAATGGCCTACCAAAGAGGATAGGCATGTCCTTGTCCTCTTCCATCTCTAGGACAATAAAGTCGACCGGGAGTACAAACTTGTCCACCTTCACCAAGACATCCTTGATAATCCCTAGTGGCTTCACAATTGAGTGATCCGCCAATTGTAGCTCAATATCTATTGACTCAATCCTCGCTTGTAGACCGATTGACCTCGCCGTCTTCAGAGCCATCAATGATATTCCCGAGCCTTGATCAAGTAGGCACTTTGGGAACTTTTTATCTCCCATCTCACATGGGATCACACAACTCCCAGGGTCTTGTCTCTTCGCAGGTATCTTCCCCTTCACCAATTGTGAGCAAAATGCGCTCAATCTCACCACACCATCCTCTTGTATCTTCTCATTTTTTGCGATAAGGTCCTTAAAAAACTTGGAGAATTTAGGAAAGTGTAGGAACAAATCCACTAAGGACACATCTACTCTGACTTTCCTAATGATACTCATCATCCAATCGAGTCTTTTCTCTTGAGTTATTTTCTTTGTCTTCTTCTTCTCGATTGGGAAAGGAGGCGGGGTGATAAAATCTGGAAAATTAAATGGACACTTCGGGTCCATTGCCGGACTTAGCGGGATCTTTTTGCGGATATCCTTCTCTACTCGAATTTTTCCACTCGAATCGGATTCTTCACCATACTTCTTGCTGCCAGATGCAGCCTGAACTTGACCATGTTGGGCACCTTGCACCAACTTGGGACCTCCCTTACATACCTCGTCCGCCCGTGCGTGCGAGGAATGCAAGCCTAACATCTCATCCGCCCCCGCGTGTGAGATGCCGGAAGTACCTTGGCCGTCAATTAATGGTGTCGAACCTAACTCGCGACCACTTCTTAGCTTAACTGCCTTGCACTGCTCATAGCCCTTAGGATTGGGCACCGTATTGCTTGGGATGGTATTCGGGATTCTTGTATGTGATGATGTAGCTAGCTGCCCGATTTGAGTCTCGAGGTTCCTCATTGTAGCTTCCATCTGACCAAACTTTTCCACCGTCTTCTCTTTGAAATTCTTATTCTCCCTTTGACTCTTAGTCATAAACGAGAGAATCTGTCCCAATTGATCCTCGACTGATGGCTTCTTCTCATAACCCGGAGGTTGAGTGTTGTTCCTCCATTGAGTCCCCGAAGTGTTGCTAGGACCAGCTTGATTCCAACTCGTTTGCTGAGGCCTCCAATTTTGCTGATTGTTGTATTGGTTGCCTTGATTGAACCCTTGGCGATTGTTACCAATGTAGTTCACATCCTCCACGGGAGGTCCTTGAAGACTTGGGCACTGATCAGTATGGTGCCCACCTTGGCACAACCCACATCTCATCACAGTCACAGCTTGGGGTTGAGGAGTCAATTGAAGAGATTTAACTGCCTTTGTCATCGACGACATTTAAGTGCTAATGTCCGCCAGTTGAGCCTCAATTGCGGTCACTCTCTCCGTTCCCTTTACTCATTTTTCAAACCGCCACAAAACTGCAATATAGCAGTTAAAATGAACTACCCGGCCGGGTGGTATTTTTCAACTGAAAAATCACCCGGCCGGGTGACATGAAATCGACCCCTCCTGGACTTTCCATGCCTCGTGAAAATCACCCGGCCGGGTGAATTATTGGGCATGAAATTAACCCGGCCGGGTGGCCACTTTTGAGAGCTTTCTGCACAGCTTTTCACCCTCCGAGCTTCCTTCTTTGTTTCACCATTTACTCCTCTTCCTACACCATAAAACGCACTTTTGCAAGCATCAAACTATATAAATCATGTAAAGTTATGGGAATAACAATGTAAATTTGATTCACATCAGGCAACTTTCATCCAAGCAACCATTTATATCGACTCTCTCGCTAGCTACACGACACTAGGGTATACTTTCGTTCGAGCTCCGCACTAGAGGTATACTCTTTAGAGCTCCGCCCCTAGGGTATACTCTCACTCAAGCTCTGCCACTAGCTACATTGTCCTTGACCTATCGAGCCTGAGCACCACGATTTGAACGAAGAAATAGAGGAGAAGATAAACCCTAGTTGAGGTGCTAGGGGGCGATGTCTGCCAGAACCGGGAATGATAATAAGTTTAACTTTATTTCTCAATGATGAAAATACTATCGAATTCTATTATTTATAGAATTCTAAACCCTAAAACTTATCTTGCTAATCAAGATAGATAATTAAATAAAAGCTTATAAAAGATATGGAAAATAAATAAAGATAACTAAGACATATGCTAAATAAAAAAGATATGCTAAATAGGAAAAGATATGTCGTGTTGATTGTTGAGGAGATATGGCTGAAGGTATTTGGTGAAGGGTTCAGGCAACGAGAGATCCCTATCACTAACCCCAGGCCAACCACCAAGTAACTATAGCTCGGCCATGGATTTTTCCAAACATTCATCTCACCCAACATGGGGAGGGACTCTCTCAAAGGAGACACTCTTTTAACTCAACTCTAATCTATCTATTACAAAAGAAGCAAATGCCCTATTTATAAATGGAAGGTGGAATGGAAAGAGTCAAAAAAATATTTAAACTAGGGTCGAATATGAAAAGGCACTCAAATATATTAAAAAAATCCCGCCTGCGCTTGTTCCTATTCCAGTGAGTCACTGAGTTCGTCAGTGTCCGAAGCTGGCGATTAGCTGGAAATGCTGTTGTAATCGCCGTACAAAACTAGCAGGTCGCCAGGTTCGTACTGCTATGTGCAGTCCTCATCGAACGGCCATAACCTTTTCATCCGGACTTCGATTGAGGCATACAAGGTATCCACGCGAAGTTCTTTCAATGAAGAAGAAAATGGTGGTCTTTGAATTGCATTTGGACGTCAACTTTACAGGTAACGAACAGTTTCAATATGACCTCAGTTTCGGTTTGGCTGCTTGCCATGCCTTCTCCTTCGTTTCTCCCACAAAAATGGTTTAGCGCTACCCGGATTTCCATTACCTACTTTTTAATATTAGTAAGGCTTGTTTGCTTTGAATGATAAGGCTTGTTAGAATTTAGAACTACTAGTAACTCAATGCACGCGCCATTGTATTTTCTTAAAAAATTGACTATAATATCAAAAAACTTTATCAAAAATAGTAAATAAACATTATTTATTAAAAGTAGATAATAATAATAATTAATAAATTAATTATAAATCCAAGAAATAACTACTTTTTAAATTTAAAAAATCACTATAATTTGTAATCAAATATTTCCATTATCGGTTAATTATTTTGGATTTTTTATACTATAAAAAACAAACGAAAATAAATTTACATAAGCTAAATTTGAAAAAAGGAGAATAATGCAAAACAATACTCCATCCGTCTCATTCAAGATGACCATCTTTCCTTTTTTGTTTGTCCCAATAAAGATGACCACTTTTCAATTTTAGAAATAACATTCTCTCTCCTCTCACCTCATTAAAATATCCAACTACATTTTCTCTATCTACTTTATTCCACCTAATAACACTTCCTAAAACCTCGTCTCACTCAAGAATGTGGTCATCTTGAGTGGGACGAAGGGGTATTAATAAAATAACAACATAAAAATAATTATTTAATTGGACAAATCAACTTAAATAATTTTACAACATGGACAAATCAACTTAAATCAACTTACAAATCAACATCGGGCGCCTGCAATGGATGCCCGAGGACGCCCGAGCTCGATCTTGAGCGATCGGGCATCCATTGTGGATGCTCTAATGATGTTTATATTTAAGAATATGCATGTTATTAAATAAAATGTAAAAAAAAAAAGAAAATGTGCACATAAAATGGGTTCTGGGGGCAAAGCATATGCTAACAAACTTAATGATATTTATAACAAAAAGGGAGATCAAATACCTTCATGTATCCAAAGTATACTCTCATTCACATTAAGTGAATTATTTTAAAGTGAATTATGTTCATTGTTAACAAAACTCCCCCTTTAAATATATATAGATATAGATGTATGGAGAATATAAACTTATCTTTTTGGTGAGAAATGCTTAGTAGAATTTGCAAATTAAACACATGCAAGTAAAATGAGTTAATATGAAGTAATGAAGATAATGAAGTGGGACAATTAATAAGGGAATGACAAAAGTAGAAAACTGAGACACATAATGAGGAACGATGAAAACTTCATCTATAGATGCCCAATGTCCGTAAATTGACGGTTACAATGTGGAACCATCGGTTTTGATTTTAGAAAATCATGATTTTGGAACTAGCTCGTGAGCATATTTAGCGGTTTCAGTTCTTAACCGCTAGTTTTTCAGCAATTTTCAATGTTTGGTTCTGATTTTGGTTTTGGAGGTTTCTCGGTTTTCTTTCTTCTTTTAGGTATTTCGATATGTAATTATAACGTATAAAAATTAATTTTAACAATACAATGAATAAGTTAAATTAAAAGTAAGACATGGCAGTGAAAAATAAAATAACTGAACAATACATGTACAAATTACAATATATTGCACTTTACAAGTATTCGTAACCGACATCAATCTAATAACCGCCACTCGCTGCCTCACTGACCACGGTCATCGTGCGACAGCGCTGCTGACCTCGTCATCGGTGGTAAACTCTTCACCGTCACTCTCTAAACAGAAATTGCGATCGGGCCCTTGTGTTCTCATACCCGCCTTTGCCCAATCATCGAGTAACGTAGTGGCTTCATTGTTTTGGTGGAGAGGTTGCTCCTTTTGTTGTCTAACAAACAACCGCTGACACTTAAAGCTTGCTTGCCAACGACGGTGGAAGCGGGAACACTAAAAATTGTATCATTTCATAATAGTTTAAGACCCGAAGCTATGAAAATAATGTTATAGACTATTTAAAAACTCAAATTGTATGCGACATAAAAATAGGTATTACTCATTTGTAAGGACATTTGCACTTTTTGTACCTTTTTAAAATATATCCTTCAGTCCTTTAGGGGTATTTTAGTATATTTGTGATTTGAGAGACTGCCATCATTTTTTTCTAAATTTGGAGAGAAATAGAATAAAATTTGTACACAGTAAATCAATCCTCTAATACTATGATAATTTAATTTATATGAACTTTACTTAAAATTTCAAATTATATTTAAATAAAAAATTTATTAGAAATTTTTTTATCACAAATTATATTTAACTCAACCACGGTTTCATAAACTGCACACTATAAACCAGTCTTGACAATAATTGGTAAATCATTCGAATAAGTCACAAATCACATACCCATAATAGTAACAAATTTCATTTCATTTCCTAAATAAACAAATTTCATTTCAGGTCATTGAAAGAGGTCATTGAAGAGCAAATGTACAAAAATGATCTTAATGAATTTGAGGGCATTTTTAAAAAAATTGTTAAAAAAGTGCAAAAACATCTGAAACGATCAAAATGGATAGTATAGAAAATTCAAATATGTATTTTAAAGTATAAGTACGGTAAATGTACATCATAGATAGTATAGGGCCTAAAAAGGTACTCCCTCCGTCCCATAACAAATATCACATTTCTTTTTTTGCACTAGTTTTGAAAAATTGATAATAAATAGTTGAGTGAACTAGTACCTAGAAAATGAAATTTGCACCTTTTTAGTACCCAACATTTATAAAATCACATTTTCATTCAGACCCCTACTATGACATATTATGATTCAGTCTTTGAGCCTCGATACCTAAAGGCGCTTGTTAGGATGGATTAGCTAGGATATCCTAACTTTCGTTTCCGACGCAGAGATGTGGATTGATTGTGACTATATGGTTGTTCTTTTTATTTTATTTTTCATTTGGTTCCTAGTTTAGTTTTGATAGCATGGAATATCCCGACTTGTGGGAACTTCAGTTTGTTTTCTCTTCATGTTCTTGCTTTCGATCCTAGTCACTTTTGGGCTAGGATCGGGGAACTTTATATTTTGATTTTATTCACGGGTTGGGGGTCTGCCTAACCCCCCGCCAATTATGGGTGTTTTTTATTAAAAAAAACATTTATAAAATCACATTTTCATTCAAAAAGTTCCATAAATCCCAAATTCAATCCCAATTTTTACTACTTTATCCTTTAGCTCTTGAGGGGTATATTTGTCCATTTAGTTTGATTTGAGGACTAAACTTGTGATTGTCGAATGTATATGTACTTCTTTTGTGGTTTTTTAAGGGCAAAAATTTTTTATGGTATTATTAATCTATGTATATTATCTCAAAATAAATTATATAAATCTTCGCATTGTTATCCAAAAATGAATTATTTAAATCTTTGTAGTTTATTTAAATTATTGCATTACAATCGGGAAATTAATACTCCATCCGTCACACAAGAATATGCACTCTTTCTTTTTTAGTCCGTCCCGCAAGAATATACACTTTACCCATGGCAGAAAATATTAAATTAATGTTCCAGTCGACGATCCGAACAAGTGGTACCATAGGCTAGGTGACACGGTGATAGACCCAAAAGGTTTGTGTAGGCTAGTGTATTCAACTGATCAGGAGGTTATTCCCAACCTAGTTGTGTTGCTAGCACGACGACCTAAAACCTAGTATCAACAATTTCCTCAACCCACGTTTACTGGCTAGTATAGTGGGAGCAAGGGTCGAATCCCATGGAGACAGATGGATGCAAGTTGTGATTGTGGTGATAATATGGAAGGGTTGGTTAGCTACCACGCTTGGGTTGAGGTTTTACCTAGACAAAAAAACTGACTGGTAAGAAGTTCTCGTAACAGATGCAGTTGGGTACGTGAAAGGTAGGTTGGTACGACTTTAGTGCATGTGAAAAGTGAAAGTTTACTAAAAATGGGGTGACAATGACAGAAACGGATCTCCGACCGAACTGGCTAATGAACTGCCAGATCTGCCAAAAGTCTGAAAAAAGTAGAAGGACAAAAGGTAAAGTAGCTGAAAAGTAAAAGTGGTTCACAAATGGGATGTGGATGTTGTCTTCTCAAACAAGTATGCAACAAAATTCAGATAAACACAGATTCCATGGATAACAGTTCAAACAAACACTTTTCACAAATTAAGATCCACAATTAAAAGCCAAAACTTTAAAACTAACTACCGATAATCCCAGATTTAAACATACTGATTAACATGCAAGGTGGCGACAGTCACGTAATCAACTTCAAACCGAACGATTTAACACTTGAAATCCTAGCTAACAAACTCAGATCTAGCCTACTCAAACGAAATCAAGCTTCAATACTTAGAAAATTTATGCAAACAACCAGATCTAGCTAATCTAGGCAGAATGAAATACGATTGCAACGAAAAGATGAGAAATAAACAACTTCCACATCATAGCATTTGGATCCCTGCATAATACTTCGAATCAACAAGAGATTAAGTTCCAAAAGTAGATCCAACGAGATAAAAATGAAATACGAAGCTAAACTAAGAAAGCAAGTAAAGATTGTTTTTGCCACTTGGGCGATGAAACAGTTTCTAGCGATTAAAACTGCTGGAAGAGTCGACGGTGAACGATTGCCGGTGGAATCATGGAGTCTTCAAGTGATCATGACTGGTGGCGAGAAACGAAAGGTGTGGAGCTGTAACGACCCGCTAAAACGATATTATTAGAAACAATAATGTTGGCGTAATTATATATACAAGTGACTTTTTGCATAATTAATTTCGAACTACGATAGAGGGTTGTTTACGATAGAATGTCATTGTTGTTTCTAACGTCAGCCAAGTATATAAAAAAATATATATATATAATAAAAGAATCAAGACCCAAAATTAAAATTTTAATACCCGATACATTCAATAAAAGTCCAACAAAATTTAATTTATACATCCTGCGTTTTAAGAAAATCGGGTACTTCAACGTGGACAGCCACGAACTTGAACCGATTATACCTACACCAAATTAAATGAATAAGTGAACAAATACTCAAATAATTAATTTAATAAACAAATAAAATAAAATAAAATAAAATAAAAAGGGGGTCGATCCTGTGTATCAACAGCATTAAATGCTGCATTAAAAGATTTGCAGTAGATATCATCATTCTCTGACAGAATATATGCCACTTGCATCTTATTCTTACCAGATATGCCACTTGCATCTTGCAAGATACGCCACTTGCCATCTTTATCTTTTATGTATAAGTACCACTTGCCATCTTTATCTTTTACGTATAAGTATATTTATGCAAATCATTTTCTTTCACACACATCAGATATCCTAAATTCCCTTCACAAACCCCACATAAACAATTATTCCACATCAATCTCCCAACAAAGCTGAGGCAGGAGGAGAGGAAGCAAATTCAACAGCCCTTTTTCACGATCAAACAGAAGTGAGTACCATCAACACCTCACTTTTTTCCCACGTATTACAACATATTGCATATAGGCAATTTAACACCTCAAGAACATAGTTGCTATAACATCTCAAGAACATAAAAATGACAGATTCTCAAAGGATAATAGGAACTTAGCTTGAAATGACATAGGAGTCTGCCGGTGAGATTTCCGTCACTAAGCTTGGCACTCCGTCACTGATTTTCATTCTTTACAACCTGCAAGTTTGAAATATAACAAAACTTTGACATCAAAAATGGAATCTTTGTGAATAAAACAAAAGGAGAGAAACTAGATCAACAAGTAATTATTTTTGGTCACCATACATGTCTGAAATTGGCGGCGGCAGCCGATTTGGAAGGGGGTCGACATCGGCGGTGCATGCCAACGGAGATGGCTGGAAACTGAGTGGAGAGAGAGAGAAAGCTGAGAGAGAAGAAGAGAGGGAGAGACGAGAGATAGGAGAGGAGAGGGGGAGCCGAGGGAGAGAAAGGAGGGGGCGAGGAAATAGCTGATGGAAGGAACACGCCGGCGGTGGAGCGACGGCGACGCCGGAGGGATGGCTGGTCGACGGCAGCGAGGTGTGAAGCTGGGTGAGGAGGCGGAAATTCTGATTTGGGGGAGGGTTTTTCCCTATTTTGTGCAATTTGGGGAAGGAGATTGAATAGTGTTTGATAGAGAGAGAGACCGATCAGTGGGTGGAGTATATGAGTTAATTAAAATTTTGAATTGGGGGGCTGCTCTTTTGTTGAATATTTATTGGGCCACTATATTAATTAGAGTTGGGCTAATGATAATTCATTTGGGTTGAGTTAGTGAAAAATATGAATTCAGCCCAACTCCCTTTAATAGATGACACTGTAGTAATGTATTTATTTAAAGTAGTCCAGTTTCAAAAATAAACTTTATTAGGAGGAAGTTTAATATTCATTTGTAGCCTGTTTTAAATTAAGGTTCTTTTAATATTTTTATTTGATCTTCATGTTTTCTAATGGTGAAATTAATTTGGTCTTATTGAAGTTGAACCTCCGAAGCTAAGTAGGTAATTTACTCCTTGAATTAAATCAATAATCTTAAGTATAAATCAAATCTTTGGATTAAATTTTTCTTTACCGAAATAGATATGAGGGCCAATTTTCATAGTAATGTATGGAGTTCTAATTTAGTCGAAGCCCGAGAATAGTGGAAGAAGCATCAAATAATATGAGTTTTAAAAATTCTTTAAAGATAAGTGAAAAAAAGGGGAGATCAATTATGAGGCATGCATTCTAATTTAAGTAGTTTTGTCCTTGAGTCTAATTAGTGTATTATCCTATTGTGATATTTTCAAAAGGGTACGTTCGCAAGTAAATTTGGAACGAAAGATTCAAGTTAAGGGAACTAAACGATCAAGGTGAGCTTTCCTATACTAAAAAATATAAATCGTATTTTATGAAAACACGAACACATGTTCGTGATACTTAAAGATGTTGTCTTGCCATAAATGTTTTTGTATGATGCCTATCTGTTTGGCTAAGGCCAAAGGAATTATGAATGATGATATAAGTCGAATTCGGGTCCCATTGAGGGTGGTGTCCCCGCTCGGACTAGTGTACACAAGCTACCTCTGACATGTTGGGCAGAGCAGGTGACCGTGGAAGGTGGCCACCTTCCCGGCACGAGAATACCTCTGACATGATGGGCAGAGAAGGTGACCGTGCGAGAACACCATCTCGACGGCACAATGTGATCAGATATGGCTAAGTACCGGAAAAAGGGGTTGCAACCTAATGTGAATATTTTTAGTAAGCTCGGGCCTTTTCAATAAACCCCCGAGTGTTACTGTGATGATGGCTTGACAATATTTTCAAATGTATATTTGTATATTTTGGCAATGTGTTCACTGAGTACTTTTGTACTCAGCCCTGCATATATTTCTAAATGTGCAGGTTGAGCAGCGTAGTGGTGGAAGAAGTGCTATTGAGACAAGACATTTAATTCAGTTAGATTTTGACTCTCGGAGGTTCATGTCTTCATACAAGGAACCGCGTTCATTTGTTTCCGTTGTGCATCTTAAAAGACTTGGGTCTTTTTGTTCAAAACTCTGATATTTTGAAATTTTTACAAACAATTACCCGAGTTTTTATGATTGGGTATCTTTTCTTCTATGTATCATCACTTGATTAGTCATGTCTTGCAACCAATGTTTGATTTTATTTTCCCCTAAATTCTATCCCCGCTTCTTAAATCCTCAGCTAGTCGCGATCAACCGTGTTTTCTATCCTTAGAAAATGCGGTCGTGACAGAGTGGTATCAGAGCATTCTTCCTCGCTCTGAACCCGAGAGTCTTCTTTGAAAATCTTTGGTCTAGCCTTGCTCCACTAGACTATATAATCGATGAAAATGCTCTTAGCACTCCCACCAATCGCGCTCAATGAGGAAAAAGGTAACTTGTTCTTCTTCAAAAGAAAGTCAAGATGTTTAAAAGTTTGAAATGGAGAAATAACTCATGCAGTTAATTTGAGTGAACAGATGAAAATACCAAGTTTAAAGAAAGAGTTGATGTTTCTTGATTTGGTAGCGTGCTTAAAGAAAGAGTTAGTATGTGTTTTCTTGGCTAAAGACTGTGAATGCATGAATAAAAAAAAGTAAATTTCCTAAATGGAAAAATGTACTGAAATATAAAAGTATAGAGTATACGAGTCTGGTACCAATTGGTGAAATGATATCTCTTTTTGAGTTAGTCATTGAATCATGTTGCTAGTATGGGGAAATCGAAATTTCCAAGAACTTAGAATACTTAGTTATGCCGAGCTGTTCATGTACACATACCCAACTATTTTTCCCTTATTCTTTTTTCACTTTAATAATTTTATATTAAAATTTATATCTTTCAAAAAATACCGCTCCCGTTATCTCATTAAAAATAAAATATTTACTTTTCATCACGAAATTTTATATAGAGTTATTTTATAAATTAATAAGGAAATAATAAATTAAAAGAGATGAAAAAGTAGAGATAGTGTTGTTTCAATTTTAGGAAACATTTTATTTTTAATGAAATATAACCCGAAAAAATATTTTATTTTTAAAGAAACAAAGGGAATAGTATTATTAGCAATCGACAAAGAAAATATTATATATACTCCATATTCCATAATGTTTTGTCATTTTTTTTCATTTTCCCCTTCCCATCTCAATTGTGGAATAACTTCCAATGAAGGGAACTAATCTTGAAATAGAAGTGGATACAAATATGAAATACCTGTTATGTTATACTCCCTCCAATCTACGGTAGTTGAGACGTTTCTTTTTGGCACGCGATTTAAGAAATATTGTGTTAAGTGAGTTATGCAAAAGAAGAACAAAATAGATGGAAAAAGTAGAGTGATGAAGAGCAATAAAGTAAGAGAGAGTAAATAAGTGAGAATAAATATGTTAGACTTTTACTAAAAAGGAAAATGACTCTACTATTATGGAATGTACCAAAATGACAAAATGAGTTCACTATTCTGGAACGGAGGGAGTACTACCGTACAATTTATTTAATGTGATGTGACCTTGAAAATACATTGGATTACCGTGTTGGGTATTGCTAATCCGTCGACCACAACTACATGAGACATGAGTTATTGATTTATTGTGGACTGGATTACCGTGTGAAATGAAGTAAATATTTAACGAATTTCTGTTCGGTCTATGCGGACTGGATATTGAATAACTAGCATACCAAAGACTTTCAGTTTTCTGATTTACAGAAAATAGATATTTGTAAATTGTTATGATTTGATTTGATTTGATTGCTATAATCTAATCTTTCACAACTAAGGTAGCAAACTAATACTCATTTTGTTATGAAAGAATAAACAAATTTATAAATAACTTAAATTTTAATGTCTAATTTGTAAAATAAGAGAGATACGAGAAAAAATAAAAAAGAGAAAAAATATAGTAAAAGTACTGCTAATGGGCTGTAGGGTCCACATATTAATGGTGTGTAATTTGTTAAAAATATTTCATATTCAGACTTGATATAACTTTCGAGGACGACACAAGATGGTCAAACTAGTCTATTTCTTTGAGAAGGGGGAATATATTGCAGGCGTGTTCGTAAAATCATTTTTTAATTTTTTTGTGGGTTGTTTTTTCTTCTTAGTCTCCTTCTGTCCCGGTAAATATAAATATTTGCCTCTATGCAGGTGGTGTATTAATTAATCCACTTTCTCTGTTTTTTTTATTTAGAGTGAATTGCAAATTTAGTATATAGTAAATGCAGATTTCTTATTTGTGGTACCTTGTAAAACTGGTAACAAGAAGTCGTTTTTTACTCCCTCCGTCCCATAATAATTGTCACTCTTATTTCGAGCATGAGTTTTAAGAAATGTAAAGAAAAGTTGATTGTAAAAGTTAGTGAAATATGGGGGACCCATTTTTTATATTGATTTTATAATAAAATGTGGGTGAGGTGAGTTAGTTAAATGTGAGACATATCTATCATTTATGGTAAAAATGAAGTGTGATAATTATTATGGGACGGACCGAAATGGAAAAAATTGATAATTATTGTGGGACGGAGGGAGTAATAAAGACTTTATTTCGTTTGAACTACTTTTCTACTTTTTGACACTAATTTTGTTTTTCATTTTATTCTTTTCAGTCCCAGAGGCAAATTTGTCCACTACTATTAGCAAATTTTGTACCTAGACTATTTTGGAGTAACATTTTGCTTTTGGTACAGAACTCATAACTCTAGGTAATTACTTCTTGAACTTCAAATGTCTCATGTGCCTCACGGACCAATGTCTCTTGTCCAACTTAATGCCCAACTTTAAATGAGTATTAATGTTCTTCAAATCATACCTTATGTGCCCCATGGAGCAATTTCCTTTGTACTGCTCAATGTTCAACTTTGAATGTCACATGTCATACTATTCAACGTTTAGCTCATACATAATATTGAAGAAAGCAAGGTTTTTTACCTTGCACCATTCAAGATTGGTATCCTCATGACGAGTCAATTCTTAATATAGAATGCTCATGGCTGATAGAAATCTATGGGTTCCATCCTAAAATAAATTGGTGATAGGAGGAGTGGCCCATGGGATTTATATACTAGTTTCAGTTTTCTTTTAACATCGATGTGGGACAGTTATATGTTATTTTTCTAGTTTCAATTGCCAACACCCTCCCTCAAACCCTTCAAGGTGAACTTGGAGGGGTTAGACTTTTTTCTGATCGATTGGACAACTGGCCCAATTTTTTTTCCGATCGTTAGACCACTGGCCCAAATTTTAAGCCCAAATATACTGTTGGGTCAGTCATTTTTTCGGTTTTAGCCCAGATATACTGATGGGTCAGTTAAATTTGACCCACAGTCGGCGACCCGCTCTGATACCATGATAGAAATCCATGGGCCCCTCCTCCTATCACCAATTGGTTTTAGGATGGAACCCATGGATTTCTATCATGGTATCAGAGCGGGTCGCCGACTGTGGGTCAAATTTAACTGACCCATCAGTATATCTGGGCTAAAACCGAAAAAATGACTGACCCAACAGTATATTTGGGCTTAAAATTTGGCCAACAGTATATTAGCAGCTAACGGAGGATCGTTAGCTGCTCTGATCGTTAATAAAAATGACTGGCCCAACAGTATATTTGGGCTTAAAATTTGGGCCAGTGGTCTAACCGATCAGAAAAAAAATTGGGCCAGTTGTCCAATCGATTAGAAAAAAGTCTAACCCCTCCAAGTTCACCTTGAAGGGTTTGAGGGAGGGTGTTGGCAATTGAAACTAGAAAAATAACATATAACTGTCCCACAGAAAACTGAAACTAGTATATAAATCCCATGGGCCACTCCTCCTATCACCAATTGGTTTTAGGATGGAACCCACAGATTTCTATCATGGTATCAGAGCGGGTCGCCGACTGTGGGTCATATTTAACTGACCCAGCAGTATATCTGGGCAGAAACCGAAAAAAATGACTGACCCAGCAGTATAACTGGGCTGAAAATTTGGGCCAGTGGTTCAACAATTGGGCCGATTGTCCAATCGATCATAAAAAAGTCCAACCCCTCCAAGATTCACCTTAAAGGGTTTGAGGGAGGGTGTTGGCAATTGAAACATAAAAATGAATATAATAATATCCCACATCGGTGTACACAAAGAGCTTAATCCACTATATAAGTCTCATTGGCATCTCCTCTTATTACCAATTGGTTTTAGGATGAAACCCATGGATTTCTATCAATGGCGTGATGAACAACCATATCCAAAGGCATCTGAAGAACATGATTAGGATCTACTCCCTCGGTCCCCCAAAATTCGTAACTATTTGACCCGACCGAGTTTTAAGAAATGTAATAGAAGGTGGGTTGAAAAAGTTAGTAGAATGTGAGTCCTACTTTTATATATTAGTTTTATAATAAAATGTGAGTGTGAATGAGTTAGCGTAGGCATGCACACGGGTCGGAACCGGCGGTTCACGGTTCATCATTCCCATGAACCGGAACCGGCCTGCCAAGGGTCCCAACGGTTCCGGTTCTGGTTCAAAAAACCGTCGGTTCACGAGGCGGTTCAAAACCGCCGGTTTTTGCATTTCTTCTCGTTTTAGTGTTTATTTCAACGAGACTACAAGTCACAAGTCACAACTTATAAGTTACAATTTACACTTAATGTTGGACTTAAGCTTTTAGGTTGAAAGAGAGCGTATTGGATGATTCTCTTTTATAGCTACATATTCTTGGATGTGTTGCTCTTTCTTTCAATGTGGGATAAAACTCTTTATTTATAACTACATGATATATCTTCATCATCTTTGTTTATATTAGTTTATATCTTAACTATCTTCTATTATTATAACTTAACAACAAATATAATTACATAAAGTATTATTCTTTAATTCTTTATCATTATCGATTTGTTTGTGTATAAGTTTATGTGTATATTAACTAATAAATACCATTATAATTTATACACATTAAGAGAATAATTATTATACAAATTATATTAATCTAGTCATAACTATAATATGAATAATTATTTATCTATATACAAATCATATTACTCAATAATTGTTTATTCTTATCTATCAAGAATATATTCACAAATAATAATATTTTTTATATAAATTATACTATATCTATTAGAATAACAACTATTATACAAAATCATACTATTAGTCTACTACTAATATATAAACTATATTATACCACTAAACAAATCATTCTTTAGTTATCAATTTGTATTATTATTATACCAATTATATTAATTGTTATTTTTTTACATTTTAATCAATATATTGAGAAAAATTAACAACATACTTACATTTAGACCCAATTATTTGAACACGTCCACATTCTATAAATATACAAATTATTAGCAACATGCAACATTCAAATTTAATTAAACCATTCTAGTTGATGCTATTATTATCTATAAATTTGTCTTAGAAAAAGAATCATAACAAAAATAAAGATAAAGTTAGTGAATAATAAAATGTAGTAAAAAATAAAGAAAAGTAGAAAATAATAAAAGTTTTGTATCCCACATTGGAAAAAGATGAATGAATGATCTAAACATGTAGTTATAAAAGAAAATACTTCAACATATTTTGTCCCACATCGAAAGTGAAACACAAAATATTCAAGGATGTCGCTATAAAAGAGAAACAACCAAGAATGGTTTCTTAGAATCATAGGTCCAACAAATAAATATGGGCTATTATGAAATTATTGTATTTATTTATTTGTGAAAATTGATTTTTATATATAAAAATTGATTTTATAAATAATAATTTTTTCAAAAAGTTTTTATTGAACCGGCGGTGAACCGCCGGTTACGGTTCGTGATATTTCCGAACCTGAACCGGCCAGATTGAACCGCCAAACCGCCGGCCGGTTCGAACTGCCGCCGCCGGTTCCGGTTCCGGTTCATGAACCGGCGGTTCCGAACCTCCGGTTAACCAATGGTCTGGTTCAGTTTGTGCATGCCTAAGTTAGCAGAATGTTGGGTCCACTACTAAAAATGGTAAAAGTGAAAGGTGACAAATTTTTAGGGACGGACGGAAATGGAAATAGGTGATAAATTTTTAGGGACCGAGGGAGTATAAGGCCATCTGCAACGTTGTCACTAATCCGTCCCTTAACCGTCTGTTAAATTACTATTCATGGGTCCCACTGTACTTTTTTACTCCATCTCTTAACTAAGGGACGGAACCTGCAACCCTCCATCTCTTATCCGTCCCTTAACCGTCTCTTAAATTACTATTCATTCAATTTCATTTTTCATTTTTATTTCCAACAAATTCAATTAATAAAAAACACACTTCATTAAATAAAATAAAAAAACAACTTAAAATCCTAAAAAAAATTACATAATTAAATTCGTGGCAAAATAAATAAAAAAAGACATAATTTAAAATATTAAAAATTAAAATACAAATTATTGACCATAAAAATTCCACGGACGGAAGAAAATCTTAGCCAAACCAAATTTATAATAGATGCGTATGAGAAAAAGCAAACGTCATCGATCGATGTTTGATGAAGTCCACGTCAGGTCATTCAACTCTGTATATTTTGATGCTCTAAATTCATTTTTATTTTTTATTTTTATTTCCAACAAATTCAATTAATAAAAACACATTTCATTAAATAAAATAAAATTACAACATTACATTCTTAAAACAATAAAACAAAATATAATTAAAAATCCTAAAAAATGAAAATACATAATTTAATTTCTACCGGCGATGATGTGCGTCTACCGGTTGCCAAAGTTTGCCCAAATGTGCTCAATTAGATCATCTTGAGTTGGGTGTGGGCGGTAGAGTCACGTGTCCTTGCCCAAATAGACAACCGTTCTTGTATAGACGGATGTACTCCACTTCGAGGTGGACTACTTGCGGTTGAGCTTCCGGGGGCTTCAGGGTCGAACCAATTTCTCGCCTTGGGTCCTTCGTCTTGGACAATCATGTTGTGCAACATTATGCATGTATACATGATGTCGACCATGCTCTCCATGAACCACGTACGAGCCGGGGCTTTGATAATGTTGAAGCTCGCTTGGAGAACCCCGAACGCCTACTCCACATCCTTCCGAGCAGCCTCCTGCTTCTGCGCAAAAAGAGTTTGCTTTGCGTTCACAGGCCTGGTGCACGTCTTTATTGAATTGGTTAACCGAGAGGGAAGAAGCAATAGCCATGGTTGGGATGAATTTCTGTGTGTTATTGATCGACTGGAGCAACTCTCTTAATATAGAGAGTTGCCCTAATTTACATATGGAATGAGATCCCCTAATTATGGTCCTATCAATTACACATATCAATTACATACTAATCCCATGATTTGTTCCCTAATTACAGTTATTCTATTTCCATATTCTAACACTCCCCCTCAAGCTAAGTAATGGCATCTCTGATACTTAGCTTGTCGAGTACTTCTTCGAACATCCTTGAGTTGACTGCTTTGGTTAGAATGTCTGCTAGTTGCTCTTCTGAGCGAACGAAGGGTAGCTCAATGATTCCTTTTTCTATCTTCTCCTTGATGAAGTGGCGGTTGATCTCCAAATGCTTGGTTCGATCATGTTGGACTGGGTTCTCGGCAATGCTGATTGCTGCTTTGTTCTCACAGAATAATTTAATTTTCTTAGTGGGTGGAAAGCCAATCTCGGTTAACAGTCTTCGTATCCATAGGATTTCAGTGATTCCACTTTTTACCCCTCGGAATTCTGCTTCAGCTCTAGAAAGTGCCACTACTTTCTATTTTTTGCTCCTCCAAGTGACGAGGTTATCGCCTATGAATGTGAAGTATCCGGCAGTTGACTTTCGGTCGATCGGATTACTTGCCTAGTCAGCATCAGTGTATCCTGAGACTTCTAAGTGCCCTTCATTTTTTAGTAAAATTACGTACCCTATTGTGCCCTTCAAGTATCTCACCACCCTCATTGTTGCGTTCATGTGCTCCTCTTGTGGATTGTGCATAAACTGGCTTATCACCCCAACAGCATAGGTTATGTCCGTTCTGGTATGAGCTAGGTAGATTAGCTTCCCGACTAAGCGTTGATAACGCTCTCTATCTGTAGCTCGTGCTCCTTCTTCTATCTTTAGGCCATGATTCTGTACCATCGGCGTCTCGGCAGGCTTGCAGTCAAGTAAGCCAGTTTCTGTCAGAAGATCGAGAACATATTTCTTTTGTCGTAAGAATATGCCCCTTTTTGATCTCAGAACTTCAATTTCGAAGAAGTACTTCAGTGCACCCAGGTCCTTCATCTCAAACTCTTTGAACAAGTTTGTCCTTAGCTTCTCGATTTCTTCTGTATCATTTCCTGTAATAATCATGTCATCCACATATATAAGGAGACACGTTATTTTGTTACCTTCCCTCTTAAGGAATAGAGTGTGGTCTGAGTTACTCTGCTGGTAGCCATACTTCTCCATTACTTGACAGAACCTTCCAAACCATACCCTTGGGGACTGCTTTATGCCATATAGGGTCTTCTTCAGGCGACAGACTTGCCCAGGTGCAAACTCGTCAGAGTATCCAGGGGGGACCTCCATGTATACTTCTTCTTCCTTCTTCAATTCTCCGTGGAGGAAGGCATTGGTGACGTCAAATTGGTGAAGTGGTCAATTCTGATTTGCGACAACGGTTAGTAAGACTCTAACAGTACTCATTTTTGCCACAGGTGAGAAAGTCTTAGCATAATCCACCCCATAGGTCTGGGTGTATCCTTTTGCGACAAGTCTAGCTTTGTACCTCTCGATTGATCCATCAGCTCGCCTTTTGATCATAAAGATCCACCTACACCCAACGGGTCTCTTCCCCTCTGGCAGTGCACACTTTTCCTAAGTGTTGTTCTTTAGTAGTGCGTCCATTTCTCGTTTCATGGCATCCCTCCACTGTTTATGCTTCATTGCTTCTTCCACAGAGTGCGGAATATCTTCCTCATACAGTGCTGCTTCAAAGACCTTCGCCATATCTGTCATATGGGATTTCACGGAGTTCACAATGGAGTATTGTGTCTTTCGTCCCTTCCAATCTGGGGAGTATTTCTTTGGTGGTACTCCCCTGGTGCTTCGTGGCGGTAGAACCCGTTGTTGTCCACTTGTGGTTGCTTCCGGCTCTTTGCTGTGATCATGGTTAGTTTCAAGCCAAAGAGTTTCACTAGGGTCAGCATCTTCTCTTACCTCAGGAATATCGGTCGGGGATTGTACTGCGACGATGTCACTGATCTTGACGGACTCCACTGGAGTGTCAGAGACGTGCTCGGCGGTAATGCTAACCTCCTCTGTTGGGTCCTCTTCTCGATCAGGACTTGGCTCATGACCGGGATTCGGACTCGGGCTAGGGTTTATAATAGGATTAGGAAGCAAACTTAGTGGGTCAATTTCTGTTTCTGGTTCTTTCTCCCTTTGACCGCTAAGTTGGTGGTAAAAGTATTCATTTTCTACGAAGTCACAGTTCATCGTGACAAACATTCTTTTGGATTTTAGGTCATAGCAACGGTACCCCTTTTGGTGCATTCCATATCCCACAAACACTCCTTTTATCGCACATGGGGAGAACTTGGTTCGTTCTCTTTTGGGAATGTGGATGAAGACAGAGCACCTAAAAATTTTTGGTTCAAGTGTGAGTGGTAAGGGCAATTCTGTATGGGCTGATAAGACTTGGATGGGTGTTTTTCTGTCAAGGCCTTTTGTTGGGAGACGGTTCAAAGTGTAGACCGATGTGGCTAGGGCTTCAGGCCAAAAAGATTTTGGGACCTTGGAATCAATTAGGAGAGCTCTAGTCATTTCTAGCAGTTTCCTATTTTTTCTTTCGGCTACCCCGTTTTGTTCAGGTGTGTGAGGACATGTGGTTTGGTGTATAAGACCCCTATTTGCAAAGAACTGTTGCATCTGACTATTGACATATTCCCCCCTCCCCTCCCCTGTTATCGGACCTAAGTATTTGGATATTTTTCTTGTATTGAGTTTGGACAAAGGTGTAAAACAGGACGAATTTTTCAAAGACTTCAGATTTGGACTTTAAAAAATAGACCCATGTCATACGTGAGCAATCGTCAGTAAAGAGCAAAAAATACTTAAAACCTCCACTACCCATGACTGGTGCAGGCCCCCAAATATCAGCATGGATAAGGAAAAAAACATGGTCCACACGGGTATTATTAATTCTAAACGAATGTCTGTGGCTCTTCACCAGAAAACAAGTATCACAGTTCAAATGAGAAATTTTATCAAATCTAGGAAATAAGGTTTTAAGATACCCTAAAGATGGGTGTCCTAGTCGCCGGTGCCATAACCAAGCCTGTCGGTCTGTGGATCCGTGAGTCAGCAACACATTACTCTGTTGAGCTATCTCGTCCACATAGTAGAGTCCTTCTCGTTCAGTGCCACGCCCAACAATCGTCCCCGTCCGGATATCCTGTAACATACAAAAGGAGGGTTGCATCAGCAAAGTACAATTAAGCTCCTTTGTAACATGACTGACTGATAGCAGTTTGTGAGACAAGGACGGAACATATATACAATTTGAAATACTCAGAGTGGGCAAAATTTTAATTGTTCCCGCTCCTTGGACTGGAAGTAATTCCCCATTAACGGTCTGAACATAGCTTTTATTGGATTCAGTGATTCCAGTAAAATCAGTAATATCAAATGACATAGTGTTATTTGCTCCACAGTCAAAAATCCAGTCCATGTCTTTATGTGGTTTTTCGGAAGTAAGGCATGCGGTAGAGAGTGTTCCAAGTACAGAAAAACTATTTTTGCACTGAATTTTTGGGTTAATTTTAGAAAATGGACTATAAATGGGCCTTTTTCCAACAATATGTGAGTAATGTGGCTTATTATCTAATTTCGGACTATCCAGGGACCTAGCAGAAAGGATATGGGGTGTATGGCACAATTTTCTGGAAACATTGGGTGTATTATGTGATAATGGCAAAAATGTGGGTGTATTAAATGAAGAACCTGCTTTTGAGGGGTTCATGTGCAAAATGCTCCTCCCTTTACCTCGGCAAACCCTAGCCGTTGCCACTTCCTCCCCTGTCTGCGCCACTAGCTTTCCTCCTCCCTCGATTTCGACGATCCTGCCTGTGAGGGTGCTGGTGCTACCCGCCGCGCAAGCGGCGCTGGAAGCCCGGTCTCCTCCGGTTGGTATGGCAGTCCCTGTTCCTCCTCGGCGGTTGCCATTTCGTGAAGCTCTCTTCCGCTTCATCTCGCCCCACCACTCCGGGTACCCTACGAGGAGAGAACACTGGTCTTTTGTGTGCTTTCTCCCCCCGTAATGGCTGCAGATCAGTCTGTTCCTATCATCTTCTGTCCGTCGCTCTTCTCCTCGACTAGGGGTCTGCCCCGACCGTCCCCCACTACGTGACGCAAGTCCCGTCCCGATTCCGCCGCTGGTTTGAGGTTCTCTTCCTTCAGCAACCTGGGGTTTGAGTACTCTGTCATTTTTTGCTTCACGCCGGACGGTCGAGTAGGCGTCCCGAACCGAGGGCTAGGGCTCCCGCTTGAGAATTTCTCTTCGGTTTACTTCGTGTTCGTCGTTGAGGGCCATTAGGAATTGGAAGAGCCTGGTCTCTTGTCTCTGCCGATTGTAGGCCATGATATCCTCCGGGTCCTTCATCGGAATCGGCTTCTTTCTATCAATTGACATCCAAAGGTGTCACGACCGCACTTTAGGGTTAATAAAAGCGGGCGATCGTGATTAAAAGGACTTAATGAACAGACATAGAAGACTAGGGTTTCAATAAAAGTTTGACCAAGAACTTAAGTTTAATAAATAAAACGACCAAGGGTATTCATGTTTAATAAATAAAAAGACTAAAGCTTTGACATTATTCAAAAGATAATAAGTTTTCAAACATCCCAACAAACAGTTTCATAGTTAAATAAAAATATAAGGAAAATATCACAGCGGAAGCATCCAAGAGAAGAGTGAAGTCATGTGTGAAGACACAACGACACTCGGAGTTTCGGTACAACAATAGTATTTTATTAATTCTGCTCAACACCACCAACCGCTCGTCGCCGCTCAACATGCACATAGAGAAAACACATGCAGGGCTGAGTACTTATGAAAATACTCAGTGGCTCATGCCGAAAACATTTTCAAATAAGAGTATATGTTATCATGCCATACGTAAGTAACCATCGGGGTTTTACTTTAGAAAGGCCCGAGGCACCCAAAATATTTTCCATTGATCAAATAGCGACTGCGCAGTCATTTTCCCATGGACGTCAGCCATATCTGCGACACTCGGAGTTTCAAAACAACCACTAAATTTCTGCGCAGTCATTTTCTTTTATTGTCACGAATTAAATGACGAATTGTTATGTGTTTGCTTTGGTGACCTAATTTTGATTTGACCGAGTCAATTTCGTTGATTTTATGACGTGGCTTAAATTAATTGACGTGGAATGAAATATATATTGCGGTGAATTATATTTTAAGGGGTGTGACATTTAATTAGGATCATAAATAATTAACTTGCCATTTTATGGAGAAAATTTCGACCACTATTAATTATTGGAGAGAAAATTCTTTTTCTTGGATTTAATTATTTGTTTTGGGATAATTATCCAAATTAAATCCAAAGCCTAATCATCTTATTTCTTCATGATAAAAATCGACCCCTATTATTTTTCCTAAGGGAGATTTCGAAATCTCCTACTTTTTGGGAGGAGGGGATTATTCATTATTTATTTTGATCCCTTAATTATTTCTTTCCATGTTTTAATTGGAATGTCCTAGCAAATCTTTCCCTACTTTATTTTATTAAATATTTGGAAATTATTCCTTGTGGGAGGAAAATTCCACACGCCTACTACCATATTATTTGGGAGGATTTTCATTAATTTTCTACTCCGTATTAATTTACTCTGCTCCGTGGAAATACCAAATTAAATCATGGCTAATTAAATAGCCATGATTTTCGAAAATCCTCCTTATTTCTCCCTCAATATTCACGCCATTTCCTCCCATCAAATCTCCTCTAATCTCTCAAATCTTTATTTCAATTATTCCCCCAAATCTTGAATTAATTGGGAAATATTGTTTTTTCCAACTCTATAAATAGGGATAACCCAAAACCCCCTAACCCTAGCCCTACTAATCACACGCCTACTCCACTCTCTCCCTCACGCCCATTCTCTCTTCTCCACTCCTCCCACACTTGTTCTTCTACTCTACTCAAGATCCTTTCGATTTGCCAAGAGTTTGTTGAAGAATCAAGAGTTATATTTGTTTCTACCGATTGTTTCGTTCAAGAAAGGTACAATCAAATCTCTATTCTTCATTCCTCTCCATCGAAACTTTCTTTGACTCCCTCATGCATATAGTGAGTGTAGGAGATTCAAATCTAAGGGTTTAATCGGTGAGAATTTGTGTTTATATGTGTGTATGCGTTTTGAATGAAATTGTATGAAGATTTAATGAATCATTGGTGAACGATGTATGATTATATAAAAACATAAGTGTGAGGACTCTTTTAAGCATGTCTGTGTGTTAAAACCATGAAAAGGTTGTGTTTGAATGAATGGGGATGAAACCCTAATTCGAATTTTTAAGCATTGAAAACTGTGGATTCGGACAGTAGATTCCGACACGATTTTGACCGACCAAATGAACTCCTTTTTATTCGATTCTTTTTTCTGAGTAAACTTCATGATGTCTTCTGTGTTGTTTGTAAATTTCAACCCTTTTAGATAAAAGATAAATTTGTGGTGAACTTTTGAAGTTGACTGCGCAATTCTGCCAGAAAATATTTTTCTCGACTAGTAGGTTACGTTTTCGAATTGACCGAGCAAAAAGGGGTATTTTGATATGAAATTTAAACTGGAAGTTATTTGATGAGTCTACTGCATTGTGGTAAAGTTTTAGCCCCAACGGAAAAACTATTTTTGCACTGAAAAACTATTTTTGCACTGAATTTTTGGGTTAATTTTAGAAAATGGACTATAAATGGGCCTTTTTCCAACAATATGTGTGTAATGTGGCTTATTATCTAATTTCGGACTATCCAGGGACCTAGCAGAAAGGATATGGGGTGTATGGCACAATTTTTCTGGAAACATGGGGTGTATTATGTGATAATGGCAAAAATGTGGGTGTTTTAAATGAAGAACCTGCTTTTGAGGGGTTCATGTGCAAAATGCTCCCCCCTTTACCTCGGCAAACCCTAGCCATTTCCACTTCCTCCCCTGTCTGCGCCACTAGCTCTCCTCCTCCCTCGATTTCGACGATCCTGCCGGTTAGGGTGCTGGTGCTACCCGCCGCGCAAGCGGTGCTTGAAGCCCGGTCTCCTCCGGTTGGTATGGCAGTCCCTGTTCCTCCTCGGCGGTGGCCATTTCGTGAATCTATCTTCCGCTTCTTCTCGTCCCACCACTCCGGGTACCCTACGAGGAGAAAGCACTGGTCTTTTGTGTGCTTTCTCTCCCCGCAATGGCTGCAGATCAGTCTGTTCCGATCATCTTCTGTCAGTCGCTCTTCTCCTCGACTAGGGGTCTGCCCCGACCGTCCCCCACTACGTGACGCAAGTCCCGTCCCGATTCCGCCGCTGGTTTGAGGTTCTCTTCCTTCAGCAACCTGGGGTTTGAGTACTCTGTCATTTTTTGCTTCACGCCGGACGGTCGCGTAGGCGTCCCGAACTGAGGGCAAGGGCTCCCGCTTGAGAATTTCTCTTCGGGTTACTTCGTGTTCGTCGTTGAGGGCCATTAGGAATTGGAAGAGCCTGGTCTCTTGTCTCTCCCGATTGTAGGCCATGATATACTCCGGGTCCTTCATCGGATTTGGCTTCTTTCTATCAATTGACATCCAAAGGTGTCACGACCGCACTTTAGGGTTAATAAAAGCGGGCGATCGTGATTAAAAGGACTTAATGAACAGACATAAAAGACTAGGGTTTCAATAAAAGTTTGACCAAGAACTTAAGTTTAATAAATGAAACGACCAAGGGTATTCATGTTTAATAAATAAAAAGACTAAAGGTTTGACATTATTCAAAAGATAATAAGTTTTCAAACATCCCAACAAACAGTTTCATAGTTAAATAAAAATATAAGGAAAATATCACAGCGGAAGCATCCAAGAGAAGAGTGAAGTCATGTGTGAAGACACAACGACACTCGGAGTTTCGGAACAACAATAGTATTTTATTAATTCTGCTAAACACCACCAACCGCTCGTCGCCGCTCAACCTGCACATAGAGAAAACACATGCAGGGCTGAGTACTTATGAAAATACTCAGTGGCTCATGCCGAAAACATTTTCAAATAAGAGTATATGTTATCATGCCATACGTAAGTAACCATCGGGGTTTTACTTTAAAAAGGCTCGAGGCACCCAAATTATTTTCCATTGATCAAAATAGCGACTGCGCAGTCATTTTCCCATAGACGTCAGCCATATCTGCGACACTCGGAGTTTCAAAACAACCACTAAATTTCTGCGCAGTCATTTTCTTCTATTGTCACGAATTAAATGACGAATTGTTATGTGTTTGCTTTGGTGACCTAATTTTGATTTGACCGAGTCAATTTCGTTGATTTTATGACGTGGATTAAATTAATGGATGTGGAATGAAATATATATTGCGGTAAATTATATTTTAAGGGGGTTGAGATTTAATTAGGATAATAAATAATTACCTTGCCCTTTTATGGTGAAAATTTCGACCACTATTAATTATTGGAGAGGAAATTCTTTTTCTTGGATTTAATTATTTGTTTTGGGATAATTATCCAAATTAAATCCAAAGCCTAATCATCTTATTGCTTCATGATAAAAATCGACCCCTTTTATTTTTCCTAAGGGAGATTTCGAAATCTCTTAATTTTTGGGAGGAGGGGATTATTCATTATTTATTTTGATCCCTTAATTATTTCTTTCCATGTTTTAATTGGAATGTCCTAGCAAATCTATCCCTACTTTATTTTATTAAAGATTTGGAAATTATTCCTTGTGGGAGGAATATTCCACACGCCTACTACCATATTATTTGGGAGGATTTTCATTAATTTTCTGCTCCGTATTATTTTACTCTGCTCCGTGGAAATACCAAATTAAATCATGGCTAATTAAATAGCCATGATTTTTGAAAATCCTCCTTATTTCTCCCTCAATATTCGCGCCATTTCCTCCCATCAAATCTCCTCCAATCTCTCAAATCATTATTTCAATTATTCCCCCAAATCTTGAATTAATTGGGAAATATTGTTTTTTCCAACTCTATAAATAGGGATAACCCAAAACCCCCTAACCCTAGCCCCACTAATCACACATCTACTCTACTCTCTCCCTAACGCCCATTCTCTCTTCTTCACTCCTCCCACACTCGTTCTTCTACTCTACTCAAGATCCTTTCGATTTGCCAAGAGTTTGTTAAAGAATCAAGAGTTATATTTGTTTCTACCGATTGTTTCGTTCAAGAAAGGTACAATCAAATCTCTATTCTTCATTCCTCTCCATCGAAACTTTCTTTGACTCCCTCATGCATATAGTGAGTGTAGGAGATTCAAATCTAAGGGTTTAATCGGTGAGAATTTGTGTTTGTATGTGTGTATGCGTTTTGAATGAAATTGTATGAAGATTTAATGAATCATTGGTGAACGATGTATGATTATATAAAAACATGAGTGTGAGGACTCTTTTAAGCATGTTTGTGTGTTAAAACCATGAAAAGGTTGTGTTTGAATGAATGGGGATAAAATCCTAATTCGATTTTTTAAGCATTGAAAACTGTGGATTCGGACAGTAGATTCCGACACGATTTTGACCGAACAAATGAACTCCTTTTTATATTCGATTCTTTTTTTCTGAGTAAACTTCATGATGTCTTCTGTGTTGTGTGTAAATTTCAACCCTTTTAGATAAAAGATGAATTTGTGGTGAATTTTTGAAGTTGACTGCGCAATTCTGCCTGAAAATATTTTTCTCGACCAGTAGGTTACGTTTTCGAATTGACCGACCAAAAAGGGGTATTTTGATATGAAATTTAAACTGGAAGTTATTTGATGAGTCTACTGCATTGTGGAAAAGTTTTAGCCCCAACGGAAAAACTATTTTTGCACTGAAAAACTATTTTTGCACTGAATTTTTGGGTTAATTTTAGAAAACGGACTATAAATGGGCATTTTTCCAACAATATGTGAGTAATGTGGCTTATTATCTAATTTCGGACTATCCAGGGACCTAGCAGAAAGGATATGGGGTGTATGGCACAATTTTCTAGAAACATGGGGTGTATTATGTGATAATGGCAAAAATGTGTGTGTATTAAATGAAGAACCTGCTTTTGAGGGGTTCATGTGCAAAATGCACCCCCCTTTACCTCGGCAAACCCTAGCCGTTGCCACTTCCTCCCCTGTCTGCGCCACTAGCTCTCCTCCTCCCTCGATTTCGACGATCCTGCCGGTGAGGGTGCTGGTGCTACCCGCCGCGCAAGCGGCGCTAGAGCCCGGTCTCCTCCTGTTGGTATGGCAGTCCCTGTTCCTCCTCGGCAGTTGCCATTTCGTGAAGCTCTCTTCCGCTTCATCTCGTCCCATCACTCCGGGTACCCTACGAGGATAAAGCACTGGTCTTTTGTGTGCTTTCTCCCCCCGCAATGGCTGCAGATCAGTCTGTTCCTATCATCTTCTGTCCGTCGCTCTTCTCCTCGACTATGTGTCTGCCCCGACCGTCCCCCACTACGTGACGCAAGTCCCGTCCCGATTCCGCCGCTGGTTTAAGGTTCTCTTCCTTCAGCAACCTGGGGTTTGAGTACTCTGTCCTTTTTTGCTTCACGCCGGACGGTCGCGTAGGCGTCCCGAACCGAGGGCAAGGGCTCCCGCTTGAGAATTTCTCTTCGGGTTACTTCGTGTTCGTCGTTGAGGGCCATTAGGAATTGGAAGAGCGTGGTCTCTTGTCTCTCCCGATTGTAGGCCATGATATCCTCCGGGTCCTTCATCGGATTTGGCTTCTTTCTATCAATTGACATCTAAAGGTGTCACGACCGCACTTTAGGGTTAATAAAAGCGGGCGATCGTGATTAAAAGGACTTAATGAACAGACATAGAAGACTAGGGTTTCAATAAAAGTTTGACCAAGAACTTAAGTTTAATAAATGAAACGACCAAGGGTATTCATGTTTAATAAATAAAAAGACTAAAGGTTTGACATTATTCAAAAGATAATAAGTTTTCAAACATCCCAACAAACAGTTTCATAGTTAAATAAAAATATAAGAAAAATATCACAGCGGAAGCATCCAAGAGAAGAGTGAAGTAATGTTTGAAGACACAACGACACTCGGAGTTTCGGAACAGCAATAGTATTTTATTAATTCTGCTCAACACCACCAACCGCTCGTCGCCGCTCAACCTGCACATAGAAAAAACACATGCAGGGCTGAGTACTTATGAAAATACTCAGTGGCTCATGCCGAAAACATTTTCAAATAAGAGTATATGTTATCATGCCATACGTAAGTAACCATCGGGGTTTTACTTTAGAAAGGCCCGAGGCACCCAAAATATTTTCCATTGATCAAATAGCGACTGCGCAGTCATTTTCCCATAGACTTCAGCCATATCTGCGACACTCGGAGTTTCAAAACAACCACTAAATTTCTGCGCAGTCATTTTCTTTTATTGTCACGAATTAAATGACGAATTGTTATGTGTTTGCTTTGGTAACCTAATTTTGATTTGACCGAGTCAATTTCGTTGATTTTATGACGTGGCTTAAATTAATTGATGTGGAATGAAATATATATTGCGGTGAATTATATTTTAAGGGTTATGAAATTAATTAGGATCATAAATAATTACCTTGCCATTTTATGGAGAATATTTCGACCACTATTAATTATTAGAGAGGAAATTCTTTTTCTTGGATTAAATTATTTATTTTGGGATAATTATCCAAATTAAATCCAAAGCCTAATCATCTTATTTCTTCATGATAAAAATCGACCCCTATTATTTTTCCTAAGGGAGATGTCGAAATCTACTAATTTTTGGGAGGAGGGGATTATTCATTATTTATTTTGATCCCTTAATTATTTCTTTCCATGTTTTAATTGGAATGTCCTAGCAAATCTTTCCCTACTTTATTTTATTAAATATTTGGAAATTATTCCTTGTGGGAGGAATATTCCACACGCCTACTACCATATTATTTGGGAGGATTTTCATTAATTTTCTGCTCCGTATTAATTTACTCTGCTCCGTGGAAATACCAAATTAAATCATGGCTAATTAAATAGCCATGATTTTTGAAAATCCTCCTTATTTCTCCCTCAATATTCACGCCATTTCCTCCCATCAAATCTCCTCCAATCTCTCAAATCTTTATTTCAATTATTCCCCCAAATCTTGAATTAATTCGGAAATATTGTTTTTTCCAACTCTATAAATAGGGATAACCCAAAACCCCCTAACCCTAGCCCTACTAATCACACGCCTACTCCACTCTCTCCCTCACGCCCATTCTCTCTTCTCCACTCCTCTCACAATTGTTCTTCTACTCTACTCAAGATCCTTTCGATTTGCCAAGAGTTTGTTGAAGAATCAAGAGTTATATTTGTTTCTACCGATTGTTTCGTTCAAGAAAGGTACAATCAAATCTCTATTCTTCATTCCTCTCCATCGAAACTTTCTTTGACTCCCTCATGCATAAAGTGAGTGTAGGAGATTCAAATCTAAGGGTTTAATCGGTGAGAATTTGTGTTTTTATGTGTGTATTCGTTTTGAATGAAATTGTATGAAGATTTAATGAATCATTGGTGAACGATGTATGATTATATAAAAACATGAGTGTGAGGACTCTTTTAAGCATGTATGTGTGTTAAAACCATGAAAAGGTTGTGTTTGAATGAATGGGGATGAAACCCTAATTCGAATTTTTAAGCATTGAAAACTGTGGATTCGGACAGTAGATTCCGACACGATTTTGACCGACCAAATGAACTCCTTTTTATATTCGATTCTTTTTTCTGAGTAAACTTCATGATGTCTTCTGTGTTGTGTGTAAATTTCAACCCTTTTAGATAAAAGATGAATTTGTGGTGAATTTTTGAAGTTGACTGCGCAATTCTGCCTGAAAATATTTTTCTCGACCAGTAGGTTACGTTTTCGAATTGACCGACCAAAAAGGGGTATTTTGATATGAAATTTAAACTGGAAGTTATTTGATGAGTCTACTGCATTGTGGTAAAGTTTTATCCCCAACGGAAAAACTATTTTTGCACTGAAAAACTATTTTTGCACTGAATTTTTGGGTTAATTTTAGAAAACGGACTATAAATGGGCCTTTTTCCAACAATATGTGAGTAATGTGGCTTATTATCTAATTTCGGACTATCCAGGGACCTAGCAGAAAGGATATGGGGTGTATGGCACAATTTTATGGATACATGGGGTGTATTATGTGATAATGGCAAAAATGTGGGTGTATTAAATGAAGAACCTGCTGTTGAGGGGTTCATGTGCAAAATGCACCCCCCTTTACCTCGGCAAACCCTAGCCGTTGCCACTTCCTCCCCTGTCTGCGCCACTAGCTCTCCTCCTCCCTCGATTTCGACGATCCTGCCGGTGAGGGTGCTGGTGCTACCCGCCGCGCAAGCGGCGCTGGAAGCCCGGTCTCCTCCGGTTGGTATGGCAGTCCCTGTTCCTCCTCGGCAGTTGCCATTTCGTGAAGCTCTCTTCCGCTTCATCTCGTCCCATCACTCCGGGTACCCTACGAGGATAAAGCACTGGTCTTTTGTGTGCTTTCTCCCCCCGCAATGGCTGCAGATCAGTCTGTTCCTATCATCTTTTGTCCGTCGCTCTTCTCATCGACTATGGGTCTGCCCCGACCGTCCCCCACTACGTGACACAAGTCCCGTCCCGATTCCGCCGCTGGTTTAAGGTTCTCTTCCTTCAGCAACCTGGGGTTTGAGTACTCTGTCGTTTTTTGCTTCACGACGGACGGTCGCGTAGGCGTCCCGAACCGAGGGCAAGGGCTCCCGCTTGAGAATTTCTCTTCGGGTTACTTCGTGTTCGTCGTTGAGGGCCATTAGGAATTGGAAGAGCGTGGTCTCTTGTCTCTCCCGATTGTAGGCCATGATATCCTCCGGGTCCTTCATCTGATTTGGCTTCTTTCTATCAATTGACATCCAAAGGTGTCACGACCGCACTTTAGGGTTAATAAAAGCGGGCGATCGTGATTAAAAGGACTTAATGAACAGACATAGAAGACTAGGGTTTCAATAAAAGTTTGACCAAGAATATAAGTTTAATAAATGAAACGACCAAGGGTATTCATGTTTAATAAATAAAAAGACTAAAGGTTTGACATTATTCAAAAGATAATAAGTTTTCAAACATCCCAACAAACAGTTTCATAGTTAAATTTCGGAACAGCAATAGTATTTTATTAATTCTGCTCAACACCACCAGCCGCTCGTCGCCGCTCAACCTGCACATAGAGAAAACACATGCAGGGCTGAGTACTTATGAAAATACTCAGTGGCTCATGCCGAAAACATTTTCAAATAAGAGTATATGTTATCATGCCATACGTAAGTAACCATCGGGGTTTTACTTTAAAAAGGCCCCGAGGCACCCAAAATATTTTCCATTGATCAAATAGCAACTGCGCAGTCATTTTCCCATAGACGTCAGCCATATCTGCGACACTCGGAGTTTCAAAACAACCACTAAATTTCTGCGCAGTCATTTTCTTTTATTGTCACGAATTAAATGACGAATTGTTATGTGTTTGCTTTGGTGACCTAATTTTGATTTGACCGAGTCAATTTCGTTGGTTTTATGACGTGGCTTAAATTAATTGATGTGGAATGAAATATATATTGCGGTGAATTATATTTTAAGGGGTATGAGATTTAATTAGGATCATAAATAATTACCTTGCCATTTTATGGAGAAAATTTCGACCACTATTAATTATTGGAGAGGAAATTCTTTTTCTTGGATTAAATTATTTGTTTTGGGATAATTATCCAAATTAAATCCAAAGCCTAATCATCTTATTTCTTCATGATAAAAATCGACCCCTATTATTTTTCCTAAGGGAGATTTCGAAATCTCCTAATTTTTGGGAGGAGGGGATTATTCATTATTTATTTTGATCCCTTAATTATTTCTTTCCATGTTTTAATTGGAATGTCCTAGCAAATCTTTCCCTACTTTATTTTATTAAATATTTGGAAATTATTCCTTGTGGGAGGAATATTCCACACGCCTACTACCATATTATTTGGGAGGATTTTCATTAATTTTCTGCTCCGTATTAATTTACTCTGCTCCGTGGAAATACCAAATTAAATCATGGCTAATTAAATAGCCATGATTTTCGAAAATCCTCCTTATTTCTCCCTCAATATTCACGCCATTTCCTCCCATCAAATCTCCTCTAATCTCTCAAATCTTTATTTCAATTATTCCCCCAAATCTTGAATTAATTCGGAAATATTGTTTTTTCCAACTCTATAAATAGGGATAACCCAAAACCCCCTAACCCTAGCCCTACTAATCACACGCCTACTCCACTCTCTCCCTCACGCCCATTCTCTCTTCTCCACTCCTCCCACACTTGTTCTTCTACTCTATTCAAGATCCTTTCGATTTGCCAAGAGTTTGTTGAAGAATCAAGAGTTATATTTGTTTCTACCGATTGTTTCGTTAAAGTAAGGTACAATCAAATCTCTATTCTTCATTCCTCTCCATCGAAACTTTCTTTGACTCCCTCATGCATATAGTGAGTGTAGGAGATTCAAATCTAAGGGTTTAATCGGTGAGAATTTGTGTTTGTATGTGTGTATGCGTTTTGAATGAAATTGTATGAAGATTTAATGAATCATTGGTGAACGATGTATGATTATATAAAAACATGAGTGTGAGGACTCTTTTAAGCATGTTTGTGTGTTAAAACCATGAAAAGGTTGTGTTTGAATGAATGGGGATGAAACCCTAATTCGAATTTTTAAGCATTGAAAACTGTGGATTCAGACAGTAGATTCCAACACTATTTTGACCAACCAAATGAACTCCTTTTTATTCGATTCTTTTTTCTGAGTAAACTTCATGATATCTTCTGTGTTGTGTGTAAATTTCAACCCTTTTAGATAAAAGATGAATTTGTGGTGAAATTTTGAAGTTGACTGCGCAATTCTGCCAGAAAATATTTTTCTCGACCAGTAGATTACGTTTTCGAATTGACCGACCAAAAAGGGGTATTTTGATATGAAATTTAAACTGGAAGTTATTTGATGAGTCTACTGCATTGTGGTAAAGTTTTAGCCCCAACGGAAGTTGGGTGAATTTTAATGATTTTTACAAAATGGTTGCGCAGTTCTGCCAGATTTTTATCTCTACAAGATGACTACATTGTTATGTTATAAGTGATATACATGATTTATATATGGGTTAAAAAGCCACTCTATGATGAAGTGGTGTATTATTCAAAGATGTATGCTATGATGTGATTTCCATATGTTGATGGGGAGAAGGGAACCGCCGGGGACATGCATAATATTAAGTCAATGTTTGTGACTAATTGGTAATACACATCATCTAAAGGTGATAACGCGCGCGCGAAGTGTGATAACAAAGGAAAAGTAGTACTTGAGATTCTAAACGGTCGAGGTGGGCTCTCTTTTAAATAAGGACTATGTCCTAATGTTTTATCGATGGAAATAACTATGATTATCATGCCTTGATTTGTTTTCACGTGCCTATCTGAGGTGGCTTTTTGCCACTATTATATAAATCGAATTCGGGTCCTCGTAGGGCCGCAGACCCTACTTGGATTAGTGTACACCTATGGTAGACCGTGTGCTAGCGTACGGGCTGGCCGGTCTAGTGACCTGGTTTGCGGCCGCATTCCTTATCATGTATTGGCAGATATGGCTGACGTCTATGGGAAAATGACTGCGCAGTCGCTATTTTGATCAATGGAAAATATTTTGGGTGCCTCGGGCCTTTCTAAAGTAAAACCCCGATGGTTACTTACGTATGGCATGATAACATATACTCTTATTTGAAAATATTTTCGGCATGAGCCACTGAGTATTTTCATAAGTACTCAACCCTGCATGTGTTTTCTCTATGTGCAGGTTGAGCGGCGACGAGCGGTTGGTGGTGTTGAGCAGAATTAATAAAATACTACTGCTGTTCCGAAACTCCGAGTGTCGTTGTGTCTTCACAGATGACTTCACTCTTCTCTAGGATGCTTCCGCTGTGATATTTTCCTTATATTTTTATTTAACTATGAAACTGTTTGTTGGGATGTTTGAAAACTTATTATCTTTTGAATAATGTCAAACCTTTAGTCTTTTTATTTATTAAACATGAATACCCTTGGTTGTTTCATTTATTAAACTTAAGTTCTTGGTCAAACTTTTATTGAAACCCTAGTCTTCTATGTTTGTTCATTAAGTCCTTTTAATCACGATCGTCCACTTTTATTAACCCTAAAGTGCGGTCGTGACAAAAGGCTTTGGAGTCGGTTCCACAGTTGTTCGAGGGTCATTTTGCCCTGTTTGATGTTGCTTGCTTTCCGGTGTAGGTCGTAGACTTGGAGTGAGTCTCCTCCACTGCCGTATGTCACGGCTAGCCCCTCCCAGAGTTCTCGAGCAATTGGGTATTGCGATACCTCATTCACGAGTTCGGGCTCCATGTTGTTGATGATCCACTCGAACACGCAGTGATCCAATTTTTGCCATGTCTCGTGGCCGGGATCTGTTTCTGCCGGTGGTTCAGAATCCTTCGAGATGTGAGAGGTTAAACCCTTTTCCCCCAATTGCATGTTTGATGAGGTTCGCCCACAGTGGGTAGTTGTCTCCCGATAACTTGGTTGAGACGACTACCTCACCGAGGTTGTCTGCGTTTACCGTCGTCGGTCGTGGGGTGATTGGCGCGGTCTGGAGGTGTCGGAGAAATTCTGCAAAGTTCATTGTGATGTCGTCTGAGAAGTTCACCATCGAACTTTTATTCTCGTTTTCTGATTCTGACATCATTTTTTCTGATGATTGCAGGTTATTGCCTCTTGGTCGGGGTTCGAGATTGGTATTTGGACGATGATGATGTTATATTCTGAGTCCCTATTGCTCAACCTGCTCTGGTACCATATTGAATTGGTTAACCGAGAGGGAAGAAGCAATAGCCATGGTTGGGCTGAATTTTTGTGTGTTATTGATCGACTGGAGCAACTCTCTTAATATAGAGAGTTGCCCTAATTTACATATGGAAGGAGATCCCCTAATTATGGTCCTATCAATTACACATATCAATTACATACTAATCCCATGATTTGTTCCCTAATTACAGTTATTCTATTTCCATATTCTAACAGACTTCACGAAGGTTGGCCACTTCGGGTAGATGCCGTCGGCAAGATAGTACCCCATTTTATAGTGCCGGTTGTTAGCGGTGAAGTTGATGGTCGGCGCTTTACCATCCAAAACTTCGGCGAAGAGGTCAGATTGGTGGAGCACGTTTATGTCGTTGTTCGAGCCGGGGACCCCGAAGTACGCATGCCAGATCCATAGCCGGTAGTCGGCAACGGCCTCGAGAATAACAGTGGGGTGGGTGCCTTTGTGGGCGCTCGTGTACGACCTCCTCCGCGCCACCGGGCAATTCTTCCAGCCAATCGACTGTCCCAGCCAATCGACGCTGCCAAGCATCCAGGGGAATCCGTGCACTTCTTCGTGAAGGCGGAGCAGAAACTGGCAATCTGTCGTGCTTGGGTTCCGGAGAAATTCGTCGGTGAAGGCTGCCCGGACGCCTTTACAGAATTAGATCAAGCACATTCTCCTAGTGCTTTCTCCAATGTGGAGGTATTCGTCGAACACATCCGTCGTTTGTCCAGTCGCAAGCTGACGGATTGCTGCAGTACATTTCTGCAGCGTCGTGTGGCTGGGACGGTCGACGGCGTCAAACCTTTCTTGGAAGAACTCTTCCCGGGCCGCCAATGTATTTGCGATGTGGAGAAATAGTGGTTGCCGCATGCGGAAACGGCGACGGAAGTAGGTATCTCCCCATACCGGGTTATCACAGAAGTTGTTGCGTACTAACCTTGCGGCGGCTTCCTCCCGGTTACGATGGATGTAAGTCCGGGAGCGTCTTTGGGGCGGCGCGGCTTCCTCCGCCTCCCTGCGTCGATCTTCTTCAAGTGATTCTTCCATTATTCGACGCATTTGCTCAAATGGATCCATTAGATCGATTAACTTTGAGAGAAGAATAAAAGAGATGATTTGAAATGAAAATTGGAGTGGAAAGAGAGATGATTTGAGAGGATTAGATGTATGTTTGTGTGTGAAATGAGGATGAAATAGGAGTATTTATAGAGTAAAAAATAAAAAATAAAAAAAGGGAAAACGGTAATATTACTGTTTTCGAATTTTATTTTTTTTTATTAAATTCTAATTTTTTAAAAAAATGATTAATTACGTCAGCGTGACGAAACCCACTCGCGGGCCGGCGAGTGGGCGTTACGCATCTCCCCGGAGCGCGCCACGTCGCGCAAGCGCGTGGCGATACAGCTCGCGCGCTGTCTCGGCATGACGGGGGTCTCGGCGGGATGGTGACGAAACGGGAAGCTGCAACGCGTCCCGCGCCCGTCTCGTCACGGAGGGACGGGACTCAAGCCACCCGCATAACGCGTTGCGGGTGGCCTAAGATTTTACTTGTTACAATGATTGAGCCTCTAACGTATTCCTAGGCGGTCACTTATAGTAGACGGATAGGTCTTCAGTTTGCATGCTCAACGTCTGAGGGAAGACTTGGACTTTTGCTTATAGAGATGAAAGATTGAGGTTTTGGATGACCCATAGCAGGTTCTTCATGTAAAGATAACTGCTACTCCCTATGTCCACCTTTATAAGGTCACATTTGACAGGGCACGAGTTTTATAAAATGTAATAGAAAGTGGGTGAGTAAGGTTAGTAGAAGGTGGGTCCTATATTTATTTATTAGTTTTATAATAAAATGTGAGTAGTATAAAGTTAGTGGAATGTGAGGTCCATTACCAAATAATAGTAAAAGGTAAATGGGACTTGTATTGGTGGACCGGCGAAAATGGCAAAATGAGACATTTAATGATGATAGAGGGAGTAGTATCTTTTTTTCCTAATATTTGTTTATGTTATACTCCCTCTGTCCCATTAAACTGAAACGTTTTCCTTTTTGAATTTTTACGTTAAAAATATAACATTTTCCTTAAATGAAAACAATATCATCTCTTCTTTTCCTCTCTCAGCATCAACTCACAAAATAATGTTACACAAAATCTTGTATTGAAAAGCTAATGTTTCATATTTACTGGGATGAGAGGGTATAGGACAAGCACAATAGGGAACAAAGATATAACCTTTGGGATAAGCCGAGGGATCACTTATTAGCGATGGAATGCAGATCGGGAATAGGGGGAGAAGACTTTAAAATCTTTTCGACAAAGGAAATGAAATATGGTAGAGGAAGTGAACGAACTATTTTAACTGGGGAAAGAAAAAAATGGTTGGTCTCAAGAGAGAAAGTTACATTATTGTTTACAAAACTGGAAATGTATCATCCTAGTAGCTAAGATGGAGGGAATAGAATGCAACATCAATCTTTCCTCTTAAAATTTTATACTCCCTCAATCCCAATTTAAGTGGAACATTTCTAATTCGACACGAGATTTTAGGTAGTGTTGTTTTGTGAGTAAAGTAGAGATAAAAAGTAGCGAGAGTGACGTTTCTATATTTAGAAATAAGTTATTTAGAGCGAAACATCTTTAAAAGGAAAATGTGTCAGTTAGAGTGGGATAGAGGGAGTATTTGTTTATATTTTAAAACCAGACTATTATATCAACTCTTCCTAAAAAATAGGCATAACTGAAAATAATGAAGGGCGAAATAATAGGAAATAGATAAATATCGAAAATCTCATCCATTACATAAATACTCATTTTAATTAAATTTAATTACTAAGAGTCACAATTTTGTTACCATGTGTCAAATTTATATTCATTCAATCAAGAGATCAAATGGCTCTCCTAGGGTATCCACTCGACAGCTACGGGGTAAAACTAAGGAGATTAACGCTACTCAATACTCTCTAAAGTCTCGTTAATATCATGCAAGTAAACTCTTAATCTTAGCTAAAATAGTGTCGATTCAACATATTAATTATTAACTTAATTATGTTGTTAGTGTGTGTTTTAGCTTAATGAATTAAATAATTGCTATCGCCTTTGAAATTAAAGCTTGTTTCGGAAACTATTGTTAAATGTCAAAGTAAAGTTTGAACATACGACAATGGAGTGCAGAAGGAAGAAAAGTTTCATTGATTGACATATATGGAGTAATACTCCCTCGGTCCCTCATTAATCGACACATTTCCTTTTAGCACGAGTTTTAAAAATATAGAATTTTGTTAGTTTAAATAGAGATGTTAGTTAAATAGACAGAATAAAATAAGATAGATTAAAAAGTAGAGAGAAAAATGTAAGAGAGAGAATGAAAAAAAAGGAAACGATTCATTCAATTTAGGACATCTAAAATTACTTAACACGGACGGAGGGGAGTACTCCCTCCGTTCCATACTAGTAGAGTCATTTTGTCATTTTGGTATGTTTCAAAGTAGTGGAGTCATTTCGCTTTTTAGTAAAAGTCAATACATTTCTTCTCACTTACTTTACTTTCTTTTACTTTATTCTCTATTTATCTATCAATTTTTTTTTCTTTTCTAATTTATTTTTTCTTTATTTAACTCACACTTAACATAATTTTTTCTTAATTTATGTGCCCAAAAGGAATGTCTTCACTACTAGACAGAGGATTTATTATTTATCATCATATATTTATCCTTAATATCGCCACCTGATCAACATCGATCCAGATGCGATGTAGATCAACATGTCCAAATTTCTCCATTGATTCTTCTTCAAATTAAAATTTCCACTTACCTAAACACATTGCAATTGAGTCCACATACATACATGTACACACTTTCTTGATTCCTCAAAAATGAAATTAAAATTCCACAATTGTATCATCTTTATTGTAATTCACACAATCCTCACGATCGCACACTCATCGGCCGCGTTGTGCAACCACACATGCGGCCGCCGGAAACTCCCGTTCCCCTTCGGCTTCTCCTCCGCCTGTCAAATCCAGCTCAACTGCTCCGGCAACGGCACGATCCTCGCTGCCGACTTCCCCGTCCAATCGGTCAACGCCGAAACCATCCTAGTCAACCTCCCGGCCGTCTGCGGCCGCCCCGTGGAAGCGCTCCGCCGCCTCTTCACGGCGAACCTCGCCCCGACCTCCCACAACGCCGTCCTCCTCCACGACTGCCGGAATCAGAGCAGCGGCTGCCTGATCCCGACGACGATGGTGCAGACTCACTTCGAGCGGCTCGACTGCGACGCCGGGAACGCCACCGTCAGCTGCTACTCGGAGCCTGGCAATACGACGTCGTTTATCGACTACGGTAACCTCGCGAGGAGCGGATGCAGATCGCTGTTCTCGGCGATTTCGATGGAGGCTTACTCGAATAGCTTGTCGGTTTCGCTGGATGTTCAGGTCGTCAGAGTCGGGTGGTGGCTCCGCGGGGGCTGCCGCTGCTCCAGGAATGCGAGGTGCGTTCGTGTCTCGCCGCCGCTGGGCGGTGATGAAACGACGGCGTATCGGTGCGAGTGCTTTGAGGGGTTCGACGGTGATGGGTTTCTCGACGGAGTTGGATGCCGGAAAGGTAAAATCTGACGTGTCATTTTTCTTTTTCTTTTTTTTGTTCCGTTAATTATGCTTTCTTTTGCCTTTTCTTTTCTTTATATTTGACTTGACCAATCAATTGCTTTTTGCTTTTATGACACGTGACATGATATTAGGTAGCCACTCATAATCAGAAGATGTTAACAATTTAATTCGAGAAACATTTATAATTTGCTTATTTTCGTGTGTTAGATAAAGATTGAGAATAGCATATTTAAGGTTAAACGGAAATGTTAAGTTCCAAAAGTTAAAATCATTTTTCCATTAAATTTCTCATTGTTTAATATAATAAGAATTCTCACCGAGACATAATCATGATGTGTCGTGGAATATTGACTGGTGGACATATATAATGGTATTGGAAGTCTACGCGCATTATAAAATTTGATATTTTGATTTGGTGGTTGTGTAAATCTGATCCACTATCTAATATGACAAATTTTCTCCCATCATGCTATTGTAGAAATTTCGTAATTTTCATCATATTTGATTTGATGCAAACATAATTAAATGAATACTACTGTTATTTGCTACAATCATAGTAAAAAGTTTCCAGAGAAAAAGGCATTAAAATGGGGCAGTTGAATTGTGATGTTATTATGCTAGGGGAGATGGATTTATTTGATGATTAATTTAATTCAGCGTCAATGGATAAGGAGTTTACGGGTAAGAACTAAGAAGCTTTGTGGTTTTGAGTTGTAGATGAAATATGGTCAATTTACGGCTAATGAGTTTTGAGTTGTGAATAATAATAATCCTTATCATTTTTATCTTTGTAATAATTGGTTATGCAATTTATTCACACTAAATACTGGTAATAAGATAGAGTACATAAGTTCATGTATGTAAACATTTTCATGTAAAGATCAGAAACACAAGTGACTGAATTCTTTTAAATATGTGTTCTAAGAAAATAATATTTATTAAATTAAATGGAGATAAAATAAAATAAAATAAAATAAACAAGTAAATAGAGAGTAAGCTGGAAAAGATTACAAAATGTGTTGTTTCTTACTAAAAGTGTAACATGAGATAATCAGAAAATGAATATGCATCACTTGTAATAGATAGAAAATGAAGTAAGTAGAAATTAGTCAATGTACTGGTTTATGTCCTTAATTGTAAAATTAATTAAGACTAAATTTATGAGTTTATAAGTTGGTGATTACGGATTAAGTTTAGTTTCAGGGCATTTTAATAAGTTTGATTGAGAAATTCTTTTTTAGTTCTTGGAAATTAAGGGTTAAAATAGTATACCGGACTATCGTTTATCTTTTCTATATTAATCAATATTTCCTCACGTTCCCTATTAAATGGCCTCGTTTGACTTGACACGAGTTTTAAGAAATATAATGGAAAGTGTGTGGAAAAAAATAGTGGAATACTGGAATGTGAGCGGAATGAATTAGTGGAATTATGAAGTTCATTATCAAAAGTAGTACAAAGTAAGAGTGCCAATATATGAGAGAGGAGCGGAAAAGGAAATTGAAGCCAATTAACGCGGGACAGAGGGAGTAGTATTGTAAACTTGCTATTCTAGTAAACATTACTTCAATTGAAACTAGGTGTTTATTCATATATTTATTTGAAACTAATTATGAATTTGTTAAGAATTTCTATATAATGAAACTAAATATATGTGGTATGACAGAATCACAAGCATGTAATCCTTCGAACTATTTGTCTGGGAAATGTGGAGGAACAACCAGAGTTGGCGTTCTAGTTGGAGGTATGAATTGACTTAATTACCGCTCTCTCTTGCAATTTCAAAACTGAAGTAGTAACACATAACCTTGTGCTTCTTAGGTGTCGGAGCAGGTGCTTCATTAATGGTGACTTTAGGTCTCTTGTTCTGTTTCATTAGTAAAAGATCAAAACTAAGAAGCCGAAGCAAGAAAAGCAAAAATCTATTGGAAACAAGTGGAATAACAATCCCCATCTATTCCTACAAGGAAATGGAGAAGGCCGCCGACTCCTTCTCCGAGAAGAGAAGGCTCGGCAACGGCGCCTATGGCACGGTCTACCGCGGTAAACTGAACAACGACACCACAGTCGCCATCAAGCGAATCCGCCACAGAGACAGCGTCGGCCAAGTCATCAACGAGATCAAACTCCTCTCCTCCGTCAGCCACCCCAACCTCGTCCGCCTCCTCGGCTGCTCCATCGACAACGAGGAGCAGATCCTCGTGTACGACTTCATGCCCAACGGGACCCTCTCTCAGCACCTGCACCGAGAGAAGGACCCCGTCATGCCCTGGCCCGTCCGCCTCACCATTGCCGCGGAAACGGCCCAGGCCATATCTTATCTTCACAACGAAATGAATCCTCCCATATACCACAGGGACATCAAGTCAAGCAACATCCTCTTGGACGGGGAGTACCGGTCCAAGGTGGCGGATTTCGGCCTCTCCCGGCTAGGGATGGTTGAGTCCTCCCATATCTCCACTGCGCCTCAAGGTACCCCAGGGTACCTTGATCCGCAGTACCATCAGCATTTCCATCTCTCAGACAAGAGCGACGTGTACAGCTTTGGCGTTGTGCTGGTCGAGATCATCACCGCGCTGAGGGTCGTGGACTTCGCCCGGCCTCAGAATGAGGTAAATCTGGCTGCTCTGGCTGTGGATCGGATAGGAAAAGGGTGTTTGGATGAGATCATCGACCCGTTTCTTCGACCGAGCCTTGATTTGTCAGTGCATAAGGTGGCTGAGCTGGCGTTCAGATGCCTGGCCTTCCATAGGGACATGAGGCCTACCATGATGGAAGTGGCGATTGAGTTGGAACAGATAAGGATGAGTAAATGGGGATTGAATGTGGTGGTTAAGAAGCACGAGTACGACGTCGTCGCCTTTTTTAGCAGCACGAATTCGATGGATACGGTCACCGACTGTTCTCCTATTTCTGCAGCGGAGTCATGGCAGAGTGATCAAAGCTCTCCGTCTTCGAATAGTCTGCTAAATCGCGCACCGAGCTGATTACAGTAAACTTGTTTTGTAATAAAAGAATGAGCACATATGTATGTGATTGCTAGGCGTATATCATAATGTTTGTTTTAGTGCAATTATCAGTAAATCACTTGTGACTCTAAATGTACCATGTTGGACTGTCAATATACATTCAAACATTCACTCAAACTGATGGAGTGGAATTGAGATGGGCCTCAATATTTAAAATGATTTTACCTTTGGGCTCTTCATTTCAGATGTCATGGGCTGAAAATTTAAGTGAGGCCTATATTTATTGTTCGCCTTATTTACTTTTCTTAGTTTTTATTTAATTGATCTTTGGTTAAAGCATAGTTAACAGTTGTGAATAAATTAAATTAATTGTTTGGAATTAAGTTTTCCTTGAATTAATTTAACTTTAGGCATGTGAGCTTGTTTGACTAAATCCTAGGGATTTTTTTAAAATTATTAATCTCTTGATTAATTAGTTTCTATGTTTTAATGTGAGATTTGCGGTTAAATATATAAGCGAAATAGGATATGAATCCCTATAGGATAGGTGCACATCCTCCGTTTTTAATTTATATCTCGAAGCTAAGTTGCTTATTTATTTTTCTCAAATAAAGACAATAGCAAGGAAGTAACTTCCCAAGCAGAGGTAGTTTACCAAAGTTGTAAGGTTAAGGTAAACTTTTCTATCCTACTATGGATAAAAATATGAAATATTTTGACGCAAATGATGTTGTCTTGTCGTAAATGATTTTGTTTTATGTAATTATTTCTATCTGTTTTGGTTATACCTAATGTGCTCTGCCAAAATTTATAAATTGAATTCAAGTCCTTGCTAGGGGAGAGTCCTAACTCGGACTAGTGTACACGAGGACTGTGTGTCATGGTAAGGGATGGCCAGACCGTGGAAAGTTTGGCCTTTTAAGAAAATCTCGAGTTTTACTGGGACGTTGGCTTGATAATACATTACAAATGTATAATTATATTTTTTTGTAATGCGTTCACTAAGTACCCATTTACTCAACCCTGCATGTATTTTTGAATGTGAAGGTTGAGTCGTGATAGGGGGAGTGTGCTATTCCAAGTGGCATACTCTCGGCAATTCATGTATTCATACATGCAACCGTATTTCATTTGCTTTCATTGTGTTTTTAAAATAAGTTGAACCTTGCAGTTTTCTTAAGACTCTGATGTTTGATAAGTCGTATTGTTAAAACCTTTAAATCAAATCTTCATAATTGAGTGTATCCTATTTTTTATTTACTTTCTAGTATTCTATTAGTGCATGCTCGACAATTTATTCTTCTCTGTTTCTACCCCACTTCTTAATTCCCACTGTTAGGCATGGATTATTGATCTTTGCTTTCCTTAGTAAAGTGTGTTTGTGACTGGTGAAGTTGTAGTTGAGTAGTGTTTTAATGTTTTGAATGCTCTAGTACTCATTTGGTGTGTTTACTTATTTAGTACTCATTTCCCAAAATCTTAATTTTCTAGTTAATGTTTTCAGGTGCTGATTATTAAGAATGTTTGGTGTGTTTACTTATCTAACTGTGTTAACAATTATTTCTTGTGTTGTGTTGTCACGACCGCACTTCCTAAGGATAGAAAGTATGGTGGGTCGCGACTAATGGGGGAATGAAGAAGCGGGGAAGAAAGGGGAAACAATCAAGGGGTACGACATGTAGATCAAAAGATGAAACTTTATTACCAAATTATAGTCTGAAATCACGAAGCAACAAAGTTCGTAGGAAAAATAGTCCAACACAATAAAGAAAACATAAGAGTTTAAAACTTTACGTAGCGGAAGCAATTGAGAGTTAGCTACTACTATGTATGAAGACACAATAGCAACCGGAACATTTATTGAATATGGTCTCGGTCCAATGCTCAACATTCTCCGTCTCCCGTCCACGCTCAACCTACACATAGGGAAAACATATGCAGGGGCTGAGTACTTGATGCACTAAGAGAACTCATGCCCAAAATACATTTCATCACTAAAGTTATGTCAAACCACCGTTGAGTGAAACTCGGGTTTTACTTTAAAAAAATGCCGAGAAACACTAAAATCATTTCCATCGTAAAACATGGCTGCAGCCCATCATCATCATCATCCTCCATCATGTACCATATCTGAACCATCATGTGAAACGAGAATGTGGCCACAAACTCGATCACTGGACCGGCCGACCACAAATGACGGCTCACGATCCCCATCAGTGCACTAGTCTGAGTAGGGATTCACTCCCTAGTCAGACCCGAATTCGTTAACCATCAAAGTCTAGTAGGACATTATCCTAGTAGACAATCGGATAGGCAATTCAAAACATAAAATACGGCATGACATAACATTCAAACCACCCTTATCTCACCATATACATATCATTGCAAATAAAAGAGTTTAAGTAAAAGAGCCCACCTCGAAAGCTTAGAATATCCTTAAATAACTTCTCGTTCCGACTTTAGCGGCCGTGCGAACCACCTTTTCGGAAAATACATAAAGTACACATCAATCTCAATAACGAAGACATTTAGAATGCATGCACTCTAATTAACGTCTTTTATTTCATTTTCTCAGGTTTCGTGCATTTTTGATTATTCGGCGGCCGCCCAAGGCGTCGCGTGCGACGCCGGTCGGCCGCTTACGGTCGTTCTTTCCTCCGTTGGCTCCTCGTATTTTCCATGACGTCGGAATAAATTTTTAAAAATTACTTAAGCGCATAATTAATTTATCGCAACTATATTCCCTCAGACTATATTTATTTCTGTCTTAAGATAGAATTCCTCGTTGAAATATTCCGGAAATAAATTAAAATTTCCCATGATTAAATTAAATCATTCTTTATGATTAAATTATCGGCCCAACATAATTATTTCCTCACCTTATATCTCCAATTTAAATTAGAAAACCCCAAATGAACTAAAAGAGGGCCTAACCTAAAAAAACAAAGGCCCAAGTTCCACAAAAAAAACAAAAGCCTATTCTCTTAACTCCCCAACATACACGTCTCTCCATCTTTCTCCCTATCTTCTTCTCTTTCTCCATTCTTCACTGGTTTTAAAATACCCATCGCCCCTCCACTTTCGCATCGAAGCCGCCGGCTTAAACATCCGCTGCACCGTGCCGTCGAGCTGTTCCATCGCTGCTGCTGTCCGCGTCGCTCGCTGGAGTCGCCGGCTGCTGCGTCTTCACTGCCGCTCGCCGACGGTTGCTGCTGGAGTCGCTGGGGAGGTGCCGCTGCTGTCGCGGTTTTGCTCGCTGTTGTCGCCGGCGCCCGAACCACTCCGATCAGCCCCGCACTTCACTCGAGCAGCCCTGAATCGTCACCGGCAGCCCCATCAACCATTCGCAACAACCCCGAACCGCCCCGATTACAACCGAACCGCTAAGGTCTCACTCAAGTTATGTCCTTTTCATGTTTTCAATTTAGTTACAGGTGGGTTTAGTTCGTGATTGTTCGATTGGCGGTGTTCGATTTATGTTGATTGTTGAATTTCTTGTGGGAGGTGGGTGTATGAAAATAATGTATGAAATATATACAAAAATTCATGCTTTGGTGAATTGATAGAGATTATACCTCAAAAGGATTGAACTTGGTGATGGAGGAGCAAGAATGGTAGCAAGGTCTCTTCCTTCTCTCTCAGCTCTCTCCACTTCTCGGCTCCCTCTCTCCTTTTTTTCTTGTTGTGAAGTATAATGTGAGAAAAGGATTGAAGGGGCTAATGTATTAACTTGTGTGACTCTTGGGTGGTAGAATTAATGGTGGAAGATGGAAGATAAAGAGTATTGATGATGGAAACTCATGGAGTTGGCATTCCATTTCATGTGAAGGAGGATTGGGCTTGAAAAAAAAGAGAAGTCTATGAAGAAATTGGGCTAAAAATATCTCCCACAACTTTAATTAAATTGTTTGGGCCCATTTAGTTGTAGAGCCCAAATTTGTAAAATTATTTATTTGTTGGACTTTTTCGATTGTCATGGCCCAAAGTCATTTTTATAAAAACATTTGGACTCAAATTTTATTTGAGAAGCCCAAGTATATATATACTTTACATTCTCGCATGTCTTTTTATTAATTAAAGTTCACGGAAAACTTTAATTAATTTCGTCGTTCTCATTTCCAACAAAGATTAAGATAGCTATTGTAACAATTAGTACTTAAAAATTACGGGCGTTACATTCTATCCACCTTAATAAAAATTTCATCCCGAAATTTGCTCATTTCTAACAAACAAATCCGGGTACTTCTCTTTCCTTTTATCCTCGAGTTCTCAGGTAGCCTACTCATAACCAGCATGGTTGTTGCTCGGGCACTCTTTGGTAAAATGTCCATCTCCACCACATTTGTAGCATACATTAGTCCCAATTCTGCATTCACCCCAATGATTCTTCTGGCACTTGGCGCAGGGAGGCGCTCTCTGACGGTACTCTCCACCTTGGTAGGGAGTAGCTTGTTTTCCTTTGCCCCGTGCAGAGTTTGGGGTACCTTGGAACCTTTTGTTGTCGAGGCATTCTCGGCTCCCATCTCACTTTCTCTTCTCGCGGAAATTTTGTTGTGGTGTAGGTGGTGTTGGGGTAGTAGGCGTTGTTGTGCTTTCTCGTTCCATTGCTTCATCTACATCCAAAGCATGAGACAGTGATTCGGCATACGAAAGCCTTCCACGGCATGCCAGGGCCATTCTTATTTCATGCCTCAGACCATCACAAAATTTCTCCCCCATCTTCTCATCAGTATTCACTTGCTCTGGTGCATATCGAGACATATCGCATAAGGCACGGTCATATTCAGTTACTGTCATCCGCCCTTGCTTCAGATTGTAGAATTCGGCTTCCTTAGCCTTACGGTAAATCCTCGAAATGTACTTATCATATAATTGCTCCTTGAAGTCTTTCCAAGTTAGGGCGTCCAGTTGTTCCCGCGACATCGTTCGCTGCTTGGTCTCCCACCAATATTCTGCGGACTCAGTGAGCTGGTAGATCGCGTAAGATAGACGTTCCTGATCGGTGCACCTTAGGAATTTAAATATACGTTCTATGGCACGTTTCCATGTTTCAGCCTTGGCCGGATCTCCCATTCCATCAAACACCGGAGGGCATTCTTTTCGAAATTCCTTTTCGATGTTCGTTCTGGTTGCGGTGGTGGTGGTGGTGGTGGTTGTCCCTCAGGTCCCACACTACTCTGGGTTTCATTGTTGGCCTCGTTTTGGTTATGAACTGGTGCGCGTCTTGGAGGCATTCTGATTAACATATACGTTAGTACAATTATCCCAAATTTTCACCACTTGGAATTCGCTATTTTCTAAGCCTCATTCATTCCATCGATAAATACATTGCCTTAATAAAAAGTATAGTCCGGGCGTATATGACTTAGCCTACATCTAAGGCCTTTGAAGTCTACATCTCATAATATTATAAATCATACTCCATTCATTATCACGTCCAACATCAATTGCATAAACATTTCTCATTTCAAAACATTTTACCTTCTCTTTCGTTGAGCGCGGCGAGACGGAATGTTGAGCCTTCAATGAATACTCTTTTTGTCTAGCGAAACGAGTCTACACTAGATTGAATAAAAGACTCTCGGTCTAGAGCGGAAGGAAAAATGGCTCTAATATCATTCTGTCACGACCGCACTTCCTAAGGATAGAAAGTACAGTGGGTCGCGACTAATGGGGGAATAAAGAAGCGGGAAAGAAAGGGGAAACAATCAAGGGGTACGACATGTAGATCAAAAGATGAAACTTTATTACCAAATTATAGTCTGAAATCACGAAGCAACAAAGTTCGTAGGAAAAATAGTCCTACAGAATAAAGAAAACATAAGAGTTTAAAACTTTACGTAGCAGAAACAATTGAGAGTTAGCTACTACTATGTATGAAGACACAATAGCAACCGGAACATTTATTGAATATGGTCTCGTTCCAATGCTCAACATCCTCCGTCTCCCATCCACGCTCAACCTGCACATAGGGAAAACATATGCAGGGGCTGAGTACTTGATGCACTTAGTGAACTCATGCCCAAAATACATTTCATCACTAATGTCATGTCAAGCCACCGTTGAGTGAAACTCGGGTTTTACTTTAAAAAAAATGCCGAGAAACACTAAAATCATTTCCATCGTAAAACATGGCTGCAGCCCATCATCATCATCATCCTCCATCATGTACCATATCTGAACCATCATGTGAAACGAGAATGTGGCCACAAACTCGATCACTGGACCGGCCGACCACAAAGGACGGCTCGCGATCCCCATCAGTGCACTAGTCTGAGTAGGGACTCACTCCCTAGTCAGACCCGAATTCGTTAACCATCAAAGTCTAGTAGGACATTATCTTAGTAGACAATAGTCCTACAGAATAAAGAAAACATAAGAGTTTAAAACTTTACGTAGCGGAAGCAATTGAGAGTTAGCTACTACTATGTATGAAGACACAATAGCAACCGGAACATTTATTGAATATGGTCTCGGTCCAATGCTCAACATCCTCCGTCTCCCATCCACGCGCACTAAAATCATTTCCATCGTAAAACATGGCTGCAGCCCATCATCATCATCATCCTCCATCATGTACCATATCTGAACCATCATGTGAAACGAGAATGTGGCCACAAACTCGATCACTGGACCGGCCGACCACAAATGACGGCTCACGATCCCCATCAGTGCACTAGTCTGAGTAGGGACTCACTCCCTAGTCAGACCCGAATTCGTTAACCATCAAAGTCTAGTAGGACATTATCCTAGTAGACAATCAGATAGGCAATTCAAAACATAAAATACGGCATGACATAACATTCAAACCACCCTTATCTCACCATATACATATCATTGCAAATAAAAGAGTTTAAGTAAAAGAGCCCACCTCGAAAGTTTAGAATATCCTTAAATAACTTCTCGTTCCGACTTTAGCGGCCGTGCGAACCACCTTTTCGGAAAATACATAAAGTACACATCAATCTCAATAACGAAGACATTTAGAATGCATGCACTCTAATTAACGTCTTTTATTTCGTTTTCTCTGGTTTCGTTCATTTTCGATTATTCGGCGGCCGCCCAAGGCGTTGCGTGCGACGCCGGTCGGCCGCTTATGCTCGTTCTTTCCTCCGTTGGCTCCTCGTATTTTCCATGACGTCGGAATAAATTTTCGAAAATTACTTAAGCGCATAATTAATTTATCGCAACTATATTCCATCGGACTATATTTATTTCAGTCTTAGGATAGAATTCCTCGTTGAAATATTCCGGAAATTAATTAAAATTTCCCATGATTAAATTAAATCATTCTTTACGATTAAATTATCGGCCCAACATAATTATTTTCTCACCTTATATCTCCAATTTAAATTAGGAAACCCCAAATGAACTAAAAGTGGGCCCAACCTAAAAAAAAAAACAAAGGCCCATGTTCCACAAAAAAAACAAAAGCCCATTCTCTTAACTCCCCAACATACATGTCTCTCCCTCTTTCACCCTATCTTCTTCTCTCTCTCCTTTCTTCTCTGGTTTTAAAATACCCGTCGCCCCTCCCCTTTCGCTTCGAAGCCGCCGGCTTTAACAGCCGCTGCACCGTGCCGTCGAGCTGTTCCATCGCTGCTGCTCGCCGCGTCGCTCGCTGGAGTCACCGGCTGCTGGGTCGTCACTGCCGCTCGCCGACGGTTGCTGCTGGAGTCGCCGAGGAGGTGCCGCTGCTGTCGCGGTTTTGCTCGCTGCTGTCGCCGGACAGCACAGCTGCTGTCGCCGGCGCCCGAACCACTCCGATCAGCCCCGCACTTCACCCGAGCAGCCCTGAATCGTCACCGGCAGCCCCATCAATCATTCGCAACAACCCCGAACCGCCCCGATTACAACCGAACCGCTAAGGTCTCACTCAAGTTATGTCCTTTTCATGTTTTCAATTTAGTTACAGCGGGGTTTAGTTCGTGATTGTTCGATTGGCGGTGTTCGATTTATGTTGATTGTTGAATTCCTTGTAGGAGGTGGGTGTATGAAAATAATGTATGAAATATATACAAAAATTCATGCTTTGGGGAATTGATAGAGATTATATCTCAAAAGGATTGAACTTGGTGATGGAGGAGAAAGAATGGTAGCAAGGTCTCTTCCTTCTCTCTCGGCTCTCTCCACTTCTCGGCTCCCTCTCTCCTTTTTTTCTTGTTGTGAAGTATAATGTGAGAAAAGGATTGAAGGGGCTAATGTATTAACTTGTGTGACTATTGGGTGGTAGAATTAATGGTGGAAGATGGAAGATGGAAGCTCATGGAGTTGGCGTTCCATTTCATGTGAAGGAGGGATTGGGCTTGAAAAAAAAAGAGAAGTCTATGAAGAAATTGGGCTAAAAATATCTCCCACAACTTTAATTAAATTGTTTGGGCTCATTTAGTTGTAGAGCCCAAATTTGTATAATTATTTATTTGTTGGACTTTTTCGATTGTCATGGCCCAAAGTCATTTTTATAAAAACATTTGGACTCAAATTTTATTTGAGATGCCCAAGTATATATATACTTTACATTCTCGCATGTCTTTTTATTAATTAAAGTTCACGGAAAACTTTAATTAATTTCGTCGTTCCCATTTCCAACAAAGATTAAGATAGCTATTGTAACAATTAGTACTTAAAAAGTACGGGCGTTACATGTGTGGTGTTAAAAAAGATCCAAAAATCTTGTTTCTTAACATTCAATTTTCTGGTTTTCACCTACCTTTTGTTCTTATTGTATTGCTTGTTCATTTAGGTGTGTTTAATGGTGTTAGAAGTCTATCCGATTGTTTTGAGATTTCTGTTGTCTAGACGGGTCCGATTTGTATGTTTGTATGATTCTTGTTGGTATTTTTTTTTCAGCATTTTTTCACCAATGTTAAGTGTTTCCTCAATGAATCTTCAAGTTTTAGCTTTTAGCTTGGAGTTTTCAATGCACATTTGGAAGTATAAGTTTGAGTTGGTGTTTCTCATGCATTGCTAATTGTTTAGCTACCATTTAATCTCTTACACTTAATTTTCGTGCCTTCAATGTAGATTTAGGAGCCAAATTCAGCTTTTAGAACCATTAGTTGTAGGCTTTTATCCATTATTTTTGCACATTAGGTAATTGCAGTTAGGAGACAACTAGCACATATTTTCTTTTCTCTTGTGGTGGCCATTTAGCTTAGTAATATCTGCACTCAACTTCCATTACATCTGATTTCAATTAGCATTTAGAAGTCCATACACTTAGGCTAATTATATAGGCTTTTAGACCATCTTTTTACATGTCTCTTTCATAGTTTCTAGCTTTTTTTCAGGTGATAATATTCGTGTTAATTTCAGCTTTGTTTTTATTTTTGAAAAATTCTATTATTCATTAAGTGCAAAAATTTCTTGTCACTATCTAAGTTGCTCAGTTTGTCAACTTAGCCAATCTGCGTTCAAGTTTAATTGAATCACTTTAATTTCGTTTTATTTCCACTTTTAGTTCCCATATTAGTTTGAGTCTTATTTATATTTCGTATTTCAGTTCCCTTCCCCCTAAATCGCCAAATTCTTTTAAGTGTGGAATACTTGACGGATACGGCGTTCCACGTTGGATCGACACCCAAACTTACCATTTGCTAATCATTAGTATCTTGGAATGTGAGAACTTAGAGCATCTCCACGGAAGGAAGGTAAATAGAAAGGTAAAGAGAAATAACTATTATATTTACCTCTTTTTTGTGAAAACTTATTTTTCAATGGAAATGGTATTTGAGAAGATATTATAACTTCTTCAATTTTAAAGGGGTATGTGTACCTCTTTTTAAAAAAAAGATAAATATGTTAGTTTATTAGAATTCACTTTATTTAAGAAGGTATATGTAAATGTTTTGAAAAGATAAATGAAAAATATACATTCTCAATTTATCACTTTTTCTTGAAAATAATCTTATAAATAGTTGAATAAAAGGAACACGTCCCTACTACACATGTGCAAAACCCCTTCGCTCAATAAAGCAATAGAAATTAACCTTTGTAAACACAGTTATTAAAAATAGGTTTCCAGGCTCTAAATGTCAATTAAAAGTTTTTTTTACATCGGGGTCTATAAAAGATTACAAAATGGCTATTAAACATGGCCAAATTTTATCTCCTAAGATTATACTACCGATTTGTAGATTCAGTACAAGTAAGAGAAAGTTCTCGAAGCAAATTTTTGCTCTCTCATTGGATAATCTTATTAATATCACTAATATAACAAAGTAATTATGTCTGTGACATACTTATCATCGTGTGATAAGCTAGTTTTACAAAAGTACTACTGTATAATCTTCCTAACAACGCCAATTAGATACTATAATCCTTGTTAGCTTCTACAAAGTTCTGTTTATCAATTAAAATAGACATATGTTAGCTTCTACAAAGTTGTGTTTAGTAAAAGTCAATACATTTCTCTATAATTACTTTACTCTCTCTTATTTTTTTCTCTCTTAATCTCTCTACCATTTTCATTTTTCACTTTATTCTCTCTTTACTTAACTCACCTAATACAATTTTCTTAATCTCCGTGCCGAAAAGAAACACCTCAATTACTATGGAATGGAGGGAGTACTTTTTTCTAACCATTTAACTCACAAAATAACACTACATAAAATTCCGTGCCGAAACGGAAATGCACCGCTTAGAGTGGAACATAGGTAGTAATTTAGAATTGTGGCTTTACAAAACTAAATTTGGTTAAATCACGTTATCGGTGACATTCAAGAGGCCAATGCATTTTTGTAGAGAAAAAGTCTAGAATTCAAACTATCATCGCTCCCTTTTCCTAAAAATCAAACAAAAAAGAATGTTACTTTAACTCCATTACATCTACTTTGATCGTCCGTATACAAACTAAGAATTCAATAAGCACAAAAATATCTCAATAAAATTAAACGAATTATACATTAAATCGAAGATGGTCATACTAGTTCTCCATGGTAATCAAGATCTTATATGAACATCTTAAGCAGATGTTGTTTAACATGAAAGATTGACCATCTCTCTATTGCGGTGTAAACAAAAGATATTTCGGTAATTAGAGAATCTCAAATGATCTGATTCCTAAAATGGTATCAGAGCCCTCCTGATTTAGGGGCAAGGTCTGTGTGGCTCAGGGTTCAGTGGATTACACTTGCAAGTTTTCCAATATCTCCCTGTGAGCTCGACCAAGACATGTGTGTGATCTTGGTCTTGGTATGGTGGTCTTAGTTTGAGGGGAGGATAGTGGGGGGAGCAAACTATATCCCACATCGGTGAGTAAACAAGAGTTGCGCAGACATATATATGGGCTACCACAACTCTATTAGTATGAGGCTTTTTGGGGAGTACCCAATAGCGGATGATATCATAATAATTTGGAGTTCGGGGGTGCGCCGTCGAACCCTAACAATAACCTGGATCTCGCTCGCTCAAACACTTCCTAACATAAAAATTGAGGATTAACAGAAGCACGAAGCTGTTGAGCACGGTGTTGAAAAGCCAGGCGCCCATGTCGTTGCATCCGCCCTTCCAAAAATGCAGTACCAACAGCCCGACATGCCACGCCGTGTTGGTCACCACCAGCGCAATCCGGCACAACATCACGAACGAGAAACGCCTCGTCTCTTGCTTCAACCCGACCTCGGTGCAGAACCGGAAGGCGTAGACCAACGCGAACGCCACGGTCATCGAGAGGATCGCAAGGACCTGGAACGACTGCGAGAATTCGAGCCAGAGATACGACATAAGGACGAGGGCCGCGTGGTTGATGACTTGGAAAACAGAGAAGCTCCCGGGGCGGCGGAGGAGGGTGAAGAAGGTGCGGAGGATGTGGAGGAAGCGGGAGAGGTAAAAGGCGTAGGACCAGAAGAAGACGCGGCCGGAGGGGCGGGTGCCTAAAGGGAAGCAGAGGAGCCACTGGAAGGGGGTCTTGTTGAGCTGCCAGAACCACCGGGTGTCCCGGATTTCGTCCACGGAGGAGGCCAGCATGCCGGCGAAGATGGTGGCCGAGAGGAGGGATATGGCGAGGCTGTGGAGGGCCGGGACAGGGCCCAGTGAGACCGGCTTCAGGCGGAGGCGGAGGAGGACGTTGAGGCTCGCCGAGATGGCGATGGAGGCCGTGATGGAGGCGATGAGGAACGACCACATTGCGCCCCACGACTCGGTCGGGCTCCACTGGAAATTGACGATGGAAGGGTGCTCCGACAGCCAAAAGTTGAGGTGTTTGGATCAATTGTCGACTCATTTGATTCGTTGGTGTATGTGAATTTGAAAGCCAAGGTTTTACAATTTATAAGGAGTTAGAATTTGGTATTGTTATGTCACTAATGATAAAACTAGTGGACGTTTATGAAGAAAGTAGTTAAAGAGTTGGAAAGAAATCAAGGAGTTAATGTGATTGATTCTTAATTGATCTCTAATTGATCATATTCCAAAATTAGGAGATTGTATTTACCATATGTAAATTGTATCTTAACTATAAAGATGTAATCTCTGCACATATTCATTAAGCAATAATAATACACCCTTCTTTCGATACCCAATTGTTTCTTCATGGCGTCAGAGCAGGAAGAATTCTGGCTCAGAGAATTCTCATCATAGCCGAGTGATACCCAATTCTCGGCCCTTATACCAAAACCAAACCAGAAACCAATCCAACCAAAAACCAATCCAAATAATGTCAGACACAGACAAAGACAAGCCAACAGGAGAATCCTCAAAATTGAGGACAAACAAGGGCGTTACCGTGGCGTTCAAATTGAACGGGAAAAATTACCCATTGTGGGCTCGGCTGATGAAAGTCGAGATTGGAAACAGGGGGGATACTCCCACATCTACGACAAACCACCGGAGCCAAACAACAAGGGATACCGGGAATGGGAGGAAACTGATTTGATTGTTTTCTTTTGGATCGTCAATAATATCGAAAATGATATTATCGCCGATTTCGCTCACCACCAAACGTCCAAAGCCTTGTGGGACAATCTCGCAATCACCTTCGAGAGCAAGGCGAATCCTTATCAAATTTACGACCTGGAAGACAAGATAATATACATGAGACAAGGAAATCTTGATCTTGAGACGTATTACCGTCGAATCCACGGATTGTGGGTGACAATTGATCGAAGTTAGAAACCACCCGTAACATGTTGCGACAAGGGGATCGGGGAGTTTCGACAACACACGAGTGAGAAACGGCTCATCAAATTCCTCACTGGATTGTGGGTGAGCAGCCTTACCCCTCAGTCGAAGAAGCCTACGGATGGGTGAAGAAGGAGGCGGCTCGACAGAAAATCATGCCACCGGCATCCTCTCCACCCACCGGAGACTCCACTGGCGTAGGGAGCGCCGATGCATCATCGGGGGAAATAGGCTATGGGTTCGGGGCTCAGAGGGATCGACCGAATCGAGGAGGACCGAACAACCGAGGAGCACCGCCACCTGCCGGAGCCGCACACCATTTCGAAGGAAGGCCGGACAAAAATAAGCTATGGTGTTCCCACTGTGGGAAGAACAAACACACGAGGGAAACTTGTTTCCTCCGTTAGGATATCCGGAATGGTGGGATGAGAATCAAAAGGCACGAACTCAGGCGAGATTCGCCGCCTTGGGAATCACTGAGACGGAGCAGCGACAAAATCCCCAAAATCAGAACAGGGGCGAAGCAAAGGGAGGGGAAAACCAGGCAAATACCTCTCGCCCAGAAATCAATGGTGGCAGCAACAGCGGCGGCGGCGGAGGCGGAGTTCGGGTAGGTAATTTTGTGGCAAGAACCGGAGGAACGACTGAATGGAGCAGCAGCGCAGCAATGGATGGAGGTAACGGGTTTGGTCTAGGACCAAACCCTAATAATCCCTTTTTATTGCAATTAAGCCCTCCAACTTGTAAAAAATTCCTTAACAACCCCACTGCCTTAAATCGACCCCTAAACTTCTTATATTATGATAAGTCACCCACAACTATCTTGAAATCCGAAATATACCACATATTGACCAAATTAAAACCCAAAATCGTTTTGCACCTCTGATAAAAAATTCCGCTGCATTTAACGTGCAAAATAGGGGTAAAATTGATACACGGGGATGGATCTTTGATTGTGGAGCCACTGATACTATGATTCCGGTGAAAACGGACTTTAGCGACTTTAGTGAGGTCACTAAGACATATTAGAACTGCGAATGGGGAGTTAATTAAAGTGGCAGGGGCCGGAACCATAGAAAACCAAACCTCCATTTGTCAAATTGTCTGTTTGTGCCAAGCTTATCTCAAAGATTAATGTCAGTGAGCCATGTCACAAGAGAGCTGAATTGTACTCTTCTAATGCGCCCAAATTGTTGCATTTTACAGGATATTCGGACGAGGAAGATCATTGGGCGTGGCACTGAGAACCAGGGACTCTACTACGTGGATGGGGTAGCTCAACATGGCAGTGCAATGCTGGCTCAAGGATCCACGAGATAGGAGACTTGGCTGTGGCACAGAAGACTAGGACATCCTTCCCATGGTTATTTTCAGCTTTTGTTTCCGAACTTTAAAATTCCTAGAGATTTTTCCTGTGAGACATGTGTTTTGGCTAAGAGCCACAGACAATCTTTCAAACCTTCAGATACTCGTATGAAATTTATGTTTGAACTTGTGCATGCTGATGTTTGTGGCCCTGCGCCCGTTACTGGGGGAAAGGGTTTTAGATATTTTATTACCTTTATTGATGATTGCACTAGGATGACTTGGATTTATTTCTTGAAACACAAATCTGAAGTAGTTGAAAAATTTAGCCTGTTTTTTCATATGATTCAAACACAGTTTCAAACCACCATAAAAATCCTTCGATCTGATAATGGGAGAGAATTTGTCAACAATGACATGTCTGAGTTCTTTCAAAAATGAGGCCTTGTTCATCAAACCTCTTGTGCCTATACACCCGAACAAAATGGGGTAGTAGAAAGGAAAAATAGAACGATTCTAGATGTCACCCGTGCTCTCATGATTGAATCCAAAGTACCCACCTTTCTTTGGCCCGAAGCCGTGGAAACCTCGATTTACCTCATAAACCGACTACCCACAAAAATCCTCAACAAAAAAACCCCTCTTGATATCCTCTCCCAACAAGCCAAAAAACCTGAAACCCTTAGTATGCTGCTTAAAGTCTTTGGTTGCACCGTCTATGTCCATACACCCAAACATGAAAGAACAAAATTCTCACCCTGTGCTTCCAAATGTGTCTTTGTGGGATACGGGGTAAACCAAAAGGGTTATCAATGCTATGCCCCAAATATTAAGAAAATCATCACCACTATAAACTGCAACTTCTTGGAAACCGAGTTCTTTTACCCACACCACCTTAGCAGTCAGGGGGAGCAAAATCCTGAAACTAATCATGGGGACTGTCTAAGTTGGTTTGTGTCGCCTCCAAGTTCCTCGATTGAGAAACCAACAGAGACTATTACGGTCACTGCCGCAGAGCACGCCTCCCCACCAGAGTCTACTCAACCACCTCTCGATCGACCTCAACCAATATCCCAGGTATACCCCGTACCTATCTCTGACCCGAATGTTGCTGTAGTTGATACTAACACTGCAGAAGAAGAAAACAATACCGTTGATGGGGACACGGGGAAGTACATTCTTCCATATCGGAGTACTCGAGGCATTCCCCCAAAACGATATTCTCCCGAGAGGATTGGTGCTAAGAGCAGATATGGAGTTGCAAACTTTGTGCAAGGAAATTTGAGTAAGATGGCACGAGCATTCCAAGCGGCACTCTATAAGGAAGAAGACATCCCACAAACTGCCGAGGAAGTAATGAAGCGCTCACACTGGAAAGAGGCTATGCTTACAGAGATGAAAGCATTGATGAAGAATAATACCTGGGTGAAAGGAAAGCTGCCAGAAGGAGTCAAAGCCGTGGGATGTAGGTGGGTGTTCACCATCAAACGGAGACCAGATGGCTCAATTGAGAGATATAAGGCACGACTTGTAGCAAAGGGGTACACTCAGACATACGGGGTTGACTATGCTGAAACTTTCTCACCGGTAGCGAAGATCAACACGGTTAGAGTTTTGTTCTCGGTCGCGGCGAACAAGGATTGGCCACTCTACCAGTTCGATGTGACTAATGCCTTTCTACATGGAGAACTACCTAAGCCCGTATACATGGATCCTCCGGCGGGTTTTTCAGATGAGTTTCAACCCGGAGAAGTGTGCAAACTCCAGAAGACGTTGTATGGACTAAAACAGTCCCCCAGAGCTTGGTTCAGCCGATTCACTGAAGTGATGAAGAAATACGACTACGTGCAGAGTAACTCAGATCATACATTATTCCTCAAGAAGAAGAATGGAAAAATCACATGTCTTATTGTCTATGTCGACGACATGATCATCACAGGGGATGACGAAAAAAAAATTGGCGAATTGAGAAAAAACCTGTTCAAAGAGTTTGAAATGAAAGACCTGGGCCTACTCAAATACTTCTTGGGAATTGAGGTTTAGAGATCAGAGAAAGGGATCTTCATCAATCAAAGAAAATATGTCCTTGATCTCCTAGCAGAAGTGGGCATGGTAGACTGCAAGCTAGCAGACACCCCAATGATACAGAATCATGGACTGCAAATGGTGGAAAGGGCAAAACTCACAGACAGAGGAAGATACCAGAGACTGGTGGGGAAGCTCATTTACCTTTCTCATACCAGGCCTGACATAGCATATGCCGTGGGAATAGTAAGTCAGTTTATGCACTCACCACAAGAGGATCATTGGCAAGCAGTTTTACGCATCGTTCGGTACTTGAAAGGCACTGCGGAGTATGGGGTATTATTCGAAAAACATGGGCACTTGGAGATCAATGGTTTTACTGATGCAGACTGGGTAGGGAACCCAAATGACCGAAAGTCCACGGCAGGATACTTTACGTTAATAGGAGGAAACCTTGTTACTTGGAGGAGCAAGAAATAGAAGGTGGTATCACTATCTAGTGCTGAAGCAGAGTTCCGTGTGATCAAGAGTTGTCTCACTAAGATATTATGGCTGAAAAGACTCATGACGGAGCTTGGCCTTCACGTGTCAAAACCATGCTGACTGTTCTGTGATAACAAGGCTGCGATTAGCATCTCCGAAAATCCGGTTCAGCACGATAGAACTAAACATGTGGAGGTCGACAGACATTTCATCAAAGAAAAGCTTGAAGCCAAGGTTGTTGAATTCCCATATGTAAAATCAAAAGATCAACTGGCAGATATTCTAACCAAGGCTGTGAACGCGAAGTCATTCAGAGAAGTACTAAGCAAGTTAAGTATCGGGAACCCCGTTGCTTAACTTGAGGGGGAGTGTTGAAAAGAAATCAAGGAGTTAATGTGATTGATTCCTAATTGATCTCTAATTGATCATATCCCAAAATTAGGAGATTGTATTTACCATATGTAAATTGTATCTTAACTATAAAGATGTAATCTCTGCACATATTCATTAAGCAATAATAATACACCCTTCTTTCGATATCCAATTGTTTCTTCATAAAGTTTATCCAGTCGACAGGTTACCTATGTTTTGGTCTCATTCGAGAAGAATTCATATCGTTTTCTAATTTATTCATGATTATATATTGTGGAAAAGTTTGGAGTATAAGAATATTAATGAATATATTCAGCTCAAACGTATTGACTTTGAGAATTCACATAAACTTTTCAAAGTATGCGATATGGAATGTAGAAAGTTTACTATTCTTCTTCCAAGTAAACTTAAGGGCGTGTTGGTTCTTTCAAATGATTTGGGAAATGTTCTTTAGATTTGGCAGTTATAGTTATGATTGATGTTTGTTTTTGTGTTTGATGATGTTTGGATACTTTGTTAGTAGGTGTTTTTCGAAGCTCTGTTTTTGAATTGGCAAAAAGAGTCAGTGGATTGAAAAAGTTAGTGGAATGTAAAGTCCTACTTTTATATATTAGTCTTATAATAAAATGTGAGTAGAAATGCGTTAGTGGAATATAGGGTCCACTATAAAAAAATGGTAAAAGTGAACTGTGACAAACTATATGGAACAAACCGAAATAGAAAAATGGGACAAACTATCTGGGACGGATGGAGTATAAAGGAAAGTGGATAAAAAAAGATAGTGAAATGTGAGACATATTTTATATATTAGTTTTATAGTAATAAAATGCGTGTAGAATGAAAAAGTGTTACCTACCATTTATAATAAAAGTGACCGAGACTATTAATGACGGACAGACTTAAATGATAAACTGCGACTCATAATGACAGACAAAAGAAGTATTTTTTTTTCTAGGACTAGGTCCCTTCCTCTTTATGCGAGCATTTTTATTTATAAAAAAAGTAATTCGATCTAAAATTGATTATATATGACTGAGCCCGAGCCCCCGAGCCCAAGATCCAACTTAATACGCCGTCCCACTTTAAGAGCATCCACAACTGTGCTCTTGCCAGCGGCACGGTTGTGGGCCCGACGCCACTATTCCTGCCTGTTCTCTGGCAAGAGCACAACACCCAAGTTAGCTCCGGCGAGTTGTCTAGCCACTTCTTCGGAGCCGACGTCGGATAGGGATACCAACCTTGACCGTTTGGAGGAGCCGCTAGAGGAGGATGTTACGCCTCCCATATACTCCGGGTGCGTCCGCGTATCCTGGCAAACATTGAGGTACTTGAACGACTTGCAGTTCATGGATTGGTAGGTGCTCAGCGTGGCAGTGATGATGTCGACCTCGCTACGGCCGCTCCTGACATTCCGCTGTTCCTGGAGGAAATAGCCATTGAACTTGCCAATTTCATCGTTGGCTCGACCGATGGCGTTGCGCACCATACTCTCGTTGCGCTCGATCGTTCCCGACGGCTGGTTTTCATTGTACCGGCGAGTGACGCGCCACCAAAAGTGCTCGCCGGATTGGTTCGTGCCAACCACCGCATCTTCGGAGATTTCCAAATACGCCTTGAACAATTTATCCATCTCCGCCGGAGTGTACGGTGTGCGGACACCGCAAGTAGGAGGAGTCGGAGTTTGGGAGGGGGCGGTCGGCCTAGGCTCCGGTGTCCACCCGTATCGCCCTTCGGAGGCACCTTGATCGTCGATTGGGTATGGCCGGTAGCCACCCGGAACGCCCGAACTTTGGGTTTGAGGAGGGGCCGAATATTCCGTTTCCGGACTAGGAAACAGTTGTGAACCGAACCATTCGGGGTTCCAACCGTGAGAGGGCGGGTGGTCATCGCCTTGGCCGGACATTGTTATGTTGTAGGGTGGAAGAAAGATTGAGAATGGATATGAGAGAATGAAGATGAGAATGGATATGGAAGAATGAAGATGAGAATGGATATGGGAGAATGAAGATGAGAATGGATATGGGAGAATGAAGATGAGAATTGTGTGGTTTGATGTGAATTTTTGGATGTGAAAGTGAGGGTATTTATAGATGAAAGTGTGTATTTTTGGGGGGAAAAAAATAAAAAAAAATTAAAAAGTGGTAAAAAACGGTAATAAACGGATATATTTTTTTTGGGAAGTGAATTTTTTTTTTAATTTTTAATCGATTTTTTTAATTAAAAAACGTTTTTTAATAAAAAAAATATATTTAAGCCGTTGCCCAATCGCCGTTCGCCACGTATCCTGCTCGCTGGCACGGCGCGAGCGCAGCGGCGACGAGCCTCGTCCTTGCTAGCGGCGCGGACGGATGCGGGGCCCGGCACCACCGTTGTGCATGCTCTAACATTTAAACCCCAAAACATTTAACTTGTGTTCCTATTAAGTCGTAGTATGACGAAAGAAGTAACATCCCTTCGTATTTTACAAATACTTTTACTATTTTAATAACATTTGTTATAAAATGAAAATTTTATTAATAAATACTCACATTCATACCAAAATAAAAGTCATACTTTTCTTTTTACTTATACATAATTATCCACACGATGTTAGATTTTCTTATAAATATTAATATAGTTACACTCTTCATTGTTTCTCCAATTAGCTTTTTCGCTTTCATCATTATATTCAGATATATTTTTATTCTTTCCACTTAAAAAATTATACAATACTCCCACCGTCCCAATTAAATTAAGTCAAAACTTTTTGGGCACGAAAATTATGAAATTGTGTTGAAAAATAAGAGAAATGAATAATGTAAAAAAATAAAGAAAGGGTAAAGTATGTGATGGAGAAAAGTAAAAGTGTTTTTTGCTAAAAAGGGAAATGACTCAACTTAGTTGGGACATCCAAAAAAAATACGACTCAACTTAGTTGGGACTGAAGGAGTATAACATCTCTTAAAACTACCCAATGGATGTAGTAATACATTGTGATTAACATTTATAACAATTTGTAGGATTTTACTATCGAATAATTCCAAAACTATAATGGCGGTGTTCGGTTTCTTTGACAAAATAGTACCAAGATATAATCTAATATTGAGTTGTGAGATTATTTTAGTTGGATGAGGTTGGCTATGACTAACTATCACATAATTATTCATCTAGATTGAGGTATAAGATTCAATCTCATAAACCAAACACACTATATATTTAATCTCGAAATACAATCTTACAAACTGAACAACCCCAAAATATATATATAGTTTATACATAGTAGGATTTTACTCTGATAGGTGGAGTAATACATTGTGATTAACATTTATAACAAATTGTAAGATTTATAAAAAAATATACAATCTAATATCTCTTAAAACTACCCCTATATTTTTGGAGAAATCAACAAATATAATCATTTTTACTATCGAATAATTCCAAAAAGGGCTCTAAGCCGGTTTTATAAAAAAAATATACAATCACCCGGGCGGGTATCCTTTTGCCACTAAGTCACCCGTGCGGGTGAAAAACACGCGAATTTGTGCAGTTTTGGCAGAAATGAAAAAATAAGAAGGAAAAGGGGCTCTTAGCCGGTTTCTACATTCTACAACCTACCGCCTACCACACTCCACTGACCCCCAAAAATACTTTTGAAAAGAGATTTGAAGATGGAGGACTACAAATCGGAGGATTGAAGTTTCCATTCCAAAGAATCATTCCACAGGAGTATCTAGTTTGCTTTTATTTAAATATTTGATTGAATCATTTGTCTTGGTTTTCATGAAGAACATGAGTAGCTAAACTTATTGTGGAGTTTTGGTGAAGACTACAATGGATGTATGTGATTAATTCAATAACTTCTTTAGATTTCTTAGCTGTTGTGGTTTTTTTTCATTCTTGTGCTTTATTAATTCAATTTCTTAACTACCAATTGAGTTTGTTTACCTAGATAGTAGTAATCGAGAGATACCTAACTAGGGGTGATAATAGAATGAACATCACTTAGATAATTTGCACTCGAGAGAGGGGATCCTTTGTGAGGGCTTGGGTCTTTGTTCCTTGAATTTAATCTAGACATATTAGAAGGAGACTTCAATATTAAGGGTTAATCAACGTGGTGAGTGTACTCGAGAGAGGGCTCAACCTAGACTAGCGACTTTCCTAGTAATCCTAGATACATTAAATGGGGAATCAAAGTTATTAAATTAATCGCATGTCGTTTCCATTCTAATTGGATCCAAAACTCTATATTTCTCTTTGTGATACTTTTCTCTTGTGTTAAAATTCGTAGTATCTGTTACTTTTCTTTTTGCTTATTATATGCTTTTAGTAGTTGTTAGAACAAACCAAATCCTTTTGGATTATCTATAGTAGTCAATATTTGTTCATGGTACTTAAGTTGATATAGTTTTGTCTCTGTGGGATACAATACTCTTGTTTACTAATTGATACACTAGCTCCATACACTTGCGGGTATTTCTTATGTTAAAATAAGTCGAGTCATAGTTATACATTAAATGGTAAATTTGTATATTCCAACTGTATAACATGTTAAAGATCTCATGGCATTTTTAATAGAAATACCTATTTGAGCAAATTGTCAAATAATCACCAAGTTTGGACAAATCACGGTAGATCTCATACTTTTGGTACACAAAATGTTAAAGTTCTCAAAGTGTTTTTAATATAAATAAATATTTGGAAAAATTGTCAAATAAATAATGAAGTTTGGTCAAATTTACTTGGATCTAATGCTTTTAAAAACAGAATGATAAATCATTAAGTTTGAAAATTTGTGGTAATACAAGTATTTTTTAATTTAGGCGAAACCAAAGTTGAGGTTTAATTTAAAGCATCTTCATGGAAAAAAGAGTTAAGAAGATAAACCGACGTCATCCAATAGCATTTTTTTCAAATAAATTACAAAATTGAATTTAATTTTGATTGATTTAGCACTTTTTACAAAATAGAACTATAAATCAGAGAATATGATTAAATTTTAATTGATTCCGTACTTTTCAAAATAGAACTATAAATTACAAAGTACTCTCTATGTCCGCGAATAGTAGTCCCATTTTTCTATTTTTGTCCGTCAGTGAATAGGAGTCCCGGTTCACTTTTACCAAAAATGGTAATAGGGTCTCACATTCCACTGACTCATTCCACTCACATTTCATTTAAAACTAATATATACAAGGGAGACTCATATTCTACTAACTCTTTTCCATCAATTTTTCTTAACCTTTCTTAAAATCTGTGTCGTCAAGGAATGAGACTCCTAATGGTGGATGCAGGGAGTATGAAAAATCGGCAATCATCCTTATCATATGAAAAATCGGCAATCATCCTTATCATTCTTAATTTGGTCGAAAGGTTGGTGTAATAGCCAAAAATATTTGTGCGAACAATACAACGTTGTTTAACACGGTAAGAGCATCCACAACCGTGCTCTTGCCAGCGGCACGGTTGTGGGCCCGGGCGGTACTATTCATGCCTGCTCTCTGGCAAGAGCACAACACCCACAACTGTGCTCTTCCGCAAGGACGAGCACAATTAATATAAAATTCAATTACACAACAACATTTTCATAATACTAAAATTCATTAAAAAACCACAATAAAAATTACAAATTACAAATAAAATAAAAAGACATAATTAAAATCCTAAAAATTAAAAATTACATAATTAAAATACTAAAAATTAAAAATTACATAATTAAACTCCTAAAAATTAAAAATTACATAATTATTGGCTAATATAACCCGAGGAAGACTACGCATCCGGCGGCACCAACCCCAATTGTTTTTGGAGACCCAATATCATGGACTCGTGCGTTTGAAGTTGCGTGGGGGTCATAGTTGACCTATCGGCCATATTGCGTTGGGCCAAAAGGGCCCACAACGAGTTGTTCGGGGGTGGAGGTGGAACATAGGGTGCGGGTTCGGGAGCAGGGGCAGATGGAGTCGCGGCGCGACGTCGTTCGGCCGCCGCCTTCTTCCTACCTTGCGGTCGGCGTCGGGAACCGCTTGGTCCGGCATCGGGGCTACCCAAGTTAGCTCCGGCGAGTTGGCTAGCCACTTCTTCCGAGCCGGAGTCGGATAGTGCTACCGACCGTGAGCGTTTGGAGGAGCCGCTAGAGGAGGATGTTATGCCTCCCTTATACTTCGGGTGCGTCCGCGTCTCCTGCCAAACGTTAAGATATTTGAACGACTTACCGTTCATGGATTGGTAGGTGCTCAGCGAGGCGGTGATGATGTCGACCTCGCTTTGGCCGCTCCCGGCATTCCGGGACTCCTGGATGAAATAGCCGTTGAACTTGCCAATTTCTTCGTTGGCTCGGCCGATGCAGTTGCGCACCATACTCTCGTTGCGCTCGATCGTTCCCGGCGGCCGGTGTGCATTGTACCGGCTAGAGACGTGCCACCAAAAGTGATCGCCGGATTGGTTCGTTCCAACCACCGCATCTTCGGAGATTTCCAAGTACGCCTTGAACAATCTTTCCATCTCCGCCGGTGAGTACGGTGTGCGGACACCGGCGCGAGATGGAGGATTCGGCATTTGGGAAGGGGCGCGAGGCCTAGGCTCCGGTGTCCACCCGTAGCGCCCATCGGAGGCACCTTGATCGTCGATTGGGTATGGCCGGTAGCCACTCGGAACGCCCGAATCTTGGGTGAGAGGAGGGGCCGAATATTCCGTTTCCGGAGTAGGAAACGGTTGCGAACCGAACCATTCGGGGTTCCAACCGTGAGAGCCGCTTGGGTTGTCGTCGTTACCGGACATAGTGGTGTTGTAGGGTGTGAGAGGAAGATGAAAATGGATATGAGAGATTGAAGATGAGAATGGAGATGAGAGAATGATGATGAGAATTGTGTAGTGAAAGTGTGAATTTTTGGGAGTGAAATTGGGGGTATTTATAGATGAAAGTGTGTATTTTTGGGGTAAAAAAAATAAAAAAAAATTAAAAAGTGGGGAAAAACGGTTATAAACGGATATAATTTTTTGGGGAAGTGAAAATTTTTTTTATTTATTTTTTATCGGTTTTTTTAATAAAAAACCGATTTTTTAAAAAAAAAAATAAAAAATTGTTTGAAACCAACGGCTATGCCGTTGGCGAATGGGAGAGTGACACGTGTGCGTCCGCTGGCACGGACGTGCTCGATACATCGAGCAGCGCCGTGCCAGCGGCGCGGTTGCAGCGGCGGCGGTTCTTCGCCTTGCCGCTGGCACGGACGGCGGTGGCGCCAACCGCCACCGCTGCGGATGCTCTAATGCTAAAAAACAAATTATTAAATAAGTTTGATTTTGTTGTTATCGCTTTTCTATACCTTCCATTTTCATTACTCCCTCCGTCTCACTTTAGGAGTCCCGATTGAGTTCGGCACGAGTTTTAAGAAATGTAAAGGAAAGTTGGTGAAAAAAGATAGTGAAATGTGTGTCCTACTTTTTTAAATTAGTTTTATAATAAAATGTGAATGGAAAAAAGTTAGTGAAATGTGGGGCCTAATACCATTTATGGAATATTTCAACCGGGACTCCTAAATTAGGACACCAAAAAATGGTAAGCCAGGACTCCTAAAATGAGACGGAGGGAGTATTTTTTATTCATCTCACCTACCTCTCTATCTCACACCCTCACTTGCTTTTTTTCTCTATTGTTAGTGCAGGCTAACATAGAATAAAGTGTTAAAAGGTAACAAAGAGAAGAGAAAGAAAAAAATTACTAATTTTGTTAATAATAAATATGAAAATTAATATTTATTTTAATGAAATAATGTTGTTTTGATCATCATTAAAGGCATTGTTTTTATGTGGGTGAGAAAAATTTAAAACCTTGTGATTTAATATTTTATTTTAAACATTTTATAGGATAGACTGAAAATTTACCATAATTTGTGATTTAAATCGGTATTATTTAGTACACATTTATATATGTCAAAATCATTCTCGGTTGTTTTTCTTTTATAGAGACATCCTTGAATGTTTTATGTTTCACTTTCGATATGGGACAAAATCACTCTTGGTTGTTTCTCTTTTATAGAGACATCCTTGAATGTTTTATGTTTCACTTTCGATGTGAGACAAAATCATTCTTGGTTGTTTCTCTTTTATAGAGACATCCTTGAATGTTTTATGTTTCACTTTCGATGTGGGACAAAATATGTTGAAGTATTTTCTTTTATAACTACATGTTTAGAGCATTCATTCATCTTTTTCTAATGTGGGATACAAAACTTTCTTTTGACTTCTACTTTTATTCATGTTTTGTATGATATATAAATAAAATTATTATTCAAATATATTTTTGATTGATATAAATAAAGAATTATTGGGAAATATGATTTGTATATAGAAAATATTTATTTGTATAATAATTATTGTTAGGTTTATACAATTTGTATAAGAATTATTCTTTCAATGTGTATAATATTATTTATTAGTTAACACATACATAAATTTATAAACATAAGCAAATCATTAATGACAAAGAACTAATGAATAATAGTTTATGTAATAATATTTGTTGTTAAATTAGAATAATAGAAGATAGAGTATTAATATAGACTAAGAATGATGGACGATCTATTATAGACTTACAAATAATGACTTTTATCCCACATTGAAAGAAAGAGTAACACATCCAAGAATTTGTAACTATAAAAGAGAATATTGCAATATACTCTCTTCCAAATTAAATCAAATCCAATATACTCTCATCCAAGTATTGGCATTTTAAAAATCAAATCCAACTTTAAGTACGGAGTATTCTTTTTTGCTTTTTAGTCTTTATTATGTATAAAATGTGCTTAAACAAATTTCAAACATTAAGGTGAAAATAACAATTTTATTGATAATAAATTTAAATAAGACTAAAAATTACAACTTATAATGAATACATTTTATTTATAAAAATTATTAAACACTACTTCAAGTTAAACCTTTAGATTTTTAAAATATCAATACTTAATATTGGACTTGAGCATTTAAATTGGAAGAGAAACAACCAAGAATGATTTTGTCCCACATCGAAAGTGAAACATAAAACATTCAAGGATGTCTCTATAAAAGAGAAACATCAAGAATGGTTTCATAAATTCGCAAGCCCATCAAATATATATGGGCTTTTATGAATTTCTTGTATTCATTTATTTGTAAAAAATATTTTTAAATATAAAAATCAATTTTTATAAATAAATAATTTTTTTTTAAATTTTGGTTGAACCGCCGGTTCATGAACCAGAACCGGCGGTTCAGGCCAAAAACCGGCGGTTTTGAACCGCCTTGTGAACCGGCGGTTTTTTGAACCGGAACCGTCGAGACCCTTGGCGGCCGGTTCCGGTTCATGCATATGATGAACCGTGAACCGTCGGTTCATGAACCGGAACCGGTGGTTCGGAACCGTTGTGCGTGCCTAGTGTGTGCGTTATTATGTGTAAAGTTGTGTAAGCACTCTATGTCAATATGCAGTGGCGGAATCACATGGGATCAAGGGTACCACTATACCCCAAAAGGTTCATAATGTATTGAGATATACTGATTAATAATTCACATACTTGGTTCAACAGTATTTCATATCTTTCACACATTATGAGATATACTGATCAATAATTCACATACTTGGTTCAACAGTGTTTCATACTACGTGTCACGCCCGCATTTTCTAAGGATAGAAAACACGGTTGATCGCGACTAGAAGATGATTAAAGAAGCGGGGAGTAAAGGGGAAAACAACGCAACTCGACCATAGCTCGAAACAAAATGGGAATAGCTCGAATAAAATCAGAGTATCTCAACAATCAACAACTCAAAAATGAATATTATCTCAGCGATACAAGAACTCAAACGAAACAACACTCAGCGGAAGCATTTCGAGAGTAGAATAATGCTATGTATGAAGACAAAACATATTCTAGACATTTGACAGACATTCTTCACTTTTATGCTCAACCCCCACCGCGCTCGTCACCGCTCAACCTGCACATTTGTAAAAAAAGAAATGCAGGGCTGAGTACTTGATGCACTCAGTGGACTCATGCCGAAAATATTTTATAAAAAGTATTTATCATGCCACCATTGAGTGACCTCGAGGTTTTAACTTTAGAAATTTCCGAGACACTAAAATAATTTCCATTGTAATGATTACTCCCCTTGATCAATTCCCCCGCTTTCTGGCTTTTTTCGCATATTGTACATGCTTGATCAGTTTGGCCTGGTTGCCTTAGTCAAGCAGCATTTCTGCACATTTAACACTTGCTTTGCGCGATAAAACCGATCAAGTACCGTACATTTTACCCCTAAACCGATGCATGATATGAGCCTTATCATATATCAAGATACGTTGGCAGCTGCATCGGGTCACTGACAACTAAAACGACTCAATATCATATGTGGCATGTGTCCAAACTTAACTTTAACCAAACTAGAAGCCTAAGAAAGCCTAAACCTAGGCTCTGATACCAAACATGTAACACCCCTTATTCGACTTATCAAACCGAAATATACATATCTATAAATCTTCAACTAAACATGCCACGTATACCACGTTAATTTTATCGACAAAAGAGATAATAACTTGACACACGCAGCTGCCCAGCAAGCGAGATCAGTCGCTTCTATACTCTGCAAGGAGGAGAAGAAAGAGGGTGAGCTGAAACTCGTAGTGTAATCACATTTCAACATATAGTCTCTAAAATTTTCATAAAATTACTATCGCAAAGCAATAACGATGTTACCTGAAAAGTCGTACAATATCCATTTATGTTGCATCCTCCAATCTGATATTAATCAATATATCATTTCACAAGATACAACTCTGTTAAAATCATATAACAAAATAACCATATAAATTAGACCATACTTTCTTCATTAGTATGGTAGTAACCTGTGGAGCAAACCATATTCGCCAACAAATAAATTTGTCGAATCATAGGAGTGGTAAAACAAGCATAATCATATAAATCATATAAATAAATAGCACTTTCAATGCTAACATGATACTTGTCAATCAAAGTAATATTATTACAACTTATATCCTTTTATCCTGTCAACTTTAGCATTTTATTTCATCAACACATTATATAGTTTGAGACAGCATAATTGTTTAAGCACATGTAACATTCCCAAATTTCTAACACTTATAGCCCCAAATAATTCCTTCAAAATCAAACGGCCAATATTTATATATAAATAACAACTTACTTTCACTAATGATTTGACACATGTTAACCAAAGTAATACATGCTACAACTGTAGCACAAATATAACCTATCGTTCCGACAACTTTTCACTTTAATTACCGATCAACACAATATATAGCTTTTGAGATAATCACTTCACTTTGGATAATTTTAGGCACATATAACTAACACATATAGCACAATATAACACATTATCCATATCACTTTCTTTGCTCACTATACCATGGGACTCACTTAAGCAATGAGGGGTGTAACACATATATTTCACTTTTCTTTTCACATTGCTCAACAAATAAAAGCCTTTAATTTACTTTGCATATCATACACATATTCACAGTTTTAATATATATAACTCCAACAATCTCCATCATCTCACTTTTCGATATCATTCCCGTCATATCACATTTATACAATCCGCACAAACTTTAATCATTATTCAACTATTTCACATTGTCACATAAAATGTGAGAAATCACATATATTCCAAATATATCTCCAAGCTCAAGCGCACAAGTATATCAATGACATAACATACGTAGTAATATTTATCAGAGTTAAAGACATTATATTCTAAAATACGCGTCCACTACCTGTACATGTCAATAAAACCTCATTTACTTACTCGTTTACTCCAATATCTTGTCCTTTCCCGTTCTTACTTGCACTTGTATCTGGTTCGCCACTTTTTAAATAAACACATATACTATAAACATTTAAAAAGTCAAAGCACAATCAATACTGACTATCAACTCTCCTTTGCCTTTTTAACCTTAGATTTTGAGCATTCATTAGCTCATAACTCATAGCATCTATTGACCTTTTATGCTACTTCGTTTTTCTCCATAATAATGCTAGTACATCCCATGTTCTAAGTTAAAGCATTTCCAATTATTCTAATGTTAATAAGAAAGAAAGTACTTCAATATAGATAGTCAAAAATCTCGATAAATGTAATTATATTGTGGCTGTTCCAAAACTTTAAACCCAACAAATACTCTTTCTCTATAATTGAATCACAGTTCATATAAAAAAGGCCAATCTCAAGTCAATTCGGAAAAAATAGAGCTCAACATTCAACTGCAAAAATAAACTTTAAACCAATTATGGGATGTTTCATTTCTTTTCTTTGTTCTACTTGCTCGTTCAATTAAAACATTTTTGTTGAAAATAAAGGATAAACTATCATAACCAAAACAACCAAAACAAAACAATTAGGCATGTCGATCTGTTCTAGTCTCACCAAAGCTCTCACTCTAGCCGGGGTTGACCCTCCCGTGTATCTCCTTGGCTCCGCACTGTCCTTTCCCAGTGACGCCAGAAAGTCCACTGCTTTGTTACCTTCCTTCTGGATGTGTGTTATCCTCCAAGTGAAAACCCTTTAGTGCAGTTCTAATATTAGCCATGATGTGCCTCGTCTCTATCGGCCCGAGCTGCCCCTTCTCCAACAAAATGATAGACATTAGATCTTCAAATCAAGGACCAATATCTATTATTTTCGAGTATCAATGTATCCAATAAAAAATGTCAATTAGGGTACTTATGTCAATTAACAATAAAGTAGTTATAAATAACTTTTTAAAAATATCTCAAAAGTTTAAATGCATATAACTATCTCAATTTAAATTATTTTTACGCACAATATATATCAAACTAAAGATAATTTTATAAGGATTTTAACGAGATATCACTTGCATATGTTCTGATGTCAAAATTTGAAAAAAATATTGAGTTTTCGTATTTTTGTAGTGCCAGATTAATGTAAATATAGCTAATAAAATATGTCAGCATAATACATATAAAATGTCAATTCGAAATTATGTTGACATGTTCCAAGCATCACATTGATATGTTTAATACACTATATTGATATTTTGATCTAAAAGCCTAAATTTAATAGTTCTTTTATTTTTAAAATTTAAATAATAATAAAACGAAATTACACATGACAATTTATACACCATTAGATTTCTAAAATCCTATGGTCCAAAATTAGTTGTAGTTAGCAATTAAGGGGTGAGTTAGCAATTGATCACACCCGTATTACAATAACACATGAAAAATGATGTTAATACAAAGTAAGTAAATGAACTTAGAGTATGATAAGTTCATGTACATAATTTGAACTTAATCATACTCCCTCCATCCCACAATAAGAGTCACACTTTGCTATTTTGGTTCGTCCCACAATAAGAGTCACACTTCATTTTTACCATAAATGATAAGTAGGTTCCATATTCCACTAACTCACTTCACTCACATTTTATTATAAAACCAATATAAGAAAATGAGTCTCATATTCTACTAATTTTTCCAACCCACTACTCTTTATATTTCTTAAAACTCGTGCCCATAATAAGAGTGACTCCTATTATGTGACGGAGGGAGTATTATTTAAGTTTATATTTAGTATAAAAGAGATATAAATACAAGTCATGTCTTATTTTTGCTTATAATTATTTTAGCATCTCTTTAAAATACATAAATAAAAAATTTAAACAAAGTCCAGCCCAGTCCAAGCCTAACAGAATTAATAAAAGCCCGGCCCAGCCCAGCATGCATTAGAAATAGACCTGGGCTGGGCTGGGCCGTAATATTGGAAGGCCTGGACTGGGCTGGGATGACCCGGCCCACTTGACAACTCTATTTATATTCCATCCCATAATAATAGACTCTTTTGGGATGACATTAGTTTTGATGTATAACTAGTAAAATATGATAGAGATCAAAAGAAAAAGTGATTGCAGTGTTGTTAGTGGATAATAAATCCTACCTTACTAGAAAGAAAATAAGTTACCAAAAATAGAATTAGACTATTTTTATATGATGGATCAAAACTAAAAGAGTATCTATTTTTATCTGACAAAAGGAGTACTCCCTCCCTCCCAACTAAGTTGAATCAAAATTTTTGGGCACGGAGATTAAGAAATTGCGTTGAAAAGTGGGAGAAAGAAAAAAGTAGGAAATATAAAGAGAGAGTAAAGTAGGTGATAGAATAAGATAAAAGTGGTTGGATGTTTTGTTTTTTTTTGTCAAAAAGGGAAATGATCTAACTTAGTTGGGACAGATAGAGTATTATAGATAAGTTGGACAGAATAATTTGTTCTTTTTCCAAAGACTTATAAATTAAATAAGATTAATTTATTTTTTTTTATTTTTGTTTATCTTTGGTTAAGCGCCTAATTTGTCAGTTATAACCAATCAGATAGTTGGCTAACGATCTTCATTCGGTCCCGATTAGCTATTTGGGCACTTTCACTAGTTGATTACCTTACTCGACGATTTGGTTATGAACTAAACCGATCATCTTAGCAAACTCAAGAGTATCTTAAACATGTTATCAATTTATTTATTACTTAGAGACTTAAACCTTGTAATTCATAATTTATGAATTCACATATTTACACAGTATCATTTCATAATTTAAAAAATAGAAAAACCAAAAAAATTATCGAATGGAATTGGGCAAAATTGGCGGGTTTAAATCGGAACCACATCCACAATTGCAACCATCGCTTGGTTCAAAATCAAGCCAAAAAAGTGTTTTTACCAATCTACTTTTCTCGGAACCGTAAATGCCAATGAATCAGACTCACCAATTAATGTAAGAACCGGCTCCTAATTGAAGGTAACTTACGTGAGGAATGTCTATATTATAACTATAGGTCACGAATATAAATTCGGCAAATCTCTTTCATGTCGAGTAATTGCACATAACCTTTTTGTTGAGTAATTTGGCTCTTTACATATCTACTAATTATTGCATACAGGTGAGATCTAATTAAATCACCGAAATAAATTCCCTTCGTCATATAAAAAAGAATGGAGAAGAACAATAAGGGGTCCCATCAAACCAAAGGAAGTTTCCATAAAAGATCTAGAATGAGTGTGAAACCTCTAAATCCCCTTCGAAAATCTTTGACTTAGCCCGGCCACCATTAAAATATCATTTTGACATTTTTGTTTTCATGTTTCATTTCGAATCCCAAACCCAAAAGCGTGTCCTTTTTTAACTTCAAACACAATCCCATATCAAATAAAAGACCCCTCTCCCACTCTCTCATTTTCAAAACCTACAATCCAATGAAGAAAATCCCAACACCTCCACTCTTTTCTTTTCTTATCACTCTAATAGTAATATTCTCACATGGTGCAACATCAATCTCCCAACAATTTAGGGAAGCCCCCCAATTCTACAATGCTCCCACATGCCCCAAACTGGGACAGGAGGAGGCAGCGCAGTTGGTTCCAGATGGGCAGATTTGCTCAAGCGAGGCAGTCCACGTGGCAATGACCCTCGACGCCGCCTACCTCCGCGGCTCGATGGCCGCCATCCTGTCCACACTCCAACACACCTCCTGCCCTCAAAACGTCTTCTTCCACTTCGTCGCCTCTGCCTCCGCCAACGCCTCCCTCCTAAGCTCCACCGTCGCCGCCTCCTTCCCGTACCTCAGTTTCCAAATTTACCCCTTCCGAGACTCCGCCGTGGCGTGGCTCATCTCCACCTCCATCCGCTCCGCCCTCGACTGTCCCCTCAACTACGCCCGGAGCTACCTCGCCGACCTCCTCCCCCTCTGCCTCCGCCGCGTCGTCTACCTAGACTCCGACCTCATCCTCCTCGACGACATTTCAAAACTCGCCGACATCCCGCTCACCGGCGGGAAGGTCCTCGCCGCGCCGGAGTACTGCAACGCCAACTTCACCTCCTACTTCACCCCAACGTTCTGGTCAAGCCCTTCCCTCTCCCTCACCTTCGCTAACCGGAAGCCCTGCTACTTCAACACGGGAGTGATGGTCATCGACCTCGAGAAATGGCGCGGCGGCGGATACACGGCGAGGATCGAGGAGTGGATGGAGGTGCAGAACCACAGATGGAACCAGCACGGCCTCGGAGGGGACAACTTCCGAGGCCTGTGCCGCGAGCTTCATCCGGGGCCAGTGAGCCTGCTGCATTGGAGCGGGAAGGGGAAGCCGTGGGCCCGCCTCGACGCCGGCTGCCCCTGCCCGCTCGATGCGCTATGGGCGCCTTACGATTTGCTCAAACCTCCCTATTCCTTCGATTCTTGAAAATCATTCTTTTTTTTTTTATTTTTTTGCTTTCAACTTGTGCATATTAAATTAATATCATCGGAAATGTATACATATTGGATGAGGTTTTGTGTTTGTAATTATATGTTATAGATACATTTTATGATCATTAATTCCAAAAAGTTGGATTATCTCATCTTCAAATTTGTGTGCATTTGATTTTATTCAATTACCTGATTTTTGTGGATTCGTGTTTTAATTTTTGATTCAGGTTAATCGAGTGATTGCCAGCCTGTTTGAAGTTGAATCAAAGTTTTTGCTTTCATGACTGAGATGCTCCACATGACATCAATTATTGTTGATCGAATGTTTCTCTTTCCTTAGTTCTTATATTGAGCTTAAGGTAGAAGGAAGGAGGGTTATAAAAAGTTATTACTCCCTCCGGCTATCAATAAAAGGGAAGTTGATTAAAAAAGCTAATAAAAGGGAAGTTATTAAAAAGCTTAGTGGAATGTGAGTTATACTTTTATACATTATTGTTATACTCTCTTTGTCCCATTCTAAGAGTCCTAATTGAGTTTAACACGAGTTTTAAGAAATGTAAAGAAAAGTTGATGAAAAAATATAGTGAAATGTAGGTCTCATTTTTATGTATTAGTTTTATAATAAAAATGTCAGTGAAATAAGGTTTGTGGAGTGTGGAGCCTATTACCATTTATAGAAGGTCCTAATTGAGACTCCTAAAGTGGGACGGACTAAAATGAATAATCGGGATTTCTAAAGTGTGATGGAAGGAGTAATAAAATGAGAGTGAGATAAGGTTAGTGAAATGTGAGGTCCAATATGAAAATAAGTAAAAAGAACAAAAATGAAATTATAATTAAAAAAAGAATTGAAAAAAATAATTTTGCAAGTATACTAGTCAATTAATGTAGAAACGGCTACATCGTCCCTTTATGAACATGGATATGGAGGACAAACTAGCAAGGAAAGGAAATGAAAGAAAGAAAGCATAAGAATGATTCTAATTTACTTTCATAATATATTATTTGATGCTCTTTTTAATTGCTTTTTTTTAATTATTTCCTTTGATTAATGAAGATGGACAAAAGAGAGCCTGCAATACACGCTGGCCTTTTCGAAAATACCTAACATGGAACAGCTAATTCTAGTTGTTATTCTTATTTTAAAACCAATGTCATATATTGAAATAGTATCAGTTCTATAATTTATAAACTAGATATGATTAATCTAATGAAGTACGATTATATTATGCAAACGCCAGCAGTATTGTCTGACGGTATTTGACTTATAATCTCTACACGCCAAGCTTCTTCTATTTTTCATTCACAACTATGTAGTAATTGCATACTAATTGTAACTTTATTTCTTGCTAAACTATACTCCGGCCATCCGCACTTAGGTGTCTGAGTTTACCATTTTAGTCTGTTTATTATTAGAAATTTTGGTTCACTTTTACAATAAATGGTAGGTAGCTGACTTATTTTGCACTAATTCATTCCAGTAACATTCTGTTATAAAATTAATATATAATGGATCTCACGTTTCACTATTTTTTCCAACCACTTTCCTTTGTATTTCTTAAAATCTGTGCTGAATTCGAATAGGCCTTCTAAAGGTGGACGAAGGGAGTACTAAAAACAAAACAGCTAAAAAAAGAAAAAAAAATACTCACCAAACATTGAAAGGTCGTATCACTGAAATTTGAATACGATTGGTCATGACTTTCAAAATATATCAAATGATGTAAAAAGTGTCAAAATTTGTTTGAAGATGTGTCGGTGGAACAATGAAAGCGCATAGAAACAACCCCACACGAAGATAGGTCGCTTAGATATGTATAAAGTCCACATCTTATAGCACTAGAAGTCAAGCATTTATTTTACAACTATAAATTCGGTAGGGGCCAAGATTCAGAAATTTATACTCTATACTCTTCCATTTATGCTATTGTATTAAGAGAATCTAGCGAGCCTTGTTAAATAAATGGATTGCACACCACTTTTAAAATGATATCGAGATTTTGAAAGAAATCTATAGTGATCTATTATAAATTGATTATAAATTGATGATATGAGAAATGACTTATAAAATTTACATAACAGTTTCAGTTATCTTTTAGCAAAAATGACATATACGATTCAATTAATCCCGTCAATAAACGGACGGACATCTTTTGGACTTTGATTATGGTTAAATTGATCTGGTTTTGTTCAAATGCATTTTCTTTTCTTTTTCGCTTATTTTAGTAAATTGGCATCCATTGAGTATCATCTAAATAGTAATTTGATATTATATTTTTAAATTGTTAAAATTAATCAAAATTTAATTAATCTTCAAATTTTTAATGACTATTATTCTTTAGACTAACATCCATGCCAAATTACTACTCCCTCCGTACCGGCTACGATGACACATTTCTTAGCCGGCACATGATTTTAGGAGTTATTGGTTAAAGTTTTTTAATTGGAGAGAGAAAATATGAGTGTAAATATTAAAATAGAGAGATAAAGAAAGATAGGTATTTTAATAGGAGTGAGAAAAAAGGTTGAGTGTATTAATTGGAGAGAAAAAATTTCAAAAAAAAGAAATGTGTTGGAACAAACTAAAAAGGAAAACATGTCAATTTTAAGCGGGATGGAGGGAGTAACATTCATTAACAATAACTAAAATCGAGTCAACTTATGTATAATTTTAATAATATCCAACAGCAATAAACATGAAACTATCTATCTCATAATTTATGGAATATAAAAGTTCATATCCACAAAAAAACACATCAAACTATTTATTTAAATAAGAGCATTCGCAACCGATGTTTTCGATCATGTTTCAAGGTTTCAAGGTGACGGTGCCTGGAAAGGAAAGTCCGAGTGACAATTTATGGATAAAAATGAAGTATTTTTTAGATTTATCTATATAAATGATGTTGTCTTGCCATAAATGATTTGTTTTATATGATGTCTATCTGTTTTGGTTATACCAAAAGTATTATGCCAAAAGTTATTAATCGAATTCGGGCTCAGTAAAGAGAGAGTCCCTACTCGAATTAGTGTACACGTGGACTGTATGTCATCGTAGGGGTTGGCCGGTCCGGTGACCATAGAAAGTGACAACTTTTTCGGCACAATATGTTCAGATATGGCTAATTACAAAAAAAAAACTTAGACTGTACAGTCAAACTTTAGTTCATAAGGAATTTTGTAAGCTTGGGTCTTTTAAGAAAATCGACAAGTATTACTATGATGGCTTGATGATATTCTCAATTGTATAATTGTATATTTAGCAATGTGTTCACCGAATAACTTTGTACTCAGTCATGCATATATATCTAACGTGCATGTGTGATTGAATGAAAGGTGCTGCTCCAAATGGGCTTACTCCTGTGTTTGTGAAGTACTATCAGAGGTTCATATTTTCAAACATGGAACCGCATTCAGTTGTTTACACTGTTCTTTGAAGCAAGATAATTCATTATTTTTATGAAGGCTTTGAAGCAAGTTAATTCATTATTCTATTCAAGTATTGCTTTTTTGACATAACTAAGTTATATGATTGATCCATGTATCCTTTCCCGTTTCTATCCCTTCTCCTTAATTACCACCCCTAGTCACGGTTTATCGGGCTATGTTATTCTTAGCAAATTGCAGACATGACAAACCCGTAAGCCAAATTCTTGAAAATTCCTTGTTGACAGTGACATATTAACTCCAACACCTTTTGTCACGACCTCCTTTACTAAGGATAGTGAAAGCTGCTTTTTAAACTGAAGTACTCAGAGTTCACATGTAAATTAAAACATGTAGAGCATACGCAACTTGATCAGGTCAGACAATAGACGGTTCAAGCTGGCTGATAACTACTGGTAGCTGGGTGTGTGAACGGAGAGACTTAGGGCTTTCAACACCTTAACCTACAATACTATGACTAGTAAAGGGAAGTAAAGGTCGAATCCCTTAGGGACAGATGCGAGTGGAATTGGAATTGAGACATTTGGTAGGTTTGGTTGCGGCCTCGCTTTTTAGAGGGTTAAGTTTAAACTAAGGAATATGAATTGCTCAACTGGCTAAACTAAACTGATCACAGACATTAAAACTAAGGAACAAACGACTTGATCAACTAAACCTAGAGCGGAAAGGTAAAAGTAACTTGGGATCACTGACACAAAATAAGCGCACTACCTAAAAGCTATAAACATCGAAAAGGTAACAGAGACTGCAATTCTAACAAACTAGTACCTTTTTTTTCGCTAACCAGCTAAATAAAAATAACGAAAGCAGATCTAAACAGAGCAACAAACATAAAAATAGAAATCAGATAAAACGAACACAGATTCATACGAAATCGACATAAAGAAAAGCAGATCTAAAGTATCTAACCTATTCTCATCCAAGTTGACGAACTAAAATGTAAATCTACCTACGAGAAAACATAAATAAGGCGGAACTAAAGCAATAAAAAAGAGAACATTAGATCCAACACAACTTTAACTAAAAACTCCATTTCATAAATGATCTTCGGTAAACGTAACTAGAACAGAATTTCAAACAAGGATTTAAAGAGCGATTAACAATGGAAAGGAAACTAGAGTAGCAACTGGAGGAAAAACATTAAAAACAACTAAGCTACTAAAAAGATGATCTGAAAACAGAATAAAATTATTTTAACTCCCTCGGGGTGCAACAAAAACTCCAACTACTAAGAATTCTACGCAGATCCAGGTCCCTTCTCCCTTTACGAGGAAGAAGAGATGAAAACAGAGGTGGAAACGGCGACTCCTGCTGCTAGCTCCTTACTCCATGCTAAGAAAAATAAGGTGAGAATGAGGTGACTGAAAGTGATGATGGTGTCCCCCCTTCTTGTGCACACTCTCTACGTATTTATAGGATGATGTTGGGCCCAACTCCCTAGGTTAAGCCCATCCTGTCTTGATATTTATGCCCTTGAGGTAGCATCTTTTCTTCTCTCTCATGTGACTCATGACTTCATGTGGTGAACTTCACTTGATCAATTTGTCGGCTAGGCAGGCTTCACTGCTTGTACGCAACTGATCAACTTGGCTTTGTTTCTAGCCATTTTTTCACTTCTTTCCAGAGTTGATCAAGTTGATCCTGCACTTGCCGTTTCTACATTTAATAACCCATGCACACTCAAATTCACCATTCTTTTTGCACATTATATGTCATGTTAGTGTAATAAACCCTACAAAACTATGATTGTAACGAGCCCTATCAAACTGCTCACACTTAAACCATGCTTGTCCTCAAGTATGAAAGAACATCAAGAAAAGGGGAAGTTACATGCCTGGGTCCCTGATCAACTCCTAAAACAAACAGACTCACAGATATTCACATAACTGACTTGAAAACAACACTTAAACAAATATTTATATCTCCATGTTTGAAACAGGCTCAACTTCTAGTAATATTCCCTACAAGCTTAAGGTAATTCCAAATATTTTGCAGTCTCAAATTCCTCCCTCCCCTTTTGTTCAGTCTGATCAGCCTATCAATTCGTCAAGATAGCCCATACTCTAGCCAACTGTTGAATTCACCCGGACACTCATTTCTCACCACAGATGTTAGGACCATTCACTCATTCATTTTGCCATACCACTAATGCTTGAGTTCCATAGGCACAGATTAGTTCCTTAAAGTCTTTTATTAGGGTTTTAATGGGGCCAGGGGTTGTGATGTAGATAGGTAGGGTCCTATGGGTCCTAAGTTCATAAAAATCTTGTAAAACGACTAAGGACATGTGAGCTCAGGAACAAAAGTGGAGCAGCCTCCCTATTACATCTGCAAACATCCCTTGGCCATTTTGGCCTTATTTATCTTTTCTACTACAGGGTCAGGTTACATAATTTCATGCCCTGTTTCACAAAATTAATTTTTTTTAGGGTCAGGTTACACATTCTCCTGCCCCTTTATTCAACTACTATTACTCTCTCTTTTTCTGGGTCAGGTTCTAAGTGCCTGCCCTTTTCTTTTTACTACCGTCTTAACTATAACTCATTATTTCCTATCCCTTCTACCCTTATTGTTTAGCTGCTCCATTCTATCCCCTTACTCACATGGCGTAGAGGCTCATGGTTTCAACAGAAGGTGAATTCATAATGTAAGCTTAAATTGGGTAACTAGAGGGTGCCTTTACAATGAGGTGGGTTCTTCTGGTTCGAAAAGAAAGAGACCCAACTGGTTATTTCCTATTGCCTTTAGTCCTCACTAGCATATGTCATTTTCCTCTCAGCATCAAGTGACAGCCACTCTTTTTTTTGTTTTAGTAGAAAGTGTTCTACTCTGGCTTATAACTCATTTTTAGAGGGCTTCACAGTTGGCTAAAAATCTTGGCTTTTCCATCGTTCTTACTTCGTCCAGACTGACTTCGACTTATTTTTCAAAAGAGGGGTCTCACAGTTCAACATGCATTTTTCTTCGACTTATTTATGCCTTCTGTTATTGCCAGCTCATTCATGTTTTCCTAACATAATTAGGACAAGCACATAAGGACTGATTCGACATGCTTCGCTCAAATGACTCACTATTCTACCAACTGACCTATCAACTGATTAAGTTATGATTCGACATGCTTCGCTTAGTTGACTCAGATGATTTAACAGGTAGAAAAGGTAAACATAGATATGTCAAGTCATGCTTATGTCGAAATACTCCACACTATTGCCCCCCTCTCACTTTATCTTAGCTTGCCCTCAAGCTAGCATGATAGAGTGGAAAAGAGTTTTAAATGCTACAACAACAGATACTCTAAAAACCTAGAAACCCTATTATCAGAAAAAAAAACTTCTCATACTTAGACCGAGCATTAGGCTAAGTGGGAAAAATCAGCACAACAAACATAGAAAACATATAAACAAGACACAAACTTCTCACACTTAGACTGGGCACCATGCTAAGTGTGATGAAGGCAAGACAGACACATATATATACATAAACAAAAAACTGAAATTACTTCATCAATGGGGGGGGGTTCATCTCCCTGGCTGATCCCTCCTGGAGTCAGCTGTTCTGGGGTGGGAGTCATCTCATCCAGCCGGACGTCTGCTGCTTGCTCCTTGGGCTGCATGCTGTGGAGTCCTTTGCCTCTGCGGGATTAACTCTCTGGCCATTAGGGTCATCATCTCTCGCACCACGTAGACCGATGTTCTAACATCCTCATTATATTTCATCTGTTCCTCTGTCTATGATGTTAGCAACTGCGCCTGGGCCTCAGAGCTCCGAGCTATTTTCTCAGTATTCAGAGCTATTCGCTCCAACAGCCCTTCCATTATGGCCCTCCAATCATCTAGATGTCCCACCAGCTCCATAAGGCTGGCATGTCCTGGAGACACCTCAGGTGCAGTGGATGTAGAAGGCATAGTAGGTTCGGCTTGTGCTCTTGTCTCCTTCTCCTTCTCAGCTTCAACCACCTCCATCTGTTTCCTCTTAGTTTTCTTCTTGACAGCCCCCACCATCTGTGAACCTAGCCTAGTCACCTCATAGAATTGAAGTATGCCGCCCTTCTGTACCAAGACACCTACATTCGTGAGGAATTGTACACCAAACAACTCCGGTTTAGGGTAGTAGGTCATCCTGTGTATCCTTTCTACGATGGTCATTTCTATACAGTTCTTGAAAATGGCCCCTAGGATATGACAGCCATTCAGATTGCAGGCAGCGCGGCTAGAGATAGACTGACAGGTGCGGGCAAGCCAATATCCCAAGTGCACCTTCCTCTTTTTCATCATACACCACATGAAGTATAATTCAGCTTGGCGATAGTGTTGGCTTGGCCTAGCAGATTTGCGCTTACAAAGACTTAGTCTAAACGGAGGATGGGATTCTTGATGCAATCAGTTGTGGATGTTGTTGGTCAATAAGCCTTAGTGCCCCTTGGAACCATTTCTTCCCAAGCGGCTTGCTCATTGAATTCTGGAATATCCTTTGGAGGACCAATGTCTCTCTCAAACCATTCAACCTCTTGGTCCGCAGTGTACAAGACAAATCTTACCGACCACTCCCTGATGCTCATCATCACCTCTCTCGTAAATAGCCAGAAGCTGATAGACTTGGCTCCTACATCAGTCGAGCATGTGAAATGGAATGAAGTGAAGAACTCCTGGGCCAACTCTATTGGCATCGCTGGTGTGTTCAGAACCAAAAGCCAATCGAATCTTATCCCAGTAATATACTCCATGAATTCCTCTATTGCCTCTAGTTCTTCCAAGGCAGGTTGGTTCAGTCATCTTCCAGACCTTGCTTTCCTGCCCCGTTCTATCTTGGCTACACATTCCTTTGTTATCTGGGGGTCGTCGAATGTGATCAGTCGTTCGAGTAGATCATTGTCCAGACAAACCTGCATCTTCTCAAATTGTATTTTAGCCAATTCTGGCCTTTGCTCAGACATACTCCTCACCCTATTGTTCCTTCGCTTAGATCTGCGCTCCATCCTCAACTCCTCTTCTTCCTCATCATCATCCTCCTCAATCCTCTGCCTTCCTTCGTGGATCATCAGAGTTGATGAAGCCTGTCGTGGCTTCTTTTTCACTGGGGTGGCGATGGCCTTCCCCTTTCTTTTTCGCTCTTTCATGTCTCTTTCACTTTCTTCCACCGCAGCAGGTGGATCTGGCTGCTCATAGCTAGGCACTGCATCCACTGGTGTGAAGATGACCTCTTCTTCTTCCTCAGGTTCGTCATCAATCAGGAGCCTTCTCCTGCGACGCGTAGGTCCTACAGCAATATTTACATCTTCCCATGCTCTCTGCCCAGGGGTTTCCCTTGATTGTTCCTTTGTAGATCTCTTGCATGAGGTCTCTTCTCTAGCGAGCCTCCGCTGATAAATGTGGACGGTTGCAGATCTTGCTCTAGCAACCTCATCTCTAGGAGCTACCTTCTCAGTCTTCAATTCTTCATCCGTTATGATCACCACTTCTCTACTCTCTGGTGCAGTTGTGTTTATTGCAATGCGCTTAGCAGGGCTTGTTCACACCCCCTCAGTAGGGTGCACCTCTTCCATTATCTCTAGTGTTTCATCAGTAGCTTTCTCTACCCTCTCAGTAGGGTTCCATTCAACAGTCCTACCACCATCCGCCTCCATATCAGCAGCCTCAGAATTCATTGCCGCCAAATTCACTGCGACTTCTTCAAGCGTGAGCAGGGGTTGCTCGGCTTCCTCCATTAGCTCATTTACTTTAGCAGCTTCCATGGGAACTAACTCTGCTTAAATCTCCTCCGGCTCTTCAGCCATTGAGCTTGGCTCCGCCTCCGTGTCTATTTGTCTGATAATCTCCAGAAACTCATCCTGTTGTACGGTAGGCTCATCTGCGTTCTTCCCTGCACCGGGTAGCTGTTGTTCAACCTCTTCGCCCTGTTCCACTACTTCACTCATTCTCATCCTCTCTGCTTCTTCGTATTCGTTACCATCAATTGTTTCCCCACTACAAGTTTCTAGATTTGTACATCATCAGTCGGTGGTAGGGTAGGTATGACTCCCATTTGAGCTAGCAACAGCGTAGCATCGACATCGGGTTTCAGGCTTTCAGCCCCTGGAGGAACTTCCTTAACCACTCCAGGGAGATTGTGACTGTGGTTTGACTGCTACTCCCAACGATTTGGGGTGTTGTGTTGGACGGGATTGCACCTGACATGTCAACTCCTTGCTGTGTGGGTTTCGAAATTCCGGCGGATTTGGGCACGGAGACACTTCCTGAAGCATTCTGTGACTTTCCTTCCATTTCCTCGGTGGATTGTGATGGATTTAGGAGCTAGGGTTTGCTTTCACCGGAATCTGCTGAGAGAAATTGTGGTGAGAAATTTGGGGAGTAGTTGGGGGAGTGGAGTTTGGAGGTTTCAAATATCACTATTCTATTCGAGACTCTGCAGTTTCCCTCCTAAAATCTCCGTTTCCCCCATTTTTTCCCTACACGCTCCGGTCATCCCCTCTTTTCAATACTTAGCGAAAATTAGAAAATTTTATCTATAACTTGGGAATTCAGACCAGTTGGATCAGGTAAGATTTTAAACTTTCCGAAGAGTGTAGCTTGCTCCACCTGATCTGAATCCCTGAAAATATTTTTTTCGATTTTTGAAACTTTTACTTTGTTTGAATTTTCATTTTAAAACTGAAAAAGACACTATTCACAACTATGTACAAGCCTTGTAACTGTTCTAGAGGTTCACTTGATCCATTCATTATTCGACATGCTTCGTCCAACTGATCAAGTGGATCACCTAGAACATTTGCAAGCTGATCGACTTAGGCGAGAACATCAGTTGTGCACCCTTGAAGTTGTCCATAAATGGTTTCACCCGATGTCCATTAACCATAAAACGGGTAGAGTTAGGATCACTCCCTTGAAGTTCCATGGCCCCATTCGCTCTCACGGAGATGATGGTATATGGTCCCGTCCACTTGGATTTCAACTTTCCCGGAATCAGCTTGAGTCTTGATTGAAACATCAGAACTTTTTGTCCCACCTGCAATTCCTTGACCCGAAGGTTTTTGTCATGCCACAGTTTGGTTTTCTCCTTGTACCACATGGCAGCGTCATATGACTAAAGTCTAAGTTCCTCCAGTTCTTGTAACTGAAACTTCCGTTCCTCCTCACATGCTTAGGGCTTCATATTCATCTCCTTTACTGCCCAATAAGCCTTATGTTCAATGCCAAATATAAGCCTGTAGGGCGTCATTCCAACGGGAGTTTTGAACGCAGTTCGATAAGCCCATAAAACATCGTCGAGTCGGTTGCTCCAATCTTTCCTAGAAGGGTTTACTGTTTTTTCCAAAATAGCCTTGATTTCCATGTTTGAGATCTCTGCTTGCCCATTTTCCTGAGGGTGATAAGGAGCAGATAGCCTCTGATGAACCCCATACTTTCTCATCAGTGCTTCGATAGTTCGGTTGCAGAAATGGGTTCCCTAATCAGATATAATAGCTCGGGGTACTCCATATCCATTGAAAATGTTGGCCTTTAGGAATTTCGCAACTTCTTTTGACTCACATGATCTTGTAGCTTTAGCCTCTATCTATTTAGACACATAATCCACTACAACCAATATATAAGTGTTCCCATATGATGGTGGGAAGGGCCCCATGAAATCCATTCCCCAAACATCGAAAATCTCACAAACTACAACAGGTATCTGCGGCATCTCATCCCTAGCAGAAATTCCCCATGTCAGCTGACATTGATTACACCTCCTGCAAAACTCATAGGCATCCTTGTGCAAGTCTGGCCAATATAAACCACTACCGAGGACTTTCCTGGCTGTCTTTTTCGGACCGAAGTGACCACCGCAGGTGAGAGACTGACAATGAATCAATATATCTTCTCGATCCCACTCAGGGATGCACCTTCGGATGACTTGATCAACTCCCGTTTTCCATAGATAAGGGTTATCCCAGAAATAGTATTTTGCTTCACTCTTAATCTTTAATCTCTGCGCTCTGGTCACCTCTGGTGTAGAAGGCAGTTCTCCAGTTAACAAGTAGTTCGCTATATCAGCGAACCACAGTTTAGATTTCCTTTTGCTTAGTTCATTTAAAAAGGCTACTGGATCAGCTGCGTCGAGCACATCCTTCCAGCTGATCAAGACATTCGATACTTGGGCAAAATACAGGTGCTCCACTGGAAAAGCGTCGGGCACATCTTCTTTATCCTCTCCTTGATTTATTCTGCTTAAGTGGTGAGCCACTCTATTCTCTGACCCAGCTTTTTCCTTTGCCCCCCAATCAAATTCTTGCAGTAATAACACCCAACGGATCAGTCTGGGCTTTGACTCTTTTTTCGCCAAGAGGTATTTGATTGCTGCATGGTCAGTATAAACAATAACTTTGGACCTAAGTAAGTAAGGGAGAAAATTTTCAAAAGAGTACACTATAGCCAGCATCTCCTTCTCAGTTGTATCATAGTTCTTCTGAGTCTGATTGAGAGAGAAGCATAAAAGATGACATAACTTTTCCCATCTATTTCTGTCCACGGAATGCTCCCACTGCAAAGTCGCTAGCTTCGCTGATAAGTCGTATTCTTGGCCTTGGTTACTGGTCAATATGATGTGCATAATTGATTATATCTGCAAAACAGTTGCACAAAGTGTGCAGGTTGAGTGTTCTAGCCAGTAGGCAAAGCTTCAGATACTTCAGGTGAAAAGGGCGTCAGAATGATTACGTACTGACCAGTATACATGCAAAAATGGCTCGGGAAGGAGAAGAAGGATAGCTGGGACTGATCAACCACAATTAAGAGCAAAGAAGTCATCTCGCCACAAGGTTTTACCATAAAATCAAGGGTAAGCCTCCCTATAAAAGGAAGCCACTTGGAGAGAGAGGGCACGGATAATTTTCATCATCATCACTCTTAGGTAGAATTCTCTCGGTAGTTCAGTCCTTCAGCCCAGTCCAGAGTCTCGTTCCTCGCCACAGCCATGGTCACTTGAAGATCATCAGTTCGCCGGAGTTCCATTCTCTCGTTCCAGCCAGTTTATTCCGTAGTCGTAGCAGTTCCATCGCCCGGAGTGGCAAAACAATCTTTATTTGCTTTCTAGTTAATCTTGTTTGTTTTCTCTACGTTGGATCTTTCGCATTTCCAGTATTTTGCTTATTTTGAAGCCTTGGTTGTGATCCAAACATTTTCTAAATGCTATGAAGTTGTTTTCCAACATCGGTTCGTGTTTGTTTTCGCTTCTTTCTGCCTAGATAGCTTAGATCTAGCTGTTACGGTAATTTCCAGTGTGGAATCGCATGTTTTAACTTCTGTAGTTGATCTCTCTGAGTTTGCAAGTCTAGATAGCTGTTAGATTTTAGATCTGAATTAGTTAACTGTGAAAACCCAGTTTACGTGATTTCTGACACCCTGCATGTTGACCAGTAAGCATAATTGCAGTTTCAGTGTTCGATCTTTTGATTCGAAGTTTTAATTGTAGATCTGAGCTGTGAAGTTTGTGAATCTGTGTTTCTCGTTCATGAAATCTGAGATTGTTGATCTGAGTTTATTCATGTTGAAGAAGATAACATCCACATCCAAGTTTGGGACCACTTTTACTTTTTAGTTACTTTTGCTTTTGTCCTTTACTTTTTCTACCTTTTCAGCTGGTACCCTACAGATCTGTCAGTCTAGTCACCTAACTACCTCTTTTCCTCTGATATTCTGTTTAACCTTTTATAGTAAACTAGTACTTTCCATATACTTCCTGAAAACCATGTTCCTCACTTTCCACGTACACAGCCGCCTGTCCAACACCTTTCCCACCTCCTAGTTAGTAGAGTACCACCTTAAATTCCAGTCTAGATAAGTCTCAACCCAAAGCGTGGTAGCTAACCAAACCTTTCCAGAATATCACCACAGTTCCCAAAACGCATTCATCTCTGTGGGATTCGACCCCTACCTTCACTATACTACCCAGTAGAAGAGAGTTGAGGAATTATTGATACCAGGTTCAGGTTTAGCAGGGGATTGTTTCATCCTGATCAGTAGGATACATCCTTGTTTGAAAGACACCTACGCAAACCTGCTCTTTCAAATGGCGCCGTTGCCGGGGATGAATGGCGTTATTAGCTGTTATTGAGAGTGATATTTTGGCGTATATACTGTTCATAATTTTTCTCTTTTCTTTTCGTTTCAGTTTATGAGCAGCAGCTCGGCTCCTGACCAGTGGAGGCCGAAGATACTTCAGCGAGGATCTATACTCGTAACCACTCGATCCGGCTTGTCGACGGCTTTGTCTGACTTAGGTTCGAGTAGTGACGAGGAGCAATACACCATAGAAGGACCAATACCGGAAGAGGTACCGAGGATAGAGGGAAACCCGAGAAGGATGGCCGCTCAAGGAGAAGAAGATCCTGAGATCGGGACGCTGAATGCACATACTGAGGGAGAACCACCTCAAGCCATAGTTGTGACCCCAGGGCAAACTGCCTGTGATGTGAAGCCTCATGTGATCGTAATTCTGCCTACATACTGCGGGAAGAGTTGCGAAGGGCCTTACGAGTTCCTTCATGAGTTTTGTAAGATTTGTAGAGCGCAGAGGAGGCCAGCAGGGGCGACTGAGGATGATTACAGATTGAAGGCTTTGCCGTTCGTTTTGAAAGGGGAGGCAAACACCTGGTTCATGCGCCTGCCCCCCGACTCCATTAAGAGTTGGGCCGATTTCAAGTCAGTGTTCCTAGGCGAGTTTTTCCCGTCATCCAAGATAAGCGCACTGAAGAGGGAAATAACTAGTGTGAAGCAAGGGTACGATAAACCCTTGAGCGATTATTGGGCGAGGTATATGGGCCTTTTAGATGCATGTCCCAATCATCGCATGGCGGACATTAAGATACATCATACCTTCTATGAGGGGATGAACATAACAACCAAGGACCTGACCAATTCGTCGTCGGGAGGAAGCTTCACGCAGCTACGGGTCAGCGAAGCAAAGAGGGTCCTAAGGAAGCTACTGAGTGCGAAGAAGGAGTATGACCATTCAAGGGATGAATACAACCGAGAAAGGGTTGCAAGTGCCTCGTCTACTGACCAGGAGCAGAAGCTTGAATAGAAGATGGATGAGCTGAAGAAGTCACTCCTGAGCGCAATCGAGGAGAATACACCGCCGACTTCCCCAGTTGGGAACTACAAGGGTGCAGAACAGGGAAACCAAGGACCTAGCTATGATCAGCCAAACGACTTGGTCAGTATGGAGCAAGTCAACGCTGTCGGGTACTACAATTCTAGTGGGCACTGGATCCAAGGGAGACAACGAGATGCACCATGGAGGGATCACCCAAATTTTCGATGGGGAGATGAGAACCAAAATCAAAACCAAGGTCAAGGTCAGAACCAATATAACCCCCACTCGAACTAAAACCCCAACCGTGGGATAGCAAACCCGGACCACCAGTTCAACTGGTCAGGAAAGAACCAACAATCCCAAAACCAACACCCACAAAACCAGAACCAAAACCCTGTTTATGTACCACCCCACCTGAGAAACTTCCAAAATCACCAAAATCAGCCGAATCAAGCACCCCAACACCATCAGAACCAAAATCAGTTCCAAAACCAAAATCAGAATCAATCTCACCAAGACCAGTATAACCAATACCCACCTAACCAGAACCAGCAAAACTTCCAAAATTTCCAGCCCAACCAAAGTTCCCATTATAACCAGCACCAAGGCCCAAATCAGTCACAATATCCCAACAGGACAAGACGATCCATGGAGGACATGATGGGAGAATTGCTCGCGTCGCAGCAAGGTATCAAGGGCGAGTTGCAATCCCACAACGAAGTAGTGCAGGGGATGCTAAATGCCCAGAAGGAACATAAAGCCAACATGGATATGATGAATAGGCAGTTGGCCCAACTGGCCAGTTCGATGGGTGAAATAAGAGGAAATGCAGGGAAACTCCCGTCTACAGTCCAAATACCCGAAAAGGTGAATGTGGGTAAGGTTACATTGAGGTCAGGAACTACTTATGATGGACCTCGACCGAAACAACCAAGTGGAGAGCCGAGTGGAACGAAGATAGGGGGCGACACCATCTCAGTGGAAGAGCTTAAGAGATCCATGCCTCGGATGCAGGACCCATTTTTCTTGGGGGATATGCCATGTGGAGGAGGTGAACCCGAGAACGTACTGGGCAGGAAGGAACCCCATCAAGAGGTAGAATCCAGAACGGAGGCTCAGACCCAGAATTTGCCCAAGGAAGATTCCAAGAAGGTTGCTGAGGGACCGATAGAGGAGAAAAAGGGGGAGAAACCATTCCCTTTCCGCTTTGTTACAAAAAGAAAGAAGGATAACCCGGTGGACTACTTGTCGATTTTTGGGAAATTGGATGTCACTATACCATTCCTCCAAGCCGTAAAGCTACCCCCACTTGGGAAATTCATTAAGGAATTCATAGTAGGGAAAGCACAGGAGGATGGAAAGATCATGGTAGAAGGGACCGTCAGCAATTGTGCAGGAGAAGCTACCGCCCAAGAGGGCTGATCCAGGTATGTTCACTTTGCCTATAACTATAGGAGATGTGAAAGTCGAGCATGCAATGTGTGATCTTGGAGCTTCTATTAATGTCATGCCTTTGTCGATCTATAACCGATTGAAGGGAGTTAGATTGTCGAATACTAGGGTGTTGATCCAACTGGCTGATAGGTCATGCATAAGTCCGGAGGGTGTTTTAGAGAATGTGTTGGTTAGAGTGCATGATTTGACCTACCCTGCTGACTTTTATGTGATCAAAATGAGTGAGTCCGAGGCTAGGGAATCGAGTGTCATATTGTTAGGAAGGCCATTTTTGAGGACGGCCAAGACAATAGTAGACATGGCTGAGGGAATAATTTGCATTGATTTTCATGGGGAGAAGTTTACTTTTGATATCAATGAGGCCATGAAGAAGCCTATTGATTCTGAAAATGTATGCTATGTTGATGTGATTGACCCCTTAGTCCAAGATTTTCTTGAGACCGAACTATTGCAGGAGAAATTCCAAGCTTTGGATGTGTATGAGCTATTGGGGTTTTATAGCCCCTTGCACAGCGGAAGACTTGTACAAACAAATAAATCAGACGTAGGATCTATTTGACAAATTACGGGATTAATCAATTCACATGTTAACACAAAATTGCATGCTCATAGAATATAAATCCTAAATATGAATTCTACGGAGTTAGCCAATTTACCTCGTTGATTCTCCAAAGAATCGTTGATTGCTTGCGCCTTCTCCACGATGATCTTCAATACTAGACCACAGATCTTCTGACTGATGTCCCGAACTGTATCTCGACATCAGGGTGGGCTGATCTTATCGAAACACTAGGACTCGAATAAAGAAGACAGATCTTTCTCACGGAGGAGAGCTGAAAAACTCACGGAGGAGAAACTAAGAGAATTTTCGAGCTCCTCTTGATAATAGAGGGGACGAAAATTATCTCTCTAAAATTGTGTTTTCTGTCTCTTTTATTCTCCTATTTATAATAGTTCATATTGGGCCCAGTCAGGGATCTATGGAAGGTTTTGGATATGGGCTCCCCCAATTAGCTTTTTACTAATTAAATTGAACCCACAATTTAATACAAGCTTATATTGGAATATTACGAGCAGCCACTACAGAAGTAATATTGAACTCCCCATCCAAATCCGAAATTATAAGTATTCTGGGTTTCCATTTTGTTTATAATTTATTTCCCGCGCTTAAGATATAAATGCCCATTAATTAATTAAAGTCTGCTATGGACTTAATTAATTAACATCTTATTAATTCCAAGAGTAGACTTAGCAAGAAACACTTATTTATTATTCATAGAGTAATAAAACTCCAACTGGCCAGTTTCCGAATAATAAAACCTTGTTCAAGCTCCTCTTGAGGACATTATCAAACGAGTCTCACCTCGTGCACGATTCAATATAATAGCAATCCTAGCACCACTAGATAATGATCACCACTACCCAATATACCTGGATCGTTGGGTGACGAAAAACCCGCACCTTTGGTAAGTCAAAGTAGTAGATACTCAATGTCGTATGCTCAATGCTAACATATGTAGATTAAGAAATTAATTATCAAGACCTCGTCTTTCAGTAGATAGCATAATGACTAGTCTTGTTGTTAGATCCATTTAGTGCTATACCACACCAACGTCATCTTATTTCAATAAGGCTTAGAAATAATCGGACTGACATTGCAACCTTTCACGATAGGTAGCCAAAGCCTATCTAGGTTGTGAAATTCTTCTTTTTCTTTTGCAAAGCATTGCATAGAACCGACTGTAGTTACCTTAAAGTGGACGACGCCCACAACCAGTTTACTAAGCAAAAGACTTAGGCTTTGTTTACTTCTTATGCTTTTAAATGTTTATAAAATTTCTTATAAACGCACAAGCAAACACAATGTAATAATATATTGATTCTATTCATGCAAACTGGTCGAATGATACTGAATCGGGTCAAAAGTGAACTGTAGAGTTTTTTTCGTACACAAGCAAGATTCTATTCGTGCGAACTTGCTCGAAACATGCTTTTCAGTATACTAAACCTAACAATCTCCCACTTATACTCAAAACATGCTTTCGAGTATACCCACTGCCAAAAACTCTCCCACTTATACACAAAGCAGGTATTGGAGCTAGATATATCGAACTACCATTCATTTCACATCATGTTTAAAACATGTTGCCACAAAGGCATTTTTCTGTGAAAAATCTGCTCGGTTGTTCTCTGATAATATCTTTTGCGTCACTATGTCTTTGCTGCGTACTTGATCTTTAATTAATTTCATCTCTCTATGTGATTGTTTAGCTTATGATCTCGTGTTCCTTTTGAGTTAGCCTTTGCTAGAGTAAAAATACTCATAGGTATACTCAAACTTACGATCAAAGCTACTAGGAGTATACTCATAATGTAAACACATAAACTGAGGATGACTTACTCGATCACTGATTAGTCATAAGACTTAGTCAGTGTAACCCCAAGGACATTACATGAATGACTGGTAAACTAGAATATAGCGATTAGTCTTTCTCAAGTACTATGGTATATTCATTACCTCATTCAAAGTCCTTTGCCATGGTTAATATGATATATACTTGCTATGCAAAAGCACAACTAATATCAAACTTAGTACACATCATAGCATACATGAGACATCTATCTGCAGAACTAGTCTCATAATTCTTGTTCTCACTAAGCGTCAAACGACACTTGACTAGAGACAAGACAATTCCATCTTGAAAGGTAGAAACCTTTGCATAGAAATTCTAATGCTAAAATGTTCCAAGCTGTGTGTAGATATAGGATTCCTAAGAGAATCTCAACATTCTTTCTAGCAATCTTAAAGACTTAGATGCTTAGAATGTAATTAGTTTCTCTTAAATCCTTTATCTTAAACTAGGTAGACAACCAGTTTCCTACGCTAGATGCCAATCTTAGTTGTTTGCAACTTTTGTAGATTTCATCATCGTAGAGTACCAATAATACTATATTTAATGCACTTTCAACTTCCTTGTGCTTACAACACATTTAAGTGCACATGTCAAATTTCAAACATTTGACAATCTTGATAAAACACATATACTCTGACTTAGACGCTTGCCAAAGACCACAAAGGTCTTCATAAGCTTCCAATAATGTGTTCATTGCCCTTTATTACATACACATTAGGATGTTCCATGTAGATGATTTCCTCAAGACTTCTATTAATAGAAAGCTGTCTTGACAATCATAATACATACATTCTAATTTACGTAAGTACTGATAGACAGAAGGATCGAACAAATCTTGGCACAACGACAGCAGGAAGATGATATTTTTCTTTGGGCATAGCCCATTGTCATTGTCTAGCCATTTGAGATCCACATTTACACTTGCAAATGTACTAGCTCCCACTGACTGACACAACCTGTAGGTAGTATTGCAAGTCTTGTAAAACATGTTGTCTATCTAAGATTGTAGTTTGGAATCTATCACCTTTCCAAGGATGAATATCCAAATGAACCAATTATACATTGTAGTTAAAGGGATTATGTTCAAGTTAATCTAAGACCGAGTCTTTCGACACTCTTAGACCCATGAACTTGTCATGTTCCTGGGAACGCTCCCACTACGACATGGTTCTTACAATCTTAGGTGTTGAAGTTGATTTTATTAGTGCAAAAGTTTCTAATGGTATGACTCTTTGGTAATATGGAAAATCCGATATCTCTCTATGTCCTGAGAGGTATCACGCTGTTAGGCTTTTAGTTCCATTCTTGATCTTCATACAAGAATAATATCTTTGAAGATTACAGAACTTATAATCTTACATTATTTGGGACAACATACCTCAGTACTCAACTCCAATTACTTGAATACCTTTCCAACATGCGTTGGAACAATATTACACCTTGAGATGTGCTAGACTAGAGTCACTCTAGTCCACAACTCGTGTTTTATAGAAGGTACTGATGATGGTAGTTTCGTTAAGGTGTATCTCGTTATATCTAACGCTTATCCCATCAATGATAAGATTTTCATGAGTACAACTCATCACTTGATCGAACTTGTCTTAGAAAGACTTCGATTCCTTCTTACATAACTATCCCATTCTTTGAAAGAATGCTTGGATTCGTTAATGGAGATTAGACTCCCACTACTGATCATAAAGCTTTGCTCGTCTTCTTATTGGTGTAAACCATTGAGACTTGCTAGTCTTTCTACGTTGCACTTCTATAATTATTCTGAATCAAATGATTCTAACTCATAGTGCATCGAACAGACTTTCTCGACTTTCAAGCTATTTAACATATTGTTAAAATCTTGATAGTCTAGATCAGTATGAACAATAACTAAGTATTTTCTTGGCCTTAAGACTAAGAGCCATAAATGCTTTATCATTCATTGTTTAAGAAGTTGATGTGTTGTTTAATACTCAATCTTGTTGCATCTATATTGTTTCAATACTATGATGCCTTAAATATCAACCATAAAACAATAATTGAGCATTGATAGCTCCCACTGCAACAAATGCCTAAATGGATCAAGATCTCTTACTTAGAAGTTGCACTGTCATGTAGTCATTGTCCTTTTTTAAAAGAGGTCAATCCAACTTACAAAGCATCTTCACTCGCTTTAAACAAACTTTGATGACTAATAAGGCTCTGTCATTTCCATATCTAGTCTTTTGTTCAAAAGAACTTGGACTTAGGAAATATGCAGCCTTTATGAATTCGTCATCTTTCATGTTACTTTCCTCTAACAGTAATATAACGACTAATATTCTGAAGGTTTTCTACTTTTTAGTTAAACCTTCTTGTAGTCATTTTTTATTACTTTAGGTGATGACTTGAGTCAGAAAACTATTTGAGTGATCAAAAGATTCCTCAAAACATTCTGTCCCTCTAGGATATTCCAATCGAATCATCTTGACAGATTCTATTGATATCCACCTTTCATCGTCACTAACCAAGACTTGTCATGCTACTTATAAGAAAATAGCTTGACCTTATTCCTCAAAGAACTTGTCAAGTACATGCAAAAAGCATTCTCGAATAATCTTCGTGGAATTATGTCTAGGAAATGGAGGACATGAATCATTGAGTATAAACTCCAAGTTTTAGTGATAAGAATCTTATCCATTTTCATTTCCAGTCTACATAATTTTGGCATTCGAGTTCATTTCTTTAAGGATCGCAGACAAAATATGAATGACATAATGAAGATTTGGCATATAAACTTATTATCACATACTTATGCTCAATACACAATCGCAAATAACCACAAAACAATTATGTATCTTGCAACTGTAAAATTAAAATTTTGTATCCTCCAGAGGAAGTCAATACGCATTAAAATCTTACAATTTTACTGGTCACAACACCGACGAATAGTCCAGAGACCACAGAGTGGCATGGCCGCCTAATGTTGCCTAAGCAAGACCACCAAATTTAGCATTACAGAGTCTCATTTCTACAACACACTACAATGCTCATGTGCTGCTAACAAGATCAAGCTCTCTCATAAATTCTGTGTGAACTTCTGAATCTCGCAGTTTCTTAGGATTATTGTCCCCACAGAGCAGGTGGCGATAATATTGGAAACCACATTCTAGTTCATACTATTTATTCTTGAGAAATCCGCCCTCATGAACTCGCTATTTCTTAGGATTATTGTCCCCACATAGCAGGTGGTGATAATATTAGAAAAAAAGCTTCATAAATTGCAGACCAATTGATGGAGACCATATACAACGCACTTGTTGTAATTATCGCTTAGATATTTTATATAGTTTTTGCATAATTATCACATAAGCAGATAAAGCAGATAATCCACTTACAAGGATAAACACCCAATAAACAGATAAATCCATTTAATGCATGACATTTAAACACACTGGATAATTAATGACAATTATTTAATGTTTATCTTGTATATTAATTATCCAATTTCATTTAGGATTTATCAAGATAGTGTTAACTATCTAAATCCATTTAGGATCATTCTAGATTTTATTTTGATAAAATCAAATCCTACAATTCAAGATAACGTTGATCTAGGATTATCATTATTTAAATCATTCTAGGATATTACTAGATAGAAACGATTCCATCATAATCCATACGATAAATAAAATCCAACCAACCAAGATTTATACAAATCTTAATTCTGTTTAGAATAGATATCTAGAATATATCATACATAACTTAGGATTTCTTAGATAAATAAGTTTATCTAAATCCAATTAAATACGGATTTTCTTATATATTATCTTTATCCTAATCTATCTAGGATATAAATCCAAAAGATAAGGATAACTTGGATTAACGCTTATTTTAATCCATCTAAGATTTGTCTATTCAAATCTATAGGATAAAATAAATTAATATTAATATTAATCATAATCCATCTAGAATTTATTCTTGGAGTAAATCCATATAAATCCATAGAATTAGATAATATTATATTATAATTATTCAAATCTATCTAAGATTTATCTAGGAACAAATCCATATAAATCTATAAGATAAGAATAAAATATTATATTATCACTATCCAAATCCATCTAGAATTTATCAATGAATAAATTCATATAAATTCATAGGATGAAAATAAAATAATATTGACATTATCTAAATCCATCTAGAATTCATCTAGGATTAAATCCATATAAATCCATAAGATATAGATAAATATTAGATAATTATTTTCCAAATATAACTAGGATTAATCTAGGAATAAAATCCATATAAATCCATTAAATAAGGAAAGAATCTAATTAATCCAAGATTTGATTCATAATCAAATCTCATATAATATATAAAATCCTCAAAAGATATATTCAAATCTTATTTCCATATTTATCTTGAATTATTTCCAAAATTGAATCAAAGGATTTGGAAATCCTAATCAAATTTGGAAAGCGAAGTCACGGAACGAGACGATGCGACGTCGCGCGGGTTCCACCCTCGCGATCGTCGCGCATAGGGTAAACCCTAATCTTGCGTTGTCGTACTCCCACTGAACCGCAGCCGCTGCTTTCCGTCTGCTCGCGAGGACGCACCTGGCGCTGCGTCGTCACTACGTTGACAACGCTGCTGCGCCATCGCCCCTGAGTCGGATCACAGCTGCTGCTGTTCTGCGTCGTGCAAACTGCCCAGCTCGAGAGCTTGGGCTGCCGACCCAGAATTCCCAGCCTGACTTCTCCGACGCTACTGCGTCGGCGTGGCTCCAGCCGCTGCTGCCCGGAACTTCGCTGCCATCGCGTTTGCAGATCGCCGCTGCAATCGTGCAGCTGCGTCACTGCTCTCGGTGCAGTTGCTGTCCGTCGACGACACAGCTGCTGTTCGGCGCTGCTGTCCGAAGACGAAGCAGTTGCTGCCGGAGCTGCTATCCGTCGCCAACTCTCTCGCTTCCGTCGTCTGTCGAGTCTGGGAACTGCCCACGAAGGACTCCCACTCGACTCGCGAGCTCGCCCAACTCGACGTCTCCGACGCTGCTGCGTCGACGTCGCTCCGCCGACGCGACTGCATCGCGAAATTTCAATTGCGAGCCACCGCAACGTTGCTGTCACGATTTTCCTTCACCGTGCCGCATGTAATTTAAACTCCAGGTAATCACAAATTGATTCCATGTAAATACATGGCAATTAGGCACGTAATCATTGCATACACATAGTGATTGCATATAGGAAAAACATATGCTAAGAGAATCGACACTGCATCATGCGACTGATTTTTCTCTAACTACGCAACGCACATATTCGCCTTTTTCATAGTTCGTCGTTCATTCAATGTAAGTAAAACAACCAACACACATCGAATATAAACATGCATTCAAGCAATTCATATAACATGAATTTAATCCACATAATCAGAGCCAAGAATTGGCTCTGATACCAATTGTTGGGGTTTTATAGCCCCTTGCACAGCGGAAGACTTGTACAAACAAATAAATCAGACGTAGGATCTATTTGACAGATTACGGGATTAATCAATTCACATGTTAACACAAAATTGCATGCTAGAACGTAAATAATTCATGCTCATAGAATATAAATCCTAAACATGAATTCTACGGAGTTAGCTAATTTACCTCGTTGATTCTCCAAAGAATCGTCGATTGCTTGCGCCTTCTCCACGATGATCTTCAATACTAGACCACAAATCTTCTGACTGGTGTCCCGAACTGTATCTCAACATCAGGGTGGGCTGATCTTATCGAAACACTAGGACTCGAATAAAGGAGACAGATCTTTCTCACGGAGGAGAGCTGAAAAACTCACGGAGGGGAAACTAAGAGAATTTTCGAGCTCCTCTTAATAATAGAGGGGACGAAAATTATCTCTCTAAAATTGTGTTTTCTGTCTCTTTTATTCTCCTATTTATAATAGTTCATATTGGGCCCAGTCAGGGATCTATGGAAGGTTTTGGATATGAGCTCCCCTAATTAGCTTTTTACTAATTAAATTGAACCCACAATTTAATACAAGCTTATATTGGAATATTACGAGCAGCCACTACAGAAGTAATATTGAACTCCCCATCCAAATCCGAAATTATAAGTATTCCGGGTTTCCATTTTGTTTATTATTTATTTCCCGTGCTTAAGATATAAATGCTCATTAATTAATTAAAGTCTGCTATGGACTTAATTAATTAACATCTTATTAATTCCAAGAGTAGACTTAGCAAGAAACACTTATTTATTATTCATAGAGTAATAAAACTCCAACTGACCAGTTTCCGAATAATAAAACCTTGTTCAAGCTCCTCTTGAGGACATTATCAAACAAGACTCACCTCGTGCACGATTCAACATAATAGCAATCCTAGCACCACTAGATAATGATCACCACTACCCAGTATACCTGGATCGTTGGGTGACGAAAAACCCGCACCTTTGGTAATTCAAAGTAGTAGATACTCAATGTCGTATGCTCAATGCTAACGTATGTAGATTAAGAAATTAATTATCAAGACCTCGTCTTTCAGTAGATAGCATAAAGACTCATCTTGTTGTTAGATCCATTCAGTGCTATACCACACCAACGTCATCTTATTTCAATAAGGCTTAGAAATAATCGGACTGACATTGCAACCTTTCACGATAGGTAGCCAAAGCCTATCTAGGTTGTGAAATTCTTCTTTTTCTTTTGCAAAGCATTGCATAGAACCGACTGTAGTTACCTTAAAGTGGACGACGCCCACAACCAGTCTACTAAGCAAAAGACTTAGGATTTGTTTACTTCTTATGCATTTAAATGTTTATAAAACATCTTATAAACGCACAAGCAAACACAATGTAATAATATATTGATTCTATTCGTGCAAACTGCTCGAATGATACTGAATCGGGTCAAAAGTGAACTGTAGAGTTTTTTTCGTACACAAGCAAGATTCTATTCGTGCGATCTCGCTCGAAACATGCTTTTTAGTATACTAAACCTAACATGAGCAAGCTGACGTAGAAGCCGCTGCATGGTGTGACCGATGAAGAGATAGAGGGAGCAATTAAGGACTTCTGCCAGAAATCGGAATTTATTGGAGCCGCAGGGGCTAAGCTACCGGTCAGTATAGAGGAACCCCAGGGGGAGAATTAGAAAAAGAAGGAGAAGCTGAAAAAAACCCTCTACCCGAAGATACACTTCCACCCTAAGTTGAGCTGAAGAAATTACCATCGAATTTGAAGTATGCCTTCCTCGGAGAGGAGAACTCATATCCAGTGATCATCAGCAGCAGCCTTACAAAGGAAGAAGAGGCGAGTCTACTGACTGTGCTGAGCAAGAACAAGAAGGCAATTGGATGGAGCCTTACAGATTTAGTTGGAATAAACCCCGACGTCTGCATGCACCACATTAGGCTGGAAGAGGGAGCAAAGGCACATCGAGATGCCCAAAGAAAGGTAAACCCCAACATGCGAGAAGAAATATTGAAGGAGATCTTGAAATTGTTGTCGCTAGGGATTATCTATTCAGTGACGGACAGCGAGTGGATCAGCCCGATCCACATGGTCCCAAAGAATTCGGGAATCCAAGTCGTTCAAAATGAGAGGAATGAGATGATCCCAACGAGGATGGTCACGGGTTGGCGAATGTGTATCGATTACCGTAAGCTGAACAATGCGACCAGGAAGGACCATTTTCCCTTGCCTTTCATCGACCAAATGTTGGAGAGATTAGCTGGGAAAAAGTACTTCTGTTTTCTAGATGGGTACAACGGATACTTCCAAATTTACGTGGATCCTGAAGACCATGATAAGACCACCTTCACTTGCCAATTCGGAACCTATGCATACAGGCGCATGCCTTTCGGCCTATGTAACGCTCCAGGTACGTTTCAACGATGTATGATGAGCATATTCTCCGATTTGATTGAGGACTGCATAGAGATATTCATGGATGACTTCAAGGTCTACGGAGACTCTTTCGACTCTTGCCTTCATCATTTGGACATAGTTCTAGAAAGGTGTCAAACAAAAAGTCTGGTTTTGAATTTTGAGAAGTGTCATTTTATGGTCACTGAGGGGATTGTTCTAGGACACGTGGTTTCAAAGAGAGGAATCCAGGTGGATCAAGCCAAGGTGGATGTTATATCCAAATTACCGTTCCCTACTGATCAGAAGGGGATAAGGGGTTTTCTAGGGAACGCCGGTTTTTATCGAAGATTTATCAAGGATTTCTCCAAGATCGCCCAACCCCTTACCCGACTTCTTCAGAATGAAGTGGAGTTCGTTTTTTATGAGCAATGCAAGGCCGCTTTCAACCTTCTCAAGGAAAAGGTGATATCCGCACCTATCATACGGGCTCCTGACTGGGACTACCCTTTCGAAGTAATGTGCGATGTCAGCGATTATGCAGTGGGAGCCGTACTGGGTCAGAAGATCGATGGGAAGAGGTACGTAATTTTTTATGCACCTAAGACTCTGAATCAAGCCCAACGGAATTACGATACCACTGAAAAAGAGATGCTGGCAGTGGTGTATTCTTTCGAAAAGTTCCGGCCATATTTGTTGGGATCCAAGGTCATCGTTTGTACTGACCATGCAGCGATTAAGTATCTGATTGCCAAGAAGGAATCCAAACCCCGCTTGATCCGATGGGTCCTCTTGTTACAAGAATTTGATTGGGCAGTGGAAGATAAGAGAGGATTCGAGAACAAGGTGGCAGATCATTTGAGTAGAATAGTGCAAGATGGAAACAGCGAAGAGGTGCACGACAAGTTTCCAGAAGAGGATTTATGTGAGGTAATTTTTGAGGTCAGGAAAATTGACTGGGAAGGAGTGATGAAGCTTACTGGCCAGTATGATACAGGAAAAGGAAAGGAGAAGGTTGGGCAAGAACCATGGTATGCAGACTTAGCCAACTACCTGGTGACTGGAGAAGTTCCAGAAGTGCCGAGTATTACTAAGGCCCAAAGAATGAAGATCAAGAGTGAGGCAAAATACTACTTTTGGGACAACCCCTATCTGTGGAGAGGTGGATCCGATCAAGTCATAAGGAGGTGCGTTCCTGACTGGGAGCGTTCCTGACTGGGAGCAAAGAGACGTTCTGATCCATTGCCACTCGTTAGCATGTGGAGGACATTTCGGATCCAAGAAGACAGCAAGGAAGATTCTGGATAGCGGCTTTTATTGGCCAACCCTCAACAAGGATGCGTACGAGTTCTGCAGAAGTTGTGAGCACTGTCAACTGACCGGTGGGATATCTGCGAAAGACGAGATGCCCCAAGTTCCGGTAATTGTATGTGAATTGTTCGACATTTGGGGAATGGACTTCATGGGTCCGTTTCCTTCATCCTATGGCAATTTGTATATCTTAGTCGCGGTGGATTACCTCTCCAAATGAATAGAAGCCAAGGCCACGAGCACTTGTGAAGCAAAGGAGGTGGCCAAGTTCTTAAAAAGTCATATCTTCAGCCGGTTCGGAGTTCCGAGGGCGATCATATCTGATCAAGGTACACACTTTTGTAACCGTACAATTGAAGCTTTAATGAAAAAGTACGGTGTGCACCATAGACTTTCGAGTCCCTACAATCCGTAAGCCAATGGTCAAGCGGAGATCTCTAACCGCGAGATAAAGAAGATTTTGGAGAAGGCTGTCAATCCTTCTAGGAAGGACTGGAGTGTAAGGTTAGAAGATGCTTTATGGGCATATCGGACAGCCTACAAGACCCCCATAGGGATGTCCCCGTACCGGATTATTTTTGGAAAGATATGCCACTTACCGGTGGGAATTGAACACCGGGCATACTGGGCAGTACAACAAGTGAATATGGATGCTACAGCCTGTGAAGAGGAAAGGAAGCTGCAGTTGCAGGAGCTTGAGGAACTTAGATTGGAGTCGTTTAACTCAGCCATGTGGTACAAGGAGCGAACCAAACTATGGCACTACAAGAATCTGAGGACCAAGGATCTCCATGTTGGGCAGAAAGTACTACTCTTCCAGTCGAGACTGAAGCTCATGCCTGGGAAACTCAAATCGAAATGGACAGGGCCTTATGTCATCACCTCACTCCGTTCCAATGGAGCAGTAGAAATTTCAGGGAGTCTTCCTAACTCTGAACCTTTTATTGTGAATGGGCATAGGCTAAAAGTGTTTAGGGACAACAGTGACGTGGCTGTGGTGGATGAGATTCCACTGCGACCACACACTCAGGGTTCATACTGACCGGTAGGATAGGGAATGGAATTCCACTGGGCTAGCTCTTTTCAGCGTAACTTGCATATGCTGGCTAAGTAGAATTCCAATTCTCCTAAAGAAGATGTAAATATGGTACATATTTGGTAGTTAATTAATTTGAACCTTTGCATGCTAGTTAGTTTTAAGAAAAACCAAAAATATTTTTCGGACCTCAAATATTAATTGGGAGTACGTACTGACCATCAGAATACCATTTTGGTGAAACTCCTGTTTTATTTAAGTGTCCTTTTTACTTTATTTCTAATCTAGGAAATATAAGGGGAAATCATTAAGGGACGAATTTGAATTTGTGGACTTTCTGCAGCTTTTGCAGGGTGGCAGCGGCTGGAAGGGCGCGTGAGCAGAGAGAGTGGACACGCCGACCAATCATGAGTCAGTATTCTCAACCGCCTCTCCCTAGAAACGACGTGGTTTGGAACCGCCTATAACCGGTTGCAAACCCACAACTGCCCTATTCCAACCCATAACCAGCCGTCTCCCCCATTTTCACTTCACAATTTCACTCTGCAACTTATCTCTCTGCAAAATTTCCACCATCACCCCACAAACACCAACCCCCACTTCATACCCAGAATTTCACAGATCTAAGGCATGGGAAGGAAAGCATTCGCAACAAAAATCAAACCCACTTCCACCCGCAGGGAAGAAAAACCAGAATCACCACCGCCGCGGGAAGAACGGCCGCCGAGCCCACAACCACAACCGCAACCGCAACCATCGGAGCCGACTCCTCAAGCGCCAACAATGGTCTCCTTGGAAGCAATGGCGGCATTTCTTCGACAGCAGGACCCCAATAGGGATTGGTCGGCGGCGCTGGCCGGTTTGGGTCAAATCGGGGGACAAGAGAGAGTACTCGGAGAAAATCCTTCGGAACCGATTGTGCCATCTACAGCAACACTCCCCACCCCCATTGCGACTTCTTCCGGAATTCCACCAGAAAGAGAAGCTCCATCGACTACCCCACCACCTAAGTCCTCGGAACCCTCAGAAACTCCACAACACAGTGATTCAATGGAGATTGACCCCATTTCAGCTCATTACGATTCCGACTCAGAAGAACGTGAAACGAGGAAAGGTCAGGAACAAGGGAGCCTACAGGGAGCAGTTGAGTCAGAGAAAACGCTGACGGCGGGAGTCGTTCCCCGAAAAGTGGCGAGGGAGGAGATAGATCTGAACGAATCAGCCAAGAAGCAGGGCCTATGACCGATGAGGAATTTCAGGCTATTTTAGATGATGTCAATCGGATGGAAGATGACACTGCCGTGGTGGCTGAGGGGCTAGACCTCGCATCACGAGCAACAGGAGAGAGTGAAGAAGCCGAAGAAGGAAACCGCTCGGAAAGCCAAGCTAGGGAAGAAGAGATTATGCCGAAATCACCCCAGCCAGAAGTAGAGAGGGGTGATACATCTATTGAAGCACAGGAAACGAAAGCAAAAGAAACAGAAGCAAGACCAGAAGTACCCAACCCAGTGGCACCTCCGGTGACAAAATCGAAGGCCGTCAAGAGGAAGTTGGTGTTGAAGGGCGAACCTAAGGCTAGACAGCAGAAGCCGCAAAGGTCTCAACGATGCTTAGGGAAGTGGGCAGCTAGTAAGGCGAAGCCGAACACAGAGGCAGATCCCGTGGAGATCTTGAGTGAAGAAGAGAGGACCACTCCCACAAAACCTGGGGAGAAGTCTGTACCTGTTACTGACCTAGAGGATACTGCAATGGAAACCGAAGCGGTCTCTCCAACACTGAGTGGCCAAGGTGAAGAAGCTGACGGGATGGCTGAGGGTCTGGACCTCGCATCCAGGTCAGTAGGCCACAAGGAGACCAGTCCTACTGCCCAGGATCCACTTTCGACACAAGCTGAGAAGGAACCCGAAGAAGAGAAAGATAAGGATGACGGAGAGGAAGTTAGATACCGTGAAGAGAGAAAACGAAAGGGGAAGGCCCCTATGAAGAAGAGGCCCAGCAATAAGAAGCCACGTACAGTGAACACATGCATAGTCATTACTGAGTCAGTTCAGCGAGTCCAGGAACACCGGAGGGAACAAAGTGATAGCGAATACGCTGCCAGCGAGGAATCAGCCTCCGACAGCGATATCTCTTTGGAGAATGAGGAGTACGCCGAACAACAGTTTCTGGTTGATCATCAGGAGTTAGTCCACCCACCGGTAGAGAGATTAAGGTACCGGAGGTGGACAGTGGACTTCACTAACGAGATAGCGGACGAGATGAAGCTTTTCGATTCGAAGGAGCTACAAAAAGTTTTCGATAGCAAGGATGAAGGGAGTAAGCAAGTGAAGAGCGGAAAGGTACTTCATATTCCTTCTTTAGATGAGTTGGGTGCCCGCGAGCAGTTTCTCTCTTATTTGCAAGCGTTAGGATTAGAATGGTTGTTGGAGAATGGAGATCCGAGTGTCCCGGTTAGATTAGCGAAGGAGTTTTTCACGACCTTTAGGTTTAAGGTCACCACTGATCTAGATGAGGAATGTATCAGTTTTAGGCTGTTTGGCGGAGAGATACGGATGAATCTGATTGAGTGGACCGTGCGTCTGGGGATGTGCAGTTTGGAGGAGGCCATAGGGCCTGAGTGGAGAAGTAGGGAGCGGGGAATTCCCCGCAGACATGTGGAATTTGAGCCCCAGGCAGCATGGGAGGAGTTAACTCACCCAGCCTCTGGAGAATTTGCATCCACTCTGTCTCGCTCAATCCATTTCAATAACCCAATCCTACGCCTAGTCCAGCTTCACTTGGACTTCAATTTGTTGGGACAGTCGAACTCCGCTGTTAGGACATCGATGACAGAGTTATACCTTCTCTGGTGCGCTGAGCACGGAAGGAAGTTACATTTGGGTTTTTGGACCGCCTACCAATGCCATCTAATTGCCACCCACCCAGCGAGAAACCTCACTCTTTGCCACATCTTGGGAGTGTTCGTCAGAAAAAACATCATCATCACGGAGGCCGAAGACTTATCCGACCAGATCATGGTGGATCCTCTTGGTCTCTTTGATACACCTTTGTTCGTCCGAACGAACACCGTTTACATGAGGCAGGGCGTACCACGTTTCTACGCAATGGGAGAAGAAGCTATACCGACTGGGAGATCTGCAGCACATCCGGGAACACAAGATCAGGAGCAGAGACAGGAAAGGCTAGAGAAGGCAGTGGAAGAGTTGGCGGAAGATAATCGAAGAGCAAGAGCGGAGTTAAGCCGTTTGGCAACTGTGATGGAAGGAATCTTGAAAGAATTGGGAACCGGGAAGTTGGTCCATGAATCTGGACCGAGTGGCCATGGAGGCCGAACTAATGAACCACGAGTATCAGAGGAGGTATTAACCGAGACGAAAGAAGCAGAGCAGAAACAAGAGGCGGAACAAGAGGAAGGAGATGCCGAAGAGTCGGCAGAATCTGGGAACAAGCAATCCGAGAATGAGGAGGAGCAACCGGAAGAACCACCTGCACCACAGCCTGCCCCGCGAAGGAGCAAGAGAAACAAGTGACCACCACCCCACCTGACCAGTTAGTTTTTTTTTTATTTTTAATTTTTGGTTTTTCGTATTTTAATTGTGTTTTTTTTAGGTAGTATAATTTGTGTTTGTGCGCAAACCCCATTTCTAAAACTTAGCCTATTTAATAGTCTAAGTGTGAGAAGTAAAGGGTTTGTCTCTTTGGCGCATGTTTTCTGTGTTTTCTTGTTTGTTGTTTTTCGAAAGCATGTTGGCTCATACTTAGCCCATTGCATGGTCTAAGTGTGAGAAGTTTATGTATATATGTGCTTTGTAATTGTTGTTTTTGCTTAGGTTTTAAACTCTCCCACTTAGCCTATTTTATATAGTCTAAGTGTGAGAAGTTTGAGTTTTTAGCATGTCGTTGTGTCTACCATACTGGCCATTACCTTTTCCACTTCACAGCCTTATCTGAGGGCCGACACTTGTGAAGTGGGAGGGGGACGCAATGGCCTGTAGGATGTATGTGCATTTGTGTGGTTAGTGTTTGTGCTTGTGTTAGTGTCTTGTTAGGTCTAGTTTTTTTTCTTTTGTGTGTTGATTGGGCTTAAAACTCAACTGTCCTGAGCTGACGGTGAGGGGAATTGAGGGAGATACGACATGCTGGAAAATAGAAACTACCCCCCTTAGTACCTCCTAGCCAGGATAGATGACGCAAGTATGAGGGAAAAGCCCATCCTTAGAGCCAAACACGAAGGCCTCTTAAAATGTGAGTTATAAGCTTTAAGTGGAACCACTTTCCACATATTTTGAAAAGAAAAGAGCGGCTGCCACGAACTACCTAAGATGAAGTGACCACGAGTAGCGAACACTGAAGGCAGTAGGAAACCCCCCCCCCTATAAAAAAAACCACCTTTATAACCCATTTTCTTAACTCTTTGTACCCAGATATACACCCCTAGCCACTGGGATTGTGTGTGCAAGGCATGAGACGATTGGAGCTTACTGGCCAGAAGGTGTACAAGAAAGCAGAATCCAGCTGGGCAAGAAAGTTTGGAAGAAAATCAACCAGGGAGTTATCCCAGGTCCAAAAAAAAGAAGAAGAAGGTATAAGGGTGGCGAAGCCACAAAGAAAAAAAAAGGGGGAAAGAAAGAAAAAAAAAAGAAAGATAAAAGAAAATGTTCAGAAAAACTTGGCCACAAAAAGAAAGAGAAGGAATAAGGGTGGCGAAGCCACAAGAAGCTACTGACCAGTTGGAGATCATAGCCAGAAGCGCCAGCCAAGAGAAGCAACAACCAAGAGCCCAAATGCACACAGTTCCCCCACCTCAATTAAGCATAAATTTTGAACCTAGAGCCTTAGGATCATCCACCCCAAAACATTACAAACCAATAGCCCCGTTACAAACCTTTAAGCCCTTCAGTAGCTACACGTGAGATCTGAGTCCGAAGCAATCGTGGTTGAACATATTAAGAGAAATGCAGTCCTAACATTTCTGGTGAGGTATGAGTGACTGAGTAAACCTAGTGTTTGACCGAGAGGTGTGGGCGATCCTGACAAGCGGATATACTGACTGGGAGAGAAAAGGGAGGCGTCGGAAGTTCAAGGGTGTCTAAGGCCGGATTGCACCTGATCCCGAGGGGAGGGATGGTTGAAAATATAGCCCAATTACTATGTTAATGTGTCTAAGTGTTTTAGTTTTCTTTTATGTGTTTGTCTTTGTTATGTGTTTTTCTTTCCGTCACAGTTAGAGTCTAGGGTAGGATAGAGTCGGTCAGGGGAGTAACCAGGCTAGAATTCGACTTACTTCTTTTTGTTTGTTCTTCACGCTTGATGACAAGCATATGGTAAGTGTGAGCAGTTTGATAAGTCGTATTCTAGGCCTTGGTTACTGGTCAGTATGATGTGCATAATTGATTATATCTGCAAAACAGTTGCTCAAAGTGTGCAGGTTGAGTGTTCTAGCCAGTAGGCAAAGCTTCAGATACTTCAGGTGAAAAGGGCGTCAGAACGATTACGTACTAACCAGTATACATGCAAAAATGGCTCGAGATGGAGAAGAAGGATAGGTGGGACTGATCAACCACAATTAAGGGCAAAGAAGTCATCTCGCCACAAGGTTTTACCCTAAAATCAAAGGTAAGCCTCCCTATAAAAGGAAGCCACTTGGAGAGAGAGGGCACGGATAATTTTCATCATCATCACTCTCAGGTAGAATTCTCTCTGTAGTTCAGTCCTTCAGCCCAGTCCAGAGTCTCGTTCCTCGCCACAGCCATGGTAACTTGAAGATCATCAGTTCGCCGGAGTTCCATTCTCTCGTTCCAGCCAGTTTATTCCGTAGTCGTAGCAGTTCCATCGCCCGGAGTGGCAAAACAATCTTTATTTGCTTTCTAGTTAATCTTGTTTGTTTTCTCTACGTTGGATCTTTCGCATTTCCAGTATTTTGCTTATTTTGAAGCCTTGGTTGTGATCCAAACGTTTTCTAAATGCTATGAAGTTGTTTTCCAGCATCGGTTCATGTTTGTTTTCGCTTCTTTCTGCCTAGATAGCTTAGATCTAGCTGTTACGGTAATTTCCAGTGTGGAATCGCATGTTTTAACTTCTGTAGTTGATCTCTCCGAGTTTGCAAGTCTAGATAGCTGTTAGATTTTAGATCTAAATTAGTTAAGTGTGAAAACTCAGTTTACGTGATTTCTGACACCCTGCATGTTGACCAGTAAGCATAATTGCAGTTTCAGTGTTCGATCTTTTGATTCGAAGCTTTAATTGTAGATCTGAGCTGTGAAGTTTGTTAATCTGTGTTTCTCGTTCATGAAATCTGAGATTGTTGATCTGAGTTTATTCATGTTGAAGAAGATAACATCCACATCCAAGTTTGGGACCACTTTTACTTTTTAGTTACTTTTGCTTTTGTCCTTTACTTTTTCTACCTTTTCTGTTGGTACCCTACAGATCTGTCAGTCTAGTCACCTAACTACCTCTTTTCCTCTGATATTCTGTTTAACCTTTTATAGTAAACTAGTAATTTCCATATACTTCCTGAAAACCAAGTTCCCCACTTTCCACGTACACAGCCGCCTGTCCAACACCTTTCCCACCTCCTAGTCAGTAGAGTACCACCTTAAATTCCAGTCTAGATAAGTCTCAACCCAAAGCGTGGTAGCTAACCAAACCTTTCCAGAATATCACCACAATTCCCAAAACGCATTCATCTCTGTGGGATTCGACCCCTACCTTCACTATACTACCCAGTAGAAGAGGGTTGAGGAATTATTGATACCAGGTTAAGGTTTAGCAGGGGATTGTTTTATCCTGATCAGTAGGATACATCCTTGTTTGAACGACACCTACGCAAACCTGCTCTTTCAGTCCCACATCACTTTAAAGGGGTGGTTCCAGTCATGAGCTCTGATGATTGGGGCTGAGACAAGTCGGTCCTTCAGGAGCTGGAACGCCTTCTGACATGGTTCATCAAAAACAAACTCCACATCATTTTTGAGAAGATGGGTTAATGGCTGAGAAATTTTTGCAAAGTCCCTTGATTGCGTCATTGATCTCTTCATTGGTCATATTCTGTGTCAAAAGTGTCTCACACCATCTGAAAACCTCTTCTTCAATCGAGTCGTTCAATTCACCAGCTGCAAGCTGCTCCTACAAGAGTCCAGTCTCAAGAAATTTTTGGACTAATGGGTAAATCACATCTAACGAATGTAGATTTTCAGTATCCAAAGGTTTTTACATTGCTTCATCAATATTGAAAGTGAATTTCTTCCCATGATAATCCAAGCAAATTGTACCGTCACTCAAATCAATTATAGTTTTTTTCGTTCACAAGAATGACCTCCCCAACAATACTCCACTGGACTCGCCAGCTTCAGACTCATTCATAAGGATCACGTGAAAATCTGCAGGGTATAGGAAGTCATGCACCCTCACAATCACATTTTCCAGTACTCCTTCAGGGCTAATGCATGATCTATCCGCAAGCTGGATAACCACCTTTCTATCTACTAGGCTGACTCAAGTCAATCTCTTGTAAACCGAGAAAGGCAGCACATTAATAGACGCTCCCAGATCACACATAGCATGCTCAATTTTAACATTCCCAACAATAATACGTAGAGTAAACATCCCATGATCATTCCTTTTAGAGGGAAGCCTTCTCTTCTGGATTACAGCAGACACACTTTCCCCAATCACAATCTTTCCATCGGCCTTAGCTTTTCCAGCTATGAAGTCCTTGATAAACCTGCTGAACGGGGGTAGTTTCAATTTTTGTAGAAATGTCAGGTTGATCTCAATCTTGCCAAAAATCTCCATGAAATCGGTCGGATCCTCCTTCTGCCTTTTGGCCTCTCCTCTGTATGGGTAAGGTTTCAGGCGCTTGACTACATTGCTCGTTCCATCATTCGAGTAATCCTTCTCGTGTTTCTTAACTTACTCAATCAACTCCTCTGGTTCTGGGTTGAGAGGTTGTGGTTCGGAAAATTGAGGAGATGGCCCTCTTGCCTCCTTTAAGGGGTATCCTCACTGTTCTCTTTTCCATCTTCCTCCTATGTTCTGCCCAAAGGCTCGTCATAATTTTTACCCGACCTTAGAGTGATTTTGCTAATGTTAGCCTTGTCTGGTATCTTGACAGGTACTGGGATCTTACCATCATATCCACGCATTTCATTCAACGTCGTGGCCATCTGGGATAGTTGTTTAGTCAGCATATCCATAACCACTTTCTGATTTTGCTGGGCATCCTGTATCTTAACCACCAAGTCATTATTGGCTTGCATGTTTCCTTGAATATGTTGCTGAGAGTTCAGCAAATCCCCTACTACATCATCAATTTGCCTCGGTAATTTAGAATTTGGCTGGCTCGCATTCATTCCCGACGGGTGATTCGACGAAGTTCATGTCCCTGATGGAAATTCTCATGTGGCCCTCGATTGCCATGCAGCTGCGACTGAGTGTTCTGGTTGTTGTTCTGGTATCCTCTCTGATGTGGTAGAACATAGGAAACCATTCGATTGTTTTGATTCCGGTTCGACCAATTAGATTGGTTCCCTTGTCCCCTGTTATTATTCCAATTGTTCTTACAATCTTGGTTACGGTTCTGCCAATGAGGTTGTCCTTCTGATTGTGGTGGATAGCTGATAGCTGGTGGCTGCTGATAACTCACCGCTAGAGGTTGTTGATGGGTAATCGCCAGTGGTGGTTGTTGAGCGGTGTTCAGATCTGACTACCTGAAATTGGGGTGATCCCTCCATGGGGCATCTTTGATCTTCCACGGATTCCAATTATCTGATTCCAATTCCCAGCTGCATTGCCTGCGCTTGAAAATCTTGTTCTCCTGAATGCTCATAACTAGGATACACATCCTCTTGACTCGACGCAACCTTCATCTTCTCCACAGGAGCAGGTTGTGTATTTTTCTCCATGTCAAACAGTATAGCTTTTTCCAACCGATCCATTCGTGCCTCCGTCCTATCCACTGTTGTGTCCACAGTAGTGTTTGCTGCCACCCGTCTTATTATCAGGGCTCTGGGAGAGTCATACGCTTTCTTAGCATTTACCTGCCTCTCCAGTACCCTCTTGGATTCACTTACTCTTAGTTTCGAGAAATCACCTCCACTAGAAGAATTCATCAGATCCTTGCTCTCGGGTGTCATACCTTCATAGAAATTGTAGAAGATTTCCGCCTCCATCATATGTTTTTTGAGCAGGCGGTCAACATTCCCTTGAACCTATTCAAATACTGAGTCAAAGGCTCATCGCAATCTTGATGGGCTCTTTGGATCTCCTTCTTCAGTGCATTAGTCTTTGTGGAAGTTAAGAAGTAATCCAGGAACTGAGATCTAAAATCGGCCCATGTTCTGATAGAGTTGGGCGGTAGCCTCATGAACCAAGTATTGGCTTCTGCTTTTAAAGCGAAAGGGATCACCCTAAGCTTGTAGTCGTCCTCGGTGGTTCCAGCTGGACGTTTTTTAATCCCACAAATCTTGCAGAAGTCATGTAAGAATTCATATGGGCTCTCGGTTGGTCTCCCATAATATTGGAGCATGACTGCCAGTACGTTGTTCTCCACATCTATATTCGCCCGCCCTGGGGTCACCACTTTTGCCTGAGCTGGTTCTCCAGGCAAGTGAGCGTTGAGAGACCCGATCTCGGGATCGTTATCTACCGGTGCGGTCATCCTGTCCGGTCCTTCTTCTATAACGGTCTCCTCTTTCAACTCAACAAACGAGTTCTGATCTTCTTCCCCTTCTGAGCTTGTATTAGATGGACCTCTTGGGTTCAGTCCAGATCTTGTGACGACCGGGTTGGTTGCTTCTCTGATCCTCCAGTTGGATTCCATATCTCTCTAATTAGTTGTATTATTCTAGTGCCAAAAGTTCAAGCCTCAGTTCATAAACTATAAAAGAAAATAAAAGGATTAAAAATATGTACACCAAGTATCTCAAACACAAGCACATATAACACCATCCATCCCCGGCAACGGCGCCATTTGAAAGCTGTTTTTTAAACTGAAGTATTCATAGTTCACATGTAAATTAAAACATGTAGAGCACACGCAACTTGATCAGGTCAGACAATAGACGGTTCAAGCTGGCTGATAACTACTGGTCGCTGGGTGTGTGAACGGAGAGACTCAGGACTTTCAAGACCTTAACCGACTAGTAAAGGTAAGTAAGGGTCGAATCCCTCAGGGACAAATGCGAGTTAAGTTGGGATTGAGCCATTTGGGAGGTTTGGCTGTAGCCACGCTTTTTAGTGATTAAGTTTAAACTAAGGAATAGGAACTGCTCAACTGGCTAAACTAAACTGATCAAGCTAGACTAAACAAACATTAAAACTAAGGAACAAACGACTTGATCAACTAAACCTAGAGCGGAAAGGTTAAAGTAACTTGGGACCACTGACACAAAATAAGCGCACTACCTAAAAGCTGTAAACATCGAAAAGGTGACAGAGACTGCAATCCTAACAAACTACGACCTTCTTCTTCGCTAACCAGCTTAATAAAAACAACGAAAGCAGATCTAAACAAAGCAACAAACATAAAAATATAAATCAGATAAAACGAACATAGATCCATACGAAATCGACGTAAAGAAAAGCAGATCTAAAGTATCTAACCTATTCTCATGCAAGTTGACGAACTAAAATGTAAATCTACCTATGAGAAAACATAAACAAGAAAATATTGTTTCCAATAAATAGGAGGGTCGAAAATTTCAATAGAATGGCTAGAACAATTATGCATGATCCCATTTAATTTAATTCACACATTGGAAATTTAATCACATTCCTTCACATAACTCACAACAACTAATTTCACATAATTAACTCAAACACATAGAGACTCAATTTCCACAAAAGAAAATTCTTATTCAACATCCACATAAAAGTCAAAATTTTCTGGGGTGCCACATCCTTCCCCTCTTAACAGAAATTTCATCCCGAAATTTGGTCGTCTTCCATAAACAATTCGGGGTACTTTTCTTTCATCATATCTTCTAACTCCCACGTGGCTTCATATGTTCACATGCTTATGTCGTAGTACTTTCATACTTTCTCACACATAGCACACATTTACAACATCATGTCACTCATGCTCATGTTCCAACATAATAGTATCATCACATTAGCATATCCACACATAACTTCCATACACATGCACACTCTTGCCAATACACCCTTATCATATCATCATCAATTCCATATTCTTTCAATAACTTAACACATACCTCACTTTCTTGTGGTTGAGCGTGATGCTTCGGATGTTGAGCCTTCGTGACACTTTTAGTCTAGGGGTACTAATCTAAACTTAATCTGAAAGAAGACACTTGGACCAGAGCGAAAGAACGAAGCTCTGATACCACTTTGTCACGACCGCCCTTACTAAGGATAGTGAAGACGAGGAAAACGTGACGAGAGGAGGGACTAAGGAGCGGGGAAGAAATGAGGGACACAATAAAAGTTGACACTTAATGCAAAAATTTAATTAACTTCCAAAAGGGAAAATACTTTAGTCTACAAAAACATTTTAGTTTATCAAAAGTAAGCAGCGGGATAAAGTCTCAAAGTATTTGACACAATAAAGTCATACGAAGTAAAGTAAACTCTTGTGACATCAGTTTTCAAAAGTAGCAGCGGAAATAGGTTGTCAAAGAGAGTCATAGGATGACGCCTATGTATGAAGACACAACGCATCCAAATTTGCTAAGCCGACTCAACATCCATCGCAACACCCCGCTCAACCTGCACATATAGAAAACATATGCAGGGCTGAGTATTTGATATACTCAATGAACACACGCCAAAATATTTGATAAAAGTTATGTCATCCATACCATAGTGAACTCGAGTATTAACATTTTAGAAAAGAAATATCATCGAGTATCACAAAACATTTTCATAGCCTAGCCAGGCAAAACAATCTCCCCACTTTCTCAACAATCAATCATTCACATCCTCTTACCATAGTGCGACGAAAGTGTGGCCACACTATTCGCCCACGAGACCGGCCGACTAGCAAGGACGGCTCACGATCCCCTCTGTGTACACAGCCTGATAGGGTTTGCAGCCCTACTCAGACTCGAATTCGTTTATCATAGCCCTATAGCCTAATGGAGCGAACTCACAAACTAGGCATCAAGCACAATCTCAACATAGCCCTATAGCCTAACGGAGCAAGCTCAAACAAACTAGGCATCAGACAACAATCTCAACATCAAAACAGTCACGGCATGACACAACACGTTAAACCACCTTATAACTCCACAATCATACTTTTGAAACGTAAAAGAGTTTAGTAAAGAAAGCCCACAAAATACTTAGTTAGAAAGCCCACCTCGATTGCTTATACCACACAATCACGAATTTATGCAACCTTTTGCTCTTGGTACCCTCGTACGTACAACAACCCTTGTCAATATCACCACACAATTAGGTTTTCCATTATTACAATTATTATGCATGTCCTATCGTTCCTTTCATCGTTTTCTTAGATTGCCCATCCCCAAACGTTCCATCAACAAAAACGAAACAAACACTCAAGCATACATCAACGTGTAACACATAGGCACATCATAGGATACGTTTCTTATTCACACATGTATCATTTATCACTCAAAACTTGACAACAAGTATTATTTTAACATGACAGAAATCTGGCAAAACTGCACAGTCATTTTGTAAAAATCATTAAAATTCCATCTGACCTCCGTTGGGGCTGAAATCGTATCACAACACAGTAGACACATCAAGGATCATCCAGTTAAAATTTCACATCAAAATCACATCTTTAGGTCGGTCAAATAAAAACGAAACTTACTGCACGAGAATACAAATTCTGACAAAACTGCGCAGTTAACTTTAAAAGTTATTTAAAATTCATCTTTCGTCAAAAGAGACTGAAAATTACACACAACACAGAAGACATCTCAAATTTTACTCAGTTAAAAATTCATCCCAAAGTAAGATCGTTTGGTCGGTTGAAGTGTGTGGTTTGCGTGTGTGGTGAAAATGCGATGTGCTAGGTCGAGATGCCAGGTCCTATGAATCCACTAGATCACTTGGTCTAGGAACTCAATAGAACACGGAATGCTCTGTCGTTGGACACACTAACTCCCCTTCAAAGATCCCTAAACCCGAATACTATAATTTAGTATAGAGAAGCAGGGGTCGATCCCACGAAGATGGACACGTAAGAAAGCATTTAGAGACTCTTGACAAAAGTGGCTGCTGCTACGCAAACAGGGTTGAGGTATTACTACTACTAGACCTAGGCAGGAAATGTAAACACTAGACCTAGAAAACTGTAAACATGCTGAGATCAAACATCATCAAGACTTCGGTATATTAAATTCACTTACTAGACCGTGTAAATGACTACCTAATTTAGTTAGACAGGAAACAACTAACACTGGGGACCATGACCCAGAAATAGCAAGAACGGCAGAAAAGCTGCAAATAACTAACTGAGCATTTAACTAACACAACATGCATTTCTTCAACGGGATTAAACACGAAAATGAAGGAAACAGAGCACATACCCAGATTCGAACAGAATGTAAAAGTTTGGTCGTCGGAAACTTACGACTAACTGGAAATAACTCAGATCTACATATACTAGATGAAGCGAAATGAAACACGAAGACTAGGCATTAAAATAAACCAACTCTGCTCAGATCTCACGTCGAACGCTTAATCCACTCCGGATCCAAGCAATTCGAAACCAACAACAACTAGATTCCACTCCAGAACTTCCGATCTAACAGATCTACTCCGATCAACATCAAATTTAAACGTTTCCACAATCAAAACTACAAAACCAAATTCAAACCTCCGATTCATTCACCAACAAACTCCGATCACTCCGATTCAGCCATTACTCTGCACAGATTCAATAAACAATTGTGAAACGCATCCAAAACAAGAAAGCTAACTCAAAACTCCAGAAAATCACAACAGCAAAATCAGACATCGACATAACAGAAAATTATACTTGCATAAAACACGGAAATAGTCGATAAAACAGAATGCCTATCTTCGAACAGCAAAGCTCGGTGAAAACTACAAAATGCGAGAAAAGTAAACGGGAACTTGTTTCTTCACCCTCAACAGGACGGTGTTACAACCTAACTTGAAACGAGAAAGCGGAAAGTGAACCCCAGCGCGGAACCCCTTGAATTTCCCTCTAAAAACCCAAGTGTATAGAAAAGTGAACTAGCTGCCGACTGTTAGTGAGGTCTCCCCCTGAGAAGATCCCTCCAGAATGCATGCAACCTTCCTTTTATAGACACGGACATAATCTTCTAGAACCTTCGTAGAAATCTCCATTCTACCCTTCAGTTCTGAGATTTACTCTGTCTTGCAATTTCTTTCACAATGTTCACTTATTCGCCAGTTTCCTCGGGCGTGTGATTGCCTCCTTCTTTTCCTGGACCTGGCGAATTTTATCTATACACCTGGCTTAAAACATGTGTTAGACCGAGCAAATTCACAAATTTATCCCCTAGACCTATGCATGAAATTAGCCTTATCAAACTGCTCACACTTAAACCATGCTTGTCCTCAAGCATGAAAGACAAGAAAAAGAATAAGGCGAATTTCAATGCACGGTCCCCAAGAACGACTCTACAAACAAGACACTAACACAAAACAGACTTCAGACCTAGATAACTACAGACTCATAAAAGAAGACAACACACAAAAAGAAACAACAGACAAGCATGAGCTAGTTTCAACTTTTAGGCGACTGTCCCCACAAGCTTAAGTTCTCTCCGATTGTCTACAGTCTTCAAATCCTCCCCCTTCCTTCTTCTACCTAAACGGTCCGTCAGTTCATCAAGATAGCCTATTGATTTCCCAGCGGTTAGGTTTGCTCGATCACGCATTCCTCACCAGGGATGTTAGGATCGAAACGCTCCAAAGTTAAAGTTACACCACGGATGCGTCGGGTTATGAGATTTTTCTCCTTTCTATCGTCTCCTGATTTTTCTATATTTTTTTTCATTCCTGGGTCAGGTAATTATCACTTCCTACCCTTGGGTAATTAATCTTCTTTTTCCCTTCATTCCTGGGTCAGGTAATTATCACTTCCTGCCCTTGGGTAATTAATCTTCTTTTCCCCTTTTTTCCCTGGACTTCGTCCAGCTTATACCTCCGATTTGTTATTTTATTCCTCCCCTGGACTTCGTCCAGCTTATACCTCATTTTCCTGGACTTCGTCCAGCTTATACCACGAGTTCTGGACTTCGTCCAGCTTATTCCTCCATAACCCATTTTTTTCTCCTTTAGACTCTACTCCGTAAGCATCAAGTGACAGCCCATTTTTTTCATGTTAGCTCAAAGTGTTTAGGCATATAACTCGCTTTTATAGTAGGGCTGCACAGCTAAGTTATCTAAGGCATTTTCTATCGTCCTTACTTCATTTAGACCGCTTTTAGTTTATTATGGAAAAAGCATCAAAGTTGACGTGTATCCTTTCTTCAATCTCTCTCACTAAGGGAATTCTTTGCCTTATTATATCCACTAGCTCATGCAACACACAAACACAAAACTTAGAGACTCTAAGACTCTTATTAAAAAAAACAAAAACAAAAACTAACAAAAACAAAAACTGCACTTACTCCCCCCCTTCCCGCTTCACTCAAGCTTGTCCCCAAGCTATCCTAGGGAAGTAAGAACAACACTACACAGACCAAACAACACAAAACAAACAAACAACAAACTTCTCACACTTAGACCGTACACCGGGCTAAGTGGGAGAAATCATAACAAACAAAACCAAAACATGCAAAAACAGAACAACCCCGTCTCACACTTAGACCACGGAGTGGGCTAACTGTGGGAAGTTGCAACACGTATATACAGAACAGAGCATGCTGGCACAGATAAACGCAAATAGAAAATGAAAAAAATTAAAAGATGAAAAGTAAAAGTTACTTGGTTTTGGGGGAGGGAATCAATTAGGGGTCTGGCCCCCGCGGGAGCCAGACTTGGGCGGGGCGGACGGTTGGGTCACCTTGGCTTTCTTCTTTGCCAGAGATTCCGACGTCTCCTTCTCTGTCTCACTCGGTCTGGGGACTGTCTTCTTCACGATCAACGGTCTAGTGGAGGATGGGGTAGTCAAGGGCTTCGATGCCTGTGGGGGTTTCGGAATAGCTACACTTCCTGGACCTGGTGATCTGGAACCGCTGCCAGGTCCAAAAAGTGACTTTGGTGCATCAGGGAATCTCTCACGAAACCACTTTGCCATCATCATCATTAGTGAGACGCCCTCCGCTATCCTCTTAGTGTGCTTAGACGATGTGGCCACAAGATCATTAATGCGCCCTTGAGGGCCACGATTTCCTCCCTAACTAGCCCGACTTTCATTCTGACTTCAGTTACCTCCTTCCTTATTTTCTCTACCTCGACACTGTCCTTTTTATTACCCCGTAGGGTCACAATCCCGTCCAGAACCATCTTAATTTCAGATCGCATCCATCCCACCTTCTGTCTCATTTCTTCAACTCCGATCTTAGCACCTGCCTCCACACTCGCCGTTTCCTGCTTCACCGGAACTTCTGACCCGCCAACCTCGTAAAAACATACCTCCTTTCCATGCGTATATAGGAGCCCCTTGTTGAAGAAATAATCCATATTGAAAACTTCCGGGGGTAGGCACATCTCCACTCCTCGACAGGCTTTATGGACTTTCAAGATCACGTTGCGCTGCAAATAAGCCCCTAGGAGATGACATGTGTATAAATGCCTGGAAGGGTTGGCAGTTACCTGGTGGCAAGCCTGGGCAAGCCAATAGCCTAGATGAATACGGACCCCCTTGGCCATACACCAAGTAAAACAAAGGTCGGGGGTTGTCAAGGCGTTGTTGGCGGTGCCCATCAGATTATAGCTAATAAATGTCTGGGCAAATCGCAGGATTCTGTTCTCGATGTGGTGGGCTTTCGAAAAGCTGGTCTTAAACTGACCCACCCTTGGGTGGGTAACAAACTCCCAAGCACTCTGTGGCTTGAAACCGGGTGTGGACTTAGGCGGTCCTACCATTCTCTCATTCCATAAACCTTCGTCGTCCTGTGTACGTGTCAGCAAACCCATCCGGAGAGTCCACTCTCTGATGCTCATCACGTGCTCTTCATTGAAGAGGCGAAAGTTAATGGAGTCAGCATCCAAGTCAGTGGTGGACTTAAACCGGAAGGTCGAAAAGAATTCTCGTGCCAAGGCGATCGGAACCTCGAAGGTGCTGTGCTTGAGCAGCCAGTCAAATCCGATTGCCTCTATGTACTCCCGAAATTCATTGTTGGACGCAATCTCCTTGAGCTCCTCTGGGTCATACATCTTCCCGGACTTAGCATACTTTCCCACGGCGCTCTTCTCTTTGTACGTCGCGGCACGTTTTGGGTCAGTGAACTTCCTCACAGCGTCTAGCAATTCCTTGGTGATCCAGATTTCTATAGGCTCGAAATTGGGCTCCTCTTCTTGTTCCTCGTCGGAATCACTGGACCTAGCAGGGCTTTCGGATCCAGCAGCGTATGGTACCTTAGCAGGTGGAGGAAGAGAGGGTTCAACGGACTTCCCTTTTGCTTTCTTGGTCGAGGAAGGAGCAATCTGTTTTCCCTTCCTCTTTCTCTCGGTCGCGTGGCGGCTTTCCTCCTCTTCTTTCTCCCCACTGCTAGGTCTGGGAGAGTTTGCCTGCTCAGGGGCTGCGGTTGCTAGACCCAGTGATCCTTCCTCCGTTTGCTGGATGGATTCAACAATCTCATCAATCAAGCTCCGACGAGCTTGCCTCCTTACTTCCCTTGCACTTATCAGCGAAACAGTACCCTCTGGAACATCGATCAGATCTACCAATAAATTCATCCCGTCGCCGGCGGGCTCCTGTAGCTTTTCAGAAATGAGGGCTTCTCCCTCCTCATTCAACAAAGGGGTTGCCCATGTGATGTATATAGGGGTTTCTACCCCAACCAACTCTTCCTCATCCTGGGCCTTAGTACCCACAGCTTTTTTAGGGGTCTTCCCCTCACTTACATTCTCATAAACATGGGCCTTACTGCCCCCAAAAACTTCCAGGGTTTCCCCCTCCACAGCCTTCTCGGAAATTAGGGCTTCGTCGCCCTCCGAAACACTCACAAAAAAACCAGGGGTTTCCCCCTCTTCGAATTTCTCAGCAACAGGGGTTTCCCCTTCAGTAATACTAATAGGCAAAACAGCAGACAGATCCACACTCACAGATGTACCTACGGTTTCTTTCCCAACAAAATCCACAGCAGCTATTACAGGGTTCACCCCCTCAGAGACAACAGCTTCTTTATCAGACAAAACAGGGGTTTCCCCCTGAACGAACGAATCTAACCTTGGTTCGCTTACAACCAACAGTTCTAACCCCGCTGCCAGATATGCATCCTCTCCTCGTATGTCTGCGATGGTTGTTTCTGCGACGGTATGAACGGCCACTGGTTGGGGTGGTGAAGCCCCTGAAATTTTTGGTGGTGGTGGTACGGAAGATGTTGAAGCGGCCTGTACGGTCTGTTCCATCATGGTGGTGAACATAGCGAATGCTCTCATCGCTTCTTCCGGCCCCCCAAGCTTTTGCAATAGGTCGGCCATGAACGCCGCTGCGTTAGAATCGCCGGATCCTGAAATGCTTCCTGTGTTCTTTGTGTTCTCCATGGCAGATTCTGTAGAATTGTTACAAGAACTCGGATGAAAATTGCTCCGATTAGGGTTAGAGAAAAGATAGGATTTGAGAGAAAAATTTGGGGAATTTTTGTAGAGAGAGAGTGGGTTATGATATGGAAAATAAAGGCTACAGCACGGTTATAGCCTGTGGGTATGGGAGAGGACGGTTTGCAGGCTGTTGCAGGCGTGACGCTAGCAACCATACGCCTCCCCATAAAGTTACCTTTTGAAATTCGTACCGGCGCTGACTCCCTCCAAAATTTTAATCCTCAATTCCCTTTCCCCATGTGAACATCTCTGCAATACCATACTTAGAAAAACATCAAACTAAAATGAAACGCCAGACTCCCAGGTCAAGGATATGACAGTATAAAATTTCCCTTAAGGAGTCTGGTATTCCGAAATTTTTTTTTCTTTTTTTTTATTTGTTTGGGTTTTCTTGATTTAAAGAAAGCGATTAAACATTTACAAATTTTTTTTTCAAGTGCTCTCAAGATTCCCTAGGTCAAGATATATTTATAAAAAATTTCCTAGTCACCTAACCGAGGAATTCACTAAGAACACTTCCTTCCCAGGCCAGTTAGGCGATATCAGGGAGTGCGCGTAGCGGCACTTCGTCCACTACACACATCTCCGAGTTATCCCTAAATACCTTCACCCTTTGACCATTGACAAGAAAAGGAGTAGAGTTTGAAGCACTTCCCTGGATCTCTACTGCTCCATTTGCACGAAGACTCACAATAGTGTATGGTCCAATCCATTTAGACTTCAGCTTTCCAGGCATTCACTTGAGCCGGGATTGGAACAGGAGAACTTTCTGCCCAACTTGTAGTTCCTTGGTCCTGAGATTCTTATCATGCCAGAGTCTCGTCTTTTCTTTGTACCACATTGCCGATTCATATGACTCCAGCCTCAGCTCCTCCAACTCCTGTAGCTGCAATTTTCGTTCTTCTTCGCAGGACTGGGGTCGCATGTTGATCTCCTTGACCGCCCAATATGCTCGGTGTTCTACTCCCACGGGCAAGTGGCACATTTTGCCAAACACAAGCCTGTAGGGTGACATCCCAATAGGCGTCTTGTATGCTGTCCTATAAGCCCATAGTGCATCTCCAAGCCTCTTACTCCAGTCCTTCCTAGACGGATTAACCATCTTCTCCAATATCGCCTTTATCTCCCTATTGGAGATCTCCGCTTGCCCATTTCATTGAGGATGGTACGGTGTGGAAAGGCGGTGGTGCACTCCGTACTTTCTCATTAGAGCTTCAATAGTCCAGTTACGGAAATACGTCCCATTATCAGATATTATCGCTCTGGGAACTCCGTACCTGTTAAAGATGTTGGCTCTAAGAAATTTCGCTACCTCATTAGCTTCACAAGATGTGGTCTCCTTGGCCTCTATCCATTTCGAAACATAATCAACTGCCACAAGTATGTACGTATTTCCATATGAACACGGAAATGGACCCATGAAGTCCATTCCCCAGACATCGAAGATCTCACAAACAATCACTGGAACTTGCGGCATTTCGTCTTTCCTGGAGATTCCCCCCGTCTGTTGACACCTCTCACCTTGAAAAATATCCTAGACCTGTTAACGCCATGATCTTTTCCCAACTGATAGGTCTAGGAAATATCCCTACATAGTACAGATGCTCTTCTGGAAATGCATCAGATATAGCTTCGTCGGTCTCACCTTGAAAAATACGACTCAAGTGGTCGACTACCTTATTCTCTGTTCCCTTCTTGTCTCTAACTTCCCAGTCAAATTCCTGTAAAAGTAACACCCAACGGATTAACCTTGGCTTAGACTCCTTCTTCGCCAGTAAGTACTTTATTGCAGCGTGATCAGTGAAGACTATCACCCTCGACCCAAGCAAATATGGTCGGAATTTTTCAAAGGAATACACGACTGCCAACATTTCCTTTTCCGTGGTATCATAGTTTTTCTGGGCCTGATTGAGCGTTTTTGACGCATAAAAAATCACGTAGCTTTTCCCATCCACTCTTTGACCTAGCACCGCTCCCACTGCTTAGTCACTTGCGTCGCACATTATTTCAAATGGCAAACTCCAATCTGGTGCTCTGATAATGGGAGCAGAAACTAATCTATCCTTCAACAACTGAAAAGCTTTCTTGCACTCCTCATCGAAAACAAAATCAACATCGTTATGTAACAAGTGAGTGAGTGGTTGAGCAATCCTTGCGAAATCCTTTATAAACCTTCTATAAAATCCTGCGTGCCCTAGGAAACCTCTCACTTCTTTCTGATTCGTCGGGTAACGCAGTTTTGAGATCACCTCAACCTTTGCTCGATCTACCTGTATTCCTCTTTCTGATACCACATGCCCTAGGACAATTCCCTCAGGGACCATAAAGTGGCATTTTTCGAAATTCAAACCAAATGCTTTTCCTGACACCTCCTCAGCACTATATCCAAACTTGTCAAACATGAGTCAAATGAGTTCCCGTACACAGTGAAGTCGTCCATAAAAATCTCGATGCAATCCTCCAGTAGGTCCGAGAAGATACTCATCATACACCGCCGAAAAGTGCCTGGCGCATTGCACAGATCGAACGACATCCTTCTGTAAGCATACGTTCCAATGGGACACGTGAAAGTTGTCTTCTCCTGGTCCTCGGGATCCACATAGATTTGAAAATACCCACTATATCCGTCCAGGAAACAGAAATATTGCTTGCCCGCCAACCTCTCCAACATCTGGTCAATGAAAGGTAACGGGAAGTGATCCTTCTTAGTAGCCTCGCTCAGCTTACGGTAGTCAATACACATCCTCCACCCAGTAACAAGTCGAGTGGGGACCAACTCATTTTTATCATTCTTGACCACCTGTATTCCCGACTTCTTTGGTACCATATGCACTGGACTAACCCATTCACTGTCGGGTATAGAATAAATGATTCCTAGGGATAGCAGCTTCAATACTTCCTTCAGCACTTCTTCCCTCATGTTCGGATTCAACTTGCGTTGCGGATCTCTGTAAGGTTTTGCTCCTTCTTCTAATCGAATGTGATGCATGCACAGATCTGGGCTGATTCCTACCAAGTCAGAGAGTGTCCACCCAATAGCTTTCTTGTTCCTCCGAATCACCATCAACAATTCCTCTTCTTGTCCCTTGGTCAAGCTGCTGTTACTAATCACCGGGAAATTTTCATTCTCCTCTAGATACGCATACTTGAGCCCAGGTGGAAGTATCTTCAGTTCTTTCTTAGGAACGTCTTTTTCTTGAGGTCTGTCGACTCAGTCGTTATTCCCTTCGTAGACTTAGTAGAATTTTCCATGCTCGCCACATAAGGTGTCCTCCTTGATCTAGCTAGCTCCGAGTTCGTGCAGAATTCCAGAATCGCTTCAGCTAGTTCATCATCTGATAACTCACTCGTTTTCATGGCTTCACACCAACTGGCTACTTCTCTATCAATAGTATGACTCATCTCGGATTTCTCGATCTGTACCTGCATTAATTCTGTCTCAAGATATTCCTGGACCAGGGGGTTAATAACATCTATAGCATGCAAATTTTCAACGTCAAGAGGTTTTTTCATTGCCTCATCTATGCTGAATGTATATTTTTCCCCATTATAATCAAGGCAAATGGTGCCATCAAAGACATCAATGATAGTCTTGGCGGTATGTAAGAAAGGTCTCCCTAAAAGTACTCTGCCAGACTCTGCAGACTCATTATCGCTCATCTTTATCACATGAAAATCAGCTGGGTACAAGAAATCATGTACTCTTACTATCACATTCTCAAGCACTCATTCAGGACAGATACACGACCTATCCGCTAGCTGGATCACTACTTTCGTATTCACCATGCTCACTCCTACTAATTTCTTGTATATAGACAGTGGTAACACATTTATCGAACCCCTAAATCACACATGGCATGCTCAATTTTTATTTCACCAATAGAGATGGGCAAAGTAAACATACCTGGATCATTGCACTTCGAAGGCATCCTCCGCTTTTGAATCACTGCGGAGACGTTCTCGCCTATCAAAATTTTTCTACTGGGTCTAGCCTTCCCAGCTATAAATTCCTTGATGAACTTGCTAAACACCGGCAATTTCAAAGCCTGTAAGAATGGTAGATTGATCTCCAATTTCCCAAAAATATCCATGAAGTCTACCGGTTCTTCCTTCTTCTTCTTGGCTTCCCCCCGGCTTGGGAAAGGTTTCAATTGCTTCCCTGCTCCTGTAGAACTTTCAGCCGAGAACTCTCCAGTTTCTTCCCTTACTACATCGTTCTCTATCTCTGGCTCTGGGTTGAGGAAGAATGGTTCAGTTGACCTAGGCAAGGGCCTCTCCAAATCTCCTGCTTTAAAGTCATCCTTGATCAAGAATTTTCACCCTCCAAGTTCCTGGCCCTCGGAATTGTATCCTCTTCCTTCTTGCCTTCCTTGGGATCTGTCGCTTCCTTCGTTCTTACCACTGGCCCCTCATATCCTTTCCCGGATCTCAAGGTAATCTGACTTATATTCGCTCTATCAGGTGGTCTTACTGAGGCGGGAATCTTTCCTTCATTCCCCCTCATATCACTCAAAGAAGTGGCTATCTGGGATAATTGCTTTGCCAGCATATCCATTGCTGCCTTTTGCTCTTGCTGAGCGTCTTGAAGCTTGTGCACTACGTCATTGTTCGATTGCAGGTTGTTTTGCATATGTTGCTGAGAACTGACGAGGTCGTGCACCATATCATCGATACTTTTTGGTGGCTTTGGTGGATGACTGGGCCCTGGCCCCATACTCAGGGTCGGTCAGTCCACTCACTTGATTCTGACGAACGTTTCCTTGACCTCCTGAAGAGTTCTTGTACTGATTTCCTGGACCCTGGTAATTGTTTTGAAAATTCCTTTGGTGCGGTGGTACGTAAGAGTTCCCTTGATTGTTCTGATTTCTGTTTCCCCAGCTCGAGTGGTCTCCTTGGTTCCGATTGATCCAGTTGCCCTGCCCCTCTTGGTCTCCTTGTCTCTCGGGTTGAGGTGCAAACTGCTGATTCGGTTGTGGTGCTGACTGGTTCTGTTCGTTGTCAGTCCATCTGAAATTTGGATGGTTCCTCCAGGGTGCATCTCTCTGTCTCCCTGGATTCCAGCTCCCATCGGGATTCCAACTTCCCATTGCATTGACTTGGGCCTGATAATCTCCTTCTCGGGTCCCGTAATATTGCTGAATTTTATTATCTCCTGAACCAGGAGATTTCTCCTTCCCTTGTGAAGCTAGTGGATTTATCTTTTCAATCTCGTTCAAAAGAGCTTTCTCGAGCCTATCAATCCTTGACTCTACTTTATCATCTTCTTGCTCTCTTATGGCATTCACCGATCCACTCCTCACTGCATTCCTAGGGTTATCGTACGCCTTCTTAGCGTTGATCAACTTCCCCAGGATTTCTCTTGCTTCACTTCCCCTTTTCTGGTGAAATTTCCCCCGCTCGAGGAATTCATTAAATCCTTCGACTCAGGAGTCGCCCCTTCGTAAAACAGAGAGTAGGTCTCTGCCTCTGTCATTTGGTGATTCGGCCACGCATCCAACAACCCCTTGAATCTCGACCAATACTGACTCAAGGATTCGTCGTAATCGTGCTTACACTCTAATATTTCTTTTTTCAGCGCATTCGACTTGTTGGACGGGAAGAAATAATCTAAGAATTCCAACTTGAAATCCCTCCATGTGCGGATAGAATCCGGGGGCCATGTGTTGGCCTCTCCCTTCAGAGTGAAAGGAATCGCGCGTAGGCGATAATCCTCCTCTGTTGCATCATTCGGCCTCTTCTGAATACCACACAACTTACTGAATTCATTTAAAAATTCGTACAGGCACTCACTTCTTCGCCCATAAAATGTTGGCAAGATGCCGAGTACGTTTGTCTTGATCTCAATAGTCCTCTGGCGTGGATTCATCACTATAGCCTGAGCTGGTTCTCCATCTAAATGAGCAGTTAACGAACCGATCTCTGGATCTGGATCTACTACTTGCGCAATGACTATTTCCTCTGTTTCCCTTGTTTCTGACTCTGTCTCTGACTCTGGTGGTGACTCCGGATCTTCACGTCCTGACGACGCCCAAGATTCGTCGCTAGTAAATCCACTCGGAAACGGCTCTCCCGTGGTGAAACCTGATATGGTGGTTACTGTGGAGGCGGTTTCCTTGACCAGCCAAATGAATTGACCTTGCTCCCACCCAGACGAGTTACTCCAGTAGGTAGACCGTGAGCCTCTGCTCATAAACCGAAAATAAAAGAAAAATAAATCAAAACTTTGTACGCCAAAAACCTCTAAAAACAATCACAAAATACGCCATCCATCCCTGGCAACGGCGCCATTTGAAGTGCGTGGTTTGCGTGTGTGGTGAAAATGCGATGTGCTAGGTCGAGATGCCAGGTCCTATGAATCCACTAGATCACTTGGTATAGGAACTCAATAGAACACGGAATGCTCTGTCGTTGGACACACTAACTCCCCTTCAAAGATCCCTCAACCCGAATACTATGATTTAGTATAGAGAAGCAGGGGTCGATCCCACGAAGATGGACACGTAAGAAAGCATTTAGAGACTCTTGACAAAAGCGGCTGCTGCCACGCAAACAGAGTTGAGGTATTACTACTACTAGACCTAGGCAGGAAATGTAAACACTAGACCTAGAAAACTGTAAACATGCTGAGATCAAACATCATCAAGACTTCGGTATATTAAATTCACTTACTAGACCGTGTAAACGACTACCTAATTTAGTTAGACAGGAAACAACTAACAGTGGGGACCATGACCCAGAAATAGCAAGAACGGCAGAAAAGCTGCAAATAACTAACTGAGCATTTAACTAACACAACATGCATTTCTTCAAAGGGATTAAACACGAAAATGAAGGAAACAGAGCACATACCCAGATTCGAATAGAATGTAAAAGTTTGGTCGTCGGAAACTTACGACTAACTGGAAATAACTCAGATCTACATATACTAGACGAAGCGAAATGAAAACACGAAGACTAGGCATTAAAATAAACCAACTCTGCTCAGATCTCACGTCGAACGCTTAATCCACTCCGGATCCAAGCAATCCGAAACCAACAACAACTAGATTCCACTCCAGAACTTCCGATCTAACAGATCTACTCCGATCAACATCAAATTTAAACGTTTCCACAATCAAAACTACAAAACCAAATTCAGACCTCCGATTCATTCACCAACAAACTCCGATCACTCCGATTCAGCCATTACTCTGCACAGATTCAATAAACAATTGCGAAACGCATCCAAAACAAGCAAGCTAGCTCAAAACTCCAGAAAATCACAACAACAAAATCAGACATCGACATAACAGAAAATTAAATTTGCATAAAACACGGAAATAGTCGATAAAACAGAATGCCGAGCTTCGAACAGCGAAGCTCGGTGGAAACCACAAAATGCGAGAAAAGTAAACGGGAACTTGTTTCTTCGCCCTCAACAGGACGGTGTTACAACCCAACTTGAAACGAGAAAGCCGAAAGTGAACCCCAGCGCGGAACCCCCTGAATTTCCCTCTAAAAACCGAAGTGTATAGAAAAGTGAACTAGCTGCTGACTGTTAGTGAGGTATTCCCCCGAGAAGATCCCTCCAGAATGCATGCAACCTTCCTTTTATAGACACGGATATAATCTTCTAGAACCTTCGTAAAAATCTCCATTCTACCCTTCAGTTCTGAGATTTACTCCGTCTTGCAATTTCTTTCACAATGTTCACTTATTCGCCAGTTTCCTCGGGTGTGTGATTGCCTCCTTCTTTTCCTGGACCTGGCGAATTTCTTCTATACACCTGGCTTAAAACATGTGTTAGACCGAGCAAATTCACAAATTTATCCCTTAAACCTATGCATGAAATTAGCCTTATCATCAGTCAAACACACGTCAGAATCTACTGTCCGAACGCCACAGTTTTTTTGCTTCACAAATTCGAGTTAGGGTTTATCTATCATTCATCCAAACACATATATTCATGCTTCCAACACATAATCATGCTTCAAAAATATCTCACAACCAAGTTCTCATATATTCACGTATCATTCACCAACTAATCATCCACAACCTCACACATACACATACATAAACGCATATCCACATACTTTCTCATGCAAAATATCAATCCCAACCGAATAATTTTTATATCTATGATTTCTACACTCACTATATGCATGAGGGAATCAAGAAACATGAGTTCAATGGAAGGGATAAGAAAGAGGATTCAAAAGTACCTTTCTTGTTCAAAAACAATCGATAGGAAAGATAATTGATGCGATTTTTCGATGAATCTTGAATTTCCAACTCTAAATTGATGCAAGAACAAAGGATTGGTGAAGAATTGGTGGAGAAGGAGAGGAAGAGAGGAAAAAAACGTGTGGGAGGAGAGAAGAGAGGGAGGCAAAAAATATGAGGGCTAGGGTTAGGGTTCTTTTAATTTATAGTCTATGATAAATCCCACAATAAAATAAAATAATTAAATTGTGGTGGAATAAAATAAAATCCCACAATTAAAAATAAAAGGGGACGTGTGGAATGGGAGAGATCAAGGAAAAAAAATACTTAAATCCTCAAATCAAATAGGAATAAGATTTAAATTTGGTAAGATATGGTAAGATTTCATTGGATTTTAATTCAAGGAAGGAGACAAACAAGATACCAATTAAATAATTCCTTCTCCTAATTACTAGGAGAAGTCGAAAATCTCAAGGGATGGCCAAGGGGTCGAAAATCATGTAGAATAGCATAGGGATAATTTGGTTTGGATTTAATTTGGATAAATCTCACAAAGCAATTAATTAAATCCGAGAAGAAAATATTGTTTCCAATAATTAGGAGGGCCGAAAATTTCAATAGAATGGCTAGAACAATTATGCATGATCCCATTTAATTTAATTCACACATTGGAAATTTAATCACATTCCTTCACATAACTCACAAAACATTGGAGGCCGTCCAGTTAATGATGATAATGATGAAATGGCTGAAGGAGAACTTTGCTGAGCCGCAGACGAAATTGCTTGCTGGGCCTAGCCACATGCCTACCCAGCCAGGGTCAGGAAGTTCAACTCCCCAGTATCCCCCACCATCGTTAAAGCCCTTGACCGCCCCGTCTGCCTCAAAGCCCATTTCAGTTAAGAAGACAGTGTCCAGTTCAAGTGAAAAGGAGACAGATAAGCCGGAGTCGCCGGCAAGAAAGAAAGCAAAAGTAACCCGCCCATACGTTCCGCCGTAGGTTGGTTCCCGAGGTTGCCAAAACCCGAAATGAACCCCCCTTGACCAAGTAACTTTACTTTTAGTTTTTCTCTTTTATTTACTTTCAGTCTTATGTTTGTTTGTTTGATGTTTGTGTTGTGTGTTTTTTTTCGGCATGCTCTGTATATATTTGTCTGAGCTTATACTTGTCTTCTCCCACTTAGCCCAATCTTTGGTCTAAGTGTGAGAAGTTTGTGTTTCTTTTCAAGCATGTGTGGTTTTTGTTTTGTTGGAATTTCTCCCACTTAGCCCGGTGCTCGGTCTAAGTGTGAGAAGTTTGTTTTGAGTGTGCGTTTTGCTGGTTATGTGTTTCTTAGTAGTCTGTTTTGTACTTCCCTGTTTCCCCCCTTCACTGGGATAGCTTGGGGACAAGCTTGAGTGAAGTGGGAGGGGGAGGGAGTCGTATATGTGTCTCTAGGTTCAGGTTTTTTTTAAGTATCGCATGAGCTAGTGGATATAATAAGGCAAGATCCCTTTAGTAAGAGCAATTGAAGATAGGATGCATGTCAACTTTGATGCCTTTTTCCCTTAATAAGCTGAATGCGGTCTGAATGAAGTAAGGACGATAGAAGATGCCTTAGATAACCTAGTTGTGAAGCCCCACTTTAAGAGTAAGTTATAAGCCTATACATTGAGAGCTGACTTGTAAAAAAATAAGGGCTACCACTTGACGCTTAGGGAGTAGAGTATGAAGGAGAAAAAGAAAAAATGGGGTTTCTGGAGGTATAAGCTAAATGAAATCCAGGAAAATGAGGTATAAGCTGGACGAAGTCCATGGGAGAAATAAAATAAAAATATCGGAGGTATAAGCTGGACGAAGTCCAGGGGAAAATATAAAAAGGGGGGAATAAAAGAAAATGATACCTAAGGGCAGGAAGCAATAGTAACCTGACCCAGGAAATAAAAGGAAAAAGAAAGGAGGACTATAGGAAGGAGAAACTCTCGTAACCCGATGCATCATTGGTGTAACATTAACTTAAGAGTGATTCGATCCTAACATCCCTGGTGAGGAATGAGTGATCGAGTGAATCTAACAAGTAAAAAGTCAATAGGCTATCTGGACGAACTGACAGACCGACTAGGTAGAAGAAGGTGAAGGGGAGGATTTGGAGACTGTAGATGATCGGATTGACCTTAAACTTGTGGGGACGGCTGCCTAAAATTGAAGCTGGTTCAACGTGTAACACATAGCCATATCATAGGATATGTTTCTTATTCACACATGTATCATTTATTCACTCAAAACTTGACAACAAGTATTATTTTAACATGATAGAAATCTGGCAGAACTGCACAATCGTTTTGTAAAAATCATTAAAACTCTATCCGACCTCCGTTGGGGCTGAAATTTTATCACAACACAATAGACACATGATAAGGCTAATTTCATGCATAGATATAGGGTTGAAACTCATTCATTTGCGGGGTCTAACACATGTTTTAAGCCAGGTATGTAGAAGGTTTACGCTAGACAAGGAAACTGGCGAATAAGTGAGCAATTTGAAGAAAAATTACAAGACGAAGAAAAACAAGGGGCTGAAGGGTAGAATGGAGATTTCTACTAAGGTTTCTAGAAGATTATGTCCGCACCTATATAAAGAAGAAAACATGCAATCAGAGGGGACCTTCTCGGTGGCGGCCTGATGACCAGATTGTTGCTCTAGCTCACTCTCTTCTACATACTTTTGGGTTTTATCGGGAAATTGTAGGGGTCTGGGTTTTACTTTGCTAGTCCGTAGTTGGGAAACACCATCCTCGCAGAGGGCAAAGATACCCTTTAATCGCTTTCATTTTACTTTACCGTCGTGAATTTCACCGAGCTTCCCCATTCGAAGCTCGGCACTATTTGCTGTTGAATTTCCATCGTTTATGCAATTTCTATTTTCTGTGTTTGAGCTGCTGTTGATTTCGATTATGGAAGTTTATCATTTTGAGTTTGTTGCGATCGCTGAGTTGGATGTCTGAATTTCATGTTGGTTGTTGAGTTTGAGTTAGATCGTTGGAATCTAGCGTTGATTGGAGCAGATTTGTTGAATCTGAGACTATGGAGTTGAATTAGGTTGTTGTTGGGTTCGGATTGCTTGGATCCAGAGTGGGTTAAGCATCCGACGTTTGGATCTGAAACAGAGTGATCGAGATTTATGCCTAGCTTTCGTGTTTTCTTTTCATTCTGTCTAGTATATGTAGATCTGTTTTATTTCCGGCTGTTTGGAAGTTTTCGACGTCCGAATTTCTATATTCTGTTCGAATCTAGATACATGCTATGTTTTCTTCATGTTCGTGTTTAATTCAGTTGATGAGATGCGTGTTGCAGTTAGTAAAATCCTTAGTTAGTTAGTTGCAGCTTTCCTTCCGTACTTGATATTTCTGGAAGTTGGTCCCCACTTTTATTCGTTTTCTGTTTAGTTGAATTAGGAAGTTGGTTGCTAAGTCTAGAAAGGTAGTTGGTTATTTCGTAGTCATGAGAATGTTCGATGTCAGCATGATGTTTACAGTTTCCTAGGTCTAGTGTTTGATTTTATGCCTAGGTCTAATAGTAGTCAACCTCAACCCAATTTGCGTGGCAGCAGCCGCTTTTTAAACCAAGGTCTCTAGATGCTTTCTTACGCGTCCATCTTCGTGGGATCGACCCCTGCTTCTCTACACTAATCTATAGTATAACGAGTTAAGGGATCTTTGAAACACGAGCTTGTGTGTCCAACGAGTGAGTCTTCTATATTCCCTTGAGTTCCTAGACCTAGTGATCTAGTGGATTCTTTAGACTTAGTAGCTCGACCTAGAACAGTAGAACACACCGTACACACTCTAGCTCCAAGTGGCTTTTCAACACATCAAGGATTATCCAGTTAAAATTCACATCAAAATCACATCTTTAGGTAGGTCAAATAAAAAATGAAACTTACTGGACGAGAATACAAATTCTGACAGAACTGCGTAGTTAACTTTAAAAGTTCATTTAAAATTCATCTTTAGTCAAAAGAGGCTGAAAATTACACACAACACAGAAGACATCTCAAATCTTACTCAGTTAAAAATTCGTCCCAAAGTAATATCGTTTGGTCGGTCAAACACACGTCAGAATCTACTGTCCGAACACCACAATTTTTATGCTTCACATATTCGAATTAGGGTTTATCTATCATTCATCCAAACACATATATTCATGCTTCCAACACATAATCATGCTTCAAAAGATCTCACAACCAAGTTCTCATATATTCACATATCATTTACCAACGAATCATCCACAACCTCACACATACACATACATAAACGCATATCCACATACTTTCTCATGCAAAACATCAATCCCAACCGATTAATTTTTAGATCTATGATTTCTACACTCACTATATGCATGAGGGAATCAAGAAACATGGGTTCAATGGAAGGGATAAGAAAGAGTATTCAAAAATACCTTTCTTGTTTAAAAACAATCGGTAGGAAAGATAATTGATGCGATTCTTCGATGCAAGAACAAAGGATTGGTGAAGAATTGGTGGAGAAGGAGAGGAAGAGAGGAAAAAACGTGTGGGAGGAGAGAAGAGAGGGAGGCGAAAAATATGAGGGCTAGGGTCAGGGTTCTTTTAATTTATAGTCTAGGATAAATCCCACAATTAAATAAAATAATTAAATTGTGGGGGAATAAAATCCCACAATTAAAAATAAAAGTAGGCGGGTGGAATGGGAGAAATCAAGGAAAAAAAATACTTAAATCCTCAAATCAAATAGGAATATGATTTAAATTTGGTAAGATATGATAAGATTTAATAGGATTTTAATTAAAGGAAGGAGACAAACAAGATATCAATTAAATCCACAAAATAATTCATTCTCCTAATTACTAGGAGAAGTCGAAAATCTCAAGGGATAGCCAAGGGGTCGAAAATCATGTAGAATAGCATAGGGATAATTTGGTTTGGATTTAATTTGGATAAATCTCCCAAAGTAATTAATTAAATCCGAGAAGAAAATATTGTTTCCAATAAATAGGAGGACCGAAAATTTCAATAGAATGGCTAGAACAATTATGCATGATCTCATTTAAATTAATTCACACATTGAAAATTTAATCACATTCCTTCACATAACTCACAACAACTAATTTCACATAATTAACTCAAACACGTAGTGACTCAATTTCCATAAAAGAAAATTCTTATTCAACATCCACATAAACTAAAAATAATAATAATAAGCCATCAAATAAAAATAATAATTAAAAAAGTCAAAATTTTCCGGGGTGCTACATTTCCCGAGTTGATCAAGTTGATCCTGCACTTGCCGTTTCTACATTTAATAACTCCTGCACACTCAAATTCACCATTCTTTTTACACATTATCAATCATGTTAGTGTAATAAACCCTACAAAACCATGCTTTTAACAAGCCCTATCATAAGCTCGGCAAAAATACGTTAGTTAGAAATATTATGAATTTCTCGTGCACTAAAAAAAATCTATCCTGAAGTAAAATTGTCGTTTTAAAATTGTCAACCAATGCAGCCCTCACTCAGCATACGATAAAATTTATCCCCCAATTACTCCATCCATCTACTTTTTTCCATCAGGCCCAAGTAGAAAAAAAATGCAATGCCAATCCCCACTTATCAAACAAAAGGTCCAAGACTTAGATATAGAGACTCCAGCCTACCAAAAAAGGAAAATAAGGATAACCTATTCCTTGATCTTTTAGAATTTTGCATTAAATTAGTTGATCTTTAGAATATGGTCATCAAGATATGAAAATTTGAAAAAATAAGAAATTTTGATTTTTTTCTCATTTTTTAATTTTTCTCACAAAATTATGTATTGACCAAACTAATAACATAAAATTTTAAACCCCAATTCTGATACTACAATCCATCTAGGATTTTTTATCTTTCGAATTTCTTGCCCTTTCATTACCCTTTCTATACCCATTATATAAAATACTCCACCCGTTTTAAAAAATTATACAAACTTTTTAATGGAATGATGACTGATGCACTTTTTATTAGAATGAAAAATACTTGCAAGTATACATGGTAAGAATATAATAGCTAATGGTCAGTACCGGATATCGAACATAGGGAAAACGAACACAAATTGGCTATCCTCTACTAAGCGTCTTTCACTATTTGAAAACCCGAAAGAGATTTGAATTTTTGAAAATAAAACTTTAAAAGTGGAATAAAACAAATTTTGCAGATAAAACACAGAAACAAATATATGAGATAAGGGAATTCCAGGGATGTGCGTTCACAGTTATGGTTATACAAATTCCAACTACAATATCCTAGCATAGTTCTTACTTCAGTAGAACGATGGTTGTCAATCCTAGATCCGTAACTCCTAAAAGCTCCTAAGACCCTTGAAAGTGTATAAAGGTAATGCGTATAAGCACTCAAATCATGCATCTGCAAAGTTTACCATATGCTTGCTCAAAGTCTAATCCCTCCTCTACTAGATGTGATTAAGCATCAAAAGTCTGAAAGGTCTTTATTTTTGGTTGTTATGTAGGTTCTTTGGTAGGTGAGAAATATTTGGCTAAAAAGTGACTCAAAAATAAAAATATCCCAAGTAGAGTAAAAATGACTCCACTTTTCTTATAACCCAATACACTTTTAACACTTATTTCCAACTTCAACTCACTTTCCTAATCCTTTTATTTTTTTCTGTCTTTTCTTCACAACCTATCTTTCTTTTTTTCTTTTCCTTTCTTTTTCATAAGCATCCTTTCTAGATTAAGCACACATTTTTGCATTTTTTTCTATTTTACAACTTGCACTTTTCTACATTTAAGCACATTACTTTTTTTTTTAACTTTTCTCCTTATCTCTCTAATTCATTTACAAAAGATAATAAAAACTACAGTAACCCAAGGAATTGTCCCCATTTATTTGGCTTTCAAAGAAAAGGCTTAAAGGCTCAAAATTGGTTCCAAAGGAAAATTTTTGAAGGGGTTCAAAATTTTGGATGTAAAAGTAGCTATGAAAAGATGGCCTAACATCCTCCATCGTCAACTTAAACACTATGTAAATTTAGACAAACTAGGAGCAAGTTCCAGAAACATATACATGCATGCGGATAAATCACACAAGGAAGAATTAAGGTTCAAATCTCACAAGGTATAAGCATGATTAAAGGCGAACAAGCAACTCACTAATTATGCACCTTCTCACCAAACCATCATATCAAAACATCAAGCTAAACTTAATCAAAGATGAAAAGAACTTCATATCATAGGCAACTCGGTCTAATGTGTCCCTAAGCATACGTGTTTCTAAGTTCTTCATGCTATGTTTGTGACATGGATTCACCTTCGGGTTTTTAAAACAAAAACTAAAAACTTAAAAATCTAAACTCACGGTTCACCACTTCATCCCCCCAAACTTATTTACAACACAATGTAAAATAAGTTTGTAGAGTCGGTAGGGACGTGAGTAAACTACAAAAATAATGAAGATACCTTGACATTTTTCGTGTAGTGGCTGGACAGGGCAAAAATTCAAAATTTTTGAAAATTGCGGCTGGAGTGCAGTGAAAGTCCAGTGGGCCGCTGTAGATCTCCAGCGGTCGCTGGGAAAGGTCAGAACTGTTCCAGTGATCAGCTAGCGGACCGCTGCACGCACCACAGCGGTACCTGGGAAGAGTCCAGAACCGACGAAAAATTTCAATCAACACAAAAACAACTTAAAAACTTAAAGAAAATCTGGAAATAAATGGCAGGGTTGTCTCCCAACTAGCGTTCTTTTATAGTCATTAGTTTAACTTTACCCCTTTTTACTCCTTAGGAGGTTCATCTAGTGCCACTTCATTCTCTTCTATAACCTTTTCCGAGCTATAGAATTTCTTCACATGGTGGCCATTGGCTTGAAACAACGTTCCATCCGGGGCTAATAACTCAACCATCCAACTATCATAGATTTTCTTGATCATGTAGGGGCCGGTCCATTTGGACCTCAACTTTCTGGGGAAAAGGGAGAGTCTCGAATAGTGCAACAAAACAACATCCCCCAATATGAGTTCTCTTGGACTGGTCATTTTGTCATGGTAAGCTTTCATCCTCTCTTTGTAGGAAGAAAAGCTATCGTATGCTTCCATTCGGAATTCGTCCGTCTCATTGAGGAATATGCACCTCTATTCTCCAGCCTTTTGGAAATCTTGATTTAGCTTCTTCACTGCCCAATACGGCCTATGCTCCAACTCAAAAGGCAAATGGCAGGATTTTCCAAAAACTAGTTGGTAAGGAGACATACCTATATGAGATTTGTATGCGGTGCGATATGCCCACAACGCATCATCCAAACATAGTGCCCAATCCTTTTTATTTGTACTCACTGTCTTTTGTAGGATGGACTTAACCTCCCTATTTGCAATCTCCGTCTTCCCATTAGCTTGAGGATGGTACGGAGAAGTGACCCTATGCTTGGCTCCATACTTGTCCAACTCGTTGTCTAGCCACCTATTGTTGAAGTGAGATCCTCCATAACTTATGAGAGCACGGGGTGTACCAAACCTACTAAACATGTTTTTCCTCACAAAAGCAGTCACAACTTTAGAGTCGTTAGTTTTGGTAGGAATTGCTTCCACCCATCGAGACACATATTCAACTGCAAGTAAAATGTATTGATACTCCCCCGATTTTGGGAATGGTCCCATAAAATCTATCCCCCATACATCAAATAATTCTACCTCAACGATGGTGTTCATATGCATCTCCTATTCTTGGATATTCCTCTTGTATGTTGGCATTCATTGCATTACAGCACATAACTTGCAGAGTTGCGATAAATCGTCGGCCAATAGAAACCACTTTAAAGGATTTTGATGACGATCCTTTGCACACTGAAGTGTCCTCCGGTTGGTGATGAATGGCATCTTTCCACTATGGCATCCCACTCTTCTTAGGGTACACACCTTCTAAGTATAGTATCTGCACATATCTTGAACAAATAGGACTCATCCCACACATTAAACCTTACATCTCTATAAAAAAAAATCTTTTGGTAAGGAGTAAGATCGGGAGGATGTACCTTGGCCACTAAATAATAGACAATGTCAGCATACCATGGAAATGTGGCTAGAGTAAAAAGCAGACGCTCGTCGGGGAAGTCCTCATTGATTTCTCGTGATAGATCTTCTCCCTCCACAGGATGATCCAATCAAGACAAGTGGTCGGCCACTACATTCTCACAACCCTTCCTATCCCGTATCTCCACATCAAATTCTTGTAGCAGCAAAATCCATCGTATGAGTCAGGGTTTCGCATCCTTCTTTGCGAACAAATGCCTAATAGCTGCATGATCTGGGTAAACAATAGTTTTAGTCCTAACAAGATAAGCTCTAAATTTAAAAGAATAAACTATAACAAGTATCTCCCTTTCTGTGGTCGTATAATTAGATTGTGTAGAATCTAAGGTTCTACTAGCATAATAAATGACCCTAAAAATTTATCTCATTTATGCGCTAATACGAAACCAACAGCAATGTCGCTTGGATCACACATGATCTCAAATGGTTGGCTTCAATCGGGGGTGGTGAGGATGGGAGCACTCACTAAAGCTTTCTTCAAGTTTCAAAAGCCTGCAAATATTCAGAAGTAAAATTAAATTTTACATCTTTTTCAAGTAATTTATAAAGAAGCTTAGAAATTTTAGAGAAATCCTTGATAAATCTTCTATAGAATCCTGCATGCCCTAGGAAACTTCTCACTGCTTTTTCGTTGGACGGGGGTGGCAATCTCTCAATGGCTGCAATCTTCGCTTTATCTACTTCTATCCCTGCCGAAGATACCTTGTGACCTAGAATTATACCTTCTTTCACCATGGAGTGACATTTTTCCCAATTAAGAACAAGGTTAGTTTCCACACATTTCTGCAAAACCTTGGCCAATTTGTCAATACAGTGATCATAAGATTTACCAAAAATAGAGAAATCATCCATAAAAACTTCCATCACATTCTCAATCAAATCATGAAAAATAGCCATCATACATCTCTGGAAAGTGGCAGGAGCATTACATAAACTAAAAGACATCTTCCTATAACTATATATCCCATAAGGGCAAGTAAAAGCAGACTTGTGTCGATCCTCTAGAGCAATTACAAATTTTGATTATAACCAGAATAGCCATCCAAGAAACAATAGTAATCATATCCCCCGAGCCTATCAAGCATTTGATCAGTAAAAGGTAAAGGGAAGTGATCTTTCCTAGTGGCTGCATTTAACATTCTATAATCAATGCAAACTCTCCACCCCGTGGCTACTCTCGTGGCAATCATCTCACCATCCTTACCAGGTACTACAGTCATCCCCCCTTTCTTAGCTACCACTTGCGTAGGACTTACCCAGTCACTATCAGATATAGCATAGATTATCCCTGCGTCTAGGAACTTAATCACTTCTTTTCTTACTACATCTTGCATGATAGGGTTCAATCTACGTTGTTTTGCACACGAGACTTATTCCCTTCTTCAAGTAAAATCCTATGCATGAATGTGGTTAGGCTAATCCCTTTTAGATCACCAATAGACCATCCTATAGCAGACCTATACTTGTTTAGCACACACAACAACTTCTCACACTCTTTTTCGGTCAAGGCAGAGGAAACCACAACAGGGTAAGTGTAATTCTTTCCAAAAAATGCGTACCTGAAATGCTCAGGGAGTGGCTTCAATTCTACTTTTGGTGATCCTCGTGGTTTCCCTAATGCTTTCTTCCTTTCTTCCTCTTCTTCAGGGGTGCGCAACGGCAAGAATGTATTTCCCTTTTGAGGAATTCTTTTGAGAAGGACCTCGAGTTCTGCAATCATGGCACACACATTAGCCTCGCAGCTAGATAAATCAGTAGTAGGAGTGAAAAATTAATTAGACAAGACTCTAATGGATCCTCAGTTCGGTGGTATGTGACTTCCACTTCTCCTAGGCAATCCGTGACTACTTGGATGACACTACACTCTTGATAGCCTTCTGCTCCATCTTTCCCATGGAATTTCAAAGCGTCATAGATGTTGAAGGTGATACTTTTATTATTCAATCGCAACGTAATCTCCCCCTTCTGTACATCTATCATAGCTCTCCCGGTAGCTAAAAATGGTCTTCCAAGTATCAAGGGTACCTTTTTGTCCTCCTGTATGTCCAAAACATCGAAATTAGCAAGAAAAATAAATTCACCCACTCTTACCAAAACATCTTCCACGATCCCCTTTGGTGTTACTGTGCTCCTATCCTCCATTTGCAAAGTGATTGATGTGGGGCGGATATTGTCAATATCAAGCTTCCTATAGAAAGATAAAGACATTAAATTAATACTTGCTCCAAGATCACATAAGGCTCTACCTTCTACATTATTTCCCAAAACACAAGATAAAGTAAAACTCTCTGGATCTTTGTGTTTGGTGGGCAGTCCTTTTTGAATTGTAGCACTGCAGTTCTCGGTTAGACAAACCGTCTCATACTTCCCCCACTTCCTCTTCTTAGCGACCACATCTTTCAGAAATTTGGCGTAGTTGGGCATTTGTTGTAATGCTTCTACTAGTGGTATGTTGATCTAGACCTTGCTCATAACCTCTAGGAATTTGGCGAACTGGGCGTCTAGCTTTTTGCTCGTCAATCGATGGGGATAAGGGACGGCGGCGGTGTTGGAAAACTGTGGTTTCGGAGACTGTCTCTTCTGCAGCGGACCGCTGTAAGGTGGTGCAGCGGCTGCTGGTGCTAGTTCTACGGCTGGGCCTGGTTCTAGCTCGACTGGTGGTGAAGTTCTCAGCGGACCGTTGTGGAAATGTGCAGCGGGCCACTTAGTTTGATCGGCAGCTGCCATGGGATCAGTTTGTTCCCTTTCTCTTTCTTTCCTTGTGCTCCCTATATCTGTTGCTTGTGGAGGCTGGTACGTGGTCCTACTGCGTAGTTACACGGCATGACAGTTCCCCTTTGGAATAATCTCTCGTAGGCTAGGAAACGTTCCTGGAGTATGCGTGCTTCCTATCGCGGTGGCCAAAATCCCCATGTTGAATTCCAACTCTCTCACTTGTACGGAAAGATTTGTCAATCCCTACTCCAGAAGGCCAGTGTTTCTCTCTAGATTTATCAACCTCAATGAGGCAGATCTCTAGTAGTTTCTCCCATTTGGAGCGGGGTTGTTCCACCATACCTGCACATGTTTAAAAATTCTCATTAGCGTAATAATCTTGTGCAACATATGAATAATCAGAGCAGTTGTATAATAGTATCCTCCCCTTGGTCGGGGTTGTAGTACTCTTCGTAATACCTTCCTTGCTGCTCATCATGGAAATTGTATGGATGCTCCATCTCTGCGAAGAAATCCATTGAATTAAAGACAAAAAGAAATGAAAATAAAATAAAAATTAAAACCAATAAAATCAAAAGTAGCAAAATAACCCTTTTAATGATATCAATCAAGTAGTGAATGTTATCCCCGACAACGGCGCCAAAAACATCATGCACTTTTTATTAGCACTAAAATTACTTGCAAGTATACAAGGTAAGAATATTATAGCTAACGGTCAGTACCAGATATCGAATATAGGGAAAACGAATACAAATTGGCTATCCTCTACTAAGCGTCTTTTGCTATTTGGAAAACCGAAAAAGATTTGAATTTTTGAAAATAAAAACTTTAAAAGCGGAATAAAATAACTTTTGCAGATAAAACGCATAAACAAATATATGAGATAAGGGAATTCCAGGGATGTGCGTTTACAGTTGTGGTTATACAAATTCCAATTACAATATCCTAGCACAGTTCTTACTTCAGTAGAACTAGTCGCCTAAGTTATGCTCATGCGATACAAATGTAGATTACTAACATTAGGGTTGTCAATCCTAGATCCGTAACTCATAAAAGCTCATAAGACCCTTGAAAGTCCTCACTCTCAATTAACAGTGCCGTTTTAAGGGAAGCTAATTGTAGTGTCTACTAAGTAGATCTAACTCGCCAACCTCCTCTCACGGTTATGTAGCAAGTTATATTAAATCATCACAGAATTTGTAACTCAAACGTGAAGCAATTATCCAACACTTAGAGAAGAAATGAAGTAAGAACAAAACGGATATTAAATAGCAAAATGGAATTGTATAACCAAAGTCGTTACTAACACATCCCTAGAATCCTATGAATTTAGTTATACATGATAGAATAATCTAAAAATAGTTTGTAGGAAAAACAAAGTGAACATAAGAACTAAAGCAAATAAAACCCAAAGGTTGAATCCGTGTAGTCTTGATCTTCTCTTGATTCCTTCTTCAAAACCTTGAACCTAGATTAACAAGTAAGAACTCTCAAATATTATGCTCTGGAATTATGTAGCAGAAAGAAGATCCTTTTTTGAGGGGTATATATAGCTGCAATTTCGTCCATCACCAATTAAGACAAAAAGTGGCTAAGTATGGTAAATCTTGGGGAGAAAGTAGGTCAAAATAATGTGCCGCGTCATCATCGCCCAAACGATTCTAGTCTATGCCATTTAACATGGCCTCAGAGCCAACGATTCTGAGAGCTCAGAAACCGAGTCATCATCGCTCATAAATCCTTTCCCGATCCTTTCAGCCAAAACCTATATAAAACCATGTCAGATCCGGAAAAAGAAATCACCAGCGGCCATAACACAGCTATTTTCAAACTTTATGCGCAGTAGCATTGCAAACAATCAACCCCAACAAAGCCAACTAATTGAAGCCAACAAACCAGAAAATACCATCCCATACCGAATTGATTCTCAGCCCTTGATGGTAGGGATGAAACTCAAGGAGAAAATTATGTGGTATGGTCCGTTCTTATGAAAACAACCATCAGTGGACGTGGGATGATATCTCACATCACCGGAGTTCCATCCCCACCGGCGAGGACAGATCTGATGTTCGCACAATGGCAGCAAGCCGACCACTGCGTGATCACTTGGTTAGTCCAAAATCTCGAGACGAAGCTGGTCAGCCGAGTCACGAAACAGCCAACGGCAAAGCACATATGGGATAGCTTAGCTGTGACGTACGCGAGTGGTGGGGATGCAATCCAGATCTACGATTTGTATCGTAAGGCAAGCACCATGAAACAAGGGAATGACACATTAAAGGATCTGATGGCACTACAGCTCTCCGTCAAATTCACGGTCTCGTGCTCAACCCATCTCCGCTTCTTGGAGATCACGTCCTTGAGAAATTTGTCATAGCTAGGCATTTGTTGTAACGCCTCTACCAATGGGATGTTGATGTGTACCTTTCTGAAGATGTCAAGAAATCTAGAGAATTGGTCATCTAGCTTCTTCTTCTGCACACACTATAGGAATGGAATTTTGACCTCAGTTGGGGGTGCAGGTATCATAGTACTTGCCTTGGGAGGCGGTACCTCTTCCACTGGCTCGTCTTCTTCCACCACCTCTTCTTCAACTACCTCTTCTTGAGAGATCTTCTCTTTCTCTGCAGGCATGGTTGGACATTCATAGCTCTTCCCACTCCTCAGATTGATGGCTTTGCAATCCTTAGGATTGACAATAGTATGTGAGGGAAATTGGCCTGGTTGGTGTTGAACACCCACAGCCTGTGAAATCTTACTTATCTGTGTATCAATACTCTTCATGTGAATATTCAAGTTCTGCACTTCAGCTTCAACCTTCACTAGCCTTTTATTGGAGTCTGTCATGCACTAGCCCGTTTACTTCATGAAAGCCATCAACACATCTCCAAGCTCTTCCTTCTTTGGCTCATTGACTTGGCCATTAGTCACTTGGAATCCAGGTTGTGGTTGCAAGGCATTATTTGGGTTCCCGTAGGACAAGTTGGGATGCACCTTGTTCCCATAGTGCTTGTAATTGCCACCCCCTTAGTTGGGGCGGTAATTGTTGAAGTTTCTGTTGGTGCGACATTGGTGAACGTAGTTCACATCTTCAGCTCCTTGCTGCATCTCTAACCCAATCGTCTTTGTTCCCACGTACCCAAGCTTGCTTGTTAGGAAATCCAACTGCTTGGACATTATCTCCATCCTAACAAAATCAGAGGTGGATGTTACCGTATAGGATTTTCTTCTTTCGTTTCTCTACCCCTCATCATTTGAAGCCACTCTCTCGATCACCTCAAGTGCTTCAGCTTCTCCTAACTTCAAGAGGGATCCTCCTGCACTCATGTTCAATTCGTGCATTGCCTCATACGTGCTTCCCCTGTAGAAAGTTAAGATCTGTTGCCCCAGGCTTAAACCGTGGTTGAGGCACCTTCTCATCAAATGCTTGAACCTTTTCCAGCCCTCTTGAACATTCTCCTGAGGCTGCATCGCATATTGAATGACCTCTGCTTGCCGTTTGAGTGCCTCACTAGGTGGATAATATTTCTCCAAGAACAGCTCCACCATTGCTTCCCATGTTGGCACGGAGTTAGGACCCATGCTGTCATAACAATCCTTAGCATCGTATTTCAAGGAGAATGGGAATAGTCTGAGGCGGATTTGTTCATCTCAGACGCCATTAGCCTTCACAGTATTACTGATCTGTATGAATTTGGTCAGATATTTGTTGGTGTCTTCTGCTCTCCTACCACCAAATGCATTTGCCTCTGCCATATTTATCAGCCCCAGCTTAAGTTTAAAATGGTTGGCGGCTATCCCCTCATTGTTGACTGGTGGATTAGGAACCCGTCTGTAGGCAAACTAATTCTGTACCGGTACTGGCGTCATGTTCTGCTCATTCAATTGCCTCTGCATGGCGGCCAGCTGCTCACGGCATTGACGAATGACAGGATCCTCATTGTTGTTTCCATTGTTGTTCCCCTCATGATTGTTCTCATTGTTGTTCTCTCATTCGTCCTCCATTAGGATTGAGAATTAGGCTAGTACCGTACAGGTAATGGAGGTTGAGAAGGAGTAGGTAACGGAGTTCTCTGAACAGGGGAAGATGGACACCGATGACCCGGTGAAGATACACGGATCCTTTGGTTCAACCTCCTCTGAGCGTTCCTCTTCCTGTTGGATGCTTCTATCTCGGGATCGATGGGTTCTAAAGGTGGACCTTTAGAACGTGTGTGCATACAACCTGAGCAAAGAAACACGAATATTAGAGAACCCAAAAATAAAAATAAAAATAAAGCAAATAAAATCAAGACTAGTAATCTCAATTATTATCACGATATGAAGCTCTAACGACACAAAATTGTCCCCGGCAACGGCGCCTAAAACTTGACTCAACTTATTTTAACACAAGTAATACACGCAAGTGTATGGGTAGGGCTGGCAAATCGTGTGGATTGGGTCGTTATCGGATTGACCCGATAACGACCCAACCCAATAAGGCCAAACCTGAACCCAACCTGTTAAGGAAACCCCAAACCCGAACATGAATCCGACCCACCACCTCCAAACCCGGACACGACCCGGACACGATAGCGACATGAACCGCTTTGGGTTGACCCGACACGATAGCAACACGATATCAACCTGAACACGATAACAACACGAACCATTTTGGGTTGACCCGACACGATAACAGCACGAAAACAACCTAAACACGATAACGACACAAACCACGTTGAGTTGACCCGGTAGTAATACACGAACCTACCATATTTACACGATTACAGAATAAAAATTGCTTCAAAAATTGATCAGGACTTTCAAAAGTCATATACATGAAGAATTGAAGATGTTCCATTTTAAACAACCACTTAGATTCAACATAATAACAGTAAAATTCCAACACAATCCAAAAACCCCAACAAAATACATGTTTTGATAACGAAGAACTCCTTGGCACTCTGCAGACATAATCATATAGTAACAAAAGAACTCCTTGGCACTCTGCAGCATGTTTTGATAACCTCAAATCCCTAACCTGTAAATTCACAAGGTAGAAATTATAGATTTCACATATCAAATCTATTCTAAGCCATTTAATAGAGAATAAGCTTCAAGAATTTGGTGTTGAAAGCTTCAAGGAATAGGATAAACTAATAAACAATTTCCTGCCTATATTCCTCACAGTCCATTTATCGAATTTTATATTCTTGAAAATGAAAGAAAAACAAATAATGAGTATTTAGTTAAGAATCAAATGGACGAAAGGAATTTGTACAAATCAAGTGAAGTAGTAAGCTAACCTTTGATGCTTTCAAGAAGTAGCAAAAGTCAAGGCTATTTAGGTTGTGGAGCACAATGAGCTTCATCATCAACATTTAAACAGTCCTCGGCTAAGTTATTTATTGGTATTTCTCCTTTAATACCTTTGAAATAAAATAAGAATTAATAAAATAACTATAATAATCATAAAAGTTGACATTAACTAAATAAAAAGTTAATACCTTTTTCCAAACAACCAATCTCTAGTGCAAATTATTGCCTCCGTATTGCTTGGCTTGAGTGAACTACGATATTGGTCAAGAACTCTTCCACCAACACTAAACACAGATTCAGAAGCAATAGTAGTTATGGGAATGCTCAACAGTAGTTATGGGAATGCTCAAAATGTCACGAGCCATGCAAGCAACATGTGGATACTAGAATTGTGATCCTTTCCAATAGTTAAGTATATCAAGATTGGATTTGACATCCAATCTTTTCTCTTCCATGTACAACTCTAATTGAGATTTCTGTTGGCTCAATCCAAACTCAACATCCAATGAATTGAACTCCTGCAATTAAGATGCAAATAAAAATAAAAAACCATTAAAATCAAACAATATTGACAACACATAATAACACTAGAGTAACTTACCTCCATCACTGCCATTGAATCTGCATTTGTGAAGTCACCATCCTGTCCACTTGCAGTAGAATTCCCATTTTTATCAATATCAAATTTGTCATTGTAGAACTTGCAATAATCTTCAAACAATGCAAACAATTTCTCTTTCACCAACTAAAACTGACGAGAGTTGGGGCCATATAGCTTCGTATAAAAGAAGTCCACAAATTGAAGCTTATAGCGCGGATCAAAGACTACAGCTATAGTCAAGACCATACTGAAATCTGACCAATACTTCTCAAACTTGGTAGCATCAATTCAGCCATTTTTTTGAGGTACGAATCTGAACTGTTTTGATGTTGTCTCAATGAACTATAGCACATAACAACTGGACGGAAATACAGATTAGATGTAGGGTAGCTGCTTCCAGAAAACAAATTAGAGACGTCATAAAACAAGCTCAGGAAACTACGAATCTTCTCAATTTTGACCCATTCTTCTAATGAAGGACAAGACTTATAGTTGGAATCACATAGTTGAAAATGCATGAAAGCTTTCTTGTAATATAATGCATTATCAAGCATCAAAAAGGTTGAATTCCACCTAGTAGTCACATCTTGCCTCAAACCTCTCTTACGATCCAAACCAACTTTGCTGACACATTCCAGAAAATTTTGCATCCTTGTTTGTGAACCTCGCACATATTTGACACTATCACGAATCTTCACAACAGATTACTCAATATCCTTCAAACCATCTTGAATAACCAAATTGACTATATGTGCACAACAACGGATATGAAAGAATTCGCCATTAGAAAGAAGTGAATTATTCATATTCATTTGTGTGAGCAACAACTCCACTGACAAATCATTTGCACTAGCATTATCCAAAGTTAAAGAAAACACTTTATTTTCAATTCCCCAATCAAAAAGCATAGAAAATAACTTGTTAGACAATGTTGCGCCAGTATGCGGAGATGGCATTAAGGAAAAGTTCAACACAAACTTTTGTAAGACCCACTCTTCATCAATGAAGTGACATGTTAGTGAAATATAACCATCAGAGGTAATGGAACTCCAACAATCTGAAGTCAAACTCAATCTACCATGTATTTTACTTAATTTTGACTTCATCCTAATCTTTTCTCTTTCATACATTTTCAAGATATCAACCTTCACTGTGTTTCTAGTAACCAATTTAATATCAGACTTGAGGTACTCAAAACAAGCTACAATGCGTTCATATTCTACGAAATGAAATGGCAAATCATGAACAACTATAGCAGAACATAGCATCGCACGAAAATGCTCAGAATCAAACTTAGATTTATTTACCCCCGTTATAATTTCACTAACATCCTTTGTGTTTTTTCTAGGACAATTGTCCAAATGACGTAGCATGTTTCCAGTTCCAGATTTACTTGAAACTTTCTGATATTTATGGCCACAATACATGCAATGACATGTCTTTAAACCATCACCATTGTATTCGACTCTATAGTGATTCCAAACATCTGACCTTTGTTTTCTTTTCAGGTTTGGCTTTGGTGGCTTAGCATTACTTGGATTAGGACTCTCTGCAACCTCAATGGCTAGATCTCCTATGGTCTCACTTGCTGATGTTGGAGACTCACCGAGGCTGCTAGTACTCCCAACTCCAAAATTGATTGACATGATTACTAATTAATCTCTGTCTGCAACAATATAAAAAACATTCAGAAAATATGATATCAAAGTTTTCATATATTACACAAAGAATTGAGTTTAATATGCAGAAAAACAACTATAATAAAATAATAACTAAAAAAGATATGACATTCTTGAGTTATTATATAATTAAAATTGCTAAGTCACAATCATGTAGAGCAATATAAATGGCAATATTTAGTGGAAGCAATCAATATAAAGGGTATGAAGCATGAATCTCATTGAATGTTGCATGGACCTTTCAATTTAAGTAATCCCCAAACTGTAAAATAGACATAAATAATTAAATATCAAGCTTGATGTGCTGCTAATGGAAACAAGCAACTCTAAAGCCTACTCTTTATGTGAAAAATGTTTTTAATTCAAGCAGTCATTAATAGACTTGCTAATACAAGTTTACTTTACTTTACTTGATTTGTGGCAAAACAGAAACATGCAACTCTAAAGCCTACTCATTATCTTTCACACCAAACTCCAAACAATTTATTATTCAAACTCATTTTCAATAAATGTTACTATATTAATAAGTAAATCTACTCTAATTAGAATCTCATAGCTGGAAATTCGTTCTCTCCTCGCTTATAAGAAATCTGGAAATCAGTAATTATACTTAATAAAAGGTAACAAGTACTAACAACGGAATGCTAGTTTGAAAGGAATAATCAGTAATCTTACCAGAAGTAGAAATCAGGGCGAAAGCAACGAACTCTCCAGGTTCCGGCGATGATGAGCGGCGGCGATTTCAGAGAGAATGTGGATTGCTATTGTGAGGGAAAGAAAAATATAGAAGTAGGAAATCTGGAAATGCGGTGGCGGCATGAGGGAGGTAATTCTAATTTCTAAACCCTAATCTATTTTTTTATTATTTTCCTAAGTGAAAGTGACTAAATTAAATCTAATAAAAAATAAAAATAATAAAATAATAAAATAATAAAATATTAATTTTTAACAGGTTACCTGCATCCGATCCGAATTTTTCGTGTTTTTATTGGGTCAACCCAATAATGACCCGTATCCAATAAGACTTGATCCAAACCCAATTATTTCATGCGGATTCGTGTCGGATTATCGTGTCGTGTCAAAAATTGTCAGCCCTATGTACGGGGCTAGTGTGGCAATTAGCAAGCAAGAGTATCGTATCCCACAGAGACAAATTTGTACCAACTTAACTACCACGAACAAATGTTAACTACTATCTAGACAATCGGAAAAAAATTAGTTTGTTCTAACACTACTGAAAGCATATAAAAAACTAGTAACCAAATGAAAACAAGTAAACATGAAGTGAAGAGATAATATATGGAGAAAATTGTAGAACTCAAGAATCCGATGCACAATTCCAAGCTCTTATCCAATCAAATTGTCTTACCTTTTGGTATCCCTAGAGTTATTAATTCGACCACAATTATAGATTAAACCCCCACCTGAGGTGAGAAACCTGTAGATTAGGTTCTAGGATTGAAGTCCCCTTCTTAGCCTAAACCCCTTACTCCCAAAAGTACAATAAGATCAAAGACCTCACGCAAAACCTCAACTCTCCCGAGTTCTATTGTATTAAGGTTGGATTTATTCTTATTTCCAGATTAATTATTTCATCTCCCGGTTAATCTTATTAATCCTAAACAATCAAGTGGTGATCAAGCAATTGAAAGGAATAAACCCAAGAATAATCAAATAACTACAAGCGCAAAGTAAGAACAAAATCAATTGGATAAAAACTATGAAATTAGTGCATCATCACCAAGAATTCTACAAAAAGTGTTTAACTACTCATATTCATGGAGGAAACCAAGTCAAACACAAAGAATCCAAACAAAAACTTGAAAGATAGATACTAAGAACTCCTGTGGAACGAATCTATGGAATGAAATCTTCAATCTTCCGATCTAGAGTCTACAATCTTCAATTCTCTCTCAATGGTGTTCTTGGGGGTGTGTGTGAGTGTTGGAGGTGGTAGGTGTAGAATGAATCTCATGGGCTGCAACCCTAGCCTTTTTCTTCTCATTTTTCTCGTCAAAATCGTGTTTTCTGGGAACCTGAGCGTCAGACATAAGTACACGGCCGGGTGGGATTTTTGTGGTGGAAATCCACCCGGCTGTGTATCACTTTTCAGCCTCTTTTTGCCTCAGTTACGTTGCTTGTTTGTACCCGTCCGGGTGGTATTTTTGTGGATGAAATTTACCCAGCCGAGTGAGTCCTTTTGACGTCCTGCTGAATTTACAACTCCACAGCTGCAATTTTTACTTCCATTTCCATCTGTTTTTTCCTAAAACACTCAACAAACACATAAAACTCCAAAATATAGAATAATTGGTTGTACAAAGACAATTTCGAGTGATAAACTTGGCATTTAGCACTTCAACAGACTAATTAAACCGATAAAAATATGAGTTTATCAAAAACCCGACCCAATAAGGCCTAACCCGACCTGTTATGGACATTGTATATCCGATCACGAACCCGACCTACTACCTTCAAATTCAAAAATGACCCGCACCCGACTCGAACCCATTATCGACACGATATAATATGGGTTGACACGAAATGATAATGACCCGAACCTAATATTACACGATTAAAATCTGATATTACACGATTAAACCTTATTTTTCAACCTAATTTACATGATTAAAATTCGTTTTATACAAATTAAACTTAATTTACAAGAAATTAAAAACTAAAGTAATATATATTTTTAAATATAATAATAAAAATACTAATATTATTTCTTAATGGTTTATCCGTATCCGACCTGCATCCAACCAGAACCCAAACCGAAATTATCAGGTTCTTAATGGGTCAACCCAATAAGGACACGCACTCAATAAGACATGACTCCAATCCAATAATTTTGTGCGGATTCGTGTCGGATTATCGTGTCGTGTCGAAAATTGACAGCCCTAACTGAACCCCATAAACCACACCTGTCACATATCCAAACTGCTAGTGAAAATTTACTGTGGTTAAGGGGGCAGGGACTGTAAAAATTTCTTACACGTTAGAATTATCGAACTGTTTGCATGTTCCCTTACTATCTCACAAGCTCTTGTCAATTAACCATGTGATCAGAGAATTGAATTGCATGTTACTAATGCAACCCTATTTTTGCCAATTTCGGGATATCAGGACTGGAGAGATTATTGGGCGTGGCACTGAAAACAATGGGCTATACTACGACATAGCTCAAAAGGGGTTGTCATGCTGACTCACGAGACTTCCGATAGGGAAGCTGGGGCTTTGGTACCGACGCTTAGGACATCCATCCCCGGGTTATTTACAAATGTTATTTCCTATTATTGTTTTAAAATCTAACATGTACTGTGAGACTTGTGTTTTTGCTAAGAGCCGTCAAAACACTTACCATTTGAGTAATTCTCGTACTGAAACTTTATTTGGCTTAGTACATTCTGATGTGTGGGGGCCCGCACCAGTAACTAGAGGGCAAGGTTTTAAATATTTTCTCATTTTCGTTGATGATTGTACTCGTATGACGTGGGTGTACTTTATGAAACATAAATCTAAAGTCTTCGAACACTTTATCCATTTTTTTAATCTTGTCCAAACCCAATTTCAAAAACCCATTTAAATCCTTCGTTCTTATAATGGGGGGGGGGAGAATTTGTCAACTCTAAAATGAAGTAGTTTGCCTTGGAAAAAGGGATGATACACCAAACAACTTGTGCCCATACCCCCGAACAGAACGGAGTAGCTGAAAGAAAAAACCGCATCCTGCTAGAAATGACCTGAGCCATCCTCATCGAGTCGCAAGTACCAAAAAGTTTTTGGCCAGAAGCCCTTGCCACTTCCGCTTACCTTCTGAATAGATTACCCACTCACATACTGAAATTCAAACACCCCTCGATGCCCTAGCCCTGTATACCAATGTCCCACAACACCTATCCTTAGAACCTCGCGTCTTCGGTTGTTCAGTCTTTGTTCATATACCAAAACATGAACGAGCCAAATTATCCCCGTGTGCTGTTAAATGTGTCTTTGTAGGCTACGAGGTGAACCAAAAGGGGTATCGGTGTTTCGATCCTAAGTCTAATCGCATGTACACCACGATAAATTGTGACTTCCTTGAGTCTGAGTACTTCTATACCCAACTTAGCGGTCAGGGGGAGATTGAGAATGATATTAGGAATAATATTAGTGACCCACTAAGCAGGGTGTCAATGCTAAGTGTACCAGAAGCGGACCTACCAGAGAAAGCACTAAGCAGTTCCGCTGAGCAAGTCTCTGACGTAGTGCAGTCCGAAGCTACAAGTGACACTTGTCCTAATATTCCTCCGCTTCTGATGTCTGATGTAAGTCCTTCTTCCCCTATGGATATCGTTGTGGTACCTAACTCTGATGATGAAAGTTGGGAAGCCAGTCCTAAAGAAGGAGGGTGTGAAACGGAAGTTGAGATAGAAGGGATCGATCCCGATACTGGGGGATATATAATACCTCCAAGGATGAATCGAGGGGTTCCACCCAAAAGATACACTCCAGAGAGAATCAACCGGAAAGCCCGATATTCTGTCGCAAACTTGGTGAAAATGCTACCTAATAGAGATTGCTCAGGCTTTTACGGAAGCATTGTATGATGAGGAATAGATTCCACACTCGGCAGATGAGACCATTAAACACAAGAATTGGTGGGAGGCTATGAAAATGGAGATTGATGCGCTGCTCCGAAACCAAACATGGGAAAAGTATGTGCTACCCGAAGGGAAGAATCCAGTTGGGCGCAGATGGGTCTTCACTATCAAACGGAGATCAGATGGATCAATTGAGCGGTATAAAGATCGACTCGTGGCAAAAGGATATACTCAAACGTATGGAGTTGATTACTCAGAGACATTCTCCCCAGTGGCAAAGATGGATACTGTTCGGGTACTTCTATCGATTGCAGCCAACCGAGATTGGCCGTTATATCAGTTCGACGTCACAAATGCATTCCTTCATGGTGAACTAAAGAAGGAAATATACATGGAGGCACCGCCTGATTTCTCAGGTGACTTCAAGACTGGCGATGGATGCAATCTCCGGGAGTCTGGTTCGGAAGATTTTCCGATGCAATGAAAAGTTATGGGTACTAGCAAAGTAATTCTGATCACACCTTGTTTTTGAAGAAAATTGGAGAGAAAACTACTTGTCTGATAGTGGTGATCAAGCAAATGAAATGATTATTACAGGAGATGATGAGAAGGAAATCAAGAGGTTAAAGGAGAATCTCTTCAAAGAATTTGAGATGAAAGACTTGGGTGACTTGAAATATTTCTTAGGAATAGAGGTTCTTCGATCTCCACGAGGGATATTTCTGAGGCAAAAGAAGTATATTTTGAACATCCTAGCAGAGACAGGACTACTCGAGTATAAGCCAGCTGATACACCAATCATGTTGAATCATGGGTTGCAGATACGAGATGGAGCTAAGCTGACAGACCATGGGCGATACCAACGTCTAGTTGGGAAGCTTATTAATTTTGTAAATAATGTAAAGATAACTAGGGGACGTGATATAGGCTTTAGCCTTGTAATGATGATAATAATAATATAGCTGCGAAATAATATAATAATTCAGGAAAGAAATTATTGATCATAAAGAATTGATTAAATCACGGCAAATATTTTGGAAGATCATTGCTACGCAAGCTGTAAATCAATTGGTAGCGATACTTATAATACTATATAATACTCTATTCCACATAACGACATAAAGATTTCGCTGATTGCACAGAACTTCCACTAATCTCATTGACACTTTCAGCTTTTTCATAATTGTTAGCCATTATTTTATTATTATTGTCCCTGGCATAATAATTTTCGATTACAACAAGCCACAACAATGCATACCAAAAACAGACAAAAAAAGTCTGAGAGTTAACGAAAGTAAACCCAAATATAAGGCACGGTCCCATATTGGATTTGTTAATTGGGTTGGGCCAATTCAACCTGGCCTAGGCTCAGTATTGGCCGGCCCAAATGCTACACATTAGTGAAACAAACCAGGTTTAGGCTTAGTTTTTTTTTGAAGCTGGTTTCAATCGGGTCGTTTTTCAAATTCAGACTCAAATTCAACCTAGCTCAAGTTCTGGATCTGTTAGAAAAGTCCACTACTACTAATTCTATATTTTATTTTTTTATTCTATAATTTGATCAAAATTTGAATAATGTCCTAAAATTTTATAATAATATGTATTTTTCTTAAGAAGGCTACATTTTTTGTCCATATATTTTGCTATAATAGTATTTTGTAGTCGTTGAAAATATTGTCACACGTACGTCTCTGAACTTTTATTTAATATCGTTGTTCAAAATGGTATTCAGCTGGGCAGTTTTTGTCAAATTAGTACCCCATCCGTCCCACTTAAAATGTCGACCTTTCTTTTTTAGTTTGTCTTAATCAAGATTTTCACTTTCTATATTTATAAATAAATCTCTCTCTCCTCTCTTCTTATTAAAATATTCAACTAATTTTTTTATTTCTACTTACTCCAACTAATAACTCCTCCTAAAATCTTGTGAAACTAAAAAATGAGGACAACTTGAGTGGGACGGAGGGAGTACCTTTTATCTCTCAATCTCACTTCTCTTCTTTCATTTTCTCTTCTCTAACACATTTCGTATAACATACTCCTTCCGTTGTATACGAGTGGAGTCATTTTGCCCTTTTGGTACATTCCATAGTAGTGGAGAGTCATTTTCCTTTTTATTAAAAGTCAATATATTCCTTCTCACTAACTTTACTCTCTCTTACTTTATTCTCTTTTCATTTCTCTATCTTTTAATTTCCTACTTTATTCTTCCTTTACTTAACTCACTAAAAATAATTGTTTTAGTTTTCATGTCGGAAAGAATGTTAGAGTTTGTATACTAGAAATCAGCTTTCGAGTAATTGAATACAGTAAAAACACTTATTTTATTTTCCAAGGAATAAAACAGATTCTTTTTGTCATAATGTTGTTATATTTTACATTTAATGGTTGTTTTCTACATATTTAAATGTATAAGAAACTTAACAAAATCTAAGTCTTTGTTTTAGTAGACCGGTTGTGGGCGTCGTCCACTTTAAGGTAACACGGTCAGTTCTTAACAAAGAAAAAGAATAATTTCACAACCTAGATAGGCTTAGACTACGTATCGTGAAAGGTTGAAGTGTCAAATGGTGTGGGTTTTTCACATTGAGCATACGATATTGATTACGAATTACTTTGACTTATCAAATGGTGCAGGTTTTTCGCAACCCAATAATCCTGATATCTTGGGTAGTGGTGATTAATATCTAGCGGTGCTATGATTGCTATTATATTGTAACGTGCCCCTGGTGAGTCTCGTTTGATAATGTCCTCAAGAGGAGCTTGAAACAGGGTTTTATTATTCAGAACCTAGCTAGTTGGAATTTAATTAATCTATGAATAATAAATAAATGTTTCTTTCTAAGTCCACTCTTTGAATGAATAAGATGTTAATTAATTAAGTCTATAGCAGACACTAATTAATTAATGGATATTTATATCTTAAGCACGAGAAATAAACATTAAAACAAAATGGAAATCTGGATTACTTGTAATTTCAGATTTGGATGGGCACTGCCATATTATTAGTGTAGTGGCTGATAATAATATTCCAATATAAGCTTGTATTACATTGCGAGTTCAATTTAATTAGTAAAGCTAATTGGAGGAGGCCACATCCAAACCTCCATGGATTCCTGACTGGGCCCAGTATGTAACTATTATAAATAGGAGAATAAATGAGACAGAAAATACTCTTAATTTTACTCAAAATTTCCGTCCCTCTCTTACTGAAGGAGACAAAATTTTTGTCCATTTACTACTCTGTGAGGAACTTCTGTCTTCTTTATTTAAGTCCAAGTATCCTGAAGATTCGTGGTCGAGTATTAAAGATCTTCATATGGAAAAGTAGCTAGCCATCTACGAAATTATTGTCCATTTAGCTTGACATCTCTTTCTTGCTCAAGGTGGTCTTGTGGAAGTGCATGTGTGCTCTTGAATTTACCAATCACCACTCTCATTATTCCTTCAATCTTTTTCATCCGCCATTCAGCCATGTCTAAATGTTGTCCCACCAGAGTTGTTAGCATCTTTTCTTTGCACTTTTTCTTAGCCCTTCTCTTTTTCTTCTTTTTCTTCGGTGGTTCCTACATTGAAGCACAGTTATTAGAAACATTCAAGTTATGCACAACGTTGTTAATATTTGAAACTACTAGTGAAGGGTCAGAGTTTATTGGATTTGTAATCCTTGATTGTCGTAGTCTCTGGTCCTCTTTCCAGATCCTTTCTCCTTCTTGCATCTTTTCATGTTCTATCATAACCTTTTGAATGTGGAAAATGTACCTTTCCTCCTTCTCACTTATTGGAATCTCTTCTTACACTCTATCAATTACTTATTAGCACATGTCTAAGAAGGGTTTCCCAAAGATAAGTGGAACACTCTTGTCTGCCTACATGTTAACCACCAAAAAATTTATAGGAAAAATAAAATTGTCAACTTTTACCAAGACATCTTCAACTATACCAACAGCATGCGCAAACGTTTCATCCCCCATTTTCATCTTGATTGTTGATGGTATTAGATTCCCTATGTTGAACTGCACAAAAACAGACAAAGGCATTAAATTGACATTCTCACGTAGATCACACAAAGCCTTACCTGTTGGTGCTTCCCCAAGTATACACCATATGATGAACTGCTCTTTATACTTTTGTTTGACAGCCCGATGGTTTAAAATGATATCCCCACTATTAACTGACAACTGGATTTCTTCAAGATCATTCAAGTTTCTTTTCTTATCAACCTTCTCCTTCAGCATGTTGGCATAACTGGGAACATGTTTTAGAGCTGCTGCCAACTGGGAAGTACTCTGTGCCCTGCAAAATACATCAAATGATTTTTTAAACCACTTATTCACCTTCGGCTTTTTCTGTGAAGATAATGGAATTTGTTGTTGAAGAGAAGTCAATATTGGGGTAGCTTTCGGGTACTCTTCTTTATTTAGTTCAACACTTTGGGCTATGGGTTCTCCCTTTTGCTGGAACTTCATGCTTATCATGTTGGCAATTTTATCAATTTGGGTGTTCATGGACAAAATGGTGGAGCTCATGGTTGCAACTGTAGCCTCCAACCTGTTAATCTGTTTGGTGTTCTCTATAGAAGATGCCAATAGATCATCAGTGATTTGCTTGTTGGACTCTTCAATCTTCTGGCGCTCAACTGGAAATCCTAAACATGGTTGCAAAGCATTGTTAGAATTGTAACATGAAAAATGAGGATGATTACCAGAATGAAAACAACTATTATCCCCCTGTTTAGGATCAATGGAAACCCTATTCTGGTAATGTTGAATTTGGTGTGGCTGAAGTAGAATTCCTAAACGTGTAACCATGTTGAGAAGCTCTGTTTGTAATGAGATTATTATGGCTTCAAGCTTCTCAATTTGGAACGAAAGAAATGCCTTTGTTACTATAGAACGAAAGAAATGCCTCTGCTACTATAGAACGAAAGGAGTATACACTATTAAAGTAGCAAGATGATTATCAGTTAAAATTATAATCATAAATTTATATGGATATCATTCTTCAAATGCATCAAATTCTAAAGAAGAACAAAAATATTAATTTAAGCATATACCGAACTACTAGCCGATAAAATAAATGAATTAGTTGTGTGATGCACTTTTTATTATCACTAAAAATACCTGCAAATATACAGGGCAAATCTAGTATAGCTAAAGATCAGTACCAGATATCGAACACAGGGACTAAATTTACAGACTATCTACCATATACTCAATCTCATATACTATTTGGACACACAGTTGGGATTTGATTAAACTAAGAAAAACAGTAAAGAAAAGCAAGTAAAGAAAGTGAAACAGTTTCGCAATTAACTTGGTTTGAGAAAGCAGATGAGACAAGTAAATCCTAGGGTAGTGATTTCATCAACACATTAGTAATTTTAATTATTTAGTTTTATGTTCATCCGACTCAAGCTCTACTAGGAGATATTCCTATCGTATATCAACACTCATGTCACAAATATTGCATTGACACATAAAATATAAACCACTCAAAGTCATCACCGATAAGAGATTAACAATATCAAAGTAACAACCAAGCAGTAAAATATAAACCAATGAATAATTAGAGTAAAACGAGTTCTGAACATTAAACAAAACAAAAAGAACTACATAGAGTCAATTACTTTCATCCCCTAGATTCTACAAATTTAGCTATCCATAGACAGATAATCAAAATAAATATAAGTAAAATAAGACATGTTCAATCTAATAAAAACTAGATAAAACCCGGAAGAATTAATCTTGATCTCCCTTGAATTCTATGCTCATTGTAGAAGATGGAGGAATTTATGTGTAAGGTAGGGGATGGAATTAAGGCTCTAAGATTGGTGATTAATATGAATTAGGTTATGGGGTATTTATAGGCTTAAAAAAGGTTCGGAGAAGGTAAATTTCATGCCTCGTAAGTTAAGGAAAATATTTGGCTTCATAAGGTAATATCTTCATTCCTTCCTTGAATTTCTGCCTAAACTCTGCACTTGACAGTTTTGCGCAATTTTGGTAGAATGGCGATGACTTTTTCCACAGAACTCTAATTGAGATGGTCAAGATACCAACATGAAGATCTTTCAAAGATGAAGAGAATGGTATGAAGCACGCCTTAATCGGACATCAGAATCGCTAGAAAATTGAGTTTGAACAGAGGCTGTCGTGCGCGAACAGGCCCATTGGCCGCTGGACAGCTCCAGAACTCTCTGGACTCGTTCCAGCGACCGTTGGCATGGGTCCAGCGGGCGGCTGGTTGCCTTCAGCTCCAGCTTCCAGAATTTGACGTTTTTATGTCCTTTTCAGCTCTATTTTGCACATTTCTCGCAAAACACGTCAAAATACCAAAATGGATAAAATATGCTAATAATGGACATTTAATGCAACTTTGACACTCAAAACGGATCAAATAATGGCCTTAAAATAGTGCAAAATCCATGCATATCATTGTCTATCCAACTATATTAGCCTCCATTCCAATTAGACATGCTCCAATTACTAATATACTTGTATTTAACAAGGCTTTAGAGACTAGTTTTATATGAATTTCATATTTCATCTATTATTAGGCGTGTTTATATCTACTTCTCTTTTATGATGGTATTTTGACCATTTTGTGAACAATGCGTAGAAAAAGGTACAAAATATGTGGATGTGCAGTAGCCTTGATTTGAGATAATATTTCTGACGATTTTGATGTCTAACAAGTCCTTAGTGAATATCATTCTCTTCGTCTTCGAAATAGCTTCGCATGAGTATCTTAAGCGCCTCAATCGTAGTCCTGTAGAAGAAGTTATGACAATTATATGAACACCGCATTGTCCGGAAAATTGCACCCGGGCACCCAGGAGGGTGTTAAACTTAAAGCGTGAGAATTCAAGAAACTTTCACCCCAGAAAAATACGCAGATTTTTGCAGTTTTGGGCAAAAAGAGAGATATAGAGGAAAAATGAACCATAGGTTTGGCAGAATTCTACACCACCACCTCCTACACTTAAGACTCATCCAAGAACACTTTTTGGGAAGGAATTGAAGACTCCATACCGATGATTGAAGTTTCCAATCAAACTTGGTTTTCATGAAGTATCTTGTTTTTTTAATTATGTATTTCATTGGATCCTTTGTTTCAAACTTGGTTTTCATGAAGATCATGAGTAGCTTAATTTTTTATGGAGTTTTGCTGAAGAATACAATGGATGTTTGTGATTAATTCAATAACTTCTTTAGATTGCTTAGCTCTTGTGGTTTCTTTGTTCATTCTTGTGCTTAATTAATTCAATTGGGTTTGGTTACAGAGATAGTAGTAATCGAGAGATACTTAACTAGGGGTGATAAAAGAATGAACAATACTTAGATAATTTGCACTCGAGAGAGGGGATCCTTTGTGAGGGCTTGGGTCTTTTGTTCCTTGGAGTTAATCAAAACATATTAGAATGAGAATTCAATATTAAGGGTTAATCAATTGGTAAGTGCACTCGAGAGAGGGGTTAACCTAGACTAGCGACTTTCCTAGTAATCCTAGAGGCATAAAATGGCTAATCGAAGTTGTTGAATTAATTGTATGACATTTCCATTGTAGTTGGATGTAATACTCTACATTTATCTTTGTAATACTTTTCTCTTATGTCAAACTTCGTATTTGTTACTTTTAATACTATTTGCTTACTATATGCTCTTAGTAGTGTTAGAACAAAACCAAATCTTTTACGATTGTCTAGATAGTAGTCATCATTTGTTCGTGATACTTAAGTTGATATAATTTTGTCTTTGTGAGATACGATACTCTTGCTTACTAGTTGCTATACTAGCCTCGTACACCTGATGGCATTATTTGTGTTAAAATAAGTCGAGTCATGTTTTTGGCATCTTTGCCAGGGACAATTTTTTATCAAAATAGCTTAATATAGTGATAATAATTTGTATTACTAGTCTAGATTTTATTTGCTTTATTTTTGTTTTTATTTTTATTTTTGAGTTCTCTAATGTTTGTGTTTTCTTGCTCAGGTTGTATGTACACACGTTCTAAAGGTCCACCTTTAGAATCCATCGATCCTGAGATTGAAGCATCCAACGAAAAGAGGAATGCTTAGAAAAGGTTAAACCAAAGGATCTGAGTTTCCTCACCGGTCCAAATGCGTCCATGTCACGACCGCCCATACAAAGGGGTACCACAACGCGGCGATCGTGACCGACATGCATGGACAACAATTTAAAAAGAACATCTTAATTAACTTAAAGAAAAGAAAACAACTTAGTTTAAAGATTTTAAGGTTAAATTTTTTTTCGAAAAGGCATAAGATAAAATACTTTTAAAAGGACAACGGGAAAAATTTGACTTAAGGAATACATCAACTAACTAAAGTTGAACAAATACTTAACTTAAATCGCGAAGAATAAATTTTAAAAAGACAACGTAAACACTTGTCTAAAACTCATCACCACCATACATGTTCACACACAAAATGTAAAGGAAAGATTAAGTCTTGAGTCATGGTTCAAATTATAGCAGCGGAAAAAAATACGGTTTAAGGAGAGTCAAGGACGACGCCTATGTATGACGACACAACGCATCCTAAGTACTTAAGCCAGCTCAACATCCACCGCAACATCCCGCTCAACCTGCACATAAGAAAATAATATGCAGGGCTGAGTACTTGTTGTACTCAATGGGCTCATGCCGAAAACATTTTAATAATAGTTATGTCATCCATACCAGTGATCTCGAGTTTTATGTAGTAAGAAAATATCACGAGAAACACAAAAATATTCAAGTCTGGCCAGACAATTTATCTCCCCACTTTTCACATCAATCCAACAATCACAATCGCAGTGCGACGAAAGTGTGGCCACACTATTCGCCCACGAGACCGGCCGACTTGCTAGGACGGCTCACGATCCCACCAATGTACACAGCCCGATAGGGTTTACGGCCCTACTCGGACCCGAATTCGTTTCACAACACAGCCATATAGCCTAACGGAGTAAACTCATACGAACTAGGCATCAGACACACAATCTCATACAAAAACAACATGGCATGAAACCACCCTTATATCTCCACATAATATTTTTCAGAAAAGTAAAGAGGTTTGAAAAGAAAGCCCACCTCGTTCTCTTAGCAATTCACAACCCACTTAGCAACTCTCGATCCTCGAGTTCACGACTACACAACACCCTCGTCAAAGACAACACAATTAGTTTCCCCCAACAACATATTACTATGCATGTCCTATCGATTCTCTCGTCGTTTTTCTCAAATCCCCGACCCAACATACGTCACAAAGATGGGAGAACACATCGTAACACATTTCGATTTATCACACGAGATCACATCATTTAGACACGTTCCTTGGACATACATGCATCATACAATACTTTTAGACTTGAAAATAAGAGATATTTTAACAAGGCAGAAAACTGGCAGAACTGCGCGACCGTTTTGTAAAAATCACTATAAATTCACAATACAGAGAACACATTCAAGCTCATCCATGAAAATTTTCACACCGAAATCACGTCATTTAGTCAGTCATATCACATATTAAACTCTCTGGTCGGAACATACAATTTCTGACAGTATTGCGCAGTTCATTTGAAAAATTCACCATATATTCATCAGATTCCCAAAAAGGCTGAAAATTTAACACGACTCAGAAGACACTTCAAATTTTCAAATAGTTCAGGAATCACATCAATCGGAGGTCATTTGGTCAGTCAAACAGAAAATGAAACATTCATGGCGAGAACTCACGTTTCTGGCAGATTTGCGCAGTCAACTTCAAAATTTATTAAAAATTCATTTTTTGATAAAACAAGCTGAAATTCACACGAGACACAGAAAACACCTTGAAGTTTACTCAGTAAAAATTTCGTAGCAAAATTCGTTCGTTTGATGGGTCGAATACAGATCATAAGTCACTGGTCGTGCATCACAGATTTCTGGTTCAAATTCGGAATTAGGGTTTTTAAAACTTCCACAACACAACCACCGATTTTTCATGCTTGAAAACACATAATCATGCTTACACGTTCCTCATACACATATTTGCATACAACCTCATATTATTCACAAATATTTCGATCCAAAACACATGATTCCAATCAACAACGTAAAAATCAAACAAGTTCTTACGAACACACAATTTCCCTCCCGTTAAAACTTGTGATCTATCAAACCTACACTCTCTACATGCATGTAGGACTCAAAACATGGTTCAAAAGAGAAGGAGAAGAAAAAGTGTGCAAATATACCTTCCTTTACAAAAACCAATCGGTAGAAGAGAAGAACAAAGCGATCCGTCGGAAACTCTCGAAGGTACTTTCAATGGTTGCAAGAATAAGCTTGAATGGAAGATTTTTGGAGATGGGAGAGTGGAGAGGAGAGGGAAAACGTGTGAGGAGAGAATGAGGGAGAGGGAGGCGTGTGAAAATAGTGGCTAGGGTTAGGATTTATTCTATTTTATGTACTAGGTTTAATTCACACCCAAGTAATACTTAAATTGTGGGAGGAATAAATTAAATAAAAATCCCACAATTAGATCACAAAGTAGGCGTGTATTTTGAGGGGATTAATTCCCAAATTTGCTGATTTAATTACAAGGAAATATAGCAATATTTACTTGGAGAGAATATATTCATAATTTAGGAAATAAAAATAATGAATACAAGGGAACAATTAAATTAAATCTCCAAGTAGGAAATAATAGGAGGGGGGCGAAAATTTAAGGAGAAATTGTAAAAGGAAATTATTTAAATCCCCAATTAAACAAAATATGATTTAAATTAAGTAATTTCTTTATAGGAAAAAGGCTCCCATAAAATAGGCAACAATTAATTAAATTCCCACAAGGAAAAATAATGTAAAGGGGCGTGTGATATGGAGGAAAAATAGAAGGAAAATATTCACATCCCCAATTAATTAGACATGGGAATTTATTTGAATAAAAGGGGGTTCAACAAAATAGGAACAAATAAAATATCCTCCATATTTTATTGGAGGAGCCGAAAATTATTAGGCTAAAATAGCCAAGGAAATGTTCCAACTCTCTATTTATTTTGGGTGAAGAAATAATATGTGGCATGATTTAATTGGATTTAATTTAAAAGAAGAGAGTCAATAAAGGACCAATTAAATCAAATGAAAAATAATCCAATCTCCTATTGGAGATTTTCGAAACTCCCAAGGATAAAAGGATGGAGTTTGAATTTCATGTAGTGTAATTTAAGGTCCATTGGTTTGGATTTAATTTGGAAAGATGTCCCAAAATAATTAATTAAATCCACAAAAGAAGTACTATTTCAATAATTAGGGAGGGCCGAATTTTTTTCAATGAATTGACTTGAGAAAGAATAAATGCATGATCCTATTAATTATTTCCCCACATTGGAATAACATAAATCTCAAGCTCGTCATTCCACAATAACCACGTCAATTTTTTTTTCACACAAAGCACTTAATCACATAGAATCAAACGTTTCAGAATTCCCCAAAATTCCAATTATATAAAAAGAAGTCACAAAAGTTTGGGATGTTACATCCTTCCCCTCTAAACAGAAATTTCGTCCCAAAATTTAAACGTCTCACACAAACAGCTCGGGAAACTTTTCTTTCATCTTCTCTTCTAACTCCCACGTAGCTTCCTCGGGACCATGGTGCTTCCACAACACTTTCACGGACGCTATCGACTTGTTTCGAAGCTCTTGTAACTTCCGATCTAGTATTGCTTCGGGCCTTTCATCGTAGCTCATGTCGGGGGTTAGGATCACTTCCTCTTGATGAATCACATGTTTGGGGTCGAACACGTACTTGCGCAACTGCGACACGTGGAACACGTTGTGCACGTTCCCAAAGCTGGGAGGTAACGCCAATCGATACGCTACAGGACCTACTTCGTCGATGATCTCGTACGGTCCCACAAAACACGGTTTCAGCTTGCCTTTCACTCCAAATCTCACAACTCCTCTCGTCGGGGACACCTTCAGGAACACTTTGTCACCAACGTCGAATTTGATTTCTGTTCGACGCACGTCAGCATATGATTTTTGCCTATCTTGAGCTTCCTTGATCCTTGCACGGATTCGATGCACAATTTCGGTCATCTCCTTTATGGCGTCGGGTCCTTACATCTTTCTCTCGCCAACTTCATCCCAATAAAGTGGGGATTGACACTTCCTGCCGTACAAAGCTTCATACGGAGCCATATCGATCGTCGCTTGATAGCTATTGTTGTAGGCAAATTCAACCAATGGTAGAACCGTTTCCCAACTTTCCCCTCGATCTAAGACAACTGCTCGCAACATATCTTCAAGTGTCTGAATCGTCCTCTCGGACTGCCCATCCGATTGCGGGTGATATGCAGTGCTGAAGTTCAGTTGTGTGCCCAATTCGCGTTGCATACTCATCCAAAACTTTGATGTGAACTTCGTATCGCGGTCGGATACAATGGTCTTTGGCACTCCGTGCAATCGCACAATCTCGTTCACGTAGAGCTTTGCTAGTTTGTCCGCGCCATAAGTAATCTTAATCGGTAAGAAGTGCGCGCTTTTAGTAAGTCGATCAATGATCACCCAGATCGCAGTGTTGCCCTTCTGTGACCTTGGCAAACCCGTCACGAAATCCATAGCTAGATGCTCCCACTTCCATTCGGGAATTTCGAGCGGTTGTAACTTCCCATATGGCCGTTGGTGTAAGGCCTTCACTTGTTGGCATGCTAGACATCGTTCCACAAATGACGCTACGTCTCCTTTCATTCCATTCCACCAAAACCGTTGTTTCAAATCCCGATACATCTTCGTTCTTTCGGGGTGTGCGGTGTAAGGCGTGTCGTGCGCTTCACTCAAAATCTCCTCTTTTAGCACCTCATTGCTTGGCACACACAATCGTCCATCATACGTCAAAGCATTATCCACCTCCTCACGGTAATGATCAAGCTTCTCGGCTCTCACCTTCGCACGTAACTCCTCCAACCTTCTATCACGTCGCTGGGCTTCTATGAGCTTGGTCCTCAAGTCTGGCTCAATCACTAGCGTCGCCAATCTTGCACCCACTGTCTCGGGCGCTTTCACTATATCCAAACTCATCTTGTCGAACTCGTGAATCAACGCTTCCTCTTGCGTTAGGAAATAAGCCAGTTGAGGTTGGTTCTTCCTACTCAAAGCATCGGCGACCACGTTCGCCTTGCCCGGATGGTAATTAATACCGCAGTCATAGTCTTTCACGACCTCTAACCAACGTCGTTGTCGCATGTTTAGCTCCTTCTGCTCGAAGAAGTACTTGAGACTCTTGTGATCGGTGTAGATTTCGCATCTCACTCCATAGAGATGATGTCTCCAAATTTTCAGTGCATGCACCACTGCTGCTAACTCCAAATCATGCGTCGGAAATTTCAACTCATTCGGTCTCAACTGTCGGGAAGCATATGCTATCACCTTCCCATCCTGCATTAACACACATCCTAGTCCTACTTTCGACGCGTCCGTATAGACGGCGAAGTCCTTGTCGGGTTCTGGTACCGCTAGGACTGGTGTTGTAGTCAATTTCTCCTTCAATAGTTGGAAACTCGCCTCGCACTCTGGCGTCCAAACCACCTTGATTCCTTTCTTTAGTAGTTGCGTCATCGGTCTCACAATCTTGGAGAATCCTTCCATGAATCGTCGATAATATCCTGCCAATCCCAAGAAACTGCGGATTTCACTTGGCGTTTTCGGCGATTTCCAATTCTGTACGGCCTCGACCTTTGCTGGGTCTACTTGAATCCCATTTGCCGTCACAATATGACCAAGGAAGTTCACTCGAGTCAACCAAAACTCACACTTACTAAACTTGGCATAAAGTTTCTCCCTTTGCAACGTTTCCAACACTGTTCGTAGGTGCTGTCCATGCTCCTCCTCGTTCTTCGAGTATACCAACACGTCGTCGATGAAGACTAACACAAACTTGTCAAGATACTCGTGGAAAACTCGGTTCATCAAGTCCATGAAAACGGCTGGGGCGTTGGTCAGCCCAAATGGCATAACGACAAATTCATAATGGCCACAACGAGTGCGAAAAGTAGTCTTAGGCACATCCTCTCGTCGGACCTTTAGTTGATGATACCCTGATCTCAAATCCATTTTCGAGAATACGCCCGCTCCTCGAAGTTGGTCAAACAAGTCGTCAATCCTTGGCAGTGGGTACTTATTCTTTAAAGTCATCTTGTTAAGCTCACGATAGTCGATGCACATCCTCATCGTTCCATCCTTCTTCTTAACGAACAAAACTGGCGCTCCCCATGGTGACACACTGGGTCGAATGAAACCCAAGTCTAACAGTTCCTGCAACTGAACCTTCAACTCGGCCAACTCCTTAGGGGCCATTCGGTATGGCGCCTTTGATACTGGCGCCGACCCTGGTTCCAAATCAATAGTGAACTCCACTTGTCTGTCGGTTGGCGGTCCTGGCAAAGCTTCTGGAAACACATCGGGAAAATCTCGCACTACTGCCACGTCTTCCACTTTCAACTCCTTCTTTTCCTCCCCATTCAAGTACACCAGATATGCCGGACGCCCTTTTCTTATCATCGTAGTTGCTTGCAAAGCAGAGATTATGGAGGTTCGTCTGTTCATGGAGATCCCATACACGATAGTCGGCTCTTCGCCCAGGGCTTGAAAAGAAATCTGTCTCTCTTTACAGTGAATCGTTGCGAGGTTCTCGGTAAGCCAATCCATTCCCAAGATTATATCTACATTCTCCAAGGGCATAACGTGCAAAAGTTGGGCCACTACTCCTAGTTCTCCTAACACAAACTCTATGTTCGAGCAAGTTCTCACAATATCAATCAATCCTCCAACCGGTGAAGATACATTCAAATTCGATTCAAGCATAGCAGTAGGGAGTTCTAAGGCATTCACACATGATATGGAAATAAAAGAATGCGAAGCACCCGTATCAAACAGCACAATAATAGGCAGTTGTTGGAGCTTTCCCATACCTGCCAAATTCTCTTTGCCCTTGCTGGCTTGGGGTTCCTGCCCTTGATTCTCTTTGAGTGCATATGCCCTTGCTTGCTGTGGGGCCACTTGTCGGATTGGCTGAGGCTGCTGTGGTGGTCTCTGTCCTTGCCCATTCCTCACTCCACCTTTGTTGTTGTTTGGGCACTCTCGAGACATGTGCCCTTTTCCACCACAGGCATAACACCGAATGCCTCCAACTCGGCACTCCCCAACATGATGCTTGGAGCACCGATTACAGTAGGGTGTTCTCTGCGGGTTTCCCCTCTGATGTGGCACAATTTGGCGCCCATGATTCTGCGGTTGCCGAAAAGTGGAGAAACGCCTCTTGTTGTCAAAAGGAGCTCGGTTTCCCTCCCATTTCCTCTTGTCTCTAAAGTTCGCTTGGGGTGCAGATGGGGTAGGGTTTGTTGTCCTCTCATTCTTGGGCAGTGCTTCCTCCACATCTAAGGCACAGCCCAATACCTCGGAATAAGGAATTCCCCTGCGACTAGCCACCGCTATCCTTATCTCCGGCCTAAGGCCGGAACGGAACTTCACGGCCATCTTCTCGTCTGTATCCACCATCTTCTCACATAAGGCGCGGTCGTACTCCGTGACCGTCATACTTCCTTGTTTTAAGGTGTGGAACTCCACTACCTTCGCCCGCCGGTAACTCATGGGAACATACTTATTGTAAACTTCTTCCTTAAACTTCTCCCAAGTAAGCGCCTCACGGCGAGCGGGGTCCATAGTTCTCTTCTTCATTTCCCACCAAAAGTCAGCGGGTCCTGTCAGCTGATACGCTACGCAGGCCAGGCGTTCTCTGTCTGTGCATCCCATAAACTCAAAGACACGCTCAATGTCGCGTACCCATGCCTCCGCCTTCGGGGGCTCTCCCAATCCATCGAACTTGGGTGGGTTCTCTTTCCGAAAGGCTTTGATGTACTCCCTTTCGTTTGGTTGGGGTAGAGGTGGTGGTGGAGGCGGGGGCGGATTCCCGACACTTCCTTCCGTCTGTTCCCCCACATTGTTCCCAACATGCTGACCACGTCTACGTCTTGGGGGCATGTTGATTTAAAACACAGGTTAGCACCGTTGTGACTACATCATTAATAAAACATCATCGCTTTCATGCACGCGTACGATACGATAAAAACACAAGTACTTAAAAGCACGTGAAAAGGGAAGCTTCCATAAACAACGTGGGAAAAGAAAGACATAGCATTCGATCGGAAAACAAAAAGGTACTACTTCCATCGTCTTAACAACTTAAGGAGAAAAAAGAAACAACATCACTCATCTATCTAGTGTTTAGATCCTCTTCCGGGTCTTCTTCCTCTTCCGGGTCCTCTTCCTCTTCTACATGATACTCATCGACCATGCGGAGGGCTTCTTCGATATCCATGCTATCTTCCACATAATCATCCTCAAAACCCGGAACCATGCCTTCTTGTGGTACGGCTTCTCTTTCTGCCGTGGGTTTAACCTCGATCACGTCTTTGTCTTCCCATACCGTTTCATCTTATCCTTCTTGTGTCGACGGTGGTCGCTCGGAACGTGAGTCAATCAAAGCACACATTAAGGCCTTTAGAAAACCCTTCATGTCGCCAGCCATCATCTGGTTTCTTGGTTCGTACCACGTGAACCGACTGGCTGTTGTTTCCATCCAAGGCTCCCAATTGTCGGGCATCAACTCAATTAGTCTCCTTATGCCACCATAGGCCGTTACATGGTACCCGCAAACATCTCGCCATAGGGTCTCAAAACGGGCAACAACCTCTCTCAAGGCTTTGCCTTCCTCTCTCTCATAGTGGTCGTAATCGTATATCGCTTGTCGCATTCTGGCACTATACTGACTGCTCTTAAGCGCGGTTCGTTTCGTTCGCACCATCTATGTGAAGACGAAAGTTTCTTTTAAAACACCAAAAGTATTATTGTTTGTTCGAAAAAGTTCTTAAGTTTGTCGCGTAGTTTGAAAGTTTGTCGTTGTCTTAACGTTTCATATCTTTGCATGCTATTGTTGTAGTATTTTCGCGCATAACACACATCTAGGAACATCACTAACTTCATGCTCGCACATATTCATACCATATCAATATCACGTTTGTACACACAAGACATGTCTTATTTACCATGTCAATCATTATCGTATTCCATGCAATCATGCTATTACAACATCATATTTACGCACATAATACGTGTTTAAGTTCCCATACCCAGTATGCTCATATAATCACTCCATTACAACTCAACCTCATGCATATCATTCATTCACACGTATAAACTTGTCAACGTCATATCATATCATCATCCATTTCATGCATCTATCTTGCATACTTTCAACAATTTAAACATACCTCACTTTCATCGGTTGAGCGTGATGCTTGGATGTTGAGCATTCGTGACACTTCTAGTCAAATAAGGGTTCACTAACCTAGACTTAAAGTGAAAGAAGACTCTCGGACCAGAGCGAAAGAACAAAGCTCTGATGCTACTCTGTCACGACCGCCCATACAAAGGGGTACCACAACGCGGCGATCGTGACCGACATGCATGGACAACAATTTAAAAAGAACATCTTAATTAACTTAAAGAAAAGAAAACAACTTAGTTTAAAGATTTTAAGGTTAAATTTTTTTTCGAAAAGGCATAAGATAAAATACTTTTAAAAGGACAACGAGAAAAATTTGACTTAAGGAATACATCAACTAACTAAAGTTGAACAAATACTTAACTTAAATCGCGAAGAATAAATTTTAAAAAGACAACGTAAACACTTGTCTAAAACTCATCACCACCATACATGTTCACACACAAAATGTAAAGGAAAGATTAAGTCTTGAGTCATGGTTCAAATTATAGCAGCGGAAAAAAATACGGTTTAAGGAGAGTCAAGGACGACGCCTATGTATGACGACACAACGCATCCTAAGTACTTAAGCCAGCTCAACATCCACCGCAACATCCCGCTCAACCTGCACATAAGAAAATAATATGCAGGGCTGAGTACTTGTTGTACTCAATGGGCTCATGCCGAAAACATTTTAATAATAGTTATGTCATCCATACCAGTGATCTCGAGTTTTATGTAGTAAGAAAATATCACGAGAAACACAAAAATATTCAAGTCTGGCCAGACAATTTATCTCCCCACTTTTCACATCAATCCAACAATCACAATCGCAGTGCGACGAAAGTGTGGCCACACTATTCGCCCACGAGACCGGCCGACTTGCTAGGACGGCTCACGATCCCACCAATGTACACAGCCCGATAGGGTTTACGGCCCTACTCGGACCCGAATTCATTTCACAATACAGCCATATAGCCTAACGGAGTAAACTCATACGAACTAGGCATCAGACACACAATCTCATACAAAAACAACATGGCATGAAACCACCCTTATATCTCCACATAATATTTTTCAGAAAAGTAAAGAGGTTTGAAAAGAAAGCCCACCTCGTTCTCTTAGCAATTCACAACCCACTTAGCAACTCTCGATCCTCGAGTTCACGACTACACAACACCCTCGTCAAAGACAACACAATTAGTTTCCCCCAACAACATATTACTATGCATGTCCTATCGATTCTCTCGTCGTTTTTCTCAAATCCCCGACCCAACATACGTCACAAAGATGGGAGAACACATCGTAACACATTTCGATTTATCACACGTGATCACATCATTTAGACACGTTCCTTGGACATACATGCATCATACAATACTTTTAGACTTGAAAATAAGAGATATTTTAACAAGGCAGAAAACTGGCAGAACTGCGCGACCGTTTTGTAAAAATCACTATAAATTCACCCGACCTCAAAATTTGCTAAATTTTGGTCACAATACAGAGGACACATTCAAGCTCATCCATGAAAATTTTCACACCGAAATCACGTCATTTAATCAGTCATATCACATATTAAACTCTCTGGTCGGAACATACAATTTCTGACAGTATTGCGCAGTCATTTGAAAAATTTACCATATATTCATCAGATTCCCAAAAAGGCTGAAAATTTAACACGACTCAGAAGACACTTCAAATTTTCAAATAGTTCAGGAATCACATCAATCGGAGGTCATTTGGTCAGTCAAACAGAAAATGAAACATTCATGGCGAGAACTCACGTTTCTGGCAGATTTGCGCAGTCAACTTCAAAATTTATTAAAAATTCATTTTTTGATAAAACAGGCTGAAATTCACACGAGACACAGAAAACACCTTGAAGTTTACTCAGTAAAAATTTCGTAGCAAAATTCGTTCGTTTGATGGGTCGAATACAGATCATAAGTCACTGGTCGTGCATCACAGATTTCTGGTTCAAATTCGGAATTAGGGTTTTTAAAACTTCCACAACACAACCACCGATTTTTCATGCTTGAAAACACATAATCATGCTTACACGTTCCTCATACACATATTTGCATACAACCTCATATTATTCATAAATATTTCGATCCAAAACACATGATTCCAATCAACAACGTAAAAATCAAACATGTTCTTACGAAGACACAATTTCCCTCCCGTTAAAACTTGCGATCTATCAAACCTACACTCTCTACATGCATGTAGGACTCAAAACATGGTTCAAAAGAGAAGGAGAAGAAAAAGTGTGCAAATATACCTTCCTTTACAAAAACCAATCGGTAGAAGAGAAGAACAAAGCGATCCGTCGGAAACTCTCGAAGGTACTTTCAATGGTTGCAAGAATAAGCTTGAATGGAAGATTTTTGGAGATGGGAGTGGAGAGGAGAGGGAAAACGTGTGAGGAGAGAGTGAGGGAGAGGGAGGCGTGTGAAAATAGTGGCTAGGGTTAGGATTTATTCTATTTTATGTACTAGGTTTAATTCACACCCAAGTAATACTTATATTGTGGGAGGAATAAATTAAATAAAAATCCCACAATTAGATCACAAAGTAGGCGTGTATTTTGAGGGGATTAATTCCAAAATTTGCTGATTTAATTACAAGGAAATATAGCAATATTTACTTGGAGAGAATATATTCATAATTTAGGAAATAAAAATAATGAATACAAGGGAACAATTAAATTAAATCTCCAAGTAGGAAATAATAGGAGGGGGCCGAAAATTTAAGGAGAAATTGTACAAGGAAATTATTTAAATCCCCAATTAAACAAAATAGGATTTAAATTAAGTAATTTCTTAATAGGAAAAAGGCTCCCATAAAATAGGCAACAATTAATTAAATTCCCACAAGGAAAAATAATGCAAAGGGGCGTGTGATATGGAGGAATAATAGAAGGAAAATATTCACATCCCCAATTAATTAGACATGGGAATTTATTTGAATAAAAGGGGGTTCCACAAAATAGGAACAAATAAAATATCCTCCATATTTTATTGGAGGAGCCGAAAATTATTAGGCTAAAATAGCCAAGGAAATGTTCCTACTCTCTATTTATTTTGGGTGAAGAAATAATATGTGGCATGATTTAATTGGATTTAATTTAAAAGAAGAGAGTCAATAAAGCACCAATTAAATCAAATGAAAAATAATCCAATCTCCTATTGGAGATTTTCGAAACTCCCAAGGATAAAAGGATGGAGTTCGAATTTCATGTAGTGTAATTTAAGGTCCATTGGTTTGGATTTAATTTGGAAAGATGTCCCAAAACAATTAATTAAATCCACAAAAGAAGTACTATTTCAATAATTAGGGAGGGCCGAATTTTTCAATGAATTGACTTGAGAAAGAATAAATGCATGATCCTATTAATTATTTCCCCACATTGGAATAACATAAATCTCAAGCTCGTCATTCCACAATAACCACGTCAATTTTTTTTTCACACAAAGCACTTAATCACATAGAATCAAACGTTTCAGAATTCCCCAAAGTTCCAATTACATAAAAAGAAGTCACAAAAGTTTGGGATGTTACAGTCCACCTTCTCCCATCCAGAGAACTCCATCACCTATACCATCACCATCACCATCACCTATTCCATCTCCATTTCCTCCGCCATCACCCATAAAGTGTGACCCTTAGTCTCCTATATTAATGGAGGAAGAAATGGAGAACAGCCATGAGAAAAATAAAGAGAATAACAGTGAGGGACATCCAGATCATGTTGTCCTTCGACTCCTACAACAGATGGCAGCGATGCAGAGGCGGTTGGATTAGTAGAACGAGGAGAGGCCAACTGTGGTGCCCGTGCATAATTTATTTACAAACAGACGGGTTGATAATCATGGGAGAGGCCCATGCATTTGGTAGCAGGACTACAGAAGATGCCAACAAGCACCTGACTAAATTCGTACAAATCAGCAACACAGAAAAAGCTAATGGGGTACCAGATGAACAAGTCCGCCTAAGACTATTCTCATTCTCCTTAAAGGATGATGCCAAAGATTGTTATGACAGCATGGGGCCTAATGCGGTCCCATCTTGGCCGTTTTAAATTCAATGAAACGACTCTCCATAGGAGAGTTCAAGTCCACCGTATCGCCCACGTTTCTGCTGGTGTGATTGCCCCCGGTGCTGAACTTCGTCCTCTTCGTGCCGCTAGGAACGTACCCCGCTTGGAATTTCTGTTAATCCTTGACAACGAGCCAAATATCGTATTACTTGAACTCGGGAATAATAGTGTTTCTGGAGTACGTCACAATATCCTTGTCGCATATGTCTTCCAAACTAACGTTGCCCCACATCCTTTGGGTGTTATGGTAGAGGTCAAAATTTTGGTAATATCCTCTTTGACCCGGTCCCAATGCATGCGGAGACGGTCTGCACGCGCTCCTCTGCCTATGCGTAAAGTCTGTTACTTCTAAGAGATCCGCGACCAGAATTTGTTTACACTCTGGTTGTTCACGAAGATCGTGTCCTCGAAGATGTCGACCCAGCACATAGCCAGAAGCATCGACTTCTCGGGGGTATTTGCGAGTGGAGAGTTGAGATCTCAGGCGCTTAGCTTTTCCTCTTTCCCATTTGTGCGCGCATAGGGAGCCTGCTCCGAAGGAGAGTTTGTTGGTGATGGCTCTATGTCCGAGATCTCATACTCGTCGGCTTTGAAATTCGAGTCAATGGTTGAGCCGTGCGTTTCCAGGATACCCAGATCTTAGGTATCCATGTCTGGCCGATACACTTCATCGCCATAGTTGGGGTCAATACCCTAGCTTTGACAAAATTTGCAGAAGGCGGCTTGGAGAGTCGGAGTCATGGGTCTGCTACCAGGGAACGTTGGGGACCATCGGAGAAGGGACCACTAGAAGCGGAACTGCAAGGGAACATCGTAGTTCATCAAGATTTGTGGTGTTTGGAAAATCATAGGGATTCATTTTTTTGTTTTCTAGAGAAAGATAAATGGGATGAGAAGAGATTGGAGTGAATGGTGGTGAAATGGGGTGAAAAAGATGGTACTTGATAAGGCTAATTTCATGCATAGGTCTAGGGGTTGAATTAATACAATTATAGGGTCTAACACATGTTTTAAGCCAGGTGTGCAGAAGAATTCGCCAGGTCGAGGAACAAGGAAGATCAATGTAACATCCCAAACTTTTGTGACCCTTTTTATTATGTTATTGGAATTTTTTGGAATTTTGAAACGTTTGATTTAATGTGATTAAGTGCTTTGCGTGAAATAAATTATCATGAGTGATTTGGAATAAAGTGTTATTTATATTATTCAATGTGGGTGATTAATTAAGTAAATCATGCATTTTGTTCTAGCCAAATAAAGTGGCTATTTTCGGCCCCCTCCAATTATTGGAAACTATATTCTCTTTCTTGGATTTTATTAATTGTTTTGGGATATTTATCCAAATTAAATCCAATTAAATCTTGTCACATTTTATTCCCTCACCCCAATTAAATTAAGAGTTGAATAATTTCCTTGTGGAAATTTATTTAATTGTTACCTACTTTATGGGAGTATTTTCCTATAAAGAAATTACCAAATTTAAACCCTATTATTATTTAATTGAGGATTTAAATAATTTCCTTGTGCACCCTACTAATTTTCGCCCCCTCCTTTTATTTCCTACTTGGAGATTTAATTTATTTTGTTCCCTTGTTTATGGAATATACATCGTTTTATTTCCTAAATTGTGAATCTATTTATCTCCAAGTAAATACTAAATAATTTCCTTATTGAATTTCTATCCATAATTTTCGAAATACTTGTCTTCCTTTTAATTGTGGGATTTTATTTTATTGGCCTCTATTTTATTCCTCCACAATTAATTAATTAATGGGATTAAACCTAGGACTATATAATCACCTAAACTAAACCCTAGCCCCCACCTCCCTCATAAAATTTCGTGCCTCTCCTCCCCCTCTCCACATCCTCTCCAAAAACTTCCTCCACCATTGTTCTTGCTTCAATTGGAGTGGATTTTTCAAAAATTTCCGGTGAATCTTGTCAACGTTTGTTTCTACCGTTTGTTTTCTTGATTCAAGAAGGTATAACTAAGTCTTTCTTCTCATCTTCTTCATTGAAACTTCATTCTTGAATCCTACATGCATATAGAGGGTGTAGGATTGATAGATCAAAAATTTAATCGGTGGGAAAGTGTGATTTCATAAGAACTTTGATAGTTATGTGTTTTTTTTTATTGAATTCATGTGAAGTTGAATTTGAATTAATTGGTGAATAATATGAGTTGTATGCAAATTGTGTATGAGGAACGTGTAAGCATGATTTGGTGTTTTCGAGCATGGAAAATCGGTGGTTGTGTTGTGGAAGTTTTAAAAACCCTATTTTCGAATTTGAACCAGAAATCTGTGATGCACGACCAGTGACTTATGATCTGTATTCGACCCTTCAAACGAACGAATTTTGCTACGAAACTTTTACTGAGTAAACTTCAAGGTGTTTTCTGTGTCTCGTGTGAATTTCAGGCCGTTTTATCGACAAATGAATTTTTAATAAATTTTTGAAGTTGACTGCGCAAATCTGCCAGAAACGTGAGTTCTCGCCATGAATGTTTCGTTTTCTATTTTACTGCGCAAATTTTTGAAGTGTCTTCTGTGTTGTATTAAATTTTCAGCCTTTTTGGGCATCGTATTAATTTATGGTGATTTTTTCAAATGAACTGAGCAATACTGTCAGAAATAGTATGTTCCGACCAGAGAGTTCAATATGTGATATGACTGACTAAATGGAGTGATTTCGATATGAAAATTTTCATGGATGAACTTGAATGTGTCCTCTGTATTGTTACCAAAATTTAGCATCTTTTGAGGTCGGGTGAATTTATGGTGATTTTTACAAAACGGTCGCGCAGTTCTGCCAGTTTTCTGCCTTGATAAAATGATACTTATTTTCAAGTTTAAAAGTATTATATGATGTATGTATGTCCAAGGAACGTGCCTAATGATGTGATCACGGGTGATAAGTTGAAATATATTACGGTGTGTTTTTCCGTCTTTGTGACGAACTTTGGGTTGGGTTAATTGAGAAAAACGATGAGAGAGAAACGATAGGACATGCATAGTAGTAAGATTTTTGTGGAAGACTGACTTGTGTTGTCGTTGTCAAGGGTGATTGTGTATTCGTGAACTCGAGGAACGAGAGTTGCCATAAGTTGGATTGTGAATTGTTAAGCGAACGAGGTGGGCTTTCTTTTCAAACCTCTTTATTTTTCCAAAAAATATTATGTGGAGATACAAGGGTGGTTTAACTGTTATGTCATGCCATGGACTGTTTTTGTTATGAGATTATGTGCCTGATGCCTAGTTCGTATGAGTTTACTCCGTTAGGCTATATGGCTGTATTGTGAAACGAATTCGGGTCCGAGTAGGGCCGTAAACCCTATCGGGCTGTGTACACTGGTGGGATCGTGAGCCGTCCTTGCAAGTCGGCCGGTCTCGTGGGCGAATAGTGTGGCCACACTTTCGTCGCACTGTGATTGTGATTGTTGGATTGATGTGAAAAGTGGGGAGAATATTTGACTGGCCAGTCTATGAAACATTTTTGTGTTCTCGTGATATTTTCTTTACTGCGTATAAAACTCGAGATCACTGGTATGGATGACATAACTTGATAAATGTTTTCGGCATGAGCCCATTGAGTACAACAAGTACTCAACCCTGCAATTTCTTTTAAAAATTTTGCAGGTTGAGCGAGATGTTGCGGTGGATGTTGAGCTGGCTAAAGACCCTAGGATACGTTGTGTCGTCATACATAGGCGTGATCCTTGACTCTCTTTGAACCTTATTTATCCGCTGCTATGTTTTAAATTGTGTCTTAAGACCTTAATCTTTATGTTTTTGTGTCTGAACATGTATGGTGGTGATGAGTTTTAAACAAGTTTTACGTTGCATTTTAAAAATGGTATTCTTCGAGATTTAAGTTTAATGCTTGTTTTACTTAAATTTTTAATTGATGTATTTCTTAAGTCTAACTTTTCCGTTGTCCTTTTTAAAAGTATTCTTTTTATCTTATGTCCTTTCAAAAAAAAAAAATAAAACCTTAAAATCTTTAAGTTAGGTTGTTTTCCTTTCTTTAATTCAATTAAGTTGTTCTTTAAAATTGTAATCCATGTATGTCGGTCACGATCACCGCGTTTGTGGTACCCCTTGTATGGGCGGCCGTGACAGAGTGGTATCAGAGCTTTGTTCTTTTGCTCTGGTCCGAGAGTCTTCTTTCACTTTGAGTCTAAGTTAGTGAACCCTTTTTGACTGGAAGTGTCACGAAGGCTCAACATCCAAAGCATCAAGCTCAACCAAGGAAAGTATGGTATGTTTTAAGTTGTTGATGAAATGTGTGAACGATGTATAAAATTGACGATATGATGAGGATGTTTTGGGCAAAAGAATGCATGAGCAAGTAATTACGTGATGATGTGATTTTCATGATTGAAATTCGTGAATAAATGATGTGATGACATAAAGAAGTTGAATGTGAGCATGATTGGCATGATGATCTAAACACGTGTATAATGTGAATACAATACCGTGATAGTATGAATATGTGGAATATGACAATATAATTTAAGCACGTGTTGAATGTACGAACATGATATTGGTATGGTATGAGTATGTGAGATATGAGCAAGATTGGCATGATGACCTATGTATGTGTTATGTGTGTGTAAGTGATATGACAAAAGCATATGAGCATAGGATGATGGAGTGTTTTACATGAAGGATGAAGGTTGATGAGTTGTTTTGAGCATGTTGAAATTTTTGAGAAAAAAAAAACAATTTAAAAAAAAAATGTTGTTTCAAACGTATATGTGAAGTGCATGAGTGTTTTGTTTGGAATACAAATGTGTTATGAGTTTTGAAAGATTTGCATGGTTTGATATGTAAAAGAGAAAAATGGAAAAATGATTTTGTGGTTGATGTTTTGTAATATTAATGACTAGTTGTTCTAGTGGAGTTTGATTGAGGAAAAATGTTTATGTTGTGAAAACTTCTTTCTTTTGGGAAAATTAATTGATCAATGGAAAATGTTGTGTTTATGAATTGTTTAAAAAAAATTAAAATTACCTTTTCATTTGAAAAATTGAGCCATGGAAGTGTGATGTTATGTATGTTATGAGGTGCGAAGTATGATGCGTCATTCTATGGAGTGTTTTATAAGAGTGATGAAAGTTGATGCGAAAGTACGTTTCAGTTTGAGTCAAAACTTTTACCTTAAAATTGAGATGTGGAAAAAAAAATTTGGAAAGTGTGAAAGTGTAAAGAAATTTTGTTTCAAAAATTTTGAATATAATGTGAAGTTCGAAAGTGTTTTGCTATGGGATGTGAAAATGTGGTGTGTTTATCTTGAGGTATGAATGACGTAAACTGAAGTAGATGATGATCTATGAGATGATGATTTGTGTTGTGAACTTAGAGTACCTAAAATATAAGCCTAGTTGACCACGCGAATCGTAGTTCTAAGTTGAAAACTTAACAATTGCTTTTCCGAGCAATGAAACGTACGAGAATTTGAGAGTTTAGGCAAACGCTTAAGTCAAGGTGCGAGACAAGAAGAACCGATGATAAGAGATATTTTCATGCAACGACGGGCGATCATACTCGCGATTTAAAATAGTATAGTTTAATCTTGCGTAAGTGGAAGCACGAGGGAGATGATCTTCATACCCTTGTAAGGAGCACGAGGATGATAACAATGTCCAACGAGGATAGTCATTATGATATGCAAAGGATTTTATGAAGATATGGATTCCGACTATCATTATTAGCGGCAATGACATGAAGAATCTCAGCATGGAATCCACAGTTCTTAGAGCGATGTTACCAGTTTCGGCTTGCGAAAGATGAACAAGGAGGTGCGACTTTAATAGCTGGAACAAACTATTCTAATCAATAGTTCTTACTTGGATTATAAGAAGTTATCTTTCAGGACCTTTCAAATAGCCGTGAGCCATTGTCTATTTAACAGCTTGTTTCATTCACCCCTTGCAAGTGATGTATATTGTTTATTTTCCTCCATTGAGTCATAACTCACTTTCAGTTCTTGGAAAGTGGTGTTGCCTTCATAACTTTGGACACTTGGATTGATTGTAGTCTTCTTTGACCTATTATTTATACGGATCATATTTTGACTTTGTGAGCCTTTGCTATTGACCTTCATTCCTAAGATTGCTTGCAGTTATGTCCTTTAATACGATCACGTTTCGTAGACATGTTTTTCTGTGGGATATTTCTCTTGGAACTTTTGTTCAACTTTTATTTTGTCACCATGTCTGTGTCAAGTTCTTTCTTACAGAGTGAAATTCTTTTTGGTTCAGTTCATGTATCCTTTCCGTAATAGAACCTTTCTTTCTACAAAATGAAGTTAAGGCCTACATTTTGTTCCTTGCCTTAACAAACTTAATCCACTTGATTTTTGTTTTCAATAGCCCATTTGACTTTGATTGCCTTTCACAAACTTATGAACCCATTGATGTTATTCTATCAATCCATATTATGATTTTCGTTGAACCATGATCAGTACCGCCTTGTGACAAATGCCTACCTTTCTAAATCCTCATGCAACTGATCATTTCATTTCCCTCAACCCTTTAAGTCATTATCCATTGATGTGTGGACCTTTCAAATTTGGTCGAGCAACTGAATTGTCTTTTGGTAGCCTACTATGAGAGTTGACATTAATTTGATTTCATCCCATATTCATGACCTATCTTATGCTCTTTCAAGCTCCGAGGGGATGATCATAACCAATTGTTACAATTCAAAAATCGGTTCATATCCAAGTTAAGACTTTTTGACTAAAGTTTGTGTTAGGAGAGTTAAGAGTAGTAGCTCGACTTTTACACGTCATGCCTTTGGGGAATGTAGACATAATCTTGGGAATGGATTGGCTTACCGAGAACCACGCAACGATTTACTGTAAAGAGAGGCAGATTTCCTTTCAAGCCCTGGACGAAGAGCCGACTATCGTGTATGGGATCTCCATGAACCGGCGAACCTCCATAATCTCTGCTTTGCAAGCAACTACGATGATAAGAAAAGGGTGTCCGGCGTATCTGGTATACTTGAATGGGGAAGAAAAGAAAGAATTGAGAGTGGAAGACGTGGCAGTGGTGCGAGATTTTCCCGAGGTGTTCCCCGAAGCCTTGCCAGGACCGCCACCCGACAGACAAGGGGAATTTACTATCGAGTTGGAACCAGGGTCTGCGCCAGTATCAAAGGCACCATATCGAATGGCCCCTAAGGAGTTGGCCGAGTTGAAGGTCCAGTTGCAGGAACTGTTAGACTTGGGTTTCATTCGACCCACTGTGTCACCATGGGGAGCGCCAGTTTTGTTCGTTAAGAAGAAGGATGGGACGATGAGGATGTGCATCGACTATCGTGAGCTCAACAAGATGACTTTAAAGAATAAGTACCCACTGCCAAGGATTGACGACTTGTTTGACCAGCTTCGAGGAGCGGGCGTATTCTCGAAAATGGATTTGAGATCAGGGTATCATCAACTAAAGGTCCGACGAGAGGATGTGCCTAAGACAGCTTTTCGCACTCGTTATGGCCATTACGAATTCGTCGTGATGCCTTTTGGGCTGACCAACGCCCCAGCCGTTTTCATGGACTTGATGAACCGAGTTTTCCACGAGTATCTTGACAAGTTTGTGTTAGTTTTCATCGACGACGTATTGGTATACTCGAAGAACGAGGAGGAGCATGGACAGCACCTACGAACAGTGTTGGAAACGTTGTAAAGGGAGAAACTTTATGCCAAGTTTAGTAAGTGTGAGTTTTGGTTGACTCGAGTGAACTTTCTTGGTCATATTGTGACGGCAAATGGGATTCAAGTAGACCCAGCAAAGGTCGAGGCCGTACAGAATTGGAAATCGCCGAAAACGCCAAGTGAAATCCGCAGTTTCTTGGGATTGGCAGGATATTATCGACGATTCATCGAGGGATTCTCTAAGATTGCGAGACCGATGACGCAACTACTAAAGAAAGGAATTAAGGTGGTTTGGACGCCAGAGTGCGAGGCGAGTTTCCAACTATTGAAGGAGAAATTGACTACAGCACCAGTCCTAGCGGTACCAGAACCCGACAAGGACTTCGCCGTCTATACGGACGCGTCAAAAGTAGGACTAGGATGTGTGTTAATGCAAGATGGGAAGGTGATAGCATATGCTTCCCGACAGCTGAGACCGAATGAGTTGAATTTTCCGACGCATGATTTGGAGTTAGCAGCAGTGGTGCATGCACTGAAAATTTGGAGACATCATCTCTATGGAGTGAGATGTGAAATCTACACCGATCACAAGAGTCTCAAGTACTTCTTCGAGCAGAAGGAGCTAAACATGCGACAACGATGTTGGTTAGAGGTCGTGAAAGATTATGACTGCGGTATTAATTACCATCCGGGCAAGGCGAACGTGGTCGCCGATGCCTTGAGTAGGAAGAACCAACCTCAACTGGCTTATTTCCTAACGCAAGAGGAAGCTTTGATTCACGAGTTTGACAAGATGAGTTTGGAAATAGTGAAAGCGCCCGAGACAGTAGGTGCAAAAGTGGCGACACTAGTGATTGTGCCAGATTTGAGAACCAAACTCATAGAAGCCCAGCGACGTGATGGAAAGTTGGAGGAATTACGCGCGAAGGTGAGAGCCGAGAAGCTTGATCATTACCGTGAGGAGGCGGATAATGCTTTGACGTATGATGGACGATTGTGTGTGCCAAGCGATGAGGTGCTAAAAGAGGAGATTTTGAGTGAAGCGCACGACACGCCTTACACCGCACACCCCGGAAGCACGAAGATGTATCGGGATTTGAAGCAATGGTTTGGTGGAATGGGATGAAATGGGATGTAGCGTCATATGTGGAACGATGTCTAGCATGCCAACAAGTGAAGGCCTTACACCAGCGGCCATATGGGAAGTTACAACCGCTCGAAATTCCCGAATGGAAGTGGGAGCATCTAGCTATGGATTTCGTGACGGGTTTGCCAAAGTCACAGAAGGGCAACACTGCGTTTTGGGTGATCATTGATCGACTTACTAAGAGCGCACACTTCTTACCGATGAAAATTACTTATGGCGCGGACAAGTTAGCTAAACTCTACGTGAATGAGATTGTGCGATTGCATGGAGTGCCAAAGACCATTGTATCCGACCGCGATACGAAGTTTACCTCAAAGTTTTGGATGAGTTTGCAACGCGAATTGGGCACATAACTGAACTTCAGCACTGCTTATCACCCGCAATCGGATGGGCAGTCAGAGAGGACGATGCAGACATTTGAAGATATGTTGCGAGCAGTTGTCTTAGATCGAGGGGAAAGTTGGGAAACAGTTCTACCATTGGTTGAATTCGCCTACAACAATAGCTATCAAGCGACGATCGATATGGCCCCGTACGAAGCTTTGTATGGCAGGAAGCGTCAATCCCCACTTTATTGGGATGAAGTCGACGAGAGGAAGATGTTAGGACCCGATGCTATAAAGGAGATGACTGAAATTGTGCATCAAATCCGCGTAAGGATCAAGGAAGCTCAAGATAGACAGAAGTCGTATGCGGAAGTGCGTCGAACGGAAATCAAATTCGACGTTGGTGACAAAGTGTTCTTGAAAGTGTCCCCGACGAGAGGAGTTGCGAGATTTGGAGTGAAGGGCAAGCTGAAACCGCGTTTTGTGGGACCGTACGAGATCATCGATGAAGTAGGTCCTGTGGCATATCGTTTGGCGTTACCTCCCAGCTTTGGGAACGTGCACAACGTGTTCCACGTGTCGCAGTTGCGCAAGTACGTGTTCGACCCCAAACATGTGATTCACCAAGAGGAAGTGATCCTAACCCCCGACATGAGCTACGAGGAAAGGCCCGAAGCAATCCTAGATCGGAAGGTACAAGAGCTACGGAACAAGACGATAGCGTCCGTGAAGGTGTTGTGGAAGCACCATGGTCCCGAGGAAGCTACGTGGGAGTTAGAAGATAAGATGAAAGAAAAGTTTCCCGAGCTGTTTGTGTGAGACGATCAAATTTCGGGACGAAATTTCTGTTTAGAGGGGAAGGATGTAACATCCCAAACTTTTGTGACCCTTTTTATTATGTTATTGGAATTTTTTGGAATTTTGAAACGTTTGATTTAATGTGATTAAGTGCTTTGCGTGAAATAAATTGTCATGAGTGATTTGGAATAAAGTGTTATTTATATTATTCAATGTGGGTGATTAATTAAGTAAATCATGCATTTTGTTCTAGCCAAATAAAGTGGCTATTTTCGGCCCCCTCCAATTATTGGAAACTATATTCTCTTTCTTGGATTTTATTAATTGTTTTGGGATATTTATCCAAATTAAATCCAATTAAATCTTGTCACATTTTATTCCCTCACCCCAATTAAATTAAGAGTTGAATAATTTCCTTGTGGAAATTTATTTAATTGTTACCTACTTTATGGGAGTATTTTCCTATAAATAAATTACCAAATTTAAACCCTATTATTATTTAATTGAGGATTTAAATAATTTCCTTGTGCACCCTACTAATTTTCGCCCCCTCCTTTTATTTCCTACTTGGAGATTTAATTTATTTTGTTCCCTTGTTTATGGAATATACATCGTTTTATTTCCTAAATTGTGAATCTATTTATCTCCAAGTAAATACTAAATAATTTCCTTATTGAATTTCTATCCATAATTTTCAAAATACTTGTCTTCCTTTTAATTGTGGGATTTTATTTTATTGGCCTCTATTTTATTCCTCCACAATTAATTAATTAATGGGATTAAACCTAGGACTATATAATCACCTAAACTAAACCCTAGCCCCCACCTCCCTCATAAAATTTCGTGCCTCTCCTCCCCCTCTCCACATCCTCTCCAAAAACTTCCTCCACCATTGTTCTTGCTTCAATTGGAGTGGATTTTTCAAAAATTTCCGGTGAATCGTGTCAACGTTTGTTTCTACCGTTTGTTTTCTTGATTCAAGAAGGTATAACTACGTCTTTCTTCTCATCTTCTTCATTGAAACTTCATTCTTGAATCCTACATGCATATAGAGGGTGTAGGATTGATAGATCGAAAATTTAATCGGTGGGAAAGTGTGATTTCATAAGAACTTTGATAGTTATGTGTTTTTTTTATTGAATTCATGTGAAGTTGAATTTGAATTAATTGGTGAATAATATGATTTGTATGCAAATTGTGTATGAGGAACGTGTAAGCATGATTTGGTGTTTTCGAGCATGGAAAATCGGTGGTTGTGTTGTGGAAGTTTTAAAAACCCTATTTTCGAATTTGAACCAGAAATCTGTGATGCACGACCAGTGACTTATGATCTCTATTCGACCCTTCAAACGAACGAATTTTGCTACGAAACTTTTACTGAGTAAACTTCAAGGTGTTTTCTGTGTCTCGTACGAATTTCAGGCCGTTTTATCGAAAAATGAATTTTTAATAAATTTTTGAAGTTGACTGCGCAAATCTGCCAGAAACGTGAGTTCTCGCCATGAATGTTTCGTTTTCTATTTGACTGACCAAATGACCTCCGATCGATGTGATTCTTGAACTATACGAAAACTTGAAGTGTCTTCTGTGTTGTGTTAAATTTTCATCCTTTTTGGGCATCGTATTAATTTATGGTTAACTTTTCAAATGAACTGCGCAATACTGTCAGAAATTGTATGTTCCGACCAGAGAGTTCAATATATGATATGACTGACTAAATGACGTGATTTCAGTGTGAAAATTTTCATGGATGAACTTGAATGTGTCCTCTGTATTGTTACCAAAATTTAGTATCTTTTGAGGTCGGGTGAATTTATGGTGATTTTTACAAAACGGTCGCGCAGTTCTGCCAGTTTTCTGCCTTGATAAAATGACACTTATTTTCAAGTTTAAAAGTATTATATGATGTATGTATGTCCAAGGAACGTGCCTAATGATGTGATCACGGGTGATAAGTTGAAATATATTACGGTGTGTTTTTCCGTCTTTGTGACGAACTTTGGGTTGGGTTAATTGAGAAAAACGATGAGAGAGAAACGATAGGACATGCATAGTAGTATGATTTTTGTGGAAGACTGACTTGTGTTGTCGTTGTCAAGGGTGATTGTGTATTCGTGAACTCGAGGAACGAGAGTTGCCATAAGTTGGATTGTGAATTGTTAAACGAACGAGGTGGGCTTTCTTTTCAAACCTCTTTATTTTTCCGAAAAATATTATGTGGAGATACAAGGGTGGTTTAACTGTTATGTCATGCCATGGACTGTTTTTGTTATGAGATTGTGTGCCTGATGCCTAGTTCGTATGAGTTTACTCCGTTAGGCTATATGGCTGTATTGTGAAACGAATTCGGGTCCGAGTAGGGCCGTAAACCCTATCGGGCTGTGTACACTGGTGGGATCGTGAGCCGTCCTTGCAAGTCGGCCGGTCTCGTGGGCGAATAGTGTGGCCACACTTTCGTCGCACTGTGATTGTGATTGTTGGATTGATGTGAAAAGTGGGGAGAATATTTGACTGGCCAGTCTATGAAACATTTTTGTGTTCTCGTGATATTTTCTTTACTGCGTATAAAACTCGAGATCACTGGTATGGATGACATAACTTGATAAATGTTTTCGGCATGAGCCCATTGAGTACAACAAGTACTCAACCCTGCAATTTCTTTTAAAAATTTTGCAGGTTGAGCGAGATGTTGCGGTGGATGTTGAGCTGGCTAAAGACCCTAGGATACGTTGTGTCGTCATACATAGGCGTGATCCTTGACTCTCTTTGAACCTTATTTATCCGCTGCTATGTTTTAAATTGTGTCTTAAGACCTTAATCTTTATGTTTTTGTGTCTGAACATGTATGGTGGTGATGAGTTTTAAACAAGTTTTACGTTGCATTTTAAAAATGGTATTCTTCGAGATTTAAGTTTAATGCTTGTTTTACTTAAATTTTTAATTGATGTATTTCTTAAGTCTAACTTTTCCGTTGTCCTTTTTAAAAGTATTCTTTTTATCTTATGTCCTTTCAAAAAAAAAAATAAAACCTTAAAATCTTTAAGTTAGGTTGTTTTCCTTTCTTTAATTCAATTAAGTTGTTCTTTAAAATTGTAATCCATGCATGTCGGTCACGATCACCGCGTTTGTGGTACCCCTTGTATGGGCGGTCGTGACAATCAATTACAAGGACTATGCAAATACGGCGAATAAGTGAGCAAATTCGGAGGAAAAGGACTAGACGGAGGGATCGTGAAACTGAAGGGCAGAATGGAGATTTCTGCGAAGGTTTCTAGAAGATCTGAAAGGACCATGGGTGCGTAGGTGTCGTTCAAGCAAGGATATATCCTACTTGTCAGGATAGAGATCCTAACTAAGCCTAGACCCAGGTTTCAAAGATTCCTCAACCCACTCCTACTGATCAGTATAGTGGTGATAAGGGTCGAATCCCACAGAGATGGTGCGTTTAAACTACCGCGGTGATATTTGGAAAGGTTGGTTAGCTACCACGCTTGGGTTGAGTCTCTACCTAGACGGGAAATTAAGATGGTGTCCTACTGACTAGGAAGGGTGAATGGTGGTTGACATGTAGTAGTGTACGTGGAATTATGGTGGATGCGGTGTAACAGAAAATATGCGGAAAGTACTAGGTTACTATAAAAGGCTAAACAGAAAAGCAGAGAATAAGTGGTAGTTGTGGTGACTAGGCTGACAGATCTGCAGGGTACAAACTAAAGGTGAAGGACAAAAGGTAAAAAGCATCAAAAAAAACAAAAGTGGTCCCCTCCAATTGAAATAGACGCCATCTTCTTCAACAAACCATCCAAAACTCAGATAACAAATCCAGATTCAACACGGAAAACACAGATTATCAACTCGCGAACACAGATCTAAAACAACGAAATCAAATCTGAAATCAAACACTGGAGCTGGACTTCTGCATACTGGTCAACATGGACGAACGATTCAGAAATTAAAACTAAGCTTTGTATGCAACGATTTACTTCACAATCAAACAGTGCCAGATTATACTATCCTAGAGAAACTTGCTACGTAAAACAGAAATTATAGATTCAGCACTTAAAACACCAAGAAACTTTAGATCTAAGCTAACTAGGCAAGGAAGGAAAAGAAAACGACACAATATACGAAACGGAAATCAACTTCATAGCATAAACGCATTCGGATCTTTAACAAGTACTTCAAAAGCAGAAAATATCCAAAGGCAACAGAGATCCAACGTGAGGAAAATGCAAGTAAATTAAACTACGAAAGCGAAATAAAAGTGTTTTGCCACTCCGGGCGATGGAATCTCTAAACTATGATCTTGCTGGCTGGAACAAGGATGACTGGTACTCCGGGAACATCTGGGAACATCTGGGCGTCAGGTGATCATGGCTGCGGCGAGGCAAGAAACGGGACACGGCTGTAAGACTGGTATTACCGAGAGAACTCTCTACCTAAAGATGGTGGTGAATGAGTGAATGCGTCTATCTCTCTCCTTCTTGGCTTCCTTTTATAGGGAGGCTTTCCCTTGATTTTTAGGGTAAATCCTCATTGCAAGTTGACTTCTTTGCCCTTAACTGTGGGTAATCCGTCCCAGCTATCCGTCTTCTCCATCTCAAGTCGTTTCAGCACGAATACTGATCAGTATGAGATCATGCTGGCGCCCTTTTTCACCTGAACATTCCGAAACTTCCCTACTGGCTAGAACACTTAACCTGCACACTTTGAGCAACTGTTTTGCAGATATAATCAATTTTGCACATCATACTGACCTGTAACCAAGGCCTAGAATACGACTTATCAAACTGCTCACACTTACCACATGCTTGTCCTCAAGCGTGAAGAACAAACAAAAAGAAATAAGTCGAATTCTAGCATGGTTACTCCCCTGACCGACTCAATCCTAAACTAGACCCTAGGCTACAACGGAAAAAGAAAAGAAAAACACAAAAACAAGCACAGAAAGACTAAACACAAAGATTGGGCTATATTTTCAACCATCCCTCCCCTCGGGATCAGGTGCAATCCGGCCTTAGACAGCCTTGAACTTCCGCCGCCCCCCCTTTCTCTCCTAGTCAGTATATCTGCTTGTCAAGATCGCCCACACTCTCGGCCAAACACTAGGTTCACTCAGTCACTCATACCTCACCAGGAATGTTAGGACTGCATTCTCTCATTATGCTCAACCACAGTTGCTTCGGACTTAGATCTCACGAGCAGCTACTGAAGGGCTTAAAGGCTTGTAAAGGGGCTATTGGTTTGTAGTGTTTTGGGTGGATGTTCCTAAGGCTCTAAGGTTCAAAAAAACTTCTATTTTATTTGATGTGGGGGAACTGTGTGCATTTGGGCCTCTGGTTAGTTGCTTTTCTTGGCTGGCGCTTTTGGTTTTGATCTCCAACTGGTCAGTAGCTTCTTGTGGCTTCGCCACCCTTATTCCTTCTTCATTTTTTTGTGGCCGAGTTTTTTTTCTGACCATTTTCTTCATATTCTTTCTTTTTCTCTTTTTTTTTTCTTTTTCCCCCCGTGGCTTCGCCACCCTTATACCTTTTTTTCTTTTTTTTTGGACCTGGGATAACTCCCTGGTCGATTTTCTTCTGAACTTCCTTGCCCAGCTGGTTCCTGCCTTCTCATACATCCTTCTGGCCAGTAAGCTCCAATCGTCTCATGCCTTGCACACACAGTCCCAGTGGCTAGGGGTGTATATCCGGGTATAAAGAGTTAAGAAAATGGGTTCTAAAGGTGGTTTTTTTTTTTTGGGGGGGGGGGTTTCTACTGCCTTCAGTGTTTGCTACCCGTGGTCACTTCATCCTAGGCAATTTGTGGTAGCCACTCTTTTCTTTTCAATATAGGTGGAAACTGGTTCCACTTAAAGCTTATAACTCACATTTTTTTTAAGAGGGCTTTCGCGTTTGGCTCTAAGTATGGACTTTTCTCTCATACTCACATCATCTATCCTGACTAGGAGGTACTAAGGGGGGTGGTTTCTGTTTTCCAGCATGTCTTATTTCCCTCAATTCCCCTCACCGTCAGCTCAAGACAGTTGAGTTTTAAGCCCAATCAACACACAAAAGAAAAAACTAGACCTAACAAGACACTAACATAAGCACAAACACAAACCACACATATACATATTCATCATGCTGGCCATTGCGTCCCCCCTCCCACTTCACAGGTGTCTGCCCTCAGATAGGGCTGTGAAGTGGAAAAGGTAATGGCCAGTATGATGGACACATAGACAAACAGACAAAAGCAACATGCTGAAAACTAAAAACTTCTCACACTTAGACTATAAAGTGGGCTAAGTGGGAGAGTTTAAAACCTAAGCAGAAACCAACAAACAAAACACACATATATACAAAACTCCTCACACTTAGGCCATGCATTGGGCTAAGTGTGAGCCAACATGCTTACGAAAAAGAAAATAGAAAACACAAACACATGCGCCAAAAAGACAAACCCTTAACTTCTCACACTTAGACTATAGAATAGGCTAAGTGTTATGAATGGGGTTTGCGCACAAACAGAAATTATACTACCTAAATAAACAAAACACAAACAGAAATACGGAAAACTAAAAACATAAAAAAAAAAACTAACTGGTCAGTAGGTGTGGTGGTCACTTGTTTCTCCTGCTCCTTCGCGGGGCAGGTTGTGGTGCAGGTGGTTCTACCGGTCTCTCCTCCTTCTTCTCGGATTGCTTGTTCCCAGATTCTGCCGACTCTTCGGCATCTCCTTCCTCGTGTTCCGCCTCTAGTGCCTGCTCTGCTTCTTTCGTCTCGGTCAATATCTCCTCTGATACTCGTGGTGCATTAGCTCGGCCTCCATGGCCACTTGGTTCAACAGCTTCCTCTCGGCCTCGTTGTGTTAACTCCATCAATATCTCGTCTATTACGGACGCCATCCTGGCCATTTCTGTTATCAGCCGTTGGTTTTCCTCTCCTAGCCTGGTAACAATCGTCTCCAAAGCTCTTTGCTTCTGACTCTGCCTCGTCTGTCCTGCAGACTCCTTCAGGATTCCTTCCATCACTGATGCTAGCCGTGTCATTTCTGATCTCATCTGTCTGTTCTCCTCCGCTACTTCGGACACAGCCTTCTCTAGCTTTTCCCGTCGCTACTCCTGTTCTTGTGTTCCCGGATGTGCTGCAGACCTCCCAGTCGGTATAGCTTCTTCTCCCATTGCGTAGAATTGGGGTGCGCTCTGCCTCATGTAAATGGTGTTCGTTCGGACGAATAAAGGTGTATCAAAAAGACCAGGAGGATCCACCATGATCTGGTCGGATAAATCTTCGGCCTCCGTGATGATGATGTTGTTTCTGACGAACACTCCCAAGATATGGCAGAGAGTGAGGTTCCTCGCTGGGTGGGTGGCAATTAGATGACATTGGTAGGCGGTCCAAAAACCCAGATGCAGCTTCCTCCCCTGCTTGGCGCACCAGAGAAGATATAACTCCGTCATCGATGTCCTAACAGCGGAGTTCGGCTGCCCCAATAAATTAAAATCCAGGTAAAGCTGTACAAGACGCAGAATTGGGTTGTTGAAATGAACGGAGCGGGAAATAGTGGACTGGAATTGCCCTGCATCAGGGTGAGTAAGTTCCTCCCAGGCTTCCTGGGGCTCAAATTCCACATGTCTGCGGGGAATTCCCCGCTCCCTACTTCTCCACTCAGGCCCTATGGCCTCCTCTAAACTGCACATTCCCAGATGCACGGTCCACTTAATCAAACTCATCCGTATCTCTCCTCCAAACAGCCTAAAACTGATACACTCCTCATCTAGATCAGTGGTGACCTTAAATCTAAAGGTCGTGAAAAACTCCTTTGCTAATCTAACCGGGACACTAGGATCCCCATTCTCCAACAACCATTCGAATCCTAACGCGTGCAAATAAGATAGAAACTGCTCGCGGGCACCTAACTCATCCAAAGAAGGAATGTGAAGTACCTTTCCGCTCTTCACCTACTTACTCCCTTCATCCTTACTATCGAAAGCTTTCTGTAGCTCCTTCGAGTCGAAAAGCTTCATCTCCTCTACCAGATCATCAGTAAGGTCCACTGTCCAGCGCTTATATCGGAGTCTCTCTGCCGGCGGATGTAATAACTCCCGATGATCATTCGGAAGTTGTTGTTCCTTGTACTCCTCATCCTCTACGTATGTATCACTGGCCGATTCCGATTCCTCACTGATCTCATACTCACTATCACTCTGCTCTTGTCGGCTGGATGGGGTCCTCTGAGCAGCCTCAGTGATTACTATGCCAGTGTTCACGAGACGCGGTTTCTTGGTGCTAGGCTTCTTCTTCATAGGGGCCTTCCCCTTTCGTTTTCTCTCTTCACGGTATCTCACTTCCTCTCTGTCAAGTTTGTCTTTCTCTTCTTCGGGTTCTTTCTCAGCTTGTGATGAAAATGGATCCTGGGTAGTAGGACCGGTCTCCCTGTGGCCTACTGACCTGGATGCGAGGTCCAGACCCTCAGCCATCCCGTCAGCCTCTTCACCTTGGCCACTCAGTGTTGGAGAGACCGCTTTGGTTTCCATTGCAGTATCCTCTAGGTCAGTAACAGGTAAAGACTCCTCCCCAGGTTTTGTGGGAGTGGTCCTATCCTCTTCACTCAAGATTTCCACGGGATCTGCCTCTGTGTTCGGCTTCGCCCTACTAGCTGCCCACTTTCCCAAGCATCTCTGCGAAACCCTCTGCGGTTTAGGCCGGTCTGCCTTAGGATCAGCCTTCAATATTAAGCTCCGCTTTATGGGCTTGGGCTTCACTACTGGAGGCGCCTCTGGTTCTGGCTCTTGGATTTCTGCAGCTGGTTCCTCATCTCCTACTTGCATTCTACCATCCCCTACTTCCACTCGGGGATCTACTGGCTCCGGCTCTTTCTCTTCTTCGTGTACTTCCTCCTTCCCTTCTACTGACTGGGAAGTATGACCTTCTGGTGTGGTTCCTGTAACGGCTTTCTCAACCCCTCCTACTGACCTTGATGCGAGGTCTAGACCCTCAGCCATCAAAGCAGTATCGTCTCTGCGGTTTACCTCTTCCACGATTGACTCAAACTCCGTATCGGTCATAAGGCTGCGCTTCTGTGCCGATTCGTTCAGATCTATTTCTTCCCTAACCCTTTCTTGACGGACGGTCTCCACAGTAGGTGTTCTCTCCGTTTTGCCATTCCCTTCATGGGTTGTCTCTTCTTGGCTGGCCCTTTTCTTACGCTCCTCAGGGTCGGAGTCGTAATAGGCGGCGATAGCGTCGAGCTCCGCCGAATCTGGCACCGAGGTCTCCGACGGGGCGGTCGCTGATAGAGATCCCTCCTCTGATTGTTCCTCTACGTGACTGACCGGTGCAGGTGGAATTTCACTGGGTGCGGTTCCTACGCCCCCCATTTGACCGAAACCAGCCAATGCCGCCGTCCAGTCCCGAGTAGGGTCCTGTTGACGAAGAAATGCCATCATGGCATCCATGGAAATCATAGGTGGTGGCTGAGCGGTCGGTGCTGGTGGTGGTGGATTTTGCTGTGGTTGTGCCTCCTGGGGTTCTTGGCGGCGCGGTTTGATTTTCTTGGCGAACGCTTTCTTCCCCATGATCGGAAATCTGCGATTTAGTGGTGGAAAGTAGGGTTTGATATCTTGGAGAGAGTTGGGGTTGAGAATGATGTTTCCGTGAGAGAGATGGACGAGAATTCTTGAAAGCGAATTTGAAAATGAGGGTTTGTGAGGGAAAAGTGTTGGGACGGTGAGTTTAATTTCGGTGAGAGAGAGCAGTTGCAGGTGGTTGTAACCGGCTATCAGGGGTTGCTGGTCGCGACGCTTCAGAATGGAGGCGGTTGAGATTGCTGGCCTCTGATTGGTCAGCGTGTCCCTTCTCTCTGCTCACGCGCCACTCTAGCACCTGTCACCCTGCAAAAGCTGCACAAGCCTTAATTCAAATTATCGTCCTCTCCATAATTTCCCCTATACTTACCTAAAAAAAAAACTAAATCAAACGGGCACCTAAATAAAATTTGAAATAGCACCAGATAAGTAATCCCTTGGTCAATGTGTACTCCAAATTAAAATTAAGGCCCGAAAATATTTTTAGTTTTTTTCTAAAAACATTGAAGGTTTAAAATAATTAACTATTACGTAATTACAATACTTACATACTCGGCCACGTATGTAAGTTTTAAGAAGGGTTGGCCTAGTGGAATTCCAAATTCCTATCCTACTGGTCAGTGGGAAGATAAGACACCGGGCTGTAGTGGGATCTCATCCACTACACCCACTTCACTGTTTTCCCTAAAGATCTTCAGCCTATGCCCATTCACAATAAAAGGTTCAGAGTTAGGGAAACTCCCTGAAATTTCTACAGCTCCATTAGATCGGAGTGCAGTGATGGTATAAGGTCCTGTCCATTTGGACTTGAGTTTCCCTGGCATAAGCTTCAATCTTGACTGGAAGAGTAGTACTTTCTGGCCAACATGGAGCTCCTTAGTTCTCAGATTCCGATCATGCCATAATTTAGTTCACTCTTTGTACCACATGGCTGAGTCGAATGACTCCAATCTAAGTTCCTCAAGCTCCTGCAGTTGCAGCTTCCTTTCCTCTTCACAGGCTGTAGCATCCATATTCATTTTCTGTACTGCCCAGTATGCTCGATGCTCGATCCCAACCGGTAAGTGGCACATCTTCCCAAAACAATCCGGTAAGGGGACATGCCTATGGGGGTTTTGTAGGCTGTTCGATACGCCCAGAGAGCATCCTCTAACCTTACACTCCAATCCTTTCTAGAAGTGTTCACAGTCTTCTCCAAAATTTTCTTTATCTCGCGGTTAGAAATCTTCGCTTGACCATTTGCTTGCGGATGGTAAGGGCTGGATAGTCTATGGTGCACACCGTATTTCTTCATTAAGGCTTCAATTGTGCGATTACAGAAGTGTGTACCTTGATCAGATATGATCGCCCTGGGTACACCGAATCGGCTGAAGATATGACTCTTTAAGAACTTGGCCACCTCATTGGCTTCACACGTGCCTATGGCCTTGGCTTCTACCCATTTGGAGACGTAGTCTACAGCAACTAGGATATACAGATTCCCGTAGGATGAAGGAAAAGGCCCATGAAATCCATTCCCCATATGTCGAATAGCTCGCAAACTATTACGGGTACCTGCGGCATTTCATCCCGGGCAGATATTCCACCGGTCAGTTGGCAACGCTCACAGCTCCTACAGAACTCGTACGCATCTTTGTTGAGAGTTGGCCAGTAAAAGCCGCTATCCAGAATCTTCCTTGCCCTCTTCTTGGACCCGAAGTGCCCTCCACATGCTAACGAATGGCAGTGGGTTAAAACATCCCGCTGCTCCCAGTCAGGAATGCACCTCCTTATAACTTGATCGGACCCTACTCTCCACAGATAGGGGTCGTCCCAAAAGTAGTATTTTGCTTCACTCTTGATCTTCATTCTTTGGGCTTTGGTAACACTCGGTACTTCTGGAAGCTCTCCAGTTACTAGGTAGTTGGCCAGGTCCGCATACCATGGCTCTTGCCCTACCTTCTCTTTTCCTTTCACTACATCATTCTGACCAGTAAGTTTCAACACTTCTTCCCAATCAATATTTCTGGGCGCGAAAATCACCTCACACAAATGTTCCTCTGGAAACTTATCGTGCACATCGTCACCGTTTCCATCTTGCATTATTCTGCTCAAATGGTCTGCCACCTTGTTCTCGACTCCTCTCTTATCTTCCACCTCCCAATCAAATTCTGGTAGCAAGAGTACCCATCGGATCAAGCGTGGTTTGGATTCCTTCTTGGCAATCAGATACTTAATCGCTGCATGGTCAGTATACACTATGACTTTGGATCCCAGCAAATATGGCCGGAACTTCTCGAAAGAATACACCACTGCCAGCATCTCTTTTTCAGTGGTATCATAATTCCGCTGGGCTTGATTTAGAGTCTTGGACGCATAAAAAATTACGTACCTCTTCCCATCGATCTTCTGACCCAGCACGGCTCCTACCGCAAAATCGCTGGCGTCGCACATTACTTCGAAAGAATGGTTCCAGTCAGGAGCCCTTATGATAGGTGCGGATATCAGTTTTTCCTTGAGAAGATTGAAAGCAGCCTTGCATTGCTCATCAAAAATGAACTCCACGTCATTCTGAAGTAATCTGGTAAGGGGCTGGGCGATCTTGGAGAAATCCTTGATAAATCTTCGATAAAATCTGGCATGCCCCAGAAAACCCCTTATTCCCTTCTGATCAGTAGGGAATGGTAATTTGGATATAACATCTACCTTGGCTCGATCCACTTGGATACCTCTTTCTGAGACCACGTGTCCTAAAACTATCCCTTCGGTGACCATAAAATGACACTTCTCAAAGTTCAAAACCAAACTCTTTGCTTGACACCTTTCCAAAACTATATCCAAATGGTGAAGGCAAGAGTCGAATGAGTCTCCGTAAACCGTGAAGTCGTCCATGAATATCTCTATGCAATATTCAATCAAATCGGAAAATATGCTCATCATACATCGTTGAAACGTACCTAGAGCGTTGCATAGGCCGAAAGGCATGCGACGGTATGCATAGGTTCCAAACGGGCAAGTGAAAGTGGTCTTGTCCTGGTCCTCAGGATCTACGTAAATTTAGAAATACCCGCTGTACCCATCTAGAAAGCAGAAAAACTTCTTCCCAGCAAATCTTTCCAACATTTGGTCGATGAACGGCAGGGGAAAATGGTCCTTTCTGGTCGCATTGTTCAGCTTACGGTAATCGATGCACATTCGCCAGCCCGTGACTAACCTCATTGGGATCACTTCATTCCACTCATTCTGAACTACTTGGATGCCCGACTTCTTTGGGACCATGTGGATCGGGCTGACCCACTCACTATCCGGTACTGAATAGATAATCCCTAGTGACAACAACTTCAAGATTTCCTTCAATATCTCTTCTCGCATGTTAGGGTTTACCTTCCTTTGAGCATCTCGATGTGCCTTCGCTCCTTCCTCCAACCTAATGTGGTGCATGCAGATGTCGGGGCTAATTCCAACTAAATCTGTAAGACTCCATCCAATCTCCCTCTTGTTCTTGCTCAGCACGGTCAGTAGCCTAGGCTCTTGTTCCTTCGTAAGGCTGCTACTGATGATCACTGGATATGAGTTCTCCTCTCCAAGGAAGGCATACTTCAAATTCGGTGGCAACTTCTTCAGCTCAACTTGGGGTGGAAGTGTGTCTTCAGGTAGAGGGTTTTTCTCAGTCTCTCCTTCTTTTTCTAAATCTCCCTCTGATGGTTCTTCTATACTGACTGGTAGCTGAGCCCCTGCGGCTCCAATGAACTCTGATTTCTGACAGAATTCCTTGATCGCTACTTCTATTTCTTCATCAGTCCCTACTGATCAGATCACACCATGCAGCAGCTTCTATGTCAGTCTGTTCATAAACATCTAAAGCCTGGAGTTTCTCCTGCAATAGTTCGGTCTCAAGAAAATCTTGGACTAGGGGGTCAATCACATCAACATAGCATAGATTTTCAGAATCGATGGGTTTCTTCATGGCATCATTTATATCGAAGGTAAACTTCTCCCCATGAAAATCAATGCAAATAGTCCCCTCAGCCATATCCACTATTGTCTTGGCCGTTCTCAGAAAAGGTCTTCCTAACAAGACTCCACTAGACTCCCTCGCTTCATGCTCACTCATTTTGATCACATAAAAATCAGCAGGGTATGTAAAATCATGCACTCTTACTAACACATTTTCTAAAACTCCCTCAGGACTTATGCATGACCTATCAGCCAGTTGGATCAACACCCTAGTATTTGACAGCCTCACTCCTTTCAACCGGTTATAGATAGACAATGGCATGACATTTATAGATGCCCCCAAATCACACATTGCATGTTCGACCTTCACATCTCCTACAGTTATGGGTAAGGTGAACATACCTGGGTCGGCTCTCTTGGGTGGTAACTTCTCTTGCACTATTGCTGACGCTATCCCTTCCACCATAATCTTGCCATCCTTCTGGGCTCTCCCGGCTATGAAGTCCTTTATGAATTTCCCGAGAGGGGGTAGCTTCACGGCTTGGAGGAATGGTATGGTGACATCTAACTTCCCAAAAATCGACAAGTAGTCAACCGGGTTCTCTTTCTTCCTCTCTGTAACAAATCGGAATGGAAATGGTTTCTCCCCTTTTTTCTCCTCTCCTGGTCCCTCAGCATCCTTCTTGGAGTCTTTCTTGGGTAGTTCCTGGGTCTGGGCCTCCATTCTGGGCTCTTCCTCTTGAGGAGGTTCCTTCCTGGTCAGTAGGGCGTCGGGTTCACCTCTTACACTTGGTGTATCATCCAAGAAGAATGGATCCTGCATCCGAGGCATAGGTCTCCCTAAATCTTCCGCTGAAATGGTATCGCCTCCTATCTTAGTTCCATTGGATCCTCCACTAGGTCATTTCGGTTGAGGCGCATCATAAGTAGTTCCTGACCTCAACGTAACCTTACTCACATTTGCCTTTTCGGGCACTTGGACTGTAGATGGGAGTTTCCCCGCATTTCCCTTCAAATCACCCACCGAACTGGCCAGTTGAGCTAACTGCCTATTCATCATATCCATGTTCGCCTTATGTTCCTTCTAGGCATTTTGCATCCCCTGCACGACCTCATTATGGGATTGCAATTCTCCTTTGATGCTCTGTTGTGACGCTAGCATTTCACCCATCATGTCCTCAACGGATCTCCTTGGCCTGTTCGAATTTTGGAAATGACTCGGCCCTTGGTGTTGATAGTTCTGGGAGTTTTGCTGGCCTTGATTACGCGGGTATTGGTTATACTGGGCAGGAGGGGTGTACTGATCCTGAGGATATTGATTCTGGTGTTGGCCTTGGAATTGATTTTGGTTCTGATGGTGTTGGGGTCCTGGGTTCGGCTGATTTTGGAAATTTTGGAAGTTTCTCTGGTGGGGCGGCACATAGACAGGGTTCGGGTTCTGGTTTTGTGGGTTTTGGTTTTGGGATTGTTGGTTTCTTCCTGACCAGTTGGGCTGGTAGTCTGGGTTTGCTGTTCCACGGTTAGGGTTTTGGTTCGGATGGGGGTTGTACTGGTTCTGACCTTGGTTCTGATTTTGGCTTCCGTCACCCCATCGGAAGTTTGGATGATCCCTCCATGGTGCATCCCGTTGTCTACCTTGAATCCAATGCCCACTAGAATTGAAGTACCCCGCAGCATTAACTTGCTCCATATTCCCGAAGTCATTAGGCTGATCATAGTTCGGTCCTTGATTTCCCTGCTCTGCACCCTTGTAACTCCCAGCTGGGGGAGGTGATGGAGTGCTCTTCTCGATCGCACTCAGAAGTGACTTCTTCAGCTGCTCCATTTTCAAATCTATTTTCTACTCCAGCTTATTTTCCTGATCAGTAGACGAGGCAACAGCAGCCCGCTCTCGGTTGTATCCTTCCCTTGAATGGTCATACTCTTTCTTTGCATTTAGTAGCTTCCTTAGGACTATCTTCGCTTCGCTGACCCGTAGTTGCGTGAAGCTTCCTCCTGACGATGAATTTGCCAGGTCCTTGGTTACTGCGTTCATACCTTCGTAGAAAGTATGTTGTACTTCAATGTCCGCCATGCGATGGTTGGGATATGATTCCAAAAGACCCATGTATCTTGCCCAATAATCACTCAAGGGTTCATCATACCCTTGCTTCACATTAGTTATTTCCCTCTTCAGCGCGCTTGTCTTGGATGACGGAAAAAACTCGCCCATGAATGCTGACTTGAAATCGACCCAAGTCTCAATAGAGTTGGGGGGCAGGCGCATGAACCAGGTGTTAGCTTCTCCCTTGAGCACAAATGGCAAAGCCTTCAGCCTATAATCATCCTCAGTCGCTCCTGCTGGTCTCCTCTGCGCCCTACAAATTTTACAAAACTCATGAAGAAACTCATACGGCCCTTCATAGCTCTTCCCACAGTATGTAGGTAGGATCGCGATCACATGAGGCTTCACATCGCAGGCGGTTTGCCCTGGAGTAACGACTATGGCTTGCGGGGGCTCTCCTTCAGTATGTGCGTTCAGCGTCCCGATCTCCGGGTCTTCATCTCCCTGGTTGGCCATTTCCCTTGGGATGCCTTCCAACAGTGGTTTCTCTTCTGGTATTGGTCCCTCTATGGTGCCCTTTTCTTCGTCACTACTCGTGCCTAGGTCAGACAAGGTGGTCGACAGGCCAGAACGAGTGGTTACGAGTATAGTTCCTCCACTGATCAGGAGGCGAGCTACTGCTCATAAACTGAAATGAAAAGAAAAAGGAAAATTATACACAATATATACACCAAAGTATCACACGCGATAGCAACTCAAAAACGCCATCCATCCCCGGCAACGGCGCCATTTGAAAGGACCATGGGTGCGTAGGTGTCGTTCAAGCAAGGATATATCCTACTGGTCAGGATAAAGATCCTAACTAAGCCTAGACCCAGGTTTCAAAGATTCCTCAACCCACTCCTACTGATCAGTATAGTGGTGATAAGGGTCGAATCCCACAGAGATGGTGCGTTTAAACTACAGCGGTGATATTTGGAAAGGTTGGTTAGCTACCACGCTTGGGTTGAGTCTCTACCTAGACGGGAAATTAAGATGGTGTCCTACTGACTAGGAAGGGTGAATGGTGGTTGACATGTAGTAGTGTACGTGGAATTATGGTGGATGCTTTGTAACAGAAAATATGCGGAAAGTACTAGGTTACTATAAAAGGCTAAACAGAAAAGCAGAGAATAAGTGGTAGTTGTGGTGACTAGGCTGACAGATCTGCAGGGTACAAACTAAAGGTGAAGGACAAAAGGTAAAAAGCATCAAAAAAAACAAAAGTGGTCTCCTCCAATTGAAATAGACGCCATCTTCTTCAACAAACACATCCAAAACTCAGATAACAAATCCAGATTCAACACGGAAAACACAGATTATCAACTCGCGAACACAGATCTAAAACAACGAAATCAAATCTGAAATCAAACACTCGAGCTGGACTTCTGCATACTGGTCAACATGGACGAACGATTCGGAAATTAAAACTAAGCTTTGTATGCAACGATTTACTTCACAATCAAACAGTGCCAGATTATACTATCCTAGAGAAACTTGCTACGTAAAACAGAAATTATAGATTCAACACTTAAAACACCAAGAAACTTTAGATCTAAGCCAACTAGGCAAGGAAGGAAAAGAAAACGACACAATATACGAAACGGAAATCAACTTCATAGCATAAACGCGTTCGGATCTTTAACAAGTACTTCAAAAGCAGAAAATATCCAAAGGCAACAGAGATCCAACGTGAGGAAAATGCAAGTAAATTAAACTACGAAAGCGAAATAAAAGTGTTTTGCCACTCCGGGCGATGGAATCTCTAAACTATGATCTTGCTGGCTGGAACAAGGATGACTGGTACTCCGGGAACATCTGGGAACATCTGGGCGTCAGGTGATCATGGCTGCGGCGAGGCAAGAAACGGGACACGGCTGTAAGACTGGTATTACCGAGAGAACTCTCTACCTAAAGATGGTGGTGAATGAGTGAATGTGTCTATCTCTCTCCTTCTTGGCTTCCTTTTATAGGGAGGCTTTCCCTTGATTTTTAGGGTAAATCCTCATTGCAAGTTGACTTATTTGCCCTTAACTGTGGGTAATCCGTCCCAGCTATCCGTCTTCTCCATCTCAAGTCGTTTCAGCACGAATACTGATCAGTATGAGATCATGCTGGCGCCCTTTTTCACCTGAACATTCCGAAACTTCCCTACTGGCTAGAACACTTAACCTGCACACTTTGAGCAACTGTTTTGCAGATATAATCAATTTTGCACATCATACTGACCCGTAACCAAGGCCTAGAATACGACTTATCAAGATCCTACCGCATCTATATAAGGAAGAGAGCATGCAATGCTCGAGAGACTTTTTTGGCACTTAGGCCTCGGTTCTTAGCTCACACACTTCTGCATACTTAGGGGATTTTCGGAGTTTCGAAGGGGGTTGCGTTTGCCGTCACTGTTGCTTTTAAATTCTAGTGAAGGCCTTACACTAACGGCCATATGGAAAGTTGCAACCACTCGAAATTCCCGAATGGAAGTGGGAGCATCTAGCTATGGATTTCGTGATGGGTTTGCCGAAGTCACAGAAGGGAAACACTGCGATATGGGTAATTATCGACCGACTTACTAAAAGCACGCACTTCTTACCGATTAAGATTACTTATGGAGCGGACAAGTTAGCTAAACTCTACGTGAGTGAGATTGTACGTTTGCATGGAGCGCCAAAGACCATTGTGTCCGACCGTGATACGAAGTTCACATCAAAGTTTTGGATGAGTTGCAATGAGAATTGGGCACACAACTAAACTCCAGCACTGCTTATCACCCGCAATCAGACGGGCAGTCAGAGAGGACGATTCAGACGCTTGAGGATATGTTGCGAGCCGTTGTCCTAGATCGAGGGGAAAGTTGGGAAACTGTTCTACCGTTGGTTGAATTCGCCTACAACAATAGCTATCAAGCGACGATCGATATGGCTCCGTACGAAGCCTTGTATGGCAGGAGGTGTCAATCCCCATTTTATTGGGATGCAGTTGGCGAGAGGAAGATGTTAGGACCCGACGCCATAAAGGAGATGACCGAAATTGTGCACCAAATCCGCGCAAGGATCAAGGAAGCTCAAGATAGGCAGAAGTCGTACGCTGACGTGCGTCGAACAGAAATCAAATTTGACGTTGGTGACAAAGTGTTCCTGAAAGTGTCCCCGACGAGAGGAGTTGTGAGATTTGGAGTGAAGGGCAAGCTGAAATCGCGTTTTGTGGGACCGTACGAGATCATCGACGAAGTAGGTCCTGTAGCGTATCGTTTGGCGTTACCTCCCAGCTTTGGGAACGTGCACAACGCGTTCCACGTGTCGCAGTTGCGCAAGTACGTGTTTGACCCCAAACATGTGATTCACCAAGAGGAAGTGATCCTAACCCCCGACATGAGCTACGAGGAAAGGCCCGAAGCAATCCTAGATCGGAAGGTACAAGAGCTACGAAACAAGACGATAGCGTCCGTGAAGGTGTTGTGGATGCACCATGGTCCCGAGGAAGCTACGTGGGAGTTAGAAGATAAGATGAAAGAAAAGTTTCCCGAGCTGTTTGTGTGAGACGATTAAATTTCGGGACGAAATTTCTGTTTAGAGGGGAAGGATGTAACATCCCAAACTTTTGTGCCCCTTTTGATACGTTATTGGAATTTTGGAATTTTAGAAACGTTTGCTTCTACGTGATTTAAGTGACCTTACGTGGAATGAATTATCGTGTTTAATGTGATTGATGAGCTTGAGTTTTATACTTTTCCAATGAAGGGAAATAATTAATAAGATCATGCATTTATTTCTTTCTCGAGTCGATTCATTGAAATATACGGCCTTCCTAATTATTGAAATAGTACTTCTTTTTGTGGATTTAATTAATTGTTTTGGGACTTTAATCCAAATTAAATCCAAACTAATGACCCCTAAATTGTACTACATGAAATTCGAACTCCATTTTATTTTTTCCTTGGGAGTTTCAAAAATCTCCAATAGGAGATTGGATTATTTTCCTTTGATTTAATTGGTGCTTTATTGACTTCCATCCTTTGAATTTAATCCAATTAAATCATGTGATAATTTATTTCTTCACCCATAATAAATAGAGAGTTGGGATATTTCCTTGGCTATTTAGCCTAGCAATTTTCGGCCCTCTCCAATAAATTTTGGAGAGTATTTTATTTGTTTCCTAATTTGTGGAATCCCTCTTTATTCAAATAAATTCCTATTCTATTTAATTGGGGATTTAAATAATTTCCTTGTACAATTTCTTCTTGAAATTTTCGGCCCCACCATATTATTTCCTACTTGGAGATTTAATTTATTTGTTCCCTTATATTCATTATTTTTATTTCCTAAGTTATGAATATATTCTCCAAGTAAATACCAAATAAATTCTTTGTTGTACACTACATGGAATTTTCGAAAATTCTACTCTCCCACATGCTTATTTTATTCTTTTAATTGTGGAATTATTTTAATTCTCCACAATTTATTTAATTAATTCACTGATGGACTTAAACCTAGCAAATAAATACAAAGTTATCAAACCCTAGCCCCCATTCCCCAAAATTTTCGTCCACTTCACTCTCTCCCTCTCCCACTCGATTCTTTTCATCTTCTCCCACTCTCCCATCTCCAAAAATCCTCCATCCAACCCTTGTTCTTGCAACCCGTTGAAGTTATCTTCGAGAACCTCCGACGAATCGCTTCATTCCAGGTTTCTACCGATTCGTTTTGTCAAAGGAAGGTATATTCGCACACTTTTCCTCCTCCTTCTCTTTTGAACCATGTTTTGAGTCCTACATGCATGTAGAGAGTGTAGGTTTGATAGATCGCAAGTTTTAACGGGGGGAAATCGTGTGTTCGTAAGAACTTGTTTGATTTTTGCATTTGTTGGTTGAAATCATGTGTGTTGGATCGAAATATGTGGTGAATGATATGAGTTTGTATGCAAATATGTGTATGAGTAACGTGTAAGCATGATTATGTGTTTTCGAGCATGAAGAATCGGTGTTTTCGTTGTGGAGATTTAAAAACCCTATTTCCGAATTTGAACCAGAATTCTGTGATGCTCGACCAGTGACTTATGATCTGTATTCGACCCATCAAACGAACGAATTTTGCTACGAAATTTTTACTGAGTAAACTTCAAGATATTTTCTGTGTCTCGTGTGAATTTCAGCCTGTTTTATCGAAAAATGAATTTTTAATAAATTTTTGAAGTTGACTGCGCAAATCTGCCAGAAACGTGAGTTCTCGCCATGAATGTTTCGTTTTCTGTTTGACTGACCAGATGACCTCCGATCGATGTGATTCTTGAACTATATAAAACTTTGAAGTGTCTTCTGTGTTGTGTTAAATTTTCAGCCTCTTTGGGCATTGTATGAATTTATGGTGATTTTTTCAAATGAACTGAGCAATACTGTCAGAAATAGTATGTTCCGACCAGAGAGTTCAATATGTGATATGACTGACTAAATGGAGTGATTTCGATATGAAAATTTTCATGGATGAACTTGAATGTGTTCTCTGTGTTGTGACCAAAATTTAGTATCTTTTGAGGTCGGGTGAATTTATAGTGATTTTTACAAAACGGTCGCGCAGTTCTGCCAGTTTTCTGCCGTGTTAAAATAACAATTATTTTCACGTTTAAAAGTATTTTATGATACATGTATGTCCAAAGAACGGGTTTAAATGATGTGATCAAGTGTGATAAATCGAAAGGTGTTACGATGTGTTCTCCCATCCTTGTGACGTATGTTGGGTCGGGAATATGAGAAAAACGACGAGAGAATCGATAGGACATGCATAGTAACATGTTGTTGGGGGAAACTAATTGTGTTGTCTTTGACAAGGGTTTTGTGTAGTCGTGAACTCGAGGATCGAGAGTGGCTAAGTTGGGTTGTGATTTTGCTAAGAGAACGAGGTGGGCTTTCTTTTCAAACCTCTTTACTTTTCCGAAAAATATTATGTGGAGATATAAGGGTGGTTTAACTGTTATGTCATGCCATGTTGTTTTGTTATGAGATTGTGTGTCTGATGCCTAGTTCGTATGAGTTTACTCCGTTAGGCTATATGGCTGTATTGTGAAACGAATTCGGGTCCGAGTAGGGCCGTAAACCCTATCGGGTTGTGTACACTGGTGGGATCGTGAGCCGTCCTTGCTAGTCGGCCGGTCTCGTGGGCGAATAGTGTGGCCACACTTTCGTCGCACTGTGATTGTGATTGATGGATTGATGTGAAAAGTGGGGAGATTATTTGACTGGCCAGTCTATGAAACATTTTTGTGTTCTCGTGATAATTTCTTTACTGCGTATAAAACTCGAGATCACTGGTATGGATGACATAACTTGATAAATGTTTTCGGCATGAGCCCATTGAGTACAACAAGTACTCAGCCCTGCAATTTCTTTTAAAAATTTTGCAGGTTGAGCGGGATGTTGCGGTGGATGTTGAGCTGGCTAAAGACCCTAGGATACGTTGTGTCGTCATACATAGGCGTGATCCTTGACTCTCTTGAAACCTTATTTATCCGCTGCGATGTTTTAAATTGTGTCTTAAGACCTTAATCTTTCCGTTTGGTGTTTGGAACATGTATGGTGGTGTTAGGATTTAAACGAGTAGTACGTTGTCTTTTGAAAATGGTTTCTTCTAGATTTCAGCTAATGTTTGCTTTAACTTAGTTTTAATTGTTGTGTTTTCTTAAAGTCTAATTTTTTTTTCGTTATTCCTTTTTAAAGGTATACTACCTTAGGTCTTTTTCAAAAAAAATATAACCTTGAAATCTTTTGATTAAGTTGTTCTTTTAAATTGTTGTCCATGCATGTCGGTCACGATCGCCGCGTTTGTGGTACCCCTTGTATGGGCGGTCGTGACAGAGTGGTATCAGAGCTTTGTTCTTTCGCTCTGGTCCGAGAGTGTTCTTTCACTTTAAGTCTAAGTTAGTGAACCCTTATTTGACTAGAAGTGTCACGAAGGCTCAACATCCAAAGCATCACGCTCAACCGATAAAAGTGAGGTATGTTTAAATTGTTGAAAGTATGGAAGATTGATGCATGAAAATGTATGATGATATGATATGACATTGACAATTTATGCATGTGAATGAATGATATGCATAAGGATGAGTTGTAATGGAATGATTATATGGGCATGATCGGTACGATAATCTAAGCATGTATTATGTGTGTGAATATGATAGTATGATTACGTGGAATACGAGTATGAATGACATGATAATTAAACCACGTGTTATGTATGTGTGAATGTAATATTGTTATGGTAGGATTATGTGAGACATGAGCTTGATTGGCATGATGACCTTAATATGTGTTGTGTGTGTGAAATTGTTATGACGTAAGCATGTGAACATAGGAAGATGGCGTGTTTTACAAGAAAGGTGGAAATTGATGAGTTGTTTTGAGAATGTTGAAACTTTTTTGAAAAAAATGAGTAATCTAAAAATGTTGTCTCAAACAGATATGTGAAGTGCATGAGTGTTTTGTTTGGAATGCAAATGTGATATGGGTTTTGCAATATTAATGACTAGTTGTTCTAGTGGGAAAAATATTTATGTTGTGGAAAGTTGTTGGAACTTTATGAAGAAAAAAAAAATTTCTTTGAACCTTAAACAAAAGCATGTTAGTTCTTTTCTTTTGGGGAAAATTTGGATCTGGAAGTGAATAAGGAATAAGACGTAGTTATGTATGGCGATATACGTTTATGCATGTTGAATTATTTGGTACGTGAATCATGTGTAAGTAATGATTTATGGACGTTAAAGTGTGAGGTATTTTATGAAAGTGTTGATAGAAGAAAGTACGAAGCTATGAACTCTGTATGCAAACATAGAATGCCCAAAATATTTGTTTGACCGAACGATATCGAACTTAGTTGTTACAACTGCAATGTCACTTTTCTGAGTGATAAGATAAATGGAAATATGTGGTGCGAATGCGAACTCCATTGGATAATTACAAATCCACTATCGTTTTCCTGAACGATAAGAATAAAGAGAATACGAAGAGACATTACGTACAATGATGACTTCAAGAGAAGATGCTATATGACTTAATCCTACAACGGGGAGAGATCATACTTGTGATCTAATAGGTAAACTCTTTCTTCTGTCAAAAGTGGCGATGCGACGAAAACGACTATTATAGCACGTTGGGAGCGCGAGTATAATTACGATGTTGTAAGAGAATGGTTTTTATGAGGTGCGAAGGATATTATGAAGATATGGTTTCCGACTATAATTATTAGTGGCAACGATACGAAGAATCTCAGCGTGGAATCCACAGTTCCTATAGCGATGTTACCAGTTTTGGCTCGCGAAAGATGAATGAGGAGGTGCGATTTTAACAGCTAGAACGAACATTTTAATCAACAGTTCTTACTTGGATTCTAAGAAGTTGTCTTTCAGGACCTTTCAAATAATCGTGAGCCCTTGTCTATTTAACGTCTTGTTCCACTCACTCTTTGCAAGTAACGCATATTATTCCTTTTCATCCATTGAGTCATAACTCACTTTCAGTTCTTGGAAAGTGGTATTGCCTTCATAACTTTGGACACTTGGTTTGATTGTAGTCTTCTTTGACCTATTATTTATACGGACCATACTTTGACTCCGTGAGCCTTTACTATTGAGCTTCATTCCTAAGACTGCTTACAGTTATGTCCTTCAATACGATCACGTTTCGCAGACATGTTTTCTGTGGGATATTTCTATTGAAACTTTTGTTCAACTTTTCATTTGGTCACCATGTCTGTGTCAAGTTCTTTCTTTCAGAGTGAAATTCTTTTTGGTTCAGTTCATGTATCCTTTCCATAATAGAATCTTTCTTTCTACAAAATTAAGTTAAGGCCTACATTTTGTTCCTTGCCTTAACAAACTTAATCCACTTGATTTTTGTTTTCAACAGCCCCTTTGACTTCGATTGCCTTTCACAAACTTATGAACTCATTGATGTGATTCTGTCAGTCCATATTATGATTTTCCTTGAACCATGATCAGTACCACTTTGTGACAACTGCCTACATTTCTCAATCCTCATGCAACTGATCATTTCTTTTCCTCAACCCTTTAAGTCATTATTCATTGATGTGTGGACCTTTCAAATTTGGTCGAACAACTGAATTATCTTTTGGTAGCCTACTATGAGAGTTGACATTAATTTGATTCCATCCCATATTCATGACCTATCTTATGTTCTTTCAAGCTCCGAGGGGATGATCATAACTAATTGTTACAATTCAAAATCGGTTCATATCCAAGTTAAGACTGTTTGACTAAAGTTTGTGTTAGGAGAGTTAGGAGTAGTAGCTCGACTTTTACACGTCATGCCTTTGGAGAACGTTGACATAATTTTGGGAATGGATTTGCTTACCGAGAACCACGCAATGATTCACTGTAAAGAGACACAGATTTCTCCATGAACCGACGAACCTCCATAATCTCTGCTATGCAAGCAACCACGATGATAAGAAAAAGGCGTCCGGCATATCTTGTGTATTTGAACGGAGAGGAGAAGAAAGAGTTGAAAGTGGAAGACGTGGCAGTAGTATGAGACTTTCCCGATGTGTTCCCTGAAACCTTACATGGACCATCGCCCAACAGACAAGTGGAGTTTACCATCGACTTAGAACCCGGATCTGCGCCAGTGTCGAAGGCACCATATCGAATGGTCCCTAAGGAGTTGGCTGAGTTGAAGATTCAGTTGCAAGAACTGTTAGACTTGGGTTGTATTCGACCCAGTGTGTCACCGTGGGGAGCGCCAGTTTTGTTCGTTAAGAAGAAGGATGGGACGATGAGGATGTGCATCGACTATCGTGAGCTCAACAAGATGACCTTGAAGAATAAGTACCCACTGCCAATGATTGATGATTTGTTTGACCAACTTCGAGGAGCGGACGTATTCTCGAAAATGGATTTGAGATTAGGGTATCATCAACTAAAGGTCCGACGAGAGGATGTGCCTAAGACTGCTTTTCACACTCGTTATGGCCATTATGAATTCGTCGTGATGCTATTTGGGCTGACCAACGCCCCAGCCGTTTTCATGGACTTGATGAATCGAGTTTTCCACGAGGATCTTGACAAGTTTGTGTTAGTCTTCATCGACGACGTGTTGGTATACTCGAAGAACAAGGAAGAACATAGATGGCATCTACAAACAGTGTTGGAAACGTTGTGAAAAGAGAAGCTTTATGCTTAGTTCAGTAAGTGCGAGTTTTGGTTGACTCGAGTGAACTTTCTTGGTCATATTGTGACGGCAAATGGAATTCAAGTAGACCCAGCAAAGGTCGAGGCCATACAGAATTGGAAGTCGCCGAAAACGCCAAGTGAAATCCGCAGTTTCTTGGGATTGGCAGGATATTATCGACGCTTCATTGAAGGATTCTCCAAGATTGCGAGACCGATGACGCAACTACTAAAGAAAGGAATCAAGGTGGTTTGGACGCCAGAGTGCGAGGCGAGTTTCCAACTATTGAAGGAGAAATTGACTACAGCACCAGTCCTAGCGGTACCAGAACCCGACAAAGACTTCGCCGTCTATACGGACGCGTCGAAAGTAGGACTAGGATGTGTGTTAATGCAAGATGGGAAGGTGATAGCATATGCTTCCCGACAGTTGAGACCGAATGAGTTGAATTTTCCGACGCATGATTTGGAATTAGCAGCAGTGGTGCATGCACTGAAAATTTGGAGACATCATCTCTATGGAGTGAGATGCGAAATCTACACCGATCACAAGAGTCTCAAGTACTTCTTCGAGCAGAAGGAGCTAAACATGCGACAACGACGTTGGTTAGAGGTCGTGAAAGACTATGACTGCGGTATTAATTACCATCCGGGCAAGGCGAACGTGGTCGCCGATGCTTTGAGTAGGAAGAACCAACCTCAACTGGCTTATTTCCTAACGCAAGAGGAAGCGATGATTCACGAGTTCGACAAGATGAGTTTGGAGATAGTGAAAGCGCCCGAGACAGTGGGTGCAAGATTGGCGACGCTAGTGATTGAGCCAGATTTGAAGACCAAGCTCATAGAAGCCCAGCGACGTGATGGAAAGTTGGAGGAGTTACGTGCAAAGGTGAGAGCCGAAAAGCTTGATCATTACCGCGAGGAGACGGATAATGCTTTGACGTATGATGGACGATTGTGTGTGCCGAGCGACGAGGCGCTAAAAGATGAGATTTTGAGTAAAGCGCACGCCACGCCTTACACTGCTCACCCCAGAAGTACGAAGATGTATCGAGATTTGAAACAACGTTTTTGGTGGAATGGAATGAAAGGAGACGTAGCATCATATGTGGAAAGATGTCTAGTGAAGGCCTTACACCAACGGCCATATGGAAAGTTGCAACCACTCGAAATTCCCGAATGGAAGTGGGAGCATCTAGCTATGGATTTCGTGATGGGTTTGCCGAAGTCACAGAAGGGAAACACTGCGATATGGGTAATTATCGACCGACTTACTAAAAGCACGCACTTCTTACCGATTAAGATTACTTATGGAGCGGACAAGTTAGCTAAACTCTACGTGAGTGAGATTGTACGTTTGCATGGAGCGCCAAAGACCATTGTGTCCGACCGTGATACGAAGTTCACATCAAAGTTTTGGATGAGTTGCAATGAGAATTGGGCACACAACTAAACTCCAGCACTGCTTATCACCCGCAATCGGACGGGCAGTCAGAGAGGACGATTCAGACGCTTGAGGATATGTTGCGAGCCGTTGTCCTAGATCGAGGGGAAAGTTGGGAAACTGTTCTACCGTTGGTTGAATTCGCCTACAACAATAGCTATCAAGCGATGATCGATATGGCTCCGTACGAAGCCTTGTATGGCAGGAGGTGTCAATCCCCACTTTATTGGGATGCAGTTGACGAGAGGAAGATGTTAGGACCCGACGCCATAAAGGAGATGACCGAAATTGTGCACCAAATCCGCGCAAGGATCAAGGAAGCTCAAGATAGGCAGAAGTCGTACGCTGACGTGCGTCGAACATAAATCAAATTTGACGTTGGTGACAAAGTGTTCCTGAAAGTGTCCCCGACGAGAGGAGTTGTGAGATTTGGAGTGAAGGGCAAGCTGAAACCGCGTTTTGTGGGACCGTACGAGATCATCGACGAAGTAGGTCCTGTAGCGTATCGTTTGGCGTTACCTCCCAGCTTTGGGAACGTGCACAACGCGTTCCACGTGTCGCAGTTGCGCAAGTACGTGTTTGACCCCAAACATGTGATTCACCAAGAGGAAGTGATCCTAACCCCCGACATGAGCTACGAGGAAAGGCCCGAAGCAATCCTAGATCGGAAGGTACAAGAGCTACGAAACAAGACGATAGCGTCCGTGAAGGTGTTGTGGAAGCACCATGGTCCCGAGGAAGAAGATAAGATGAAAGAAAAGTTTCCCGAGCTATTTGTGTGAGATGATTAAATTTCGGGACGAAATTTCTGTTTAGAGGGGAAGGATGTAACATCCCAAACTTTTGTGCCCCTTTTGATACGTTATTGGAATTTTGGAATTTTAGAAACGTTTGCTTCTATGTGATTTAAGTGACCTTACGTGGAATGAATTATCGTGTTTAATGTGATTGATGAGCTTGAGTTTTATACTTTTCCAATGAAAGGAAATAATTAATAAGATCATGCATTTATTTCTTTCTCGAGTCGATTCATTGAAATATACGGCCTTCCTAATTATTGAAATAGTACTTCTTTTTGTGGATTTAATTAATTGTTTTGGGACTTTAATCCAAACTAATGACCCCTAAATTGTACTACGTGAAATTCGAACTCCATTTTATTTTTTCCTTGGGAGTTTCGAAAATCTCCAATAGGAGATTGGATTATTTTCCTTTGATTTAATTGGTGCTTTATTGACTTCCATCCTTTGAATTTAATCCAATTAAATCATGTGATAATTTATTTCTTCACCCAGAATAAATAGAGAGTTGGGATATTTCCTTGGCTATTTAGCCTAGCAATTTTCGGCCCTCTCCAATAAATTTTGGAGAGTATTTTATTTGTTTCCTAATTTGTGGAATCCCTCTTTATTCAAATAAATTCCTATTCTATTTAATTGGGGATTTAAATAATTTCCTTGTACAATTTCTTCTTGAAATTTTCGGCCCCACCATATTATTTCCTACTTGGAGATTTAATTTATTTGTTCCCTTATATTCATTATTTTTATTTCCAAAGTTATGAATATATTCTCCAAGTAAATACCAAATAAATTCTTTGTTTTACACTACATGGAATTTTCAAAAATTCCACTCTCCCACATGCTTATTTTATTCTTTTAATTGTGGAATTATTTTAATTCTCCACAATTTATTTAATTAATTCACTCATAGACTTAAACCTAGCAAATAAATACAAAGTTATCAAACCCTAGCCCCCATTCCCCAAAATTTTCGTCCACTTCACTCTCTCCCTCTCCCACTCGATTCTTTTCATCTTCTCCCACTCTCCCATCTCCAAAAATCCTCCATTGCAACCCGTTGAAGTTATCTTCGAGAACCTCCGACGAATCGCTCCATTCCACGTTTCTACCGATTCGTTTTGTCAAAGGAAGGTATATTCGCACACTTTTCCTCCTCCTTCTCTTTTGAACCATATTTTGAGTCCTACATGCATGTAGAGAGTGTAGGTTTGATAGATCGCAAGTTTTAACGGGGGGAAATCGTGTGTTCGTAAGAACTTGTTTGATTTTTGCATTTGTTGGTTGAAATCATGTGTGTTGGATCGAAATATGTGGTGAATGATATGAGTTTGTATGCAAATATGTGTATGAGTAACGTGTAAGCATGATTATGTGTTTTCGAGCATGAAGAATCGGTGTTTTCGTTGTGGAGATTTAAAAACCCTATTTCCGAATTTGAACCAGAATACTGTGATGCTCGACTAGTGACTTATGATCTGTATTCGACCCATCAAACGAACGAATTTTGCTACGAAATTGTTACTGAGTAAACTTCAAGATGTTTTCTGTGTCTCGTGTGAATTTCAGCCTGTTTTATCGAAAAATGAATTTTTAATAAATTTGTGAAGTTGACTGCGCAAATCTGCCAGAAACGTGAGTTCTCGCCATGAATGTTTCGTTTTCTGTTTGACTGACCAGATGACCTCCGATCGATGTGATTCTTGAACTATATGAAAATTTGAAGTGTCTTCTGTGTTGTGTTAAATTTTCAGCCTCTTTGGGCATTATATGAATTTATGGTGATTTTTTCAAATGAACTGAGCAATACTGTCAGAAATAGTATGTTCCGACCAGAGAGTTCAATATGTGATATGACTGACTAAATGGAGTGATTTCGATATGAAAATTTTCATGGATGAACTTGAATGTGTCCTCTGTGTTGTGACCAAAATTTAGTATCTTTTGAGATCGGGTGAATTTATAGTGATATTTACAAAACGGTCGCGCAGTTCTGCCAGTTTTCTGCCTTGTTAAAATAACAATTATTTTCACGTTTAAAAGTATTTTATGATACATGTATGTCCAAAGAACGGGTTTAAATGATGTGATCAAGTGTGATAAATCGAAAGGTGTTACGATGTGTTCTCCCATCCTTGTGACGTATGTTGGGTCGGGAATATGAGAAAAACGACGAGAGAATCGATAGGACATGCATAGTAACATGTTGTTGGGGGAAACTAATTGTGTTGTCTTTGACAAGGGTTTTGTGTAGTCGTGAACTCGAGGATCGAGAGTGGCTAAGTTGGGTTGTGATTTTGCTAAGAGAACGAGGTGGGCTTTCTTTTCAAACCTCTTTACTTTTCCGAAAAATATTATGTGGAGATATAAGGGTGGTTTAACTGTTATGTCATGCCATGTTGTTTTGTTATGAGATTGTGTGTCTGATGCCTAGTTCGTATGAGTTTACTCCGTTAGGCTATATGGCTGTATTGTGAAACGAATTCGGGTCCGAGTAGGGCCGTAAACCCTATCGGGCTGTGTACACTGGTGGGATCGTGAGCCGTCCTTGCTAGTCGGCCGGTCTCGTGGGTGAATAGTGTGGCCACACTTTCGTCGCACTGTGATTGTGATTGATGGATTGATGTGAAAAGTGGGGAGATTATTTGACTGGCCAGTCTATGAAACATTTTTGTGTTCTCGTGATAATTTCTTTACTGCGTATAAAACTCGAGATCACTGGTATGGATGACATAACTTGATAAATGTTTTCGGCATAAGCCCATTGAGTACAACAAGTACTCAGCCCTGCAATTTCTTTTAAAAATTTTGCAGGTTGAGCGGGATGTTGCGGTGGATGTTGAGCTGGCTAAAGACCCTAGGATACGTTGTGTCGTCATACATAGGCGTGATCCTTGACTCTCTTGAAACCTTATTTATCCGCTGCGATGTTTTAAATTGTGCCTTAAGGCCTTAATCTTTCCGTTTGGTGTTTGGAACATGTATGGTGGTGTTAGGATTTAAACGAGTAGTACGTTGTCTTTTGAAAATGGTTTCTTCTAGATTTCAGCTAATGTTTGCTTTAACTTAGTTTTAATTGTTGTGTTTTCTTAAAGTCTAATTTTTTTTTCGTTATTCCTTTTTAAAGGTATACTACCTTAGGTCTTTTTCAAAAAAAATATAACCTTGAAATCTTTTGATTAAGTTGTTCTTTTAAATTGTTGTCCATGCATGTCGGTCACGATCGCCGCGTTTGTGGTACCCCTTGTATGGGCGGTCGTGACACACTCCCCTATGCTTCAAATGGTCCTCTTTCTCCCGTCGGCTTCCTCCCCCTCCCTCTCGGCCCCCTCCCCACCCTCGTTCCCTGCACGCGAGGACGAGGTAGTGCCCTTCCCCTTCCCTCTCCCTTGCTTCCGCGTCCTCCATGCCGCCGGTGGCATCTCAGTGGAAGACTCCCTCACCGGAGATAGCCCCAACTCCTCAAAAGAGAAAGTCTAAATGACGGTGAACTGAGTCTCCAGATGAGTACTCTGGGGTAAATCACTGGACAATAAATCCATGTAGAGGCGATAGACATTGTCCCCAGGTGATTAGGGGACCTCATGCCTGCTTCCCCCCCCTCGCAGCAGCAGGCATGCCCTGCTTCTTCGCGGCACTCATCTCGGGCATTTGGGGCATCATCCCACCTATCCCTGCACACCAAGGGGGTATATGTTGTAGTACCCGGGCATCATCCCCGCCATTTGGGGTTGAGGCATCATCGGCGCCATTTCGGGCATCATCCCGGACATCGGTGCACTTCCGCCTATTGAGAGATTGTAGTAATTTTCGATGTATTGATTCATCAATAGGTATGCCTTAATATAGGACATATTACATTTATGTAAGGTAAGGAATAATCTATTTCTAGACAATGTAATTGTGTATCATTGTACCTATTAATTGATATCAATCACCTATCAATTACATATTTCTTGCCTTCTTCTTCTATGGTAAGTCTTCTTGACACTCCCCCTCAAGTTGAGCAACGGCATCTCCGATGCTTAACTTGCTTAAGACTTCATTGAACACTTTCGGATTTACCGCCTTGGTAAGAATGTCTACGAGTTGGTCTTCCGATCTGACGAAAGAAAACTCAATAATCCCTCCTTTGATCTTTTCTTTGATAAAGTGACGATCCACTTCCACGTGTTTCGTCCTGTCGTGCTGAACTGGATTCTCAGAAATGCTGATAGCGGCCTTATTGTCGCAGAATAATTGACTTCTTCTCTTAGGAGGAAGGCCGATCTCGGTGAGTAGCCGTCTTAGCCACATAATCTCTGTTAGACCACTCTTGATCCCTCGGAATTCAGCTTCGGCACTTGACAATGCTACTACCTTATGTTTCTTGCTCTTCCAAGTGACCAAATTCTCTCCAACGAAGGTAAAGTATCCTCCAGTAGACTTTCGGTCTATCGGGTTGCTTGCCCAATCAGCGTCGGTGTATCCATCCACTTCAAGATCAGTATTCTTTCTTAGCAGTACTCCGTAACACGCCGTCCCTTTCAAGTAACGCACCACCCTTAGCGCTGCATCCATGTGATTCTCCTGAGGTTTGTGCATGAACTGGCTTATGACTCCCACTGCATAGGATATGTCAGGCCTCGTATGGGCGAGATATATTAGCTTACCGACCAGACGCTGATACTCTTCTCGATTGGCGAGCTTCGCTCAATCTTCAAATTTTAAGCCGTGGTTCACCATAAGTGGTATATCTGCCGGCTTGCAGTCAAGAAGCCCGGTTTCTGCGAGGAGATCCAACACATATTTCTTCTGTCGCAGGAATATCCCTTCTCTGGATCGAAGCACCTCAATCCCCAAGAAATATTTGAGAGCCCCCAGATCTTTCATCTCAAATTCCTGAAATAAGTGTTTCTTCAAGTCCTCTATTTCTTCTTCGTCATCTCCGGTTATGATCATATCATCTACATAGATGATTAGACAGGCCACCCGGTCACCCCTTTTTTTAATGAACAAGGTGTGGTCTGATTGGCTTTGGGAGTATCCGTACTTGTTCATGGCTTGTGAGAATCTCCCAAACCATACTCTGGGTGACTGTTTCAATCCGTAGAGGGTCTTCTTTAGTCTGCATACCTGTCCTTCTCCAAATTCACTCGAGTATCCTGGTGGGGCTTCCATGTATACTTCCTCATCTTTCTTCAATTCTCCATGCAGGAAGGCATTCGTCACATCAAACTGGTGTAGCTTCCAATCCTTGCAGGCTGCCACTGAAAGCAAATTTCTGACTGTATCCATCTTTACCACAGGGGAGAATGTTTCCCCATAGTCGATCCCATAGGTTTGAGTGTACCCTTTTGCTACCAGCCGTGCCTTGTACCTCTCGATGGATCTGTCTGCCCGCCGTTTGATGGTGAACACCCATCGACATCCTACTGGTTTCTTTCCTTCTGGTAGACTGCATTTTTCCCAAGTATTGTTTCTGAGGAGTACGTCCATCTCCTTCTTCATTGCCTCTCGCCAGTGCTGATGTTTCATTGCCTCTTCAACCGATCGTGGGAGATCCTCTTCATACTGGGCTACTTCAAAAGCTCGAGCCATCTCGGTTAGGTGTCCGACCGAGAGGTTTGCCATAGAATACCTTGTTTTGCGTCCCTTCCAGTCGGGTGAGTATCTTTTGGGTGGTACTCCCCTCGTGCTTCTTGGTGGTAGTTCGAACATTCTGCCACTCACTTCAGGCTCTTCATTTGTCTCATTTTCCTGTCTCCCATGGTTAGTGTTAAGTGGAGGGGTAGAATCAATCTCAGGATTACTAACCTCAGGATTCGTAGACGAGTCTGACAGCGGAACTAGTTCACTGCTTTGGCAAGGTTGAATGTGGACTGAAGACGGCCCGGTAGTACCATAGCTCGCATCGTCTGTTGGACCATCTTCTGTCATGGGGCTTGGCAGTGGCATTGAGGTTGGAGGATCTGGAGGAAGTGGGTGGCAATCTGAGTGTGGGGACCAACTTAGCGGATCACTGACGGGTTCAGAACCCTTTTCCTCCCCCTGACCGCTTAGAAGTACTCATTTTCCACAAAATCACAGTTCATGGTGATGTAGAGGCGTTTGGTTTTGGGATCATAGCACCGATACCCCTTCTGATCCTTCCCATAACCTACGAAGACACACTTAACGGAACATGGAGAGAATTTTGTCCTGTCGTGTTTTAGGATGTGGACAAAGACAGAGCATCCGAAGATTTTGGGTTTGAGGGTAAGCGGTGGTGGTATCTGATTTTGTGTGGAGAAAATATCGAAAGGAGTTTTGAAGTTTAGGATATGGGTAGGCAATCGATTTAGTAGGTAAACTGAGGTGGCTACTGCTTCTGGCCAAAAGGTTTTAAGGACATGTGAGTCGATTAGAAGGGCCCTAGTCATTTCAAGTATTTTTCTGTTTTTTCGCTCTGCGACCCCATTTTGCTCAGGAGTATGTGGACACGTAGTTTGATGAACTAACCCTTTCTCAGAAAAAAACTGTTGCATTTTTGAGTTAACGAATTCCCCCCCGTTATCGGACCTAAGGATTTTGATTTTCTTGTTATACTGAGTGTGCACCATATTGTAGAACAAGGTAAATTTCTCAAAAACATCGGATTTGGATTTCAAAAAATATACCCAAGTTAGACGAGTGCAGTCATCGATAAATAACAAAAAATACTTAAATCCGAGGCTGCCCAAAACGGGTGCTGGGCCCCAAACATCAGAGTGAATCAAAGAAAAGGTAGTATCCAAACGAGAGTTATTGAGCTTGTATGAGTGTCTATGGCTCTTAGCAAAAAAACAAGTATCACAATTGAAAGAAAACTGAGTGCTGGCTAAATCGGGAAAAAGCATACGCATGTATCCTATGGAGGGATGTCCTAACCGGCGATGCCAAAGCCAACCCTGTGATTCTGTTGGTCCGTGAGTCAGCATCGCAGCACCGGGTTGAGCCATCTTGTCCACATAATACAGTCCTTGTTGTTCAGTGCCACGCCCAACTGTCATCCCCGTCTCGATATCCTGTAAGACACACAAATTGGGCTCCATTAGAAGTTTGCACTTTAATTCTATAGTGACAAGACTAACTGAGAGTAATTTGTGTGCTCATAATGGCACATAGAGACAATTTGAGATCTGCAACGATGGAGTGATCCTGATTGTGCCTGCTCCCTTGACTGGAATTACACTCCCATTTGCTGTCTGAACATACTTCTTATGTGGAGCAGAAATATTAGTAAAATCAGTAAGTTCATAAGACATAGTGTCAGTAGCACCACAGTCAAATATCCATTTTTGCTCTTTAGGTTGTTTTCCAGATATCGATGAGTGTGCAAGGGCTTGGAATTTATTATGGCAAGGGATGTTGGGGCTAATTTCAAATTCTGGCCAAGTGGGGGGTGTATTTGCAAAAACACAGAAACTAGTGGATGTATTTAGATATTTCCCGGAAGTGTGTGGGTGTATTTTTGGAGAGTATTTATCTCGGGGGTCAAACTGAAAATACTGGGGACTTGGTGGCTGGTTTCGCAATTTATAGAGAGGATGGGGCTGTTTTGTGATTTCATGAAAATTGTGGATTAAGGTTTGAAATTCACTACCTCCATCAAAAAACCTAGTCGCCGCTGCCTTCCCCATTTCGTCGCCGCCGTGGATCGGTCCTCCTTCCGCTGTCTCTCGGCCTGTTGTGCCGTCGCTACCCGCCGGATTTCCGGTGTCGGCAGCCCGGTCAGCGACCGCAACCGCCGCTCGACCACCGCCATTCTTGTTCAGCCCTCGCACCGCTCTCGCCTTCTTCATGTTGTCCCACCAGTCGGGGAATCCGATGAGGTGGAAGCACCCATCTTTGGTGTGCCTCTTTCCGCCGCAGTGTGAGCACGTCAGCCGGCTTTTATCCTCGTCGGAGCGCCTGTTCCAAGGTCGATTGGCGGTGGTTGGTGGCTGAGTTGGGCGTCCTCGGTCGATGGCTGCGAGGCCGGAGCCTATTCCATCTTTCCCGGTTCCTCCAGATCCGACTCCGAGTATGGCATCGTTGTTTGATTCTCGGCGAACGATTCCGTAAGCTTCGCGCACCGTTGGTAAAGGGTCGCGCCTAATTATCTCCTTCTTGATTGCATCATATTTATCGTCTAATGCGGTGAGAAATTGATAGAGGCGTAGTGTCTGCTTGTCCATCGGCTTCAATTCTCGTCGATCGATCGATATCCATAGCCCTTGGAACTTATTCCATATGGCTTCGAGCGATGCTCCTTCCTGTCTGACTGTGTTTGTTTGTCGGTGTAGGTCATAAATCTGGAGTGGGTCGCCCCCGCTGCCATACGTAATGGCGAGACCTTCCCACAGGTCGTACGCCGTCTGATATTGTGATACTTCATTGATCAGGTCTGTCTCTATATTGTTGATTATCTAATTGAATACGCAGTGATCGCGTTGTTGCCATTTCGGAAAGAATGGATCGGTTCGGGCGGGGGGGTTTGTAACTCCATCTATGTGAGACGACAACCCCTTTCCCCCGATTCCTCGATCCATCAGATTTGACCAGAGAGGATAGTTCTCTCCGTTTAGTTTCGGCTCGACTGTGATCTCACCCAATGATTCTGGGTGATGAGGGTGGTATGGTGGTAGGTTTTCCTTGGTTGGCTCAGCGGTTGATTTGAGGCTGGATTGTTTTAGGAACTCCGCGAATTGTGCGGCTAGTTCCGGTGGAAACACCATCATATTTTGGGTGGATATTTCCGTGGCTTGGGTTTTGACGTCGCCGGAGTTGAATTCCTCCGTGTTCGACATGCTGCTGATTTTGCCAAAGGGTTGGGAAAGGTTTAGGGATGATGATGATAATTTTCTGAATCCTTACCCGCTCGTGATACCATATTGAGAGATTGTAGTAATTTTCGATGTATTGATTCATCAATAGGTATGTTTTAATATAGGCCATATTACATTTATGTAAGGTAAGGAATAATCTATTTCTAGACAATGTAATTGTGTATCATTGTACCTATTAATTGATATCAATCACCTATCAATTACATATTTCTTGCCTTCTTCTTCTATGGTAAGTCTTCTTGACACCGCCGGCATTTCCCCCAACTCTAACGGAAAAGTCGGCGTTTGTGACTCGCTCGTGGCGGGGGAATCACTATCCTGGTGCTCCATTTATCTTCAAAAGAAATAAAAGTACGAGAGAGAAACTCGTTAAAATAAGTGGTGCGAATAAAATAAAGTTTAACGAGTAGTATATATAGAGTTTTTTAAAAAAAATTTAAAATCGGGACTTCCGTCGTGGCACTGCAATGGTGGGCGTCACGAAGGACGTCGTTGGAAAGCCGCGGAACCCCGTTGTCCGCAAGCGGCATCCGCGCTCGCCGGGTTTATGCCTAATGGCGGACGTCCCGCGCGTACGTCCGGCACGCCAGTCCGACTTCTGCCGGGACGTCCGCCGCTGCGGATGCTCTTATATACCAAGATTTTTATTTTTAGTAATACTCTAAAAGCGTCAATATTTGTGTACTTGGCTACTCCACGTGTTAAAAATCCCACCCAACAATATCTATCAATAAATAGATGATCTTTCTTACTAATTAATTAGACATTTTGTTATTAAATTTGTTCTTATTTGTGCTGCCTGAAAGTTATGCACGTTACTTGACAACGTGTTTGACTGAAGTTATTTTAAATTGCTTATAAGTTTTAATAACTTATAAAAGGAAAATTAAAAGACGTTGGGAGTCTTATAATCAGTGATTTTTTACATAAATTACTGGTGGTCTAGCGGTAACACCACACCAACTATTTTAAACTGATGTCACGTGTTTATCCTCAGTGCAAATTAATCAATTCAATTATTGTCTGTCTTTTATACCCTCCGTCCATGAAAAAATATCTCATTCTTATTATTTCGAGATGTCTATCCTAAAGATATATTATATTTTTTTTCCATTTTCGCTATGTGAATGAACATTATCATTCAACTAATTAATTACATTAACATTTTATTTATAAAATTAATATATAAAAATGAGGTCTATATTTCACTAACTCAATTTTTTATATTTATTCATAAAGTTAAATAATTTTTTCAAATTTTATATAGAGTCAAAATTGGGACTATAAATGATCGATAAATAAGTAGTTAGCTATGTTTGGACTTCTGTTTAAGTTATATACTTCTTGCATTAGTTATCTAGTTGCGCTCACTTTCTTTTATGTTTATGTAATTATTTTCACTCCTATTTCCTTTTCTAGATATTAGGCTGTTTTAATTATTTTCATTTTTCATATTATGATCTATTTTTTCTTAATTTTTTAATTATTTTTTATTTTTTATGTATTATCTGTAGTTCAACTTATATCTCAGATAAAAAATTCTTGCTATTGTTAATATTTTATTATTATTTATGTCTATTCATTCTAATGAACTCAATATGCAATATTTTAGAGCATCCACAATGGCGGAGGTCCCAGCAGACGTTAGATCGGCGTATCGGACGTCCGCTGCGGACACCGGAGTTCTGCGGCTTTTCGGGACGTCCGTCGAGACGTCCGCCATTGCGTTGACACGACGGACGTCCCGAATTTTTATTATTTTTTTGTGTATGTCGGTCGGAATGTCCTTGGGGATGTCTGCCATTGTGTAGTGGGATGTCCTTATGACGTGACAGTGCAGTGAGATATCCTTATGACGTGGCAGAAGGTGTTTTTAAGAAGTCCGTCGGGATGTCCGCCGGGACATCCGTCCCATTGTAAATGCTCTTACGTTGACGTGTATATCCTTTTGAGGATGACACATGCGCAAAACACACGTAAGTAAAGAAAAATATCTACATATTTATCATAATATCTCCCAAAACAAAGAATAAAAAAGAAAAGTGCAAAATATATCCAGCCAAAGGCTCAACTTTCTCGTTTCACCCTCTTCTTCTTCATCACAATCTTCCAACCAAAAAAATAATAGAAAGATGCACGCTTCTGCAACTCTTCTTCCCCTTCACAGCCTTCCTTCTTCATTGACTCAGAGCACCGATCCGAAACCGATAGCGTTAGGCATCACCAAAATCGGAGATTCATTCTTTCGACAGCAGAGGATCGATTTAAAAGGTAACAATAAGGTACTGCCGGCATGTAGAGCTTCGAAACACGACGAATTTTCCGCGACGGAATTTAATCTGTACGAGCTCCTCGGCATCGACTCATGTTCCGACACAAGGCAGATAAAGGAGGCCTACAGAGCGCTGCAGAAGCGCTGCCATCCGGACATAGCCGGCCCGCCCGGGCACGACATGGCCATCGTGCTAAATGAGGCCTATGCTATTCTCTCTGACCCCAACGCCCGCATGGCTTACGACAGGGTCTGCCTCTCAACGTATAATATAATTTCTTCTATCAGTTTACAAATACATTAATATCAGTTCCTCATTCAATTTTAGTTTATTGATTCATGAATATTAGTTTATGACTCAATATCATTAAACTAATATATTTTCTGATATTACTGTATCAGCAACCCGATAACCGATACTCCTATGTCCCATAAAAATAGTCACATTGGAGACTGCACATGTTTTAATGTATGATTTGGAAAGTAGGGGAGATACAGGAAGGAAAAAATGATTGAATTATTGTTAGTTAAGAATGGGTCCACCTCGTTAGAAAAACTTTATATAAATGGATGTAGACTATTTTTATGGGATGAATGAAAATGCAAATAGTGTCTATATGGGACAGAGGAGGTATGATATTCAGTTCTCAAAATTCTCTAAGTTCATATTACATATTTATGCATTTGCTTCGAAAGATATATAGGCAAATCTATGCATTTATTAAACTAATTTAAAGCTTAGTGGTTTTTGTAATTGATCAATTTTATGGAATGAATGAGGTAGGAGCTTGCAAAAGTGGGAGACCTACTAGGATACACAGGGAGGCCAATATATTCGAAATGGTGTGGTTCGGAAAGTGAGGAAAGGGCCATTTTTGTTGATGAAGTGAAGTGCGTTGGGTGCTTGAAATGTGCTTTATTTGCTGGAAAAACATTTGCTGTTGAATCCGTGTACGGAAGAGCTAGAGTGGTGGCTCAATGGGCTGATCCTCAACACCAGATCAACCAGGCTATTGCCGCTTGCCCAGTCGATTGCATCTCGTAAGCATTTAATTCATTTTTAAAAATTCGGATTTGAAAAATACTTCAGTATTCTTAGAAAATTTTAGGTAATCTCCGTGTCCAAAATTTCTAAAATTAACCTTAGTTCTGTAGTTTCACATTCAGATTGAATTTTGTATATATCACACCTCTATGCTTTCAATGACAACAGACACACACACACTTGTTTGTCAGTTATCATATCTGTTTTTTGGTATTTGAATTGTAGATATGTGGAGAGATCCGAGTTGGCTGCCCTTGAATTCGTAATGTCTAAGCAGCCCCGTGGAAATGTTAGAATCGGCGCAAGCAACACGAGTGGTGTACGGACAGCAGATGTTTTCGATGAGGTTGAGAAATTCCAAGCTAGGTATAAGGCTTCTAAACGCCACTCCAATTCCAAGGTCTACTCTCTCTCTCTCTTGTTTCAACTACAGCACCGTTTGGTTGTCATAATTACTTATGATTCAATGACATGGCTAATCTTATTTCTTGTTCGATTGAATATCATGAGTAACCATCTTACCTCCACTCCTAAAACTAATTTAATCATGGACACATCCTATTGTGGCTTATCTGATTTATTTATCACTATTATCTTGTCTAACAAACCAAACACGCAACCTAAATTGACACAATTCTCTATTCAAAGGACTCTGAGTCTGAAAGTTATACAAGGAGGATCTCAGCCATTCAAATGATATCAAACTGGCTCTACTGGCAACCCCCGACAGCCGATGCGGCCCCTCTAGTCGTCATCCAAAACCCGATACTCGGCTCGTCTCCCACTCTGGAGAAGCTCAAAGCTGCTGCGCGAGTCAGAGCAACAACTAAGAACAAGAAAGAAACAGCCTCATCACCCAACGATACTGATTACTGGGTGCCCGGGATCCTCGCGCTGCCCACTCCCGGCTCACCCAATCCTGGTCCAACTAGAAAGAAGAAGCGGCCAAGTGATGGTCAGCCCTTTAAACCGAAAAGGGTTCCGAGCGTCCCTTTCGGTTGGGTTTTGCCCGTAGGAGCATCGGCTGCAGCTGCTGCAGTTGTGGCAGACCGGTTGAGCCTTGGAGGACCGGAGACCGGTCTGCAAGATCACATCGCTGGTTCGGTGGCGCTGGCGATCGTTAATAGTCCATGGATGCAAGTTGGCTTAGCGGCTGTTACATGGTACCTTATTGGGGTGTACATTTTAGAAATACTGGTAGCCCTTCGCCCTAAATAAACATTAGTAGTACATTGCATTTATCTAAGTACTTTTTCAAAAATACAATATAAATCATATACTTGTAAAAGTGTATTTTCTTGCTGACTGTATCTCTTTGAAAATCAAATTTGGTATATGTTCACTTGATATTTAGACAACCATTTCATAAGTCTAGGGTTTTATAAGTCATGTGCGGTTCGACCCTTTTGTTGTGACTCGGGAAAGAATTGACAAAGAAAACCTGAGAGGATAAAATAGAATCTACTCTATGACTCAAAAGATATACATCTTGCAAATAAAGCAAGATCTATGATATGCCCTATCAACTCCTTGGTGTTAATATTTGGCATCGAGGGCGGTCTTGGCGGTTGGGCTTATCCACGGCGATGTGCGGGTCTTCAAGGGGTTGGGCTTGTGATGGGCTTGATGGCCTAGGTGTTGTTACTTGCTTGGATGACTGGCGTAGCCAGCATATAACAAGGGGGTGTAGTGGTACCCTCAAAATATTTTGTTCTTAATGTTGAATATAGATAGAGTAATATATGAGGTTAAGTGATCTAGTGGTTGAAAGTTGCGTCTGCTTAGTTCGAGACCAGGGAATATCCGGTTTTTTTATATTACAGCATCTTTTAGCATATACTCCCTTCGTCCCACTTTAGGAGTCTCAGTTGAGTTCGGCATGAGTTTTAAGAAATGTAAATGAAAGTTGGTAAAAAAATTTAGTGGAATGTGGGTTAGTTTTATAATAAAATGCGAGTGGAATTATAAAATGTGAGTGAAAAAAGGTTAGTGGAATGTGGGGCCTAATACCATTTATGGAATATTCTAACCGAAACTCCTACACCCAAATATGGTAAATCGGGACTTCTAAAGTGGGACGGAGAGAGTATTTTTTTTATTTTTAAGTTACTGTAATTCTTTTGTTCACCCCAATTTCTAATTCCTGGACTGGCTCGCATGTGGTTGAGCCATTTGTGGTGTAGGCATAGTCCATATCAACTCCCCCGCTACTCAAAATCACCTTGTCCATGGAGATTTACAAAAATCGGCTACTCGAAATCTACTGCAATAGTTGCCTCGCATGGCATGTAGATAAACGCCTAATGTTAGAACATCTCTGTTTTTCTTTTAGCAATTATACTTGGAAAATGTCAGTGGCTCCCTAATCTAGTTGAAATAATAAACAGAATTAAGATGTTAGAGAGAACTCGGAATCATCTTTATCCATGTACCAACTTTCTTCATTATTTTTCATTGTTTTGTCACATTTCAAATTTTCAATACAATTATACACTAGGTTTCATTAGTCCAAATAGGGATTATAATTTGTATAATCAGTTTCCATTTTGTTTTAATTGAAGACATCTCAAATAAGTTAAAGATATTTTGAGAAAAGAGGTTTGGTTTTCAGAACTCCAACCAGTGTGGATAAGGTTTTTCTTTGTAATTTTTTTCTTCCTTGGGACCTTATCTATCTGTTATTTTTCTTTTGTTCTTTCTTTTTTTCTGGTGAAAAAGGCCATTTAAGTTGAAATGGCACAATCCATAGCTTCCATGAGTTTCTACTGCACACAGCCGATGCTCAAAGGCTTCACCGGTCGTCCTTTGCACAAGAAAACCTGTCCATTGAGATTCACGGCCTTGAATTCGATCACGAGTCAGAGAAACGTTCACTTAGCTATCGAAGCACTGGAAGAGACTGCGCAAAATCAGATACTTGCAGATTCAAACCATGTGTTGGAACTAATGCAGTTGGCTATCGACATGGAATCAGTGGAGGGTGGAGACCGTATCTACGAATACATCATGAGATTCTCTTTCGGCTACAATGTTACAATCTTCAACCGTTTGATCGACATGTATCTTAAGCTGGGAGATTACAGAAGAGGCGGCCGTATCTTTGAGCAAATGAGCTGCAGGAACATTGATTCCTGGAACATGATGATAGCAGCATTGGTCGAAAACGGAGAAGCAGAAGCAGCCATTCAAGTTTTCACCAGATTACGGAACGAAGACGATGAGCTCAGGCCAGACGAGGCCACATTCACCAGCGTCCTAAAAGCATGTGAGTTCTTACGAGACGTGGAGAGAGGAAGAGCATATTTTGCATCAATGAGCAAAGATTATGGCATTACTCCCTCCTCCGATCACAGTGTGATCTGCGCTAATCTTATGAGGAATTCTCGCACGAAAGCAGCACGAGACGATGCCAGAGAGATGCTCTCTAGCACACCTAGGCAAAATCAAGCACCCCTAGACAGAAGCATGGCTTATGACAAGCTCGTGTCGTTGAGCAAGAAGGTGAAGGAAGCCGGTTACGTACCTGATACCAGGTTTGTCCTTCATGACCTCGACCACGAAGCTAAAGAGAGAGCTCTCCTTTATCACAGTGAAAGATTAGCTATCGCGTACGGGCTTATTAGCACGCCCCCGGGGACTACACTGAGAGTGATTAAAAACCTCAGAATTTGTGGGGACTGCCACAATTTCATCAAGATAGTGTCCACCTTTGAGAAGAGAGAATTTATTGTAAGAGATAATAAGAGGTTTCATTATTTCAAGGATGGAGAATGCTCCTGTAGAGACTTCTGGTAGAGAAATTACACCATTTAGCAATAGCAAATACTACTATCAATTTATTAGCTAATTTGTATTTTGATGCAATCTGCAATCTCAATCCCATAACCCTGAACACTACATTCTCTTAAGCAAGGAAAAACAGAGGGGAAGGGAATGCAAAATAGATCATCGAAATGTTGGGAATGAGTAGAGACGAACAGCCCCAAGAACTCGGAAAGTGACTATCATCGAAATAAATGCTACAGTTCTTTCCATGACTGCAGGGGTTGCATATGCCTCCCACATCCTGTATACAAACCTCTCGATGAAACTTGTAGCCCCCGTTAACTGATACTATCATATAGACCTGAGGACAATGCTAACATTATAACCAGGTACGCTCGTTTGAATATAGATAAACGAAAAATCAGTTCTGAGTGTTTCGTAACTCAAAGATAATCAGTATAAGAGGTCAACAAGACGAGCCATTCCTCTTCAAGACTTTTGTCAAAAACATATTGAGCCAAATAGCCTGCTAATAAAGGAGCAACTATGACCAATGCAGAGTATTACTATTTTGTATCCAAATATCCAATCCTATCCTTTAGCATTTAAACAATTAATTGCTCAAGTTCATTTTATAAACAGATTAAGATCACTTTCCATCAACACAAAAACAGGTATTTTGAAGCCCTTCAGTGTTAGCCAAATCTGCTCAGTAGCTTTAATATCTTTCATCAGTAGCTTCTTTGAATTACATTCCTCCTCTAAAACTCATGTGCAATTATATGACAAATGAAAAGAAAGTTGAGCTAAACCATGTCATTGATGTCAAGTTAATTACATGAAAAAAGACAAACAAAATAGAGAACCACAAACATGGCTAACTGAAGTTTCTGAAAGTTTGACTCCTGAGAACTTATCCAAACTGAGTTGCACTTAAACTGCTATACTACAGGATAACCAACTACCATTTCCATCAAGGCAAAAGAAATCGATATATACTCCCTCCGTTCAATAAAAATAGGCCATTTGGAGTTGACACGGGATTAATGTGTAAATTGGTAAAGTAGTAGAAAAGGAGAAAAAGTAGTTGAAATTGTGTTACGGATAGTTAGGCCCATAAATGATAAAGTAAAAGAGAAAAGAGAAAAAAGGTTGGTATAAATTATATGGATTATTTATATGATACGTACAAAAAAGGAAATATGAGCATTCCTTTGTTACTCGAGAGTCGAGCATTAATATAATGGAGCTTATAGCAAATATTACAGCGACGCTATCAGATACATTAGTTCGTCACTCAACATCCAAACACAATTAAATTAAATTAGCAGTGCAAGGAAAAAAAATGACGAAGGGGCGGCTATGCACAATCTAGTTTTAAAAAGAGGCACCAATAAAATGGGGAGTCAGAGTTATCATGCCTGTTTGATTTCTGTAATGCTTGTTGTGGATAGATTTCTTAATGTATGAATATTAACGTAAATGAATTGAAGATAGAACACTTACGGCTTGCAATTGGGGGGCGAAACTTTAATTGAAGGAGGACAGCTTTGAAAGAAAACAAATGCAGACTACTGAGTGCATACAGAAATTGTGACGCGAAGTAGCCGGGGATAGCTATGTTGGTTTGCACAACAAAAATATAATCTATTGAGGTAATTACGTGGATTAACCACCGTTTTTGTGTTTACTAGTATTAACCTCCGTGCTATGCACGGGACATAAGAGTTTCAAATAATGAATACAAAATATAATAAAAATATAGAAAAGAAGAACTCAGAGCAATGTGAAGATTTAAAAAAAACTAGTATTACACCCGTGCTATGCACAGACTAAAATAATTTTAAAATATTAATTTTAGAGTGTAATTAAATAACTAAATTATTAAATTTAGAATGCAAATAATTTTAAAATTATTTGTTATAAATTAAATTAATAATAAATGAGTTACAAATTATTTGACCTTTCACGTTATGATCTATTAGTAAAGAATTGTATAATTACCACTTCTCCTAATGAGATTTAAGGTATTGTTTATCAAAAGCTATAATTTAAGATTGCACTGGTGAGGCACTTCCTAGTCGAGCTTCATTTCATTGCAATATAGTGACCCTATACAATAAAAACTCAAACTTTGAAACCTAAATCATAAACCCTTAACGTTAAAATATACTCATCATGACCAACAAATGAGTCAAATATCAATAAAATTCTCCCTCTGTCCCAGTTCAATTTTACTTTGTTAATCACTTATTCTATTTTGAAGGTTTTAGATCTATAACATTTGTAATTGTGTGCAATAATAGGAACATAAATAAACAAAAATAATAATAAATCATTATATAAAATAATAAATTTGCACCAAGAATCACTTTACAGTCGATATTCATCATCCTCAATATTTATTTTTTCATCCTCAATATTCATCATCCTCATTATTACCAACCCATTCCGACCCGCGACACAACAACGAAGTAGCCGAAGCTATAACTCCCAATAAACACACGGACAATGCCGATTGTCCTACCTAAAGTCCATCTTCACCATCTGATAAATTAGAAAAACAAAGGCAAAAGTTTAATATCCAAAATAAAAACAATTCACAATCACAAAACAACTAATCACAAAACAACTGAAAGTGAATTGAGGATACAAAACAAACATTATTAACACATAAACCACAAAAAGGAATCATAAAATAGAAAACTGACTTCATGTTATAATAATATAGATGAATAAGGGGAAGAATACCAAGTGAGTAAATTTCATCAAAAATTTCAACGAAGAATGTAATGAAAAAAATGTAGGAACGAGTGGATTATAACATAACAAATGTCATGTATTTATAGTAAAAAAAAATTACGAAAGTCTTCCTAAACTTTTCACTTTTCCCATTTAGAATACGAATAAAATAAAAACTTTTTAACTTCCCTAATATCGGAATTTGTAAATATCAAAACCTATAAAAATGTTATTAATATTGGGTCCAATTAATTATACGACATAAGTTAAGTTATATATTTATGAGTAAATAACGGTTACATCTATCTATGCATAACAACGTTTGATAGAATTTTATGATTGTGCATAAATTTTAAAATTCATGATTAAACATTAAAGGTAAAATTGGCATTTTCTATTTTTTCCCCTAATGTTTGAGTGTTTTAGTTATGGTAAAACTAATTAATATTAAAACATAATAAACATGAAACAACTCCAAAATATAATGTTTCAATATTAAATTACATGATATAAAACCCATCACAATAACCAATTGAATAAAAGAGTAATTGCTCATAAGTCGTTTTTGATAACTTATTTATACAATTGGTTTCATGATTAAACTATCATCACTAAAACTATAATGAGTTTATATGCTCGTTGTATATTTTCATTTTATTTATTTTTGAAAAGTCAATTTACCTAGAAAAGTGTTGCTGATTATTAGTGTATTTAGGAATACATTGACCCTAACTATCAATTTTATTCTAACAGAAAAGGAAAGAAAAAAAGGAAAAGATCTTTGCTAAATGTAAATGGGAGGACACCCTGAGGCTTCTTCTACAAGCATCTTCCATTTCAATTTCACTTCCTCTATTGAAATCAGAATTAATCCATATAATCGGATTAGAACCGCCACGCCTCTTTTTCTTCTTCTTTACAATATTTCCCTTCCATTCTTTATGTATGTAATCAACAAAACATTTGGGACTTGGATCCAACATTTAAAAAAAAATAAAGATTTAATAGCGGCGCCACTGTCAACAGTAGCCGCGGAGAAGGTCACCTTCTTGGGTAGTGATGTCGAATGTCACCGTCAACTGATGCTTGATCCTCTTACAGCGCTGAATTAGTTGGCTCCATGCATGGTCTTGCGAGGACGGAGGAAGAACATAACCACTTCTTCCCCTGCAAGATTGAAGTTCCGATAACTCATATACCAGCAACTGCTAGTGCTAGGCCCCTCTTCGACCACTTTGAGTCGTGCTGCGACCACGATACTGCAAGAAGCTTCTTTACGAAAGCCTTTGTATTTTTTGAAAGGAAAATAAAAGAAAAGATACGGTTATTGGACACAGTGGAAATAGATTTATTTATATAGCACATAGCAAAGGTTATAAGGAGAGTGGAGTAATAGGCGTTACTGTGTGATATCAAAATTTTACTACTATTATTAGCAACGGTTTATATATCGTAATTATGCAATTTAATGATTTTTCATCACTCACAAATACATGATTCAATTCTTAATTTTGATGAAAACCCTATTCATTTTATGCATTGAAATAGTTTTAATGAGCATTAGTTCTCCCCAAATTCCTCTTTTATATATGTAATTAGACACAGATTTTATTGATTCCGTTACTTAGTTAATGTAATAACTAAAAACTTTTAATTACAACGCCAATTGAGAAATTATGTAACGGCAAATTTTATAAAGTCTATAGCCAAACCAAAATTATTTCCCTCGGCCAACACCATTTAAATGTATTAAAAGCGTGTTAATGGGCTCAAATATTTAATCCAAAAATAGTTACTTATAACTGAAAATATTAAATTTAATAATTTTCCCAATTGCATTTACATCCCTCGCATAAAATAGCTATTCAAAATGTCCCAAAACTCAACTTTTATATATGTATAGATGTACTACTCCTTAATGAATGTATTATTTATATACAATTTTAATTTATGATCCAAGTGGAGTAAACACAATAAAATTAATTATAAAAAGAATATGTATAACTAAGGATCAAAGAATATAAGTTAATTAGAATAAATATACAAATAAAGAAAATATGTGTGAGTAAAGATCAAAGAGTAGAAATTGGAATAAGAAACGTACAATAACAGTATACTCATATTAGATAATTCAAAAAATATTTTAATTAATTAACTATATTTTAAAATACATATTAACTAAAACACTTTAAAATTATATAGTAATACATATAGAGCAATCACACTTCAATGACATACTACAACTTCGTATAAAAATAGTAGTATTATTTTAATATTCAGTTAAACTCAAGAATAATTAAAACTTTCGGTCATTCAATTGAATCGAATATAAAAAATGTCTTTATTTTTATGAGGATGAAATATTAAATGTTTTAATTAAATAAATATAGCATGAAAATTAAATTATATATTTGTGTTGCCATTTAGTTTATAGATTAATTCGGAGAAGAAATTATTACAATGATGAATAAAATTTTAATCTTAACCTAAATAGAAGGCAAATTAATCTCTTTAGCACAATTCCAATTTTAAACTCTTTAGCACAATTCCAATTTTAATTCAAATAAAAGGCAAAATAACAATACATAAACTTAATTACAAAGATGAATTTAAATTAAAAATATTTATACAAAGTCCAATAAATTAATAGTTCAAAATTAAAACCTAATTTTTAAAACATAAATATAATGATATATACGTAACACCCAATTTAAAATTCATAGTCCAAAAATAAAGTTTTAATGGCCTAAATCAATTAACATTCAGTGGCCTAATTTAATTAACATGTAGAGGCCCAAAACAAATATACTCACATCCGTCGCTGCTTCCTCTCTCTCTCCCCCTCATTTTCTTCTCTCCATTCTTCCCCAAATCCTCAACCCTAGTCTCACCCTCTCTCCCGTCGCGGTGAATCCTTGCTCGCGTTCGGCCGGTGCCGCCGTCGTTATGCACCGGCGACGTTTCCCTCTCTCAATCTCTCTCCGATTTTTTCCGTTTTTCCGCCGCCATTTGCCTCCGTCGTCTCCGGCGAATCAACGCCAATCGTCCGTCGATCCCTCACCTTCTCCGTCCTACAACCGAAAAACCAGGGTCTGGCTTATTGAGGCAGCGGCGTTCCTCTTCCTTTCGCGGCTGAGTCGCCGATGAGGCTGAGATGTCGCCTCGGTGGTCGGGACCTCGCCGCCTACGGTAGCCTCAGCGTCGCGTCGAGGCAGCAATCGCCTCCGTCGGCGCTGTCCCCTCTCAAGCGGTCTCGTCGAGCCGCCGCTGCCGAAGCCCAGCAGGGAGGCAGTCCTGCTCCCCGTCGTTTCAGTCGCCGTTGCTGCTGTCTTTCAGTCATCACCGGGTTGATTAATTAATAATAATGCAGATTCAATTAAAGATGTGTGTATGTATAGGTGTTTTATCTTGTTTGAGAAGCTAGTGTTTCGTTAGACCAATTTTTTGTTCAATAATATCTGCTTCTTTTCTGTCCAATGTTGCCATTTTACCAAAAGGATAAACGAAATAGCTTTGCATTTTCCCGCCAAAAAAGGACAAATAAGTCTTTTCATTAAACAGGCACTTTAGATTATGATAGATTCATTGATAGTATGAAACACTCATTTAATTCACATAAACAAAAATTAAATGAAATACTCCCTCTGTCCCATAAAAATATGTACACTTTTCATTTTCGTTCGTCCCACAAAAATATGTGCATTCCATTTTTGAAAAGTTATATCAATTTAATAATGTAGGTCTCACTATCCACTAGCACTACTTTAACTACCATCCTCTTCCTCTCTCTTACTTTACAATACAATTCTCCTCTTCTCTCTTACTTTACCAATTTCATTTTAATTCTCGTGTCATATCATCCTTCCATATTTTTATGGGACGAAGGGAGTATATGAGAATTCAATTTACCTATTGCAGTGAAAAAAGGCAATTCCGTCGCCTTAGCGGCCCCCACATTCCGGCCCGACATCTTGTGAGGGAGTTCAATCAGGGTACGCAAGCGGCCCCCACATTCTGGTCCGACATTGTGTGAGGGAGTTCAATCAGGGTACGCAGTAGCCCGTTAAGGGGGAGACCTTAACCTATTGGCTGCCAGAAGCTCATCTCCCAAGGCCTCACACTTATGCCTGAGAGATGTAAGCAACTACACGACAATAGTGGGATTTGAACCCAGGTTCATTGCAGCAAGATCTGCCCCTCCGTTGCCAACTGCGCTGCCCTTGCGAGCACAATTTACCTATTGATTCTCTAAAAAATAGGTAAAGCTTGACTTAGCATCTTCTCCACATATCGTATTTGTACTCAATCATCTTTTACTCTGAGTCAACAATTCGAAAATATAGAGAAAAAGAGAGTTGAAAGTAAACCCTAGTTGAGGTGCTAGAGGAAGAACGTAAATGAGAAAAATGTAATCTTTAATTCTCAATTACTCAACTCGTAATGGGAAGAACGTAAACGAGACAAACATAATCTTTATTTCTGAATGACTCGACTCGTAATAGATTCTATTATTTACAGAATCTCGACCCTACTTGATTCTATCTTTACTTCTCAAGAAAGAATCAAGAAGAAAATCTAAGAGTCCAAAGGTCACTGGTTCGAGTCCTCTATGGCGCGGCCTTTAAATTTAAATTCATTTACCCATAAATAAATAAATAAAATAAATAAAAAATCTAAGAAGATTGACTCAAATCTAATCTACATTTAAATAATTCGACGATAATGCGTTAGAAAAATTAAAAAATACTACTAGGTCTTATCTAACGAGAGCTCTTGAGCTCTTACCTGAAAGCTCGGTTTGTTTCTATGTGTGTCTCTCGTAGTTGTTTTCTGAGTTCTCCTGTCATTATGCACTGACCAAGTTGGAGTGTCAAACTGATACGGCTGACTGAAGTATGCCTTTACCTGCAAATGCTAGTAAACGGATCTAGTGAAAATTCAAACTGGTCAACTTGACTTAATCCAACTTACTCTTGCACCGTTAAGTGCGCAAATGGAGGAACTCAGGGCTTTCAAAACCTTAACCCACAATACTATAGACTAGTAAAGGGAAGTAATGGTCGAATCCCACAGAGACGATGTGTTCTATATTTGTTGAGTACAAGTTGGGAATGGCTGCTGCCACGCTTCACAGTGGGCTATGTTAAACTACTTGACTAGACAAACTGAGAGACTAAACTAATTAAATTGATCCATTTGTTAAGACTTGACTAAACTTGTAAACTCTAATTGATCAACCTATTTGAACTGAAGAACTCATACTGTGATTTCCTAAAATAGCCAAATAAAGTAAAAGTGAGCGAGTGTTAGTTCCCTGCAAAACGTACGATAATGTAAACTTTTCCAACAACTTCATCTTCCTCGCAGAATCAGAACAAAACAGAGCATAATCAGATCTCAACATTTCCTTGCTAACGAACTACTCTCAACTTAACATAATAGACTTTCAAAATTAAATCTATGCTAAGAGACAGACTAAGATTACGTAAATAACTAATTAAGCCATAATCATGCAGAAATAACGAAGATGACTTTCGGATCTATAACTAGAAAACTTAATCACACACGAACATACAATCATTCATCGTAAACACGTTCAGATCTACTTCACCACCCTTCAACAAACTAGATCTAAGCAACCCAATACCTTCCATCCAGAATTACTCAACAATCAAGTAGAAAATTAAAAATAGCAACTCAGATTCAACAGATTACACCATAGCAAAACTACTTAACTAAAATATGCTCATAACTCAGAAACAAAAATAAACCAGCGAGATCATGCATGGAGAAACAGAACATTTCAGGAAAACTGACTTCATAACTTCAAATGCTTCCAAAGGTAACCGAGTCGATAAACAACAAAACAAACTTAAAACAAATTGTACCAAAAACAACAAAATAGAAAGCTTGTATCTTCGTCCCTTCTCGGAATGGTATTACACAGCTTCAAACTTTAAATAAAACTATCACCCAACCATAATTAAAAACCCAGGACCCAAGTGTGTGTGATGGAAATCAAGATGTGACATATAGTGAGCTCCCATTTCAGTCCTATAAGAGAGCTTAATTTCTAAGTTTGTAAGTCTCCATGTCTATCTCTCATCCCTCCCTAATCGCGCTCGGCTTCCTATTTATAGAGAGGCATAGGGCTCTGATTCCTAGGGTAGCATCCTCTCGAAAAATCTTTCCTGCCCTTGGCTTCTAGGGGGTTTTTAAGTCATGCTCAATCTTCTATTCGGGTGCTCCTGCTGCCTCCTTTTGATCTAACTTGATCCACTCAACGCAACAACTTGACTCCATTCTTCTTGATCCGTCTTTCCGTCCAGTTGATCCATTCAGTTCTTGATTATGGTGGACTTTACACACACCTGGCTCACAATTGTACGTCAGCTTACAGAAAAGGGTGTAGTTTTATCACAGAACAAATGCATGAAACGAGTCTCATCATTACCCAAAGTGTTTTTTTTTCTATTTCTAAATTTTTAAAAATTTTAGAAAAGCGTGTTAAGCCATAACCAAGCCACTACTATTGAAATTAGTTTTATACTCCCTCCATCTCATTTTAGGAGTCTCATTTGAGTTCGGCACGGATTTTAAGAAATATATAAAGAAACGTCTGTGAAAAAAGATAGTGGAATGTGGGTCCTACTTTTATATATTAATTTTATAATAAAATGCGAGTGGAGAAAGGTTAGTGGAATGTGAGGCCTATTACCATTTATAAAATATTCCAACCAGGACTTCTAAAGTGGGATACCCAAAAATAGTAAACCGAAATTCCTCAAGTGGGACGAATTGAGTAATAAAATGTGAGTGGAATAAGTTAGTGGACTGTAGGGCATATTTACCATTTATGGTAAGAACAAATATTAATTTGCAGCCCTTGCTACCAACTTTTTCTACATCCGACCTTGGATGAGATGGAGGGTGTATATCATACTCCTTCCGTCCCACTTTAAGAGTTTCATTTGAGTTCGGCACGAGTTTTAAGAAATGCTAAAGAAAGTTGGTTAAAAAGATAGTGGAATGTGGGTACCTATTAGTTTATACTCCCCCGTTCCTTAAAATTTGTAACCATTGGACCCGACACAGGTTTTAAGAAAATTATAAGAAAGTGGATTGGAAAAATTAGTGGCATGTGGTTCCTACTTTCTTATATTAGTTTTATAATAAAATGTGAGTGAAAATGAGTTAGTGGAATGTGGGGTCCACTACCAAAAATAGAAGTGAAAGGTGACAAATTTTTAGGGATAGACGAAAATGGAAATAAGTGACTAATTTTCAGGGACGGAGGAAGTAATAAAATATGAGTGGAAAAAAGTTAGTGGAATGTGAGACATATTACCATTTATGTAATATTCCAACCAGGACTCCTAAAGTGGGACATTAAAAATGATAAATCGGGACTCCTAAAGTGGGACGGAGGGAGTATATCAAAGAATATTTACTTGAGGTTCGGCACGAGTTTTAATAAAAATTTGTAAAGTAAGAGAGAGGTAGAGAGGAAAAGTAATTAAATTATTGTTAGCGGAAAATAAGTCTCACCTCATTAGAGAGAAAAAACTTTCCAAATTCGAAATTGTATATTCTTGTGGGACGAACTAAAATGGAAAATGTGCATATTTTTGTAGGACGGATGGAGTATTGAATATAGGAACTTATAATATGATTTCATATTTTAGGGTGATGTTTCAATCAGAAATTTTATTCTCTAAACCTAATTATTTATTTATAGTCTTCTAAAAATATTATTATTTTCTCATTTTTGTCTTTTAAATTCATTGTATTTAGGCAGTAAAATTCCCTGATGCATTATATCTCCTCTAATAATTTTTATTTTAACTGGCTTTTGATGCACTATTTTTTAACACTACAACTACTTGCAAGTAAATAAAACAGAAATAGTATAGATAAATGTCAGTATCGAGATATCGAACACAAGGAATATATATGCAACTGGCTATCATGTACTAAGTGTCATATATTATCTATAGAAACAAAAGTTTTTGGGTGAATTAATTAATTAGACAAAAATAAATAAAGCAAATAAAACAAAAACATTCAAATAACCAAAGTAAATCAGGAAAAGGGTGGAATTCCAAGGATAGAGCTTTCACAATTATGGTTTACACAAAGCACAGTTATGATACCCTAGCATAGTTCAAGCATTACTAGAACGAGTCACATAAGTATTGTCCATGCTGCACAAAGTAGGTTACACACAAAGGTCGTCAATCTTAGATTAGTAACTCCCAAAAGCGCAATTAGACCCTCAACATGTCATCACTCTTAGTTAACAGTACCGTTTTAAGGGGAATTAATTGTAGTGTCAACTAAGCTCTTCTAACTCGCAAACTGAAGGGGTTGGCAGCGGAAGCGTGCGTTATTTACCGATCATATAAACTTGATCTATTTAGCAGATTATTTAGACAAATTCTATTCGCGTAATTATCACATGTATCATGCTCATAACTTGAGTTAAAAACATAATTTAGCACATAAAATCCCTAAAGCATGCTTACTACGGAATTAGCCAATTTACCTAGTAGATTCAATCAAGAATCGATGATGGCTTGCTCCGTCTCCACGTGAAGATCTTCAGTACAAGACCTCGGATCTTCTGACTGGTGTCCCGGACTATACGCTGATATTTGTGTGGGCAAATCTCACCAACGTACTAGGACTCGAATAATGGAAGACAGAAACTGCTCACGGAGAGAGCACAAATTTTGAGCTCTCTCTTTCTAAAGGGGGACAAAAATTTTGTATATTAAAAAGTGTATCTTCTGTCTCCTTTATTCTCCTATTTATATAAGTCGCATATTGGGCCCAGTCAGGGATCTAAGGAAGAATTTGGAACAGGCCTCACCCAATTAGCTTTTTACTAATTAAATTGAACCCACAATTTAATATAAGCTTATATTGGAATATTACGAGCAGCCACTACAGAAGTAATATTGCATTGCCTTCCAAATCCGAAATTACAAGTATTCCGGGTTTCCTTTAATTGCATTTGATTTATTTCCCGCGCTTAAGATAGAAACATCCATTAATTAATTAATGTCTGCTATAGACTTAATTAATTAACATATTTCAAATTCCAAGAGTGGACTTAGCAAGAAACTCTTATTTATTATTCATAGAGTAATCAAACTCCAACTAGCTAGGTTCCGAATAATAAAACCTCGTTTCGAGCTCCTCTTGTGGATGTTATCAAACGAGACTCTCCTCGCGCACGTTTCAACATAATAGCAATCCTAGCACCGCTAGATAATGATCACCACTACCCAATATACCTGGATCGTTGGGTTACGAAAAACCCGCACCTTTGGTAAGTCAAAGTAGTGGATACTCAATGTCGTGTGCTCAATGCTAACGTACATTGATTAAGAAATTAATTATCAAGACCTCGTCTTTCAGTAGATAGTATAAAGACTCGTCTTGCTGTTAGATCCATTCAGTGCTATACCACACCAACGTCATCTTATTTCAATAAGGCTTAGAAATAATCGGACTGACATTGCAACCTTTCGCGATAGGTAGTCTAGCCCTATATAGGTTGTGAAATTCTTATTTTTCTTTGTTTAGAACTGACCGTGTTACCTTAAATTGGACGACGCCCACAACCAGTCTACTAAAACAAAGACTTAGACTTTGTTACGTTTGCTTATACATTTAAATATGCAATAAACAACCATTAAATGTAAAACATAACAACATTATGACAAAAATAATCTGTTGCATTTATTGGAAAATAACCATTAGAGTTTTACAGTATGCAATCACTCGAAAGGTGATTTCTAGTATACAAAACCCTAACAATCTCCCACTTATACTCAAAACAGCTTTCGAGTATACAAAATGGTAGTGCACACGTCTAAATTTCTCCCACTTATACTGAAAGCGAGTTGAGGTCTTGAATGAGTCGAACTCCCATCCCTTCAACGTGGCATTCGAACGGTTTCACCGCCAAAGCCTTTGTAAAAGGATCTGCCAGGTTGTTCTCTGACGCAATCTTGACCACTTTTATGTCTCCTCTCTGCACTATATCTCTAATGATATGATACTTCCGCTCTATGTGTTTGCTCGCTTTGTGAGCTCTTGGTTCTTTCGAGTTTGCCACAGCACCAGAATTGTCACAATAAATGGTGATGCTCTTGGGCAGATTCGAAACCACACCTAAATCCATAAGGAAGTTCTTGAACCATACCGCCTCTTTTGCAGCCTCCGAAGCGGCCACATACTCGGCTTCCATGGTCGAGTCTGCGATGCATTTCTGCTTCACACTCTTCCAAATTACGGCTCCACCTTCTAAGGTGAACACATATCGTGAAGTATATTTTCTCGAGTCCTGATCAGCTTGAAAGTCTGAGTCAGTATATCCCAAAGGATAGAGCTCGGCTGCATTGTAAACTAGAGCATAGTCCTTAGTCCGTTTAAGGTACGTGAGTATGTTCTTTACGGCAGTCCAATGTCCTTAGCCCGGATTTGACTGATATCTTGCCACCATGCCAACAGCAAAGCAAATATCAGGTCTAGTACAAAGCATAGCATACATGAGACTTCCAACTGCCGAAGCATATGGAATCCTTCTCATTTCCTGTATCTCAGACTGCGTTTTAGGGCACATTTCTTGAGATAAATGGATGCCATGTCTAAAAGGTAAGAAACCTTTCTTGGCATCCTGCATGCTAAAACGACTAAGTACTGTTTCGATGTAAGATTCTTGAGATAAGCACAACATCTTCTTCTCTCGATTCCGAAGAACCTTGATCCCGAGGATATGTCCCGCGTCTCCCATATCCTTCATCTCGAACTGGTTCGACAACCATGTTCGAACTGATGACAACATCTTTTTGTTGTTTCCAATTAGAAGAATGTCATCTACATATAAAACTAAGAACACTACATTCCCCTTATCAACTTTCATATACACACAGCTTTCACTTGGGCACTTTTCGAATCCAAACTTGCAAACAGTTTGATCGAAACATTGGTTCCACGATCTAGATGCTTGCTTGAGGCCATAAATGGCCTTCTTAAGCTTCCAAACCATGTGTTCTTTGCCCTTTATGGCATATCCATCGGGTTATTCCATGTAGATGGTCGCCTTAAGACTGCCGTTGAGAAACGCAGTCTTAACGTCCATCTGCCATACATCTCAATCCATATAAGCTGCAAAAGACAACAGTATCTGGATCGATTTGAGCATGGCCACTGGGGAGAAGGTCTCATCATAATCGATGCCTTCCTTTTGGGTATACCCCTTGGCCACTAGTCTTGCTTTGAAGACTTTAACTCGTCCATCGGGTCCATGTTTACGTTTATATATCCACTTGCTCCCAAGGGCAGTACAGCCTTCGGGTAGGACGGACAAATCATAGACGTCTTTGTCTATCATAGATTGTAGTTCCGAATCCATTGCTTTCACCCATTCGCAATGATCGACATCTGCCAGTGTTTCCGCAAAGTTCCAGGGATCTAATACATTGCTGTCCGAGGAGTGATCCATAGATTCCCCCAAACCAATGTATCTATCGGGCTCATGTGAGACCCTCCCACTGCGGTGCGACACTGCAATATTTTGAGTAGAAGTTGAAGTTTCGGGAATTGTTTGTACACTTGGTACTTGTTCTTGGTTAATGGAACTTGTGACAGAAGTTAGCTCATCAAGAGCCACTTCACTGCTGGGTTTATGATTCATTACATAGTCTTCCTCTAAGAATGTCGCGTGAGTGCTCACAATGACTTTCTTATCTCGGAGACTAAAGAATTCATAACCTTTCGTCCCTTTGGGGTATCCTATAAACAAACATACCTCCGTCCTAGATCCTAGCTTAGTTGGATCCTTTTCTAATACATGAGCCGGGCAACCCCAAACCTTGAGATGTGCTAGATTGGGCTTACGCCCAGTCCACAACTCATATGCAGAAAGCAAGGCATGTCCCCAAAACGAAATAGGCAGACGTTCATAACTCATCATCGATTGAACCATGTTTAATAACGTCATGTTCCTTCTTTCAGCCACACCGTTCTGCTGGGGCGTGCCCGGCGCAGTCAGTTGGGATTCAATTCCCACTTCCGATAAGTATTCCAAAAATTCGGCACTGAGGTATTCGCCTCCACGATCAGATCGTAAGCATTTGATATTCTTCCCATGATACTTCTCTACAAGAGTCTTAAAGTCTTTAAACTTGTCAAAAGACTCTGACTTGTGACGCATCAAGTAGACATATCCAATTTTCAAGAAGTCGTCAATAAAAGTGATGAAGTATCGAAAACCACCTCTTGCCTTAGTAGACATTGGTCCACATACATCGGAATGAACGAGCTCAAGTACTTCCTTGGCCCTATTGCCCATAGCCTTAAAAGGCCTCTTGGTCATCTTGCCTTCTAAGCATGACTCACACTTGTGAAAAGGTTCCTCCTCTAGACCTTTGATAAGATCTTGTTGAACAAGAGAATGGATCCTCCTTTCATTGGCATGACCAAGTCTAAGGTGCCACAAGTACGTGTCATTCATTGAACTTGAAGGTTCCTTTCGTTTCTTTAAAATTTTCGATGTTGTATTGAGTTCTGATTTGCGATTATTAAACTGTGTAGAAGTGATTGTATACAGATTGTTTTCCATGATACCACGACAGATATAAGAACCATCTTTCTTAATAACGCAGTTGTCATTAAAAAAATTCGAATATCCATCATAAACCAATTTAGAAACTGAAATTAAATTTCTTCTAAAAGAAGGTATCAACAAAACATTCTACAAAATTAAAAATATATCACTACTAAAACGCAAATAAATGTCTCCCACTGCAATGGATGCCACTTTGGTAGCGTCGCACAGCTGGACTTCGATCTCACGATCATGTAGTCGTCTTGTCACCTGCATTAAGTCAGGATCAAAACAAATATGATCAGTGGCTCCTGTGTCAATAACCCAAGTGCAAATTGATGTCGAAGTCAAACAAGACTCGACAACTAGAGCCTGGTGCATACCTGTAGCCTTGCCCCGTTTAGGACAGTCTGGCTTCCAATGCCCCTTCTCTCCACACTTGAAACACTTCCCTGTGGGCTTCTTGTTAGCCCTCTTCTTCTTCTTTCCCTTAGCTATCTTGGCCGGTCCTGAGTTCGGTGCCTGCCTTTTTCCTTTGCTAGGCTTTAAGCCAGAGGAACGAGGCGCCGAAATCATCATGGCCGCCTTAGCCTGGACCATAAGGTCCTCTGCCAACTGAAGTTCAGTCAACAACTCTGCCAAGGTGTAATTCCTTTTGTTCATCTCGAAGTTAAGCTTGAACTATTGGAAGCTAGGGGGAAGACTTTGAAGGATGATAGTCACCTGGGACTCGGGATCGATCGTCCCTCCCAAGACCTCAATTTGGTTGAGGTGGCCCATCATCTCGAGGACGTGGTCCATCACAGACGAGCCTTCCTTCATTGTCTTCGACATGATACTCCGAAAGGCTTGAGACTTAGCCGTTCGATTCTGAGTACCAAAAAGATTCTTTAGATTTTGCATAATCTCGGTGGCAGTTTCCATAGCACTTAGCCATCTCATTAGCCTTATGTCACCGTCTGTGTGCATCTCTGACTCCTGCCGCAGCGTTAGCCGGCGGCACTGGAGGTCGCGGGGTGGTGAGCACAAAGATGTACTCATCTTCTGTGAGAACGATGTCCAAATTTTGTTTCCATTCTATGTAATTTTGGCCCTCGAGTTTATTTTCTTTGAGAATTGCAAAAAGAGGATTGAACGACATATTGACGATTTGATTTGCACTGCAAAACGGAGTATTTTACTATTGTCATAAACTTATGTAAGAAGTTTGATTAGATTAAAAATAAAACTTTTCAAAATCTTACAACTGTAAAATTAAAATTTTGTACCCTCCAGAGGAAGTCAATACGCATTAAAATCTTACAATTTTACTGGTCACAACACCGACGAATAGTCCAGAGACCACAGAGTGGCATGGCCGCCTAATGTTGCCTAAGCAAGACCATCTCTTTAGCATTACAGAGTCTCATTTCTACAACACACTCCCATAACAATGCTCATGTGCTGCTAACAAGATCAAGCTATCTCATAAATCCTGTGTGAACTTCTGAATCTCGCAGTTTCTTAGGATTATTGTCCCCACAGAGCAGGCGGCGATAATATTGGAAACTATATTCTAGTTCATACTATTTATATTTGAGAAGTCCGCCCTCATGAACTTGCTATTTTCTTAGGATTATTGTCCCCACAGAGCAGGTGGCGATAATATTAGAAATCTGCTTCATAAATTGTAGACCAATTGATGGAGACCATATACAAACGTTGAGTTCGTAATTATAGCTTAGATATTTTGAGTTATGGTTTTTCTTTAATTATCCTTAGCTTTAGGGCAGAGAAAGACTTTCATTAAATTCTGTTGGTATTTAATTTCCTGGATAATTAAATCTTTTATTAATTGGTATCTTCCTTTAGGAAATTATTGTTCTAGAATATAATTCTTATCCATGTCTACTATAAGATATGTCTAAAATAAATAAATTATTTAATTCTTAATAAGACATGAAAAATTAAATTCAAATTAATTTCGTGTTCAAGATTAGGAAGAGATATTTCATTATTTAATGTAATCATACATATCTATCATTTTTAGGATCTTAGATATATAAATATTAGGAAACTATTAAATTATTCTTATCCATATCATCTAGGAATCAAAATAATATTATTTATTTCCATAGATATAGAAAATAATAAAAATATTCCTTAAATCTAGACAAATATTAGGAAACTATTAAATTATTCTCATCTATATCATCTAGGAATAAAATAATATTATTTATTTCCATAGATATAGATAATAATAAAAATATTCCTAAAATCTAGACAAATCTTCCAAAAAGATTTATTTCCATTAAATAATAATATTTTAATGATATCTTTTAATAAAATAATTAAATAATCATTAAAATAATCCTTCATCGTTATCTCATCGTACGAGGTTCGAACGAACGATGAACGACGAAGATTCGACGAATTCGTCGTCGAATCACGACGCACGCAGCGTCTCGGACACTAGCGAGCGGCCGTCTCGGTCGTCTCGACCGTCGGGTGCCGACGCGTCTCGGTCAGCTGAGCACGTCGGGTGACGCGGTCCTCGGCCAGCGGCGCGCACAACGGTGGCGCTGCTCTCGGCCAGTTGTTGTCGCCCATCTCGGTCTATCCGAGCGACGATGCTCCCATCGCAGTGGCACACGGCGCGCAACTCGGCGCGTCCGTCTCGGCCAGTGGCGACTGTCGGTTGCCGACACTTCTCGGCCAGGCGCGCACCTCTCGGCCAGCGTCTCTGCGCCCTTCTCGGACATCCGAGCCATCGAGTGGCGCGAGCTCTCAGCCAGCGGCGCGCACGGTGGCGCGCCCGCTCTCGGCCAGCTCCGACCACCCTTCCTTCCGCCTAGGGTTCCAGCTCTCGGCGCCTGGTGTCTCGGTGGTTCTCAGACGAACTACCACTCCGTGCCGCCTTCACGTCGGCCTTGGTGCGGGGAACGCCTGGGGTTTTGCGGTCTCGGCCAGCGTCGCGCTCGAGCCCACGCTCGACTGCGCGTCGCCCCGTGATCGCGATCCCTCGGCTCCCACTCAATCGACAACCCTATTTCACGATCGCGCGTGGTGCAATCCGTCTCGGCGCAAGCGCCGACGGTTTGCACGTCTCGTACGATCGAGTAATTCAAGTTCTTTGATTCGATAGTTCTTGAGTTCATCATGCATAATTTATTAAACAAAACACCAAGAACATGCTTCGCAATCAAATAATACCTGCATACATGAATTTCGCGAAATTTAAATCCAAATAATCAGAGCCAAAGACTGTCTCTGATACCAATTGAAGGGGTTGGCAGCGGAAGCGTGCGTTATTTACCGATCATATGAACTTGATCTATTTAGCAGATTATTTAGACAAATTCTATTCGCGTAATTATCACATGTATCATGCTCATAACTAGAATTAAAAACATGCTTTAGCGCATAAAATCCCTAAAGCATGCTTACTACGGAATTAGCCAATTTACCTCGTAGATTCAATCAAGAATCGATGATGGCTTGCTCCGTCTCCACGTGAAGATCTTCAATACAAGACCTCGGATCTTCTGACTGGTGTCCCGGACTATACGTTGATATTTGTGTGGGCAATTCTCACCAACGTACTAGGACTCGAATAATGGAAGAGAGAAACTGCTCACGGAGAGAGCACAAATTTCGAGCTCTCTCTTTCTAGAGGGGGACGAAAATTTTGTATATTAAAAAGTGTATCTTTTGTCTCCTTTATTCTCCTATTTATATAAGTCGCATATTGGGCCCAGTCAGGAATCTAAGGAAGAATTTGGAACATGCCTCACCCAATTAGATTTTTACTAATTAAATTGAACCCACAATTTAATATAAGCTTATATTGGAATATTACGAGCAGCCACTACAGAAGTAATATTGCACTGCCTTCCAAATCCGAAATTACAAGTATTTCGGGTTTCCTTTAATTCCATTTGATTTATTTCTCGCGCTTAAGATAGAAACATCCATTAATTAATTAATGTCTGCTATAGACTTAACTAATTAACATATTTCGAATTCCAAGAGTGGACTTAGCAAGAAACTCTTATTTATTATTCATAGAGTAATCAAACTCCAACTAGCTAGGTTCCGAATAATAAAACCTCGTTTCGAGCTCCTCTTGTGGATGTTATCAAACGAGACTCTCCTCGCGCACGTTTCAACATAATAGCAATCCTAGCACCGCTAGATAATGATCACCACTACCCAATATACCTGGATCGTTGGGTTACGAAAAACCCGCACCTTTGGTAAGTCAAAGTAGTGGATACTCAATGTCGTGTGCTCAATGCTAACATACATTGATTAAGAAATTAATTATCAAGACCTCGTCTTTCAGTAGATAGCATAAAGACTCGTCTTGCTGTTAGATCCATTCAGTGCTATACCACACCAACGTCATCTTATTTCAATAAGGCTTAGAAATAATCGGACTGACATTGCAACCTTTCGCGATAAGTAGTCTAGCCCTATCTAGGTTGTGAAATTCTTATTTTTCTTTGTTTAGAACTGACCGTGTTACCTTAAATTGGACGACGCCCACAACCGATCTACTAAAACAAAGACTTAGACTTTGTTACGTTTGCTTATACATTTAAATATGCAATAAACAACCATTAAATGCAAAACATAACAACATTATGACAAAAATAATCTGTTGCATTTATTGAAAAATAACCATTAGAGTTTTACAGTATGCAATCACTCGAAAGGTGATTTCTAGTATACAAAACCCTAACACAAACCTCATCCAACGATTATGTTGGAAGTCAATAGATCACCACAGAATGTGTCACTCAAACGTGAAGCAATTATCTAACACTTAGAAGCATGCAATGAACAAAATGGATACCAAAAACTGGAATTATATAAACCAATAAAACTTACTAACACATCCAAAGAATTCTTATAGTTTAGCTACTCATAGACAAATAGCAAAAACTATAAATTAAAGTACAGGTACAAAACATAAAGAAAAAGCAAACAACCCAAGGATTAATTGTTATGCAATTTTTAGTCTTGTCTTGCCTTACTCCAATCTCGAAGAATGGTGGATGGAGATACGGATGGAGGAATTAGGTTTGAAGAGTGGAGGAGGAGCCTTGGGCGCTCCCAATTTTGGAGGCTATGAATGTGTGTCAATTATGAATTAGGTTATAGGGTATATATAGGCTTTAAAAATTTAAACTTGGACAAAAGTGTCCAACAAGTTGGAAATTTCTTGCTTCATAGGTTAAGGAAAAGATTAGGCTTCACAAGGTAATAGTTTCTTTCCTTGAATTTCCGCCTAAATTCAGCTCTTTGACAACAACGTGCGACTTTCGTAGAATATCCATAACTTTCTCCAAAAAAACTCTAATTGAGATAATCAAGATACCAACGAAAAGATCTTTCAAAAACAAAGAGAATGGTATATAGGACGCCTAAATCGGACTTCAGAATCGCCGGCAAAATGAGTTTGAATTGGGACTGCTGCGCGTGAATAGGTCCAGCGGGCCGCTCAAGAGAATCAGAACGCCCTGGATTCATTTCAGCGACCGCTTGCTTGGGTCCAGCGGGCCACTGAGTTGCGCTTCTTTTCCAACTTCCAGATTATGATCTTTTTATGCCTTTTTCTAGCTCTATTTTGCACATTTCTCACAAAACACATCAAAATACCAAAATAGATAAAAATATGTAAATAATGGACATGTAATGCAACTTTGACACTAAAAACGAACCAAATAATGGCCTTAAAACAGTGCAAAATCCGAGCGTATCAACTTTATAATTAATGTTTTAATTATTACTCCCTCTGTCTCACTTTAGGAGTCCCGGTTTATCATTTTTTAATGTCCCACTTTAGAAGTCTCGGTTAGAATATTCCATAAATTGTATTAGGCCCCACATTCCACTAACATTTTTCCACTCACATTTTATTATAAAACTAATATAAAAAAGTAGGACCCACATTCCACTATCATTTTTTACTAACTTTCCTTTACATTTCTTAAAACATGTGTCGAACTCAACTGAGACTCATAAAGTGGGACGGATGGAGTATATATAATTTTAGTTAGACTATGTAAATATATACTCCCTCCGTCCCACAAAAGATGTCACACTTGTGGGACGGCACATGATTTTAGACGGTCTTGTTTTGTGTGTTAGGTGAAAAGAGAAAATATAATATTTATATTATTGTAAGAGAGAACTTTTTCTAAAAATGGAAATGTGACATCTTTAGTGGGACAAATTAAAAAGGAAAGTGTGACATCTTTTATGAGATGGAGGGATTACTACTATTTTCTAAAGTTTGCACAAATATACAAATATTTGTATCTATAGGGGAGTGTTATATTGCTAACTCAATACTTAATTGATAACTACAATTAAATAATAGCCATTAGATATTCAAATCAAGAGCCTAGATCATCAACCCCGGAATGTATAAAAAAAATCAGAAGTGATATTAAGGTTAATTTATAAAAAATTAGTTGTAACTAACTTTTGAAAAATATCTCATAACTTTAAAACACATATAACTTTCTCGACTTAAATTATTTTTTCGCACAACATATATCAAATTAAAGGTAATTTCATAAGGATTCTAATGAGATCTCACTTGCATATGTTCCGATGTCAAATTTGAAACAAATTTAGAAAATGTGCATAAATTTCGTTAACATCTTTATATCAATACACGACACATAATATGTCAATACAATACTTGTACAATGTCAATATGCAATTGTATTTACATTGTCATGTCTTTGTGTTGATGTATTTCATACAATGTATTGACGTTGTGTTTCTAAACCCTAAATTTGATAGTTGTTATTATCTTTTTAATATTAAAAAATAAAAAACGACATTATACATGACAAATTGTAGACCACAAGATTTCTAAAATCCTATGGTCCTAAATTAGTTATAGTTAGCAATTAAATGATGAGTTAGCAATTAATCACTCCCTTGTATTCATATGTATCGACTGTATCGCTAGATTAGTCCAAATATATTCATCATCAACAAAAATGATTATTTTTATCAAAATATTGACATTAGATTTAAAAATTACGATATGCATCACATTAATTAGTTAAACTATTATTATCTATATACTTCAAAATTTTACTAATTTATTAGATCGACGAAATAAGAATCTAACAAAATTAATTACTCTGTATAATTTATTAAAAAAACGTACTATTTTTCCACTTTATGCAAATACTATCTATATGAGTATTTTAAAAACTATGTTGCGCCACTTATATTATGAAAGACCTGCTTAATAAATCATTAATTTCATACTTCCATTAAGCATTTATCATGCAGCTTAAAATACAACTTGAAATTACGTCAAATTCATTTGTTTCTATCAAATTATTTTACCTAAATTGTCTAGCAAAACTTTGATCCTATTAAAAGAATAAGCTATAATTATTAGCTAAGTTAGTGTTTGGACAAATGAGAGAAAAAATTTAAATAAAATCAAAACAAAATCCCCCTAAAGGTAAAGGACCAAGTAATAATGATAGTGGAAAGAAAGAGTGAAAGTATATTAATAATGATAGGACTATAGGAGGAGAGAGAGAAAAACAAATTACAAAAGTTCAAAAAATTCTTAATACTAATAATTTGGGGATATTTTATAGTCCAATTTATTTTTTTTAAATGTGCAAAAAATTCTTAAAAATTAGAAAAAAAAATCAGAACTTTGATAATATCTTTAAGTTTAGAGACTGAGAACATACAAATATTAAAATCCAAGAACAATTTATACAGTTCACTTTAATTTAAAATTGGTCAAAATCATACCAAATCAAAACTCTATTTTGAATATTGTGGTAAACATGTTTAAGAAAATGTCACACGTGGCACCATCCATACGGTAGATTCATTAAATGTCATTCAAATTATAATATATTTTTTTCATCTTATAGAAATAAGTTTAAGTTTTTTTTTTCTTTTTTTCGTCCATCCTATTTAAATAGTTGATATTCATTTATGAAAACTTTTACACAACTAATAATAAGGGTCCCCACACAAGGACGTATATGAGTGGGGTCGGGCAGGCCGACGAGAACCATTGGAATCGGGCCTTGGGGCTTCCTTCGACCCCATGGCAGTCCCACTTCGACCCCATGAAGTCATTGTCGATCTCAGCCATGCTTAGTTTTGTCTGCAAATTTTTGGTGAAGAAGACTATGAAAGATGATGAATGAACGAGAGAAGCCTAATTTAGGTTATATCTATTGGGCTCTAATTTTAAAATACTACTCCATCCGTCCCGCTTAAAATGACACGTTTTCCTTTTTAGTTTGTCCCAACTAAGATGACACATTTCCTTTTTTGTAAATTTTCTCAATCCTATTAAAATATTTATCTTTCTTTCTCTCTCTATTTTAATACTTACACTCGCATTTTCTCTCTCCAATCAAACACTTTAACCAATAACTCCTAAAATTCCGTGTCGGCCAAGAAATGTGCCATCTTAGCCGGGACGGAGGGAGTACTAGATTAATTGCTCCATTGCTTCTATAGTTCTAAAATTCTATACAATTCACAACTCTATTTTATAATTTTAGTTCTCTTATCGGACTTATATATTGATTGAATCTATCTGATATAATACTATAATTTGATAATCAATTCATTTATTAATTATATTGTATTTTGATTAATAAATATTAAATTCCACTTAGTAGACTTCAATCTGCTAATAAATTCTCTCATTCAATGTATTTGTATTTGTATTTGATCTATAACTTTCACTTGGTATGTGATTATTAAAATATCGGCTACTATTAGTTCTCCAAATTCTCCCACTCCCAAATGACTAATTCGATATATTTATTGTATATAAAAATGTAAATTTAATAATTGCTTTTAAGAGTTCAGCATATATATTACATTATTTCTTGTTATTGTTTTTATTTTTATTGTTGTTTTCTTATATATTTCTTTTATGTTAATTGTTAATCAATGGTATATATAATACTCCCTCCGTCTCATAGAAATAGGTCATTTGGTATCGGCACGAGTTTTAATGCATAATTGGTAAAGTAAGAGAGATGTAGAACAAGTAGTTAAAACTGTGTAGTAGATAGTGGAGCCCATAAATAATAAAGTAAAAGGGAAGAAGAAAAAGGTTACCATAAATGGATATCGACTATTTGCATGGAACGGACGAAAAATACAATATAACATATTTCTATTGGACGGATGGAGTATCATGTTTAAGACATTTTCATTATTTTTTTGAGACGTTTTTAAGAAATGGATATTAGAAGGAATCAACCGCACAACAATAGATAGTACTCCCTCCGTCCCATAGTAGATGTCACACTTTCCTTTTTATTTGTCCCACAAAAGATGTCACATTTCCTTTTTTTAGAAAAAGCTCTCTCTCACATTATAAATATACGATTTTCTCTCTCTATCCAACACACAAAATAACACCTCCTAAAATCTCGTGTCAATTCCCAAGTGTGACATCTACTTTGGGACGGAGGGAGTATTACTTAATTCTATTGGAATACGTTTTATTTATTTAAATATTTTATATATTACTCCCTTCGTCCCTAAAGAGTATAAACAATGGGTTCGGCATGAGTTTTAATAAATGAGGGAAAAGTAAGAGAAAGAGAGAGAGAGAGAGAGAGAGAGAGAGAGGAGAGTGAAAATAATGTTAGTGGAGAGTAGGGTCCACATTATTATTGTGAAAGTGTGTCCGTGCAAACTACTGATTTGATCGAGTGTTGGAGCCGAGATGCAGCTCAAAGAAGAGATCAAGAAATGAAGCTCGGTTTTGAGCTAGCTCGGCTAGAAAGGAGTTCGGCCAGAAAGGAGTTCGGCTAGAAAGGAGTTCGGCTAGAAAGGAGTTCGGTGAAAGGAGTTCGGTAAGCTCGGCTTACCGAGCTGGAACTAGCCTGGAACTAGCCGAGAAGAAGAAGGCAGAAGAAGGAAGCTCGGCTTTGAGCTGGAACTAGCCGAGAAGGAAGAGTTCGGTTTTGAGCCGAGTAGCGGTTATAACTAACTTTGGGAAATAGAGTTAGTTGGACTTTATTTCTTGATTGCATCTTGTATAAATAGCTCGATAGAGCTCAGTAGTGAAGTAGCAGAATTACACCATAAACACACACACCTAGAGAGATTAATTCTCAAGATAGCGAGCGGTTGTGAGCGGTAGAGTGTGAGTGTGAGTTCGTTGTAATTGTAAAGAGTTCATCAATAAGATTCCGGTCATCTTCTCCGTGGACGTAGGTGGTTTATCACCGAACCACGTTATATCGTTTGCGTGCTTTATTTTCTCGATTACGTGTGTGAGATCAGCGGCAACGCAACCCAACAGGTGGCGCCGTCTGTGGGAATTTCCCAAAGGAGTTCTTGATTGCTTTCTGGGATAGTTAGGGTCCAAGAATTCCGGTACTTGAGCTGATCTTGGCGATTGCCCACCGTCTATTTGAGAAATGTCTACAGCTAAGTTTGAGGTGGAGAAGTTCACCGGGAAAAATGACTTTGGGCTGTGGAGGTTGAAGATAAAGGCCATCTTGATGCAGCAGGGCCTATGGAATATCTTGAAGAATGAAGTCGATGCCGAGAAAGAAGCGGAGGTCGATGAAAAAGAGAAAGGGAAGCTTCAGGATATGCAGTATAGAGCCTACAGCACCCTAATCTTGAATTTGTCAGATAGGGTTCTGAGGGAAGTCTCCAAAGAGGAGACAGCTGCGGGAGTATGGACAAAACTTGAGTCATTGTACATGACCAAGTCCATTACAAATCGTTTACACCTGAAGCAGAAGCTCCTTGCATTCAGATTCTCAGATGCGAGAGGAATTACAGAGCAACTTGAAGAATTTGGTAAGTGTGTAGATGATTTGGAAAATATCGATGAAATGATCAAGGATGAAGATAAAGCCTTGATGCTGCTGAATTCGCTTCCTAAGAGTTTTGAACACTTCAAGGATGCGGTGTTACTTGGAAGAGAGTCCAAGGTTACATATGAAGAAATTCATTCTGCTCTGAAAATGAAGGAATCGCATAAGAATGATTATTCCACTTCTACTAGACAAAATGATCCAGTGGCTGAGAGTCTTTTCTTGAAGAAGGGTCAGAACAAGAAAGTTTTCAACAAGAAGAAACAAAACAAAGATAAGGCTGAGGGAGAGAGGGAGACTAGAAGCTGCTACTATTGCAGAAAGCCGGGTCACTTGAAGAAGGCATGTTTTGCTTGGAAAAGGAAGCAAGAACAAGCGATCAATGCAGGTTCAAATACTGCAGATCTTGCTCAGGAAGTGGAGGCCAATGAGGCCTTGAATATACTCTCAGGGGCAAGAATTGAAGAATGTTGGATCATGGACTCGGGTTGCTCCTTTCATATATGCTCCCACAGATCCTAGTTTCAAAAGTTGACAGCACACACAGGATCAGTAATGTTGGGGAATGATCAGACATGTGATGTTAGAGGGATTGGAGAAATCAAGCTGAAGGTGAGTGATGGTAGTGTAAAAACTCTCACAGAAGTGAGGTTCATACCTCAGATCAAGAGAAACTTGATTTCTTTAGGGCTGCTGGAGTCCAAGGGCTACAAGTTTGAGTCCAGTAACGGAGTACTCAGGGTGACAAAGGGTCCCAGAATAGTCATGGAGGCCAAAAGAAAGAATAGCCTGTATTACTTGGTGGGTGAAACCGTGATCAATGCAGCAAATGTTACTCAGTCAGAGAGCCTGGATCTGTGGCATGCTAGACTTGGGCATGTGGGGGAAAAAGGCATCAAGGAGCTTGCTAGGCTGGGTGCAATGAGGCTGGGGACATCAGAGAGGCTCAACAAATGTGAGTCTTGTATTCTTGGAAAGGCAAAAAGGCTACCATTCTCTGGTGGAAAGCACACTACAACAGCTCCCTTTGTATATGCTCACAGTGACTTATGGGGGCCTTCTCCAGCAGAATCCATAGGTGGAGGTAAGTATTTCATATCTATTATAGATGACTATTCAAGAAAGGTATGGGTTTACATCCTCAAAGAGAAGTCTCAAGCATTTGAGAGGTTTAGAGAATGGCATACTAGATATGAAAATGAGAAAGGGTCGGTGCTGAAGTACTTAAGAACTGATAATGGGATGGAGTTCTTATCTACTGAGTTTGATAGTTTCTGTAAAATGAAAGGGATAAGAAGGCATAGGACCGTGCCAAGGAACCCTCAACAGAACGGGCTGGCAGAGAGGATGAACAGGACGTTGCTAGAAAGAGTGAGATGCATGTTGTTCTACTCTGGAATGCCAAAGAAATTTTGGGCAGAGGCTGTTTCTACTGCAGCTGATCTGATTAACAAATGCCCCTCTTCATCAATTTCTAATGAGACTCCTGATCAGAGATGGTATGGAACTTTGGGAGACTACTCAGGCTTGAAGATTTTTGGGTGTGCGGCTTATGCACATATCAAGCAGAATAAGTTGGAACCAAGAGCAAGAAAATGTGTGATGTTGGGATACCAAGATGGAGTGAAGGGATATAGGTTATGGAATATGGATGAAGGGGGTCAGAATATCATTGTGAGTAGAGATGTAGTGTTCAATGAAGGAGAAATGCCATTCAAGATAACTAAAGCACCCCCTGGTGGTGACAGTAGCTCTAGCATTCAAGAGTTTGAGTTTGATGAGAAATCTGCTTGGTCTGATGCTGATAAGGGTGTTGAAATCTCTGAACACCAAGAAGAAGGTGGAGCTTCCAGTTCTCAGTCAGATGAAAACACAAGAGGTGGAGATCCATCAAATCAAGGAAACAGAAGAAATCCAAGAAGGAATGCAGGCTTGCCCAGCAGGTTTTCAGATTATGATATGAGCTTCTTTGCTCTTTGTATAGCAGAGGTGCTCATGTTCTCAGAGCCTTCAACCTATGAAGAAGCCATAAAATGCAAAGAAAGTCAGAACTGGATCAGAGCCATGGAAGAAGAAATAGAGTCCTTGTTGAGAAATGGGACTTGGATTCTGGTGAATGACCCAGGGACTCAGAAACTCATAAGTTGCAAGTGGCTATTTAAGAAGAAGGTTGAAGTTGGGGAAGTTGAAAGCATACGTTTTAAGGCAAGGTTGGTAGCTAGAGGATTCACACAAGTAGAAGGTATTGACTACACTGAGGTGTTCTCTCCAGTGGTAAAACACACCTCCATTCGGATCTTATTGGCCTTGACAGCTCATTTTGATTGGGAGCTGCATCAACTCGATGTAAAAACAGCTTTTTTACATGGGGATCTAGAGGAGACGATCTATATGATGCAGCCTAAGGGTTTTGAAAGGCCTGGAGAAGAAAAGAAGGTTTGCTTACTTAAGAAAAGCCTATACGGGCTCAAGCAGAGCAGTAGGCAGTGGAACAAGAAGTTCCATGAGCAAATGGAGCTGATGGAGTTTGAGAGATCCAGCTTTGATAGCTGTGTATATGTCAAGAGAAGTGGAGATTTGATAATAGCCTACCTGTTACTGTATGAAGATGATATTCTACTAGCTGGATCAAGCTTGAGTGAATTGCAGATTGTAAAAGATGAGCTTAAACAAAAGTTTGAGATGAAGGATCTTGGGGAGGCAAAACGAATCCTAGGCATGGACATTGTCAGAAATAGGAAGAAGAAAGAACTGAGGCTTGTGCAAGCTGAGTACATCAAGAAAGTGATAAGGAAATATCAGGTGACAAATGCAAAGGCAGTCTCTACTCCATTAGCAGGCCATTTTAAGTTGAGCAAAGAACAGGCGCCTAAAACCGATGAAATCAGAAGGGAAATGAGTGCGATACCATATGCGAATATAGTGGGAAGCATAATGTACTTGATGATATGTACAAGGCCGGATGTGGCCCATGCTATAAGCGTGGCTAGCAGGTACATGGCTGATCCGGGTAGAGAACACTGGATGGCTCTGAAATGGATCTTGAAATATTTGGGAGGATCTGTTATGATTGGTTTGAGATTTGGTGGAAAAGCATGGTCTGAGAAAGATGAGATTCTTGTAGGCTACTGTGATTCTGATTATGCGGCCAACTTGGATAATAGGAAGTCCCAAAGCGGCTACATATTCACTTTGTTTGGTACAGCCATTAGTTGGAAGTCGAATCTACAACCGGTGGTCGCATTGTCCACAACTGAGGCAGAATATATTGCACTGACAGAGGCCGCAAAGGAGGGAAAATGGCTGCAAGGAATCTTACAAGATCTGGGGATAGAGCTGGGAGCAGTAATGATTAATTGTGACAGCAATTCAGCCATATGCTTAGCCAAGCACCAAATGTTCCATGAGAGATCTAAACATATCGATGTAAGGAGGCACTTCATCAGAGACGAAATTCAGAGTGGGAAGATCAATGTGGTGAAGGTTCCCACTGAAGAAAATGCCTCAGACATGTTAACCAAGTCACTACCAACTTTGAAGTTCAAGCATTGCTTGAAGTTGGTGGAAATTGTGGAATGTTGAAGTATGGAACAGGATTGAGAAGGGAATCTAGATATTGATGGAGTTTTGCAAGGACAAGGTGGAGATTTGTGAAAGTGTGTCCGTGCAAACTACTGATTTGATCGAGTGTTGGAGCCGAGATGCAGCTCAAAGAAGAGATCAAGAAATGAAGCTCGGTTTTGAGCTAGCTCGGCTAGAAAGGAGTTCGGCCAGAAAGGAGTTCGGCTAGAAAGGAGTTCGGCTAGAAAGGAGTTCGGTGAAAGGAGTTCGGTAAGCTCGGCTTACCGAGCTGGAACTAGCCTGGAACTAGCCGAGAAGAAGAAGGCAGAAGAAGGAAGCTCGGCTTTGAGCTGGAACTAGCCGAGAAGGAAGAGTTCGGTTTTGAGCCGAGTAGCGGTTATAACTAACTTTGGGAAATAGAGTTAGTTGGACTTTATTTCTTGATTGCATCTTGTATAAATAGCTCGATAGAGCTCAGTAGTGAAGTAGCAGAATTACACCATAAACACACACACCTAGAGAGATTAATTCTCAAGATAGCGAGCGGTTGTGAGCGGTAGAGTGTGAGTGTGAGTTCGTTGTAATTGTAAAGAGTTCATCAATAAGATTCCGGTCATCTTCTCCGTGGACGTAGGTGGTTTATCACCGAACCACGTTATATCGTTTGCGTGCTTTATTTTCTCGATTACGTGTGTGAGATCAGCGGCAACGCAACCCAACAATTATAATGATATAAGTTGGTAATGGTAATAATATAAGTTGTAAATAAAATGATGTATAAGAGCTATGTGTTGTTTGACTTTTTTAAAATGAGAAAGTTCATACTTTTCATGGACGGACGAAAAATGAAATAGTTCATACTCTTAAGAAACGGGGGAAGTAGTATAAGTCGTTCTCTACGTCCGACCATGCGGGTTTTTTTTCCAGGATCTGTCCCAATCCCAATCGTCACCATTCACTAATACTATTTCTATTATTTTTTTTATATCTTTAATTTTATTAATTATATCAAAGCTCATGTTAATCCCAAATGACATATTTATATGTGACAAAATTGATTTAGCAAAAAAAAGGAAAAAAGGGTTAGATTCGATTCAATTCAATTATAGTCCTCCACCTTACCGACTAAAAAAATCTACAATGCGATGCCCAAATAACAGCAGTACGCTTCCTACTTTATAACATGTACAACAGATGTGTTGTACAATTGGTCGGTATGCTATAGCGGTACAATAACTAGTAGTCGATGTCGAACCACCCGACTTTTGATTAATGGGAATTCATGAATAAATGTACATCAAAATAACTAGTAAACAAATACTCCTTCCTTCCGTCTCAGTGCATGTGAAGAGGTAGCACTATAATATGCTGACTTGAAGGACTATAAATATGTATAGAGCGAGCTATATTGTCCGCTCCATTATGGATACTCTAAAATCTTGTAACGAAATAGAAATGATTCACTTAGAGTGGAACGGATGTAGTGCTCCACTTAAATTGAGTTTTAGCGATTCTTGTATCTGCTAACTGTTTTCGCAATGTTAATAATCATTTCAATTGGAGCTTTTATAAAAATATTTTATTCAAATTTAATACTCACTCCATTCCACAAAATTATAGACATTTGAGATGGCACGAGAATTAATGTACAATTGCCAACGTAAGAGGAAAAATAGAAAGAAAAAGTAATTACTAATATCATTAGTGACGAATGAGACTCACCTTATAAAAGAGAAAGAAGTTACCAAAAATAAAAAAAAATGGATATTTTTATGGGATATCTCAAAATAAAAAATATTCTTATTCTTACAGGACATTTTTATTTTTATGGAAAGGGGAGGAACATTTTCAAGATGTCTCGTATAACGTTTTAATGATTCTTCAACATCATATATACCTAAAGTGGGCGGCAGCAATGGAGCACCAAAAATTAGTCGTGTAGACATCAACATGCATTTGGTAGCACAAATTTAGCTCGAGGAAAGTGGAACCATTTAATTAATGCACACATTTCACGATCCAATTTTCAAATATCTATTTCCCCGTCAAACTATTCTTTGCCAACGATGCAATAATTATAAAATATTAGGCCATCTTCACCACAGATTTCGGTGTTAGATCATGTCATATTTTTTTATTTTACTAGTATGTATTTTTTATATTATAATCAAAAATATTGTTCGTTTTTTTAAAGGTCCCATTCAAAGTGGTTCATTTTAACTACAGTAAAAGTTTTATTTTTTTCGTTAGTGAACCATGTTACTTTCTACTCAAATCAGAATGTTAGTAATACGGGGATGGATCTCCTGCTGTGCTTAAAACACATCATTTTATGAACAAATCGCAGCTATACTTGTATTTATTCTTTTTCCTTTTCTTTTATTTAATTGTGTCGGTGGGAAAAGGCACAACACCTGCTGTGCACAGCAGGGATCCATGTCCTAGTAATATGTCCAATTATAACAAAAGTTACATTCATTAAAACACGGGAGTATTAATTTCATTTTTTGTCACTAAATGCTATAGTTAAGAAGCTATATACCTTAATTGCGAATTTATTAACTTTGAAACCAATTATTATTGAAAATTTACAAAATCACAAAAATGAAACTAAATTTGGTTCTTACTTTTAAAATTTTCTAATACTATATCTTTTTTAATTTCATTTTTTATGCTCGTCGTGGGAGGCGAGTGTTATATTGCAACTTTTTCTTAAATTGCTAACTTGCTAACTCATAAATACATTATTTAATAAATATCAACACAACATTATATGTTAACACAAATTTAGTTGATATATTAAAAGTCTAACAATCTTATTATAGATAGTAAAGAAATTAATGCGATTAGATACACATGAAAATAATGGAGCAGGAGATGGTAACATTTAGAAAATATAGTCTTCTCTATCACTCGGCTCTTTCTTGCTGGACTCTTTCTACTGTCGACGAATTCAGTTATTGTTACAAAGTTACTACAGTAACTGGTAAATACATGGATAAATTCCGGATAGTCGTCATGATGTCGTTCAGAGAGTTTTCTTTTCCTTCAAACCCATTAACTAATCACCATAGTAATCGCTTGAGATCAAATTACTAAAGGCAAAAAGGAAATTTAAGGTGGTGTTCGATTTTCAAGATAAAATAATACCAAGATACAATTTGGGATTGAGTTGTGAGATTATTTTAGACATAGGGGATTAGCTATGACTAATTATCCCATGATTATCCATCCAATATTGAGTTGAGGGTTTGAATCTCATGAACCAAACATACTACTAATTTAATCACGGATATAATCTTGCAAACCGAACGACCCCTAAGTGTATTAACTTTGTCCAATTGTAATTTGTAAGAGTAAGTCAATTGGGCAAAAAAAGAATGAATCCACCAAGAATGACTAGACTAGAGACAGAGACATACAGAGATTTAAAAATAAAGGAGTACTCCTATTTTCTGCTTCCACCATAACTTGACTTGTTTTCATTTTATATTGTTCGCTATTTAAAAATATTTTTTTTTCATTTTCAGTAAATAGATCACAAATTGCACTAACTTGTTACACTCTCATTATACCATAAAATTAATAATGATACTTATGCGAGAGTCAAAATGTCTTTTAAATGACGGACGAATGAAGTATCTTACTTCCTCTGTCCCTCATTATGTATAACATTTTTTCATTTTTGATTACAAATTATCTTACTTCACTTTTCTCTTTTTTATTGGTAAATGAATTTAATTTAAAATGTCGTATGCGTCCCAATTTTTTATTTTTGGTCTGTCAGAGTTATTAATTGTCTTACTTCAATTTCTTTTGATGGGTAACTGAAATTAATTTTAAAGGTCGCGTCACGAGATTTTAGGAGGTTTATTTTATGTGTTAGACGAAAAGAGAAAATATAATAATTATATTATTGTGAGAGAGAACTTTTTTGAAAATATGACATCTTTAATGAAATAAACTAAAAAGAAAAGTGAAACATATTTTATGGGACATAGCGAATAGTATATAAATGTAAGATCCACGTCTCATTATTTTTTTCCTATCATTTTTTTTATATTTATTAAACTAAAGCTAAGTTAATTTGTGACAATTAATGTGCGATTCATTATTAAGTTCACAAATCCTAAATAACATTATATAATCATTAAATAAATTCTCATGTGGTGAACTCTCTCCCTTAGCAAAAAAAAATTAAAGTAAAACCATGTGGGTCATCTTTTCACTTATTAATTCCTCCCACCATACTTGCCACAATTACCATCCATAAGTTTATTCAATTATCTATCATCAGTTGCACACTAACTACACTATGGCTTCTTCCTCCCTCTCTTATTTCTCCTCTTCCAATCTCCAATTCTCTTCCCAAACAAAACCAGCAAAACCGCCTCTACTCTTGCGGCCGCAGCGGCTGATCATCACCGCCACCATATCAGAAAAGCCACCGATCTCCCCGCCAGAAAAACCCTCCAAACTTCCGATCAGAAAGATCCCCGGCGACTACGGCGTCCCCCTGATCGGGCCGTGGAGAGACCGACAGGACTATTTTTACAACCAAGGGAGAGATGAATTCTTCAAATCAAGAATCCAAAAATACCAATCCACCGTCTACCGCATCAACATGCCTCCTGGCCCCTTCATCTCCTTCAACCCCAACGTCGTCGCCCTTCTCGACGGCAAGAGCTTCCCGGCCCTCTTCGACACCGATAAGGTCGAAAAAAGGGACCTCTTCACCGGTACCTTCATGCCCTCCACCGACCTCACCGGCGGCTACCGCACCCTCTCCTACCTCGACCCCTCCGAGCCCAACCACGCCAAGCTTAAGAAGCTCATGTTCTTCATGCTCTCCCACCGCCGCGACCACGTCATCCCGGAGTTCCATGCCAGCTTCACCGAGATGTTCGACGCCTTGGAGGCCGAGATCGCCGCGAAAGGGAAAGCCTGGTTGAATGCGCTAAACGACGCCGCTTCTTTCAATTTCCTAGCCCGCTCATTCTACGGGGTCAACCCGAATGAGACCAAGCTGGGACCCGATGGCCCGAGTATTATTGGCAAGTGGGTGCTGTTCCAGCTCCATCCGCTGTTGAGCCTCGGCCTCCCTCGTCTAATTGAAGATGGCATCCTACACACGTTCCGCCTCCCTCCATTCCTTATAAAAAAAGACTACAACCGTTTGTATGAATTCTTTTTCGAGAACTCGGCCCCGATCCTGGACCACGCCGAGGCTGGCCTCGGCGTAGCCAGGGACGAGGCATGCCACAACCTCCTCTTCGCCACGTGCTTCAACACCTTCGGCGGGATGAAGATCTTCTTCCCCAACATGCTCAAGTGGGTCGGCCGCGCCGGGGCCAAGCTCCACCTCGACCTCGCCCGGGAGATCCGGTCGGCCGGCGGAGCCGGCATGGCGGCGATGGAGAGAATGCCACTAATGAAGTCAGTGGTGTACGAGGCCCTGCGGATCGAGCCGCCGGTGCCGGCGCAGTACGCCAAGGCCAAGAAAGACTTCGTGGTGGAATCACACGACGCGGCGTTCGCGATCAAGGAAGGGGAGATGCTGTATGGGTACCAGCCGCTGGCGACGAAGGATCCGAAGATATTCGACCGGGCGGAGGAGTTTATACCGGACCGGTTCGTCGGGGAGGAAGGGGAGAAGCTACTGAAGCACGTCCTCTGGTCTAATGGGCCGGAAACTGAGAGCCCTAGTGTTGATAATAAGCAGTGCGCCGGGAAGGATTTTGTGGTGCTGGTGTCGAGGTTGTTGCTGGTGGAATTTTTCCTCCGGTATGACTCGTTTGATATCGAGGTCGCGGCGTCGCCGTTGGGCGCCGCCGTCACTGTAACGTCGCTGAAGCGGGCCACTTTTTAGATTGATTATTTTGTTTAGAGTTAATAAGAATTTTTTTTATGGAAGACTTTTCCTTTTCAACGGTGGTGGCTTGATTTGGATTAATGAGAGTCAGTGGGTGTTGCTGTTGGATCCACTAGGCTATTGTATAGTCTTCTTTTTGCTGTATCTAGTGTTGTCTTTTGGTAATAGGAATATTCCCAATAGCAATTTTTATTTAATAAAAGATTAATGAGATATGTAGTCATAACAAAAGTAAAAATAAACTACCTCCATCCATGATACTCCCTCCTTCCCAACTTTGACTTAAAATTTTTAGGCATGGAGATTCAAAAATTGTGTTGAAAAGTAGAGAATGAGATGAGAATAAAGTAGGGAAAAAAAAGAAGAGTAAAGTAGGTGATGAAATAAAGTAAGAGTAATTAGATGATTTTTTTTTATCAAAAAATGAAATAACTCAACTTAGTTGAGATATCCCAAAAAAATACGACTCAACTTAGTTGGAACGGATGGAGTAGTATACTCCATGATTCTATTTATCTATTTTTGGGTGTCTATCATTCAAAAAATGAAAAGTTTTTCTCGAACTTTACCTACTTTTTTCCCTTGTAGTTTACCCTCTCTTTTTGTCTCTTACTTTTATCTAAAAAAATTTCATTATGTCTTTTACTAATTTCCTATTTAAACTTGTATCATCCATTCGTACAGAGGCAAGCCAGATATTTTACGTGGGAACGTCTAAATTATGTTTAGGTTATAGGATATTTGGGGTACCATCATTGAATAAAAAAATAGCGACATAGGCAATAACGACTGAGAAAAGTTGATAACGAGGGAGAAACATTTAGAAACTGAGCAATAGAATGTCGAGATATATAGGCTCTATTGTAAAAGTACTACTCCTCCCTCCGTCCCTAATAATTCGCCATTTGATCTGGCATGAATTTTAAGAAATGTAACATAAAGTGAGTTGAAAAAGTTAATGCCATATGAATCCTGCTTTTATATATTAATTTTATAATAAAATGTGAGTAAAAATGAGTTAGTAGAATATGAGATCTACTCTCTAAAATGATAAAAGTGAAAGGTGACAGTTTTAAGGACGAACAAAAATGGAAATAATTGACAAATTTTTAGAGACGGACTATTGCAATCGACTATATTGAAAAAAATGACAGTGGTGTTGTCATTACCACTAATAAGAGCGTGTTACCTATTACTTTTGTTAATTGTTTCTAATTATCTTTAATTGAAGAACTCTAGAAAGAAAAACAATGTAAGTGATAAATAAACAATTAAAGAAATATTTTTCAAAATACAAATCAAATCTTTAAAATAAATATATTGATATTAAATAATACATTAATTAAATAAAAAAAACAAATTAGAACAATAAACTACGAAAAAATTAAGAAAAAAAATCAAATGAGAACAATAGTACTCCGGAGTAATAAAAAACAAACAAGCCTCACAAAAGATTTGAACACTGGGAGAATTTAAGGCGTCTGGGCAAGAATTTGCGTTAATCCAATACTGATAATATGTGTTTTTAAAGATGACTCGTAATATGTGGGATGTGATCAATTGCTAACTCATCTATTAATTACTAATTATATCTAATTTAAGTTCATAGGATTTCAGAGATCTAGTGATCTATAAATTGCCATGTGTAATTTTCTTTTATTATTATTTAATTTTAAATAGATTAGAAGAATGACAAGCGGATAAATTGTCAATATATTATATAAAAAATATCAATGTGATTCCTTGAATACGTCAATACAATTTTGCGTTGACATTGTATATATATTATATTGACATATTTTGATACATACATTTACATTTAACTGTTACGTAAAAATTACGAAAAAGTCAAAAAAAAAAATTTATTTTGACATCGGAACATATGCAAGTGAGATATCGTTAGAATCCCTATAAAATTTTCCCTAATTTGATATATTTTGTGTAAAAAAAATTGAGATAATTATAATCAATTAAAGTTTTGGGATATTTTTTAAAAGTTGGTTAAAACTAATTTTTTGTTAATTGACATTAATACCCTTAATTGACATTTTTTATGCATCGTATTGATATTTGTGGATGAATAATCTTGTACCTTGATTTAATGATCTAATACTTATCATTTAGTTGTAGTTAGCAATATAACACACCCCTCATGTCTAAATATGTATATATATAGAAAAAGTTAAAATTGATTGGGGTCTATAACCCCAGTCCTAATATGGCTTCGCCACTGCATTTATATACTCCCTCTGGCTACGATTTAAAATTCTATTTGTGTTTTTCCATTTTAGGTAAGTGTACGCACTATTCAACTAAATTATTACATTCATATTTTATTATAAAATTAATATATAAAAGTGGAGACCACATTCCACTAACTCATTTTTCCATTTTTCTTCACAAATTCAAACAATTTCTTAAAACCCTTGCTAAGTGTCAAAATGGAACTATAAATGGGAGACCTATTTTTCATGGACGGAGATAGTAGTATTATTTGTAATTATTTTAAGACGCGGAATTAGTTTGGGTCTGGGAAGTGTTTATTTTTTTTCCTTTTCTAATATTAGGCTTTTGTAATATATAGAAAATGCAAAATTCCAAATTTTAATAATTGCTAAATTAAAAAAAAGGAGTTAGTGGAAAAGTGATTTTATAATAAAATGTGAATGTGAATTAGTTAGTGGAATGTGAGGTCAAACTGTAAAAAATGATAAAACTGAAAGATAATAAATTTTTAGGAACAAATGAAAATTGAAATACGTGATAAATTATTAGGAACATAGAGGAATTACATACGAAAAAATAAAGGAATTAATTCTAAATTACTTTAGGCCTGGCCTAAGAAGTACAACGGAAAGTATGACTAAAAATATAATTTTAAGTTGCAACTTTGGTAGTAACTAGAGGAGAGGAAATTAAAACAATCTTTTGAAGCCTAACAAATAATTAAAAGAGAGGAAATTGAAACAATCTTTTGAGGCCCAGACTAGTTTTCCTACATGAAATTTTCTGCCCAAAGAGATTAAGATTAAAAAAAAATCTCTTCTTACTTCTACCCCCACCTCTGACTTTTATAACTCCTCCTCCCCCCACCATCTGCAGTTTAATTTGGACCATTAATTCAGAAATCAATTTCACATTAAATCCCTATAATCATCAATGGCATATTCATTCCAATCACTATTCTATCTGACAATCAAATTCTGAGATATAGAGAGAGATCCGAGAGTGCAGAAAAGTAGCAAAGGCAGTTCCTTTTCCCAACCACAGCAGGTACAACTTTTTTCCCCACCACCAAATTAACTGTTAAATGGTGAGAAAACATTATGGAAATGAAGTAAGGAAGAAACTATTTTGTGTAGAATAGGATGATTATTTCATTGTATAGATGACCCTTTAAATAGGGTATAGGAAACAATGTACATGACAAGATCCTTAATTACAAAATATTCTGTCAATCATTTAATTGGAGTAATTGATTCTAATCGCAATCTTTCCTTTTATAACACTACCCTCAAATTGAGTGGTGAGGTCTCCAATACTCAATTTGCAAAGAACATCTTCAAAGGCTTTCGTACTGACTGCCTACGTCAATATGTCGGCAAGCTGATCTTCTGAGCGAACAAATGGTAGCTCAACAATTCCCCTTTCAATGTTTTCTTTGATAAAGTGTCTATCCACCTCGACATGTTTGGTTCGATCGTGTTGAACCGGGTTTTCTGAGATGCTTATGGCGGCCTTATTATCACAGTATAGTCGCACTTCTTACTTGGAGAGAGACCAAGTTCCTTCATCAATCTTCTTAGCCACATTATCTCAGTTAGTCCACTTTTGATACCACGAACTCTGCCTCAGCACTGGAGAGAGCCACCACTTTCTGTTATTTACTTCTCCAAGTTACCAAGTTACCTCCAACAAAGGTAAAGTACCCCGCGGTGGACCTCCTATCATTCGGATTCCCCGCCCAATCAGCATCCGTGTATCCATGAATTTCAAGGTTACCACTTTTAGAGAATAGCACTCTATGTCCTGTTGTCCCCTTCAGATATCGACAAATTTTGAGCGCTGCCTCCATTTGATCCGTCTGTGGTTTATGCATGAACTGACTCACGATCCCTACGGCGTAGGCAATGTCTGGCCTAGTATGTGATAGGTAGATGAGCTTTCCAACTAGTCGCTGATATCGACTTCGATCGGTCAACTCGGCTTTATCATTAATCTGCAATCCATGATTAACTACTATAGGCGTATCTGCCGGTTTACACTCTAGGAGACCCGTTTCTGCAAGGATGTCTAGAATATATTTTCTGTCTCAAAAAGATCCCTCCTTGTGATCTTAACACCTCGATCCCAAGAAAAAACTTGAAATCCCCTAAGTCCTTCATCTCAAAATCCTGAAACAGATTCCTCTTCAAGTTCTCAATCACTTCCAAGTCTTCACCTGTGATAATCATGTCATCGACGTATATGATTAAGCAAGTGATTTTATCTTCTCTCTTTTTCAGAAACAGAGTATGATCAGAGTTGCTCTGTTTATATCCATAACTAATCATTGCCCCGGCGAACTTCCCAAACCATACTCTTGTGAACTGCTTCAACCCATATAAAGTTTTCCTCAGCCTACATCCTTCTCCTATCTTGAAGTCTGCTGCAAATCCTGGAGTGGCCTCCATATACACCTCTTCTTCCTTTTTTAGCTCACCATGAAAAAATGCATTCGTCACATCGAATTGATGCAGTGGCCAATCTTTATTGGCCGCCACAGACAATAAGACTCGAATTGTGTTCATCTTGGCCACCGGGGAGAAAGTTTCTGAATAATCTATCCCATATATCTGAGTATAGCCCTTCGTGACTAGCCATGCTTTGTACCTCTCAACTGAGCCATCTGGTCTCCTCTTGATAGTGAAGACCCATCGACATCCTACAGGCCGCTTCCCTTTGGGTAAGATGCACGTTTCCCAAGTGTTGTTTGTGGGATCTCTTCCTCCTCATAAAGTGCCTTCTCAAATGCTTGAGCCATTTCTGACAGATGACTCGTAACTAGGCAAACAACAGAGTAGCGAGCCTACCTGTTAATCCTCTTAGGTGTATATCTTTTTGGCGGAACTCCCCTGTTCGCCCGGTGTGGAAGAATGTACCCCCCATATCGGGGTCAATTCCTTCGACTTCTTCTACCCCACTAGTTTCTTCATCTATGTTCTCCACATCGGGGCATGCTTCTTCCTCTACACTTACATCATCAGTAGTAAAGGAAACTGGAGGAGCAGGGTTATCAATACTTACATTGGATAGCCTCAACGAGGAAGTAGTTGGCTGAGTGTCACCTTCAGGAACGGACTGTCCTACTTCAGAGACTTGCTCGGCGGGATCGCTTACTACCGCCTCTGTTAGGCCCACTTCGGGATTACTTGGCGTTGGCATTGGTGCTGATATCCAACTTAGTGGGTCCTTACTACTATTCTCCCCCTGACCGCTAAGGTGGGTATAGAAGTATTCGGTTTCAAGGAAATTGCAATTCATCGTGACAAACATTCGATTAGTTTTAGGATCAAAACACCTATACCCCTTTTGGTTTACCCCATAACCCACGAAGACACACTTAATTGCACAAGGAGAAAGTTTGGTTCGTTCATGTTTTGGGGTATGAACAAAAACGGAGCACCCAAAGACTCGTGGTTCAAGAGTTAAAGGTGGTGGAATTTTGAAGGAGGATAGGGCTTGGAGTGGTGTTTTGGTGTTTGAGGATACTTGTGGGTAATCTGTTCAAGAGGTAGGCTGATGTGGCAATAGCTTCTGGCCAGAAGTGTTTTGGGGCTTTTGATTCAATGAGCATAGAGCGGGTCATTTCAAGGAGGGAACGGTTTTTTCTTTCGGCTACACCATTATGTTCAGGAGCATAGGCACAACTGGTTTGATGAATCAGACCATTTTCTTGAAAAAATTGTTTCATGGCTGAATTAACAAATTCCCTCCCATTATCTGATCTCAAGATTTTTATAGAGTGTTGGTACTAGGTTTTGATATGGTTAAAAATGTGTGAAAAATGTGTATAAACCTCAGATTTTTGTTTCATGAAATATATACTCAAGTCATGCGAGTGCAGCCATCTACAAAAACTAAGTAGTATCTAAGACCCTGCCCCCCAATAAAAGGTGAGGGCCCCCAAACATCAGAGTGAATTATGGAAAAAGGGAAATCAACACGAGTATTATTCAAAGGATAAGAGGTTCGGTGGCTTTTAGCCAAAAGACAGGTTTCACAATACTCATCATGTTTAGAAACAAAAATCAGGAAACAATAATTTTAAGTAACCGATAGAAGTATGTCCTAAGCGCTGATGCCAAAGCCAAGCTTTTCTGTCGGAAGACTCATGAGTTAGCATGGCGGTCCCTTTTTGAGCTATCTCATCTACATAGTACAATCCATCACGTTTAGTGCCACGTCCAATTATTTCCCCGGTTCGGATATCCTGCAGCAGACATAAATGAGGTTGCATCAATAAGGTGCAATTGAATTCCTTCATGACATGGCTAATAGACAATAATTTATGAGACATCAAAGGAATGTAAAGGCAGTTAGATAATTGAAGGGTAGGTGATATTTTCAAAGTTCCCGCCCCCTCAACTTTTGTAAACTCCCCATTAGCTGTCTGAATATGGGATTTCTGAGGTTTTTGAATCCCTGTAAGATCTGAAGCATCATAAGTTATCGTATCAGTCGCCCCACAATCAAATATCCATCTATCATTTTTCTCGTATCCACTAGACACCTGGCATGCAATTCTAATGTTTTCTAGGGGCTGAAATCTATTTTTACACATAATCGGGGTATTAACAGGGAAATTACTTAATTCGGGGTCAGATTCGCACAACACAAGAGAATAGGGGTCATTTGGCAATAAATGGGGTACACTAAGTAATTTATTGTATTGCTGGGGTGGAAAATTGGATTTTTGTAAAGTTTGGGGTTCTTTAACCAAAGAACCCACAAACCCTACATTACCTGTCACCGCCGCTGTTTCTCCATCTCCCCCAAACTCCTCCTCTGACCAATTCGATACCACCGTTCCTCCGGTGAAGTTGGCGGCTCCCATTTGACCCGCCGGCTGAGTAGCACCGATTGCTCCCCTGTCGTCGCCCCGAGTCTAAACGGCTTCCCTGTTGCCCTCTGATAGCTGTAGCAGTGTGGCCGTCGCGGTTCCAGGGCGGGCGTGGTGGCGCGGATGGCGGTGGTGCGGATGAGTTCCTGCCGTGTTTCTCCTCCCACCAATCGGGAAATCCGATCAATTCGAAGCACGATTCTTTCGTGTGCTTCTTCTTCTTGCAATAGGAATAGACAAGCTTCGATTTGTCTTCATCATAGTTTCACCGGTTCCAGCCGCCTCCTCCACCGCGATTGTCGCCGCCCCTTGAGCCGCTGCTGTGCTGGTTCGACCCTCCTCGGACGACAAGTCCTGCTCTGATGCCTACTGTAGTGGCTCCGGCTCCTAACTGTAACACTTGAGACCGTGTCTCCTCTTGTTTGATTAGATTGTAGGCAAGGTCAACCGAGGGAAGTGGCTCCATTTTAACTATCTCCCTTTTGGTTGTTTCATATTTGCCGTCAATGGCAGTCAGAAACGTATAAAGTCTCTGTTCTTGGATCCAATTATCATGTATTTCCATGTCCTCCGGGTATTTCATAAGATTTTTCCGTTTCTAATCAATTGACATCCATAAATCTTGTAGGGTACTCCATGTCTCCTCTAACGATTGGCTTCCTTGTTTCTCCATACTGGCTTTGATATGCAGATTGTAGATTTGGAGTTTATCTCCTCCGCTCCCATACGTGACAGCCAACACATCCCATATGTGTTTGGCAGTCAGTTGTTTCAACACTCGGCTGACCAACCGAGGTTCGATATTCCGTGTGAGCCATGTAAACACGCAGTGATCAGCTTGTTGCCATTGCGGGAAGGCTGGATCGGTTTGTGGCAGGGGAGGTGGCACTCCGGTTACGTGAGAAACCATTCCCCTCCCGCTTATAGCCGTCTTCATCAGAACGGCCCATTCGGAGTAATTTTCTCCATTCAATTTGCTTCCTCCGATGTGGAGGGGTTGTGTATCGATTTTGTACACAACGGGTTTTTCTGATGGGTTTTCTGTGGCCTCTGGTTTGGGTGTTGATGGTATCATCATGGCAAGACTTTTGCTCATGATTTCGGCAACTTGCCGAGCAATTTCATCCGACTGGGATGGGTTTTTTTGTCTTACATGGTTTGTTTTGAATGGTTTTCTGCAGATTTGGCTTAAGGTCGAGAAAGGTTAGGGACAATGATGAAATTTTTCTGAGTCCTACTCTGATACCATGTTAGATGGTGCAGAAAACATTGTGGAAAGGAAGAAAGGAAGAAACTGTTTTGTGTAGAATAGGATGATTATTCAATTATATAGAGGACCCTTTAAATAGGGTGTAGGAAGCAATGTACATGGTAAGATCCTTAATTACTAAATATTTTTTCAATCATCTAATTAGAGTAATTGATTCTAATCGCAATCTTTCCTTTTCTAACATTAACAAAGCCATGAATCAATTTCAGTTTAAGAATGAGTTTTAGTGTTTTAAGCTAAAGTTTTGGGCCATTTATGCCTTTAAGGAAATGTCGCGTGCCCATCCCATGTATAAATACCCAAATTATGTAAATTTCAATGCAATTATTGTATATATTATATTTGACAAAAGAGGAGAACATATATATTCATTTAAATAACAAAAGTAATTCAAATGGTAACGTATACAAAGTGATTAAGTGTCACGACCGCACTTTCTAAGGATAGAAAGCCCGGTTGATCGTGACTAGGGGAGGATGAAAGAAGCGGGGAAGAAAGGGGAAAACTGTGTCACAACTGAAACTTGAACCAAAATAACTCAAATAGTATATATATATCAGAGTGCATGATACAGAGTGCAAACTCGATTTTTTTACATTGCAGCGGAAGAGTCAAGAGTAGATGACGTCGTGTATGGAGACACGCCGCATCCGAGTACTATTCTTATCGAAGGATCTTCATCGTCTATGCTCAACACCGCCCGCCGTCATCACTGCTCAACCTGCACATTTTTAAAACATATGCAGGGCTGAGTACTTGGTGTACTCAGTGGACACGTGCCAAAATATATTTTCATAAAAACTGATTATGTCAAGCCACTCTTTGAGTGAACTCGGGGTTTTAGGAAAAGTCCGAGAACACTAAAATATTTTCCTTTTCCTTTTTCAAAAGCGATCTTTCGATCTATTTTCCTGGAACATATGCCATATCTGACTAACCCCTGGGGAACGGAGGCCCACTAACCTCCTCGTGAACAGAATTCACGAAACTCGGTGAACCGGAATGTATGGGCTTCAACCGCTTACAAACCCGAATTCACTAACTCTTGGTGAAACGGAATGTATGGGCTCACCCCACTACAAACCCGAATTCACCAAAACTGAAACTCCTGGTCTAGTAGGGACATCGTCTTGCTAGTCAATCAGATAGGCAAAGTTCAAAACAAAACATGGCTTGACATAACCTTTGCAACCTTATTTTTCTCATAAAACCTTTTTTTTAACATAAACTCGTCTTTCTTTCATCAAAAACTTAGCTTGCTTTTAAGC